>NC_090265.1:442305016-443527516 GCF_040414725.1 Anabrus simplex
CTTCATTTCTTTTTAACATCAGGTTTTCAGTGACAATGAGGCAGGAAAAGACTAGAGGAAGGAAGGAAGGAAGGAAGGAAGGAAGGAAGGAAGGAAGGAAGGAAGGAAGGAAGGAAGGAAGAGGTTGTAGCCTTTAACCCAGCATTTGTCTGGTGTGAAAATGTGAAACTACAGAAAATGATCATCAGGGCTGCTGATGGTAAGGTTCAAACCCAACAACTCCCAAACGCAAGATTACAGCTATGCAGCCAACTTGCTCGGTAAACTTCGGTACAATTCTGATCAATCAATAGAGGAGAAATTCGCAGACCATTATCTAAGTCAATGCTTCTACTCGAAGAATACTTTAACATATTTTGTTAGTCTCCAAATATAAACCAAACTTTCTTACAATATATAAAGGACTACCTGAAGGATTTGTAACTTAGTCCTAAGTCTGATATCACCCCATATGACATATTTAATTACAATATATGAAATTTAGTAAGGATTAAGTAGTATACAGTTCAATATAAAATTAATATTGCTTTTCCACTCCACATTCAAAAGAATCATTTTAAGATATCCATCAAAACAAATAGCAAGTACATAATATTGCATTTGTATATACTAAAGAGAGCCATACCAACCATTCAATCTCATTACAGTTCCAACACAAAGAAAAAGGAATCATACAACACTTATGTATAAATTTATGCAACCAATTAAGAACTGCACATTCTGAAATTGGTAGGTAGAGTCACTTATATCTTCAATCAAAATCTACCAATGCAGAAAGTACAAATGCAACAGTAATGCATATAAAATGCATTCAACAGGCACTGCACCATGACATATTTCATCCTACTCTTTCATTTATTAAATATCCATTGTCAAAAACTATTCATTACATCCATAGCAAAAACTGATAAAGCAGTATCCTTAAGCCCCTTGCTCAGGAAACTTATCATCACAAACAAAGGTGGATCACATCACATCACATCTCTTCAGATTCACTATGGCCACCCCAAATATTGGGTTTATGAAAACTACACATAAGGATGATCCTAAGTGGTTCATATTACCATAATGGAATAAACTGCGTCTTGAAGTCACATTATCTAAGAACTTCATCAAGCTTTTCACATCTTCAGGAACTATTATAAAAACACTCCGAGATCGCAAATCAAGTATCCTTCTTTGTTCCTCTTCTCACAGCTGTGTGATCCGAGAGTCTTGCCCACGGTGGAATGTTGCCAAGGATATTTGATTTGCATCGTGTCCCTAGCAGCCACCAGTGCCCAATCTGAAAAAAGTAAAATCATGAGATGGTGAATACAAAGCAGTATACGGTGAGAATGTATTTATAAATTAACATCTGGAAAAGAAGCAAAATTAAACATACAACAACTGAGCAAATGGCTGTGCGGTTAGCGTCGCGCAACTGTGAGCTTGCATTTGGGTGATAGTTGGTTCGAACCGCACTACTGGCAGCCCTGAAGATGGCTGCACGCCCCTAACTGCAAGACCAACTTGTCCAGTGCGACATACCACAATGTTACGTCCTATACACTGCTGGAACTAATTGTTACAAACAGTGATGACAGATTGCAGACTTGTGGACAACTACTAGCTACCGGACTATTCTGACATGACCCTATTTACACAACATATTCACTAAAAAGTCCAAAATATGAGCCTCAATTACCTACCCTGATTTCAAAAACTTAAAAGAAGAGATGTTCATTGTGGACAAACTCAGCACACCATGGAAGAATGCACAGCTTGAACACTATATTGGCAACAAAATATCCCCTCTCAATTAACCACTTTTAGCTCTCTGCGACAAGCACGCCACCATACAGACAGCAGTAGTAAAAGCAAAAGCCATTGACTGATGCAAGACATAGGAAGAAAGGGCAAACGAAATGCTGCTTACAAATATTATACAGTATTATACAGTACAGAAAATTAGATAACAGCTCAAACTATTAAGAATGCTAAGGCACGCCATATATACGTATCTATGACATCGTATACTGACGTGCCTTTAGATGACTTACATAAATATTTTTGCTCACAGACAGATGAATGGACTAAGAAGGAAGTAACTGACAAACATTATGTGAAAAGAAAACACAATGGAGAACAATTTTATTTTTCATATGTGACTCTCAGCGACTTTAGACATGCAATCTTGAAAGTAAAATGAGAGCCTACTGGATGTGACAGAATAACAGACTCGCCAAAACTGTTCTTTCTACAATTACATCTATATATGTCCTGACTGACTGTCAATCAATGCTCAGGCAAAACTACTGGATATAAAGAAATTAAATTTTTGGGATACATTTCTACTACAGCATAGGTACCCACTAATGAAGGGTTTTAAAAAGTTTCCACCTCTAAGGGGATGAAATGGGGACAAAACCTTGGAAACGAAAATATTTATTACTCCGGAACTGTTCACCGGACAAGGCTGAAATTTCACTCAATAGTTATTGCTCCTTTATGTTAAATAAGAGAAGTTAAGAAAAAAATTTCAACCCTTAAAGACTTAACATACGAGGTTGAAATTTCACATGATGGTTACTCCTTTATGTCTTCGATTTTAAATAAGAAGCGGTCTTAAAACAATCCCGTAAGTGGTTTTGACTGGCGGTGAAGCCTGAGGACAAAAATATACGAGCTTGAAATTTCACAAGAAGGTTGCTCCTCTACATCTTAGATTTTGAATAAGAAGTGGTTTAAAAACAATATACCCCCAAGGGATTTTGACTGAGGGGTGAGGCTAGATGACAAAACATTAATATCTCTGAATGTTTTAAAAATGAGGTCAAAATTTCACATGATGGTTGCTCCTTATTCTCAAATTTTAAATCAGAAGCAGTTTGAAAATACAATCCAAAGAGGTTTTGACTGTGGGTGGGTGGGGTTGGTGGCGTAAGGCCCCATGACAAAACTATTCTCTGAAACTGTTGTCTTACAAAGTTAAAATTTCCCATGATTGGCGCTCCTTTTCCTTAGATTTAAGTAAGAAGTAGTCTTAAAACAGTACATCCCAAGGTGTTTTTGACTGTGGGGTGGAGTGGGGTATGGTGGTGAAGCCCCACGATGAAAATATTCATTTATCTGAAACCCTTTGATGGGGATGAAATTTCATATGATGGTCGCTCCTCTATGTCTTAGATTCTGAACAGGAAGTGGTAACAAAACACACACCCTTAAAGGGTTTTGACTGGATTGGTTAAGGCCTGATAACAAAAATATTCATTTCTCTGAAACTGTTCTACATACAAAGGTGAAATTTCACACGATGGTTGCTCCTGTATTTCCTAAATCTTAAATAAGAAGGCGTCTTAAAACAATGCACCCCTAAGTGGTAGTAACATGGGGATGAGACCTGATGATAAAAATATTCATTTCTCTGAAACTGTTTCACTAACAAAGTTAAATTCACATGACGGTTGCTCCTTTATGTAATGGAATGTAAATAAGAAGTGTGGTATTAATATAATACATACCCCTAAGGGGTTTTGACTGGTGGTGGGGGTGAGGCCTGATGACAAAAATAATCATTTCTCCTATTTATTTATTTATTTATTTATTTATTTATTTTATGCCTTTGTATGTGGCGAAGTTAGGGCTCACGGCCCTCTCTTACACTTAACCACAGTACATAATCACATACTTTAGTAAAATAACATTAGCAGACCCTAGGAGCTACTTAAATTTATGGAGTAATATTATAACAGATTATAATTGTTATTTTTAATGATTAATATTATCTAGCCTATCTACATCTACATCACCTAACAATAGTTCTAAATCATAATTGCACTCATACACACTAACATTCATACAAGCTGGTCACTTATTTAAGAGGAAATCTCGACAAGACCGTTTAAATGAGACTGTTGAAGTGCTATTACGAATACTGACAGGGAGTGTGTTCCATAGCCTTGCCCCAGACACTTGGAAAGAGTGGCTGTATACAGATGAATGATTAACAGGTATCATAAGGGTAGAAGTCGATCTGGTATTATGTCCATGGAAAGATGAGAGGAAGTTAAAATGTGAGGATAGGTATTCAGGTGTAGATTCGTTCAGAAGTCGAAAAATTAGTGTCGCAGTATGTAAATTCCTTAGTTGATCAATTTTCAGCCAGGATAGCTTCTCATAATAAGGGGAAATATGTGTCCTAAAGTTCAAAGAAAATATAAATCGTATGCAAGAGTTCATTGCCCTTTGAAGTTTCATAGTTTGTTCTGCAGTTGCATCGGTTAATACGACATCACAGTAATAAATTATTGGAAAAATGAGGGTTTGAATAAGTTTTATTTTCATGCTGTGTGGAAGAATGGATTGTTTCATTTTTAGGGGGTGAAGAGATGCATATACTTTTCTGCAGACACTTGTTATATGGTCATTCCAGTTTAATGTGTCATTCATGACAACGCCTAGGTTTTTTACAGACTTCTGAAAAGGTATAGCTTCACCACAGAGCATGAGGTTAGGCTGCTGTATGATGTTTAGCGTATTTAAAAGTCTAGATTGTCCTATTATGATTGCTTGCGTTTTCTTCGGGTTAATTAATAGGCAGTTATCTTTAGCATACGAGCTAATTGAATTTAAAGTCGAGTTCATATGGTGGATTGCTTTGTCAATGTCAGGGACCTTAAAGTGTGAGTATATCTGAAGATCGTCGGCATAAAGATGATAGTTGCAGTCGTTCAGATGAGAAGAAATGTCATTAATATAGATTAAGAATAAAAGAGGTCCAAGAATAGACCCTTGGGGAACGCCAGATAGCTTAGTCCTCCATTCTGTAGTCTTCATGTTTGATACAACTTGCTGTCGTCTATTTTTGAGGTATGAGCCCAAGAGCTGAATAGCAGAATGAGCCATGTGAAGTTTTTGTAACTTAGCTAACAGTATGTCTATATTTACAGTGTCAAACGCACTGCTAAAGTCTAGAAGGATAAGTATAGTCAGTTTTCGTTCGTCCATAGCCCGTCTAATGTCATCCGTGATTTTGATTAGTGTAGTTGCAGTACTGTGTCCTTTCTTAAAACCAGACTCTAAGGGATCAAGTACAGAATGTTTTTCCAAGTATTTAACAATTTGTTTATGCATTATCTTCTCCAGAACCTTAGAAAGTGCTGTGAGGATGCAGACAGGTCGGTAGTCAGCTGCATTGCTTGCAGGAGAGATTTTTGGGACAGGCACAATGAGTGCATCTTTCCATTTAATTGGGATTTTGCCTGAAGTAAGACAGGTATTAAGTAAATGCGTAAAAATGGGCAGTATTATGTCGATTATGTAAGTCACAAATGAAATGGGAATTTCATCAGCTCCTGTTGCGTGAGATTTTATTGAATTAATTTCCCTTCTTACTTCATGTTCTGTAACGATATCAAATTCGAATGCAGGACGGATTGGGGATTGTTGCCTTAATATATTGTCAATTGTGTTTTGTACTGTCGTTGTGTCAGGAGTTAGACGTTCCGTGGAGAAATATGTATTTAGCTCATCAAGGGACACCTCGGGATCAGTATGCTTCGCAAGTGGTTTGCCAATACCCAGTGACCGAAGTTGTCGCCATGTGGAACCAGTGTTAATGTTTTTGTTTAAATGCTGGAAATAATTAAATTTCTTATTACGAATTACAAGCTTAATTCGGTTTCGAAGAACACGGTACTGCTCATGTACGTCAGCTAGTTGCCCTGCTTATAGCGTCGGTTTAGTGCGTCTCGTTCTTTCATCATAGTCTTAACATCAGCAGTCAGCCAAGGGCAGGGTGGACGTGTTACTCTCACAGAACGCTTTGGTGCATGTTTGTTGTACAATTCATGTAAATGTGAATTAAATATTTCCACTTTCTCGTCAATGTCACTCTTCATCATTATGTCATTCCAGGGGCAGAGTTGTGCATCTTGTCTCAGTTGTATTAAATTCATCCTTTTAAAGTCTCTAAACGTTACATATTTCGGTCGGTACTTCGGCACGCGAAGAGAGTATGCTAAGTATATGAGGTCATGTTTAGATATGTCAGGAACAGATACTTGACCGTGGTGAAGGATTTTTTGAGTGTTATTTGTTATTACTAGGTCTGAATGGTATGGATGAAGTCTTAGGTAAGGAGTACAAGATGAAAATAAATAAGTCCAAAACAAAAGTAATGCAGTGCAGTCGAAAGAAGGCAGGTGATGTAGGGAATATTAGATTAGGAAACGAAGTCTTAAAGGAAGTAGATGAATATTGTTACTTGGGTAGTAAAATAACCAACGATGGCAGGAGTAAGGAGGACATAAAATGCAGACTAGCACAAGCAAGGAAGAGCTTTCTTAAGAAAAGAAATTTGCTCACTTCAAACATTGATATCGGAATTAGAAAGATGTTTTTGAAGACTTTTGTGTGGAGCGTGGCATTGTATGGAAGTGAAACATGGACGATAACTAGCTCAGAAAGAAAGAGAATAGAAGCTTTTGAAATGTGGTGTTACAGAAGAATGCTGAAGGTGAGATGGATAGATCGAATCACGAATGAAGAGATACTGAATCGAATTGGTGAGAGGAGATCGATTTGGCTAAATTTGACGAGAAGAAGAGATAGAATGATAGGACACATCTTAAGACACCCAGGACTTGTTCAGTTGGTTTTTGAAGGAAGTGTAGGTGGCAAGAACGGTAGGGGTAGACCAAGGTATGAATATGACAAACAGATTAGAGCAGATGTAGGATGCAGTAGCTACGTAGAAATGAAAAGGTTAGCACAGGATAGGGTAGCATGGAGAGCTGCATCAAACCAGTCCATGGACTGATGACTCAAACACACAACTAGGTCTATGAATGTATCAGCAGAAATAGTGGAAGTATGGACATGTTGGGTGGGTTTAAGGGGTAATATAGTCATGTCACATGATTAAAAAATATTTTGTAGTCGTGAGGCATCGTTGTTCAGAGTTAATAAATTGATGTTAAAGTCCCCAAAAAGTATCACGTGCTCGTATGATGGTAGCAGTCTCAGCAAGCTGTCTTCTAAGTCATGGAAGTCTCGCACTGCGTCAGGAGGCCTATATACTACTCCTACAAGTACTTTTACAGAATTGACAAGCACCTCTATGAACATATATTCAGGAGCCGTTTTTACAGCAGGAGTAGACGTGTGAACAACTTTACTCTTGAGCATTGATTTACAATATAGGGCGACCCCACCACCCCGTCTGTTCGTCCGATCATGCCTGTGAATATCATAGCCCGATATGTCAACCATGCTTGCGGGAATCGAACTACGGAGCCAACTCTCGCTTACAGCAGCGATATGAATTGGACTGTCTTCAAATATCATCTTCAGTTCATCGAGGTGAGCAACGATGGATTGGCTGTTGACATACGCACACAACAGGGCACGATTAAATGACATCAGTTCCTTCTCTAAAATGGTATGGGTAGAATAGGAAGTAGAAAGTGTTGAGGAACGGTCAGTGGCAGGTCGTGTCCTTCCAGACATATGTTCCGGTGAAAGGGCTGTGGAGGGAGAGTGTTGGGGGACTGTCCTACAGAGGAATGCTGGGGGGTGAGGGAGGGAGCAAGGAGGGGGACTTTTAATAGCCCTTCTCAACTCAAGCATGCTAACGGAATGTGAAACATGCGGCTTACCTTAATTTCCTCGTACATACAGTGGCCAGCTGATTCACACAAATACACACACATTCACAATTATGCACTAAATTAAAAATAAATAAACTACACAGGATGCACATTGTTCATATGTCGCTTTCACCATATTGCCTGATTAGTGATTGTAATTCTGCGAGTGAGTTCACTTGGAATTTCTTGCCGAATACGTGAATGATTATCCTTCCGTCTTGGCTGTATGTGTTACGCAGTCCAAAAGTCTCTCGTGCCTTATTCAAGATGTCCTTTCTCAGCCTAGTGAGGGATTCAGTTATAAGTAGTTTGGAGCCTTTCAGCTGTCGCTTAGCGCGCCAAACTTGATCCCGCTGGTGGTAGCGGAGGAATTTTATTATGATAGGTCGATTACCCTCGGTCACTACGTCCGCAGTCGATCTACGTTGGCGTCCCAGTCGATGGCAGCGATCGATGGAGTCCATGGACAGTTCAATTTTCAGGTTATCACGGAGAGTTTCAATGACCTTTCCATAGATGTCCTCATTAGGCGTTTCACTCACTCCATGCAGAAGGAGACAATTACGCCTACTGTACTGTTCCGCTTCGTCACTCCGAGCCTCCTGAATTTCCAGTCGTTTCTCGTTATCTTCGACATTGTCTTTCAGAACAGAGAGTTCAGCACAGATGGAATTTCTAAAAGTTCGGAAGTCCGCTTGAAGCACAGTCAGAACATCGCTGGGGTTGGTAGCACTGCCAGTGGGAGCAGACATGGCTTCCTCCACTTATGAAGTTAAAATTTCATACGATGCTCGTTCCTCAATGTCTTAGATTTTAAACAAGAAGTGGTCTTAAAACAATACATCCTTAAAGGGTTTTGATTCGGGCTGAAGACTGATGAAAAAAATATTCAACCCTCTAAATCGTTCAACGTACCAAGTTGTAATTTTAACCGAAGGTTGTTCTTTTATGTTGTAGGTGTCACATATGATGTAACTAAAAATATTTTACGTATGTAAGGATTGCGATCATGCAGACGTTGAAGTTCTAAAACTAATCAAGGCTTCACAGCAGCCAAGATATTGGACCATATTTCAAACTCATTTTCATAATTTCCAACAAAATCTATTTGTAAAGCTGAGGTATTTAACTGAAATAATCTTAACCTCTAGCGACTCTATGTATCATATACGATACATCATGTATTTTATCTTTTTCTGGCTCAGACAATTAGTGTTACTTGTGGTGACCTCTTGTATCACACACGATACATTATGTGTTTTATATTTGTAATTGTTGTGTCATCTTTTATTGCAAGGTAGGTGGCTGCATGGTGTAAATGTCAATACTATACTACCCTTCTATTAGTGCAGTATTTATTATATGTTTGCAAGATACCCTGCTTTGCTACGGTATTAAACTGAAAGTTATCATGGTACAGTCCCAGGTGTATCACAGAACCCCTAAGGTAAACAAAACTGTTCATCCTTGAAGTACAAAGTTGTAATTTTACAAGAATATTATACCATATACTTAAAAATATTTCTCCCTAGCTGTGACAGTCAGACGAAGCAATTTGGGGGGGGGGGAAACATTTCTGTTATTTAACACCTATGATATCATTTGAAATAACAGGCTCTTTTATGGTATTGTTTGATTCACTTTTGGGTATGAAAATTCATAGCATTAAATCCATCATAAAAGAAAATATCCCTCAATGATCGCTCCTTGCTCACTATTTCCATTAGCAACTTGCAGCGCTAACCTAAACAGTAATTCAGAGAAGTCCGCTAGAGCACTCTGAACCTCGTGACTTGCACGTTCCCCATTAGGTTTGTCACCAAGACGCAACCAGGAATGAGTTAACTGGAAAATTTATAATCTCCAATAACGGACTATTTATATTGGTATTATAAATTTACTCATTCGGAGCAAATATTTTAGATTCCCTATGGGAATCAACATCTGTGTCATCTGATGGCCAAGCAGGCATCAATGTTTGGTAACGAGACAAAGTCTCTCATAGTGCACTGGCACTGCCGGTGGTTACAATTAGCCTACGCAGTGGCCTCCACGGTGATCAAGATGTACTCAACCACCTTCGCATGCAAGGTTACCCAGCTGAGAATGCATCTCGGGTCCAGGACAATCTTCTTCCAACACGGCGGGTCCTGCTTCACCTCTCCACAGCAGCTGCCGTCCAGAAACTTCTTTCCCACGGTGTGACCTTCGCCGGCTACTATTACACAGCGCCGCCTTCTCCTCGCTACTTTGCAGACGCCTTTGAGCTGCCCATCACAACACCGTCACCTCAAGGCACGTCACAACTACTACCATCGTCTTCGTTCCACACAACCCTTGTCACCACCACAACCCCTACTATCCATACCTCTTTTACTCACACCTCCTTTCATCCTCCCATCACCACCACTGCTATGTCCAATCCTCCCCCCATTATGTCATCTCGTATCCCCACCCTTCCACCCCTGACATCCTAGCCAACAATCCGCCTTCACTCCGCCACCCGCAGATGACTCTACCACCGACCAACATGCAGCTGCAACACGTACACCACCGTCTCCATCAACGCCTGACCGTTCTACCATGTATAGCTGCGTCGTGTGCGGCGTGGACCCCACTATACCTGTAGCAGCAATAGCCCATGAACTTCGCCTGGCAGGACTACCAGTACGACGAGCATTTAGGATTTACAACGAACATGGACCTACATTTCTAGTACACCTACATCTCCCGACTCAAGACGCCGCTCAACGACTCATCACCCACGGCACGCATCTCTACGGCCGCTTCCACCGGGTCGAACCGTCTCGATCACCTCCCCAAAACATGCCCCGACCTAACACACCACGTCATCGTCCCCGGCCAGCCCCTCCTTTCCACTCACCTCATCTACACCTCCGTGCTTTTCCTTCCCCAACTTCGCCTACATCAGATCTACTTCGCCTACTCCACACATCTTTAATTCACATCTCTTCTGTGTTTCCCACCCTCGCCTCTCACCTTACCCTTAACACCTTAGTATAAACCTTCGCTACGATCATATATCTGTGTCTTAGTAATCATGAAATATCTTTGAATCTCTGTATTGTTACTACAATAAAAACTCTGCATAACACTACAGTACATCCCCCTTAGCCACGAGGCCGTTCCTTTTACATCCCACATTCTTCACATCGCCTTTTCCCATCTCCTTCTTTTCACAAATCTTCCCAACCCCGCTCAAGCTCACGGCCAGAGGGAGGGCGTTACCCTTCAGGTGGCCCACCTCACCCCTTCAGGGTGGCGAATGAAAGCATTAATAGTTAGTTAGCCTCCACGCCATACGTCTTGGTAGGTGTGCTAGGTATCAACTGATGAGCCCAGCCTAGCACAAGGGGGCGAAACGCTGGCAACCAGGAATGAGTTAGCTGGAAAATTTATAATGTCCAATAACGGACCATTTATATTGTCTTAACCACATACAGTACATTCATTCCCGAGAGGCGAGACAAATTTTCTACTGCGGGTAAAAGTGCAGTCACCTGATGTCACAAACTGTGGTATTGTCTCTGGCCGAACAAAACCATCGTCATCTATCACGTATCGCCTGGTTCGATCGCGGAACTCGGTATTATGACCGGTGAGTCAATATTTTGTAGTAAAGCTCTCCACTTTGTATGCAGCTCTCCACGCTGTTGTAGCGATCTGTATTCAATAGGGAGGCACTTGCCATTAGCAACTCGTTTTTTTTTTTGCTGCCAACACATGCAATGTTTTATTTATTTTAGCTTTACATGAATGGATTGAAATATAATACAAGCTAGGACAAATCGACTACCAAAAGTACACATTATTCAAGCATTTCAAAACCAACCTGTTATAAAGGATGGAATAATAAATGCCACAACCAAACGCTCGGATGGAAAAAGATCGGACATAGCAGGAATTGAATTGAAAATACGAAGGGATATGATAGCATAGTTACAAAATATCGATGCTTCTTATTAACGACATCAAGAGTTCTTCGAGTAAATTTACGCATGATAATAATAATAATAATAATAATAATAACAATAATAATAATAATAATAATCTCAGCCGAAGACACCCTTAACAGAGATCGCTTCCGCAAGAAAATATTGACGAACGGGCTAAACCGAGACGAGCAACCGAAGGGAAGACACGGTGCCCCTTGGACACAGGAGTGTAAGCAGGCCCACTCACAAAGAATGAGGGAAATTTGGGCTCTAAAGAAGGCCAAGTTCAGTGTCAAGTGCAACAAGACTTAACGTGGCCCTTGATGGCCCCAGCTAATCATATAATAATGATAATGATAATAATAATACTAATAATAATAATTTTTCAATTGGCTTTACGACACACCAACAGAGATAGGTCTTACGGTGACAATGGAATAGGAAAGGGCTAGAAGCGGAGGGAAGAGGCTGTGCCCCAGCATTTTTCTGCGGTGAGAGTGCGAAAACACGGAAAACATCTTCAGGGCTGTCGAGAGTGGGGTTCGAACCCATTATCTCCCGAATGCAAGCTCACAGCTGCGCGTCCCTAAGCACATGGGTAACTTGCTCGGTAATAATAATAATAATAATAATAATAATAATAATAATAATAATAATAATAATAATGGCATATAGCCTCCGTAGGGGCTGTGTGTAGGTCTTTGGAGTTGACACCCTGTAGGCGACTTGCGTGCCTGTGAGGATGGTGCCCTACCTGGGTTGAATTTTAATGTTAAAGACGAGCCAGAATGATTAACCGATAACAATTCAAACCTCCCCATCCGACCGGGAATCGAAGCCGATACCCCTTGGACGAAAGGCCAGCATGCTAACCATTTAGCCACGGAGTTGGGTAAAAAAAAGAAAGGGGATTCGTGTCCTCGTCCCAAAGCGGTGCAGGTCTTTTCAGGCACAACTCCAATGAAGGTGAGCTGCGGGTAGTCCTCTTGCATCTTTAATTTCTGACAGTACCGGAAATCGAACCCGGGCCCCCGAGGACGACAGCTAATAACGCTAACCATTACACTACGGAAGTGGACTACACCTTGTGAAAGGAACAGATATACTGTGTTGTCTACATCTATCCGTAGAAACCCTAAGGAATTAGGTCGTGTAACGAGAGAAGTCTAAACAATATGAGATGAACAGCAGACAATGGCATGAATGCAAATGGGATGAAAAAAGTCAAGTTGTAAGTTTCACCAAGAGGAAAATTCCTCTCAGATTTAATTATTGTGCTGATGGGGTGATATTACCTCATGGGGAACGATGTAAGTAGTTAGGTGTAAATATAAGGAATTATCTTCATTGGGGAAATCATATTAACGAGGTTGTTAAGAAAGGTTACAGATCTCTTCACATGGTTATAATGGTATTTAGTGGTTGTAGTAAGGATGTAAAGGATAAGGTGTATAAGTCTCTGGTAAGACCGCAGTTAGAGTATGGCTCGAGTGTATCGGTCGCTCACCAGGACTACTTGATATGAAAACTGGAAAAAAAATTCAAAGGAAAGCAGCACGATTTTTCCTGGGTGATTTGTCACAAGGGAGCAGTGTTACGAGAATGTTGCAAACTTTGGGCTGGAAAGATTTGGGAGTAAGGAGAGGACACTCCAACTCCACTTTAAGGCACTTCTCCTCATCTGAGTATTGTTCTTGCTCCCCTGTACCAGTCAGCGTCTTTGTTCACAACGTACCCATACTGGCCTCATTACTTGGTCACCTCGATCTCCACCACCACCACAGCTGTTGCTTATCACACAGCTCTGATGTTCACCCACGCCAACCCTTCATATTATGCTCAGTATCTCTTAGAGGTTCCAGACCCCCAATGTGACAATTCACAGGTGCAATAAAATGCACCTCGTCAGTTTCCCCACGAAGCAGAGCCCGCTGCATGTCACCTCACCATGGGTTCTTCGGTGGCACCAGCCCCGACCATCTCTACAGCTGAAGATCAACCTATGGCAGATGAGTGCCCTTCCAACACTTCGATCTTCTCTGCTGTATCTGAACTCCCAATATCGGGAACATGTCCCCCTGTCTCAAACCCCCATACTCTTCAGTTAACTTCAGAAGGCACTCGTTCCTACCTTTTCTTAAACCCCACAGTCAAGTTCTGCTCACCATCCAAAATCTTCACTATACTGCTGTGTTATAATTTGAGGAGGGAGGATACAGCTGACATCGGACCAACATCAAATGGCTCGATAATTAAAGTTAGTGGAGAGGGTGCAGCCCGAAGTTTACTCAGTCGATAGGCTCAGCACAACTGGGTTCTAGCACACCATTCCAACCTCTCTCACAGCCACTTCCCGTCGCCACCACCGACGCATAACTTATTCAGCTGTGTGATCTGGGGTGTATACCCAGCTATTTCAGAAGAAACAGTTCTCAAGGAACTCAACGAGGAAGGAATTTCCGCGATGAAGGCTTTCCGTATAAAGAACAGCTCTGGGCCCAATTATATGGTCGGGATACTCCTTCCCACTTGTGACCTTGACAGAGTTCTTGTGAGCGGGGATTGCAATTCATTCCCACTACCACAAGGCGGAAGCCTCTCGTGCAACTCTACCACAGCCCATTGGCTGTGAGTGTTGCTTATCTTACAATAGACATACATCATCCCATTGCAATTCTGAACGTCTTGTATGCAGTCAATGCACCCAGTGCCACCACACCTCTAAATGCCCTAACGTATCCCAGCCTCCCCGGTTCAATACCTGCAGAGAACAACACGCAACTTAATCGAGGCATTGCATAGCCCGCGCTACCCTTCCCAGAGACAGACCAGAACTCGTAGCTCCTGTGCGTATCATTGTCAAATCCACCACCCCAACATGCTCATTGCTTTCTCCACCAACCATCGAGGACATGATAAGATTTATTACAATTGCCACATATAACATCAGGAGATAGTGGGTTCGAACCCCACTGTCGGCAGCCCTGAAGATGATTTTCCGTGATTTCCCATTTTCACACCAGGCAAATGCTGGGGCTGTACCTTAATTAAGGCCATGGATGCTTCCTTCCCATTCCTAGGCCTTTCCTATCCCATCGTCGCCATAAGACCTATCCGTGTTGGTGCAACGTTAAGCAAATAAAAACAAAAAACAAAAAACAAAGAAAAACACATATAACATCCATCCATTTCAGTGCCCTCTGGCATTACTCACTCATTTACAGGCAGGAGCTAACCAAACATTGAATCTGCACTTTTGGGCATCGCACTCAGGACTGAATACGCATTTCACTTTCACACCGCTTGAAACTCTGGTATAAACTATTATTCTCTCCCTCCAGACACCTGCCCCTTCTGCCATAAATTAAGCTCTATGCTTCCCCTCAGCCCCTGCCCTTTTCAGCCATTTATCATATGTATTTCTAAATAAATTTGGTAATCTGGGTGGGTGTGGAGGAATATTTTTCATCACCTATATGGTTATCAGCTGAGGGGACTTGGGTTAACGGGAAGAAGAAAAAGAAGAAGAAGAAGAAGAAGAAGAAAAGAAGAAGAAGAAAGGAATAAAATGCTCACTCATTCACACTTCTCACCTCCAACCACTTGCTGTCTCTCCTTATTCACAAACAAACAAAAAACCTGTTATTACGCTCTTCAAGGAACTGTGGTTTAAATGCATAATAAGCGGGACAGTGCTATATACGGGAAATGATTTGCGAAGTGGGAAAACAATTGGGAACAATATTTCAGTAATGATTATTATTATTATTATTATTATTATTATTATTATTATTATTATTATTATTATTATTATTATTATTATTATTGCAGCTCAGTGCGATCTTGTCCATTACCGTAGTTCCAATGCAGAATGCAAATTTGTTTTATCTCATTTCCTACTATAAAAGTCTTTGATTGATGCTTGTCGAGTGTGTGTACTACTGCTGTGAATGATTACATTTTCTTTGTGGTTTAAGTAGTTGTTCACATCACTTGATACACTGCTAGGAATAACAGTGATCATGTCATTTCAGAGCAGATTGATTGTACTGAGAGCTTCATTTAGTGTGGGGATATTTTTCATCCACAGATTCAATTTCCTCATCACTGCCTTTAACTTGGACAGTAGCTGCAGCATGATCCGCAACCACGTCATCGATACCGCGGATTTCTGATGTCACTAGACCATTGTCAATTGACACAGAATCTTCCAAGTTAACATTTCCTAACTTCTTCTGTACAGTACCCCAATTCTCGTCATTATTAGTTGTCACAGGGGCATTTGTTTCACCGGGTGTTGCACCATGTCCCTAAAAAAAAAATTAAAAAAAAAAAAAATAAAAATAAAAAAAAGGCAAATTAACCCCCTGGCAAAACAAAAACATTTTAAACAGAAACCGAAAATCCAAAACCTGTTTCAAGTCAACTGACCAGATCTGGAATGAGATAAATGAAGCCTGTAAGTAGCGCTGAGGAAAGGAATTGTTTCGGCTGGTGAGGCTTGTTTCATTACAGGGGAATGATCAATGAATGACAAATGAAATGAAATGATTGTGGAGAGTGTTGCTGGAATGAAAGATGACAGGGAAACTGGAGTGCCCAGAGAAAACACGTCCCACCTCCGCTTTGTCCAGTACATACCTCTCGTGGAGTGATCGGGGATTGAACCACCGGAACAGTGAGAGGCTGATGTTCTACAGTCTGCACCATGGCGGGGCTTGTTTCATACAAAAGATCAACAAAGTACAGTGTCCTTATCTAACAACGTTTAGAATCTTACCTTGAAAAAAGCCTGCTTTATTAAGGCAACTGGCAATGGTCTGCACTTTGGTCCATTCACATGCAGCAGAGATAAAATTCATTGCATCCAATAAAATGATGATGCACTGCACATACAGCAAAACCTTGTTAGCGTGCTCCTCATTAGCATGTTTTCCCACTTAGCACATCGTAAATTCGAAGTCCTGATTCTCATCCTATTAAATCTATATAAAAATACCTCACTTATTGCATCACAAATTTTTGCCATTACCGCTTAGTGTGATCACATTTTTCCTAACTCTGAAAATGTTATTTGTCATCAGTCGTGAAAGAAATGTCATTTCCAACTCGGGTAAGAGCCTTCGCCTCAGTTGCGTGACTCCGGGAAAAGGCCTTGCATTTCTGAACTTCACAGGATAAGTTGCACCTTCGGGGAGCAAGCCGTTAGCCTCAGCAATGTTCAGTTTTGCTTGCCGATTAGCAGCAAGATTGCTGAATAACACAGTGAGCCTGTTTGTGCTTGTATTTTGCATTCCATTTGTAATAAGTTAACCATAGTGGTTTGATTTTGTATTGGTCCATATTGACTACAATCTCTACTCCAATAAATTCACGGTTATATTTGAAATCCGCCTCCTCAATACTTGAAGTTAATTAATTATTTATTACCATATAATACACCGTACATGTTTCAAGGAGCTTAGTGTCCTCTTCATCAGCGGTTTACTCAAACTAACAAGTATCTCTTGGACCTACTTACTTATAATTATTAAACACCAATCACATTCTTAACAAGTCCTCTTATAACCTGTACAACATATTTCGTTCTAAACATCTCTTACCTGATATTGATCTGTATCATAAATAAACTAAAAACTACACTCTTCTATTCACAATCTTATCAAAATGTCAGTCTTGTCTATTACCCACCATTGGGTTATTACCATATATAAGTTAGAAATTTATTTTGTGTTGAGTGGTACAGTATGAAATGGCATATGGCTTTTAGTGCTGGGGGTGTCCGAGGACAAGTTCGGCTTGCCAGGTGCAGGAATTATGATTTGACTCTGTAGGCGACCTGCGCATCGTGATGAGGGTGCAATAGTGATGAAGATGACACATACAGAAGCAAAATAAGCAAATTATGGTTAAAATTCCCGACCTTGCCGGGAATCAAACCTGGGACCCCTGTGACCAAAGGCCAGCATGCTAATCATTTAGCCATGGAGCCAGACAGTGGTACAGTAAAGTGTTGCCAATATTTGTTGTGTGATAACCTATATGTGAATTAGGAACATGATTGTGTGAAGTTGACTAGTGTGGTGCATATTTGTCTTATAATAGCCTAGTTATGGATAAGGAAAAGCTCAAGTTGTGAAATTCCTTGCTAGTGAAGACAAAATTAAAATCTGCCAAAAAGTAGGCAGGCATTCGCATCTTAAACGCGCAGAGGTTGCAAATATTGGAACTCGCAACTTTGAGTTTCAACTCGATACCTTGAGTTGGTTGAAGATTTTGTCCAATTCAAAATTGCAGCCGAAGTCATTCCCCGCAGTTGCACTTGGTTGAGTGTAACCTCCAGTTCATTGTCTTGTCTAAGAGTGTGACCAGAATATAGTGTTGAATAACCCAATGGTCCGAAATAAAAGGATTCTACTAACATTTGTTTTAGAAAGAGTGTGATCTGCAATACTACTTTGATATTTTTATTGGCCCCCATTGCACATGTTTTCATATTTGTTGTCTGGTGTTTTTCACACCTTTCAGTGCACTGCTATTATTTTATAAGCCACAGTGAAAAAAGTTTTCATATTTGTTTTCTCATCTTTTAATACTTTCCTCTCATCTTTAGGACGTCCGACTCGTTGGCTGAATGGTCAGCGTACTGGCCTTCAGTTCAGAGGGTCCTGGGTTCGATTCCCGGCAGGGTCGGGAATTTTAACCATCATTGGTTAATTTCTCTGGCACGGGGGCTGGGTGTATGTGCTGTCTTCATCATCATCTCATCCTCATCACGACGCGCAGGTCGCCTTCGGGAGTCAAATCAAAAGACCTGCACCTGGCGAGCCGAACATGCCCTCGGACACTCCCGGCACTAAAAGCCATACGCCATTTCATTTCATCTTTAGGACAGGTATATATAACTTATCGCAATCACAAAGACGCACACAGGAGATGCTGTCAATTGTGTACACTGTTTTATTTACAAATTATATACACACTAATGAACTGCCATCTTGAACTGACTTGAAGAAGAAGACTGCCACATTAGCCTGTCAACCAACTACCAACACAACAAACTCACAAAATGAGTTCACACAGTTACTAACAACTCCTCACTGACAACTCAGCTCAGCTTAAGACTGTCTCTTTATATACCTTGCTTGGCCAGGCTTCTAGAAAAGTATGACACAACATATCGTGACATAACCTCACATGTTTTGTTACACAAAATAGATCATACAACACCCAAATAATAAATGATATGACCACGATTTATACCAAATAAAGTCTGTACATAACTACATAAATAATAATAATAATAATAATAATAATAATAATAATAATAATAATAATAATAATAACAACAACAACAACACCTACTAATCGAGCATGATATTTTCACTATTTACCCATGGGTTTAGAGAATTGTTTCCAATTACACTTGCATCACATTTTCACTGTACCCATGGATACACAACGTAAAAATCGTATCTAGTGTTCCAAAATCTCTGTTGGATAGTTGTTATTCATATATTCAGTAGTACGTTTTCTCACTTAACATGTTCCTTTTCCTTGTCCCCTGCAGAAATGTCTTAACGAAGTTTTACTGTATTGTATAACAACACGCTTTCGATGGAAATGCTTGAGCACTTGTATGACTCCCACAGCTCCACTGTTGATGCACTGCAGATACAGTGAAACCTTGTTAGTGTGCTCCTCATTAGCATGTTTACTGGTTGTGTTGGCAGGCAGGTTCACATTTTTTGGGTGAGTTGGACAGTTGTCAATAAAAAGCAGGATTTTGTGATTGGCTTTTACCATTTTTTGGTCCAATTCTTTGAGCCAATTAACAAACAAGTCACTAGTCATCCCGGCACAGGCTTGATTTTTATATTCACAAGGCAGACGTTTAATGCTTTTAAACCATCAGGGTCTAGCTGACTTCCACAACAGTAACAGAAGTAATTTTTCAGATCCAATGGCATTTGCAGCACCAAGCACAGTTACCCTTTCTTTGCTTAATTTCCCACAGTGACATTTCTCCCCCCTTTGAACACATTTGACTTGTCGGGCATTAGCTTAAAGAATAACCCACATTCATTCGTGTTAAACACATTGCACGGCGCACAATTTTTATTGAATGTAGGTAGCACTTCACTTTGCCAGTCCTTTACCACTGTCCCTAACTGACTGATTCACCACTGACTTGCCGATATACTATGCCATGCCTTTGTTTGAATCTATCAAGCCAACCACTCGGAGCACTGTATTTAATTTGCTTTCTATTTCTCATGCTTTTTCTTCTATGATTTGGCTGCTTAATGAGATTGAAGCATCAGGGGACTGGTGAGTCCATTCAATAAGAATTTCCTCAACATCTTCATATTTTCCAGGTCTTACCTTTTTATGTTTTCAACCACCCTTAACTGCATCAGTAATAGCATCCCTAGTTTTTATTAATATTTTTAAGCTGGATGAAGAAATACCCACAGATCAGAAAAATCCTTTTGATTCAGTGTAGAATTTTTGTCATGCTTACAGAGAATTTGTAGTTTTTCACTTATAGAAAGAGATTTATGCTTTGCTATTTTACACAATTCACAACTGCACATCTCAAATACAGTGCAGTCTTTGTTTTTACAATTTATACTGAATTTTCCCTCTTTTTTGACATGGAAAAAGCAGTATAATAGGGTAAAATTATGCATTGTTTTATGTGAGCTGTCCAGCAGCCTTACAAAGTGAGTGTAATAAACAGGACAGCATTATAAGCGGAGTTGTAATAACAGGATTTTATTGTGTATATATATATATATATATATAAAATGCTCGTCCATCTTTCATGCTTCCCACTTCCATTAATCACTTACCCCTCATTCTTCATCCCCAAACCATTCAGTATCACAGCAACAACAAAATAAATTAATAAAAGAAAATGAAATAAATTACCACATTTAATTAACCTGATAAAGTATACATATACTTAGCCAAGAGGCCGCAAACCCCTTCTCATCTCCTCACTGTCCACATCCTTTACCCACCTCATTAATCCTTCACTTATCCCCAACCTGCCCAAATCTCCTGGCCAGAGAAAGGGCATTACCCTCAAGGTGGTCCGGCCCTCCGGAGGGGATAGATAGATAGATTCCTCAAAAACCTAAATCAGTGTATTATGCAAGCCAGGAACTGCAAATTTCTCAGAAAATTGTCCGGCACATACTGCGCAAAATACTTGCTTTCAAACTGTACCGGCTGGAGTTAATGCAGGCACTCAGTCCCCAAAATAAAATGTTATTTTTTCAATTCTGTGAAGAACTGCAAGTGAGACTGGGAGATGACAATGGCTTTGCTGATAAACTTGTGTAAAGCGACCAGGCAATGTTCCATGTTTCCAGTGTAATCAATCAACACAATGAGCATATTTGGGACTTGAAAAGTCCTCGCACAAGAGTGGAACATGTCCATAATAATAATTTCGCCTAACTGTTGCTAGCCTCGTGCAGCCGTTGTAAGGCTAACATTTCGTAAAGGTGGATGGCATCTGCTATGTATCGAAAACTGCATGTTATTGTGGTGGAGGATAGTATTGTGTGTCGTGAATGGGTTGCAGGGATGTTGGGGACAGCACAAACACCTATTTCCCAGAAAATTAACCATTTAAGATTGAAATACCTGACCCGGCCTGGAATTGAATCTGGGGCCCTCTGAACCAACACATGCCTGTGACTTTCCAAAACTTGATATGTTTTGTGCAGTTTCTTCTCATAAAGTGTACAGACCATTATATTCAGTGGGAAAATTGTTATTTGTATTGCCTACTTTTACATGTTGGAAAATTTGTTAATGCCACAATTGCAAGAAGATAGCATGGATAGTATTTTCCATCAGAATGGAGCACCGCCACATTTTCATTCTGATATGCATGCTTATCTTAATGCTAAACTTCCTAATTGCTGGATCAGACACTCTTCAAACAAAAACATAGACTTAAATTTTGTGTCGTGGTCTCTCAAGATCACCCAATCTGACTCTGTGTGACTTTTTCCTGTAGGGGTTTAATTAAAGATATGTTTAGTCTCCCCCTTTGCTGCAGAATTTAATAGCACTTCAACAAAGAACCATTGAAGCAGTGGCTACTGTTAACCTCAGTTACAATGTGTATGGTAGGAACTCGATTATAGGATGGATGTCTGTCTGATTTTTGTTCTGTCGAACTGTAAAATTCCAGAATGACTTGGCTAGTATACCATGCAACATCAGTAAAATTAAAATGAATTATCTGTTGATAAAAATACAGCAGAAAATATACTGTACAACTCAAGTTTAGCACAGTGATATATGCAGAATTTCAAATACTGGAAAGTTTGTGCAATTCTTTGTCTGTACTTTGACTAGTAGCTTCAAATGTTTCCTAGATCTGTCTATATCAACTATGAGGGATTTGGCTTATTGGCAGTCCAGAGAAAGACTGCTGTATAGATAAGTTAGAGTGGTGACCAACCACTATTGGCATATTGTCATTGCACCCTACGGGTCAGGGTGACCACAGTATTTTCCCAACTAGTCAGTTACATATCACAAGGTATTCATGCCTCCAGAAAAATGGTTAATTTTTCTATGTTTGGTTTAACGTGTGTTCAAAGAGAAAGTAACGGCATCATACGCGGTTCAGAATTACTTAATTCAACGCTCAGTAGTGGATTTTGCGAACGTAAACATCAGTCAACCTTTCGAAAAAAACACATCCGCATAACGAGAACCTTACTCACTAAGTACAACTACTGACTACCATTATAAATGAAAACTCATTCCATTCTATAAAAATTAATCAAGAAACACATTTATTAAACTATCAAAATTCGTGAAAGAAATGGTTAATGTCAAATATTGCTCATAATCTTCAAATTATCAACCTAATAAACAAATATTTTAATTACTGAATCAAATATTCTAGGTCAGCGCTTCCTTACTCCTAAACTAAGTTTACATATCTTAACATTCTGGGTCGCGTATTCCTGAAATGAATTATTGCTTTGTTTCATCTTCCTATTAAAATTTACATCTGGTCACTTAAGTATATATTACATCAAAGTCTTCAGACCACGGTCAAGATTCGGTATATCAATAAGTTATTCCATCACTCACGGTGTTAATTATACACCCTCATCAAAAATACAACCATAACATTGTTCAAGTTATCGCGGAAATGAACTGAATTTGAATAAAGTGTCCTGAATACAAATATCAGTGACCTAAGTTACATTGAAAATTATCTGAGTTCGTTGGTGCAGACTACAGTGAAGAAAATGAAATATTGAATGACGCACTAAGTTTCTCGGTCTGATTGCCACTTAAATTACGGCTCCTAACTAAATATTCGCTCTAATAATATTTCAGATCAACAAAACATCGATGATATCCTACGTAAATCTCGAATAATTTCCCTACTCTAGCTAGATAATTTCTTATGTAACGTATTCCAGTTCAATATACATATAGCCAATAAGCATTTTTCATATATAGATGTGCAAATGCCTACATAAAGATATTTCAACACTACATTATCATACTAGTTGCATACAAGTTTGATCTTCCACGCAATTACCATTCATTCAGAATATGATACAATCATGTATTCATTTACCCATCATCGGTTGTTATTATTGTCAAACCACTTTCACACTTCATTAAAATATGCGTAATTTTATTGTCCATACTGTACCAGGAAAAGTTGTGGGCAAAGGGCATGAGTAGGACCTCAGGGAGTGGAACTGGGTTTTGGAGCCGATACAGAGAAGGATAGTCTCGCAGAGCGAATAATAGATGGTAAATAATTTTTTCTTAAAACAATTTATTAATTTTTCACCCTGCGGTATGATTATTGACTCAAATTTTGCATAGAAATTAAATGTCGAAAATAATCTCCTTAAAAAAAAAAATGGCATAAATATCATTGGTTTCAAAGTCTTTCATATGTGGGAATTTCCACCTAAAGTCTTTTTAAACCTAAGCACACTTTTATAATTGTAAATGGATATGAGAAATTATCAAAGTTTTCAGTTCTCAGTTCGTCAATCTCGATATATAGCACACTTGAAAGCCTACAGTCTTTCTACGAGAAATTAAATTTATCACTTTTGAGAAATTATGAAAATTGTTCACACGCGACACTGAAGTTTCACTGTTCAAAATAAATGAAAAGGTTTAGTCAGTTTGTTACTCACTTATGACAAGAACTGTTGCTACCAAATGTCGAAAGATGGACGTCTGGAATGTTCCATGTAGAATCAGGATTGGCGATGTTGACGTTCCCAATGAGGTGATGACAGCTGGAACTGGATCACGTTGAGTTGTTGCTTGTTCGGGTGATTTTCGCACACGAAAATTTACTTAGTGTGAGTAGTTTATCACTGACACTGTTGAACACTATTTATGGCGTATGAAGAATCACAGTCCTTTCTGTACGAAATGCTATTTACAGTCGTTATTGAAACGTTCATAATCACACAGTTCACATAAAAAAAAAGAAAGTAAGTCGATAAGCACAGTCTTTGAACACAGTCTGAAGTTGCTAGGGATTATTTTCTGCTAATCCTGTTACTATAATGTTATATTAACACAGAAAAGTTCTCACTTTTTCACTCAAATTACTACTGTGAGTCTTATGTTGATGTGACGTGAATATGAGTTCTGGTAATTCTAAGTATTAGGCTCAGTAGAAGTTCAATGTTACTTGAAGTTACCTAAGTCCACACGTAATGAAATAGTTAATATTTGTACTCCAATAAGTTCACTCGCGTTACAGTCTTAAATATCTTTAGGATTATATTGTAATCGCGACGCGGTATACTAACTGCAGTGCGACGTCCTTTAATAATTCTATCGGTGATAGAATTTCGCGTTCCGGAGATACGACGGAAAGTACTTCTACCGTGACTGCGCGAACATACTGTACGCGGGCCGGTCTCTTCGCTATCTCACTCACACAGCTGTTTGCTTGTCCTTGTACTAGTTTGCGGGCTGTCTGGCCTTGACATATATAGATACCAGCGCAGGGAGGGGTGACGGCTCTCTCGGCCATGTGATCGTGATTACGTAATTTCGTTGAGACTTTAAATTATTATAACTCAACAACCGTTTGATGAATTAATTTGAAATTTACAGGGATTAACTTTTATGATGTTTGCTATAATTCAGCGTTTGTCCCGTTGAAATTGGTTAAGGCGTTAAAAAGCTGTTAAAAGAAAATTTCTTTCGAGAAATATCTCTAGGGGAGGTGAGCTTCAAGCGACAGGTGACGTCACTTGACTCCGCCTAGCGCACTCGTAGGGTCTGGCACATACTGGAACATTCTTTACATGGATGTTCGTACGTCGGTCGGATCTTTAATGCTGGAAATAACATTTCTTTCAATTAACATGGACCAGGACCTAGGCCTTCCTGGTACATCTTCCCCTTGGTTGGACGAAAAGAAAATACGCAGGATTTTCTTTTCCAGGCTTTACTCTTCCTGTGGTACATATTGTTTTAAATTGGCTGAGTTATAAATACCCTCGAAAGTGCCGTCCAATTTTAATACTGCCGTTAGGCTTACGTACTATGGCTAATGGATTCAAGTACTTAGTTACGCAAGGCGAAATTATCCCATCATCTGTCATTTTATGAATTAAGTTACAAACTTCTTCTCGATATTTCTCGGGTACGGGATATGGTTTCTTCTGATGAGGAGACAAGTCATTTACATCAAGATGATATTCGTAGTCAGCTATCTCTCCAGGCTTGTCATCGAATACACATGCAAATTTCTGTAGAACGTTATTTTTAGCCTCCTCCAATTTTAATTTAATTTCCGGGTCTTCAACCACACTGGCTATTGACATTATATAATCCGGACCTATAATGGAGTTCTCATTGAATAGGGACTCTGCGTCGTCCTCACTTTGGTCACCCTTTCTACTTTCTGCTACGGCTGGCGCAACCTCGCTTACAGCGGGCTTAATAATGTCACCACCGGCTTCTTCAAAACGGGCTCCCTTCTCTTGAACTTCCAGGTCACCTCGTCCTACCAGCTGTAGTTCTACGGAATTATTCTGTAATCTTACGAGGTTGGCATCATAGTCAATGGTTCCTTTGTATTTGATCATAAAATCTGATCCAAGTATTAAGTTGAAGTTAAGACGTGATACTACCAAGAATATGTGTTCGAACATCTGACTGTTAATTTCAAACTCTAAAAATGCCTGGGATTTGCATTTAACAATCTTATCAGGAACTATCCCTCTTACTTTAATCTGAGCTGCAGGTAATAACAAAACATTGTTCTGATCTTTCAGCGAGTCTACAAGCTTATCAGAAATTAAAGAAGCTTGCGCTCCAGAATCGATGAGCGTAATCACCTGTAGGTTGCCTGTGCGTACTGTTATGACAGGTAATGAACGTGTAATAATTGGCCTTAGTGTTTGTGCGTCTTCGAATAGTAATTCGGAATCGTCAATATGCCAGTAATTGATAACAGCAGTACAATAATTTGACGTTTCGACCTCATCGTGTTCGGTAGTCAATCTCCCTATTGCGAGATCGGCGTTTTTTTTTTATAGCGCCTGTTGGGTCAGGATCAGGTGATCTTTGTTCTCTTGGTCCGAATTGACGTTGATATTCCAGGGATGTCGCTCCAGGTTCATCAGGATTACGGTTTCTCTCCCTGATGTATTCCCGTGTGTCCTTCCATCTACTTTCGAGTTCTCGCCGTCTGGCCTCACGATTTCCTTCAGGAGTGCTTTCGCGCTGTCTCCATGAATTCCTAGGTTGGTAAGGGTGTCTATCCTGATTCCTCTGACGTCTAAAATTCCGGAATCTGGTTGGGTTAGTAGGGCTTAATCTGCCTTCTTCACGTGTCCTGGGTTCCTCTCTCTCCGGAGGTTTTATTTCCGCAGAATTCGTATTTATTTCTCGACTCCTGTTAGTTTTCGGACTAGATTGGATATTAGCCGTATCTAACCTACGCAAAGTAGCGTCAAAATGCTCCAATGTTTTAATGTTGGCAGCGACTAGTATCTGTTGAACATGAGGCGGATATTGAAGTGTCAGGATCTGAATAAGTTCAATATCTGGCAAAGGTGGATCTAAAAACTGGAGTTTCTTTAATTGCATTAGACAGTAATCTGAATATCGGGAAGTATTGACTGAAGTATTGTATTTGCTAGAGTAGAGTTGCATCTTGACAAGGTGCTGTCTTTCTGAATCCCAAAAGCGTTTAAGAAGTGCCTGTTTAAAGTCATCATAGTTTTTAAAGTTGCTCTTAAAAGCTATGAACCATGATAAGGCTCGTCCTTCTAGAAGTTTGGATACTACTCTAAGTTTCCTATCGTCCTCTACCCTATTCTCTTCCAAGTAATCGTCGACATTTAACAAAAATTCTCGAGCAGTGTACTCATCACGTCCTGAAAATTTGACTGGTTTGTCATCTGGTACTTTAATAAGGGTAGTTGTATTGTGTATTTCCCTCGACGAACCAGGAATTGTGACGTCAGTTGTATGTTCTTTAAGTTTAATTTGATTCATTTCTTCGGACAAATTTTTAATTTTAGAATTAATTGAGGTGTCTAAACTTTTTATTTCATTTCTCAAGTCAGTTTTAATGACTTGTACGTCTTTACAGAAAGCAGCTATCTGGGTATGCGTGCTATCTAGCTGTCCTGTAATACGCTTGTCGAGTTCTCCTTGCGTGCTCTTAATTAATCCTATCTCACTTCGTAATTTACCCACGTCGCTCTTTAATGCATCTCGCAAGGTTTCCTGCACCTGAGCTAACTTTGCTTGAGTTTGTGAGATGTTACCATGGGATTCTTGAAATTCAGTCCGTAAATCTTTAAGTTCAGTGGAAAATGCTTGAACGGAAGGAAGAACATTTCTAAGATCTTTGTCTAAAGACTTGACGACCTCTGTCTTTATTTCTTCCTTAATAGACTCTAAATTTTCAACAAACTGATCCCGCATGTTTTTCAATGTAGCTTCGACTTGTGCACTAGAATCAGTAAGTTTCTTTTCGAGGCGAGTTCCAGCTTCACGGAATCGTTGCTCGATAAGGGCACTAGATTCAGTGAGTCTTTTGTTAATGACTTTATCCGCTTCAGCAAACTTAGTATCCAAGGTCTTGTCAATTTTAGAAGTTAAGTCTTCAACCTTACTATTTGACTCAGTTAACTGCGCTTGAAGTTGAGTATTTTGTGCCTGCATTTGTTGTTGAAGTTGAGCCTGTAATTGGGAATTAGACTCTACCATTTGAACCTGCATTTGTTGTTGAAGTTGAGCCTGTAATTGGGAATTAGACTCTACCATTTGAGCCTGCATTTGTTGTTGAAGTTGAGCCTGTAATTGGGAATTAGACTCTACCATTTGAGCCTGCAATTGGTTATTAGACTCTACCATTTGAGCCTGTATTTGAGCTATCTGGTTATTAGACCTATCAATCTTAGCATTCTGATCATTAATGCTAAGCCTGAGAGCTTCGATAGCTGCAAGTAAGTTATCCATGTTTCCGGAATATTCAAATAAGTCAAATACAACAAGTTCTTTGCAGTCAAATCCTGTGCTCAAAATATAATGACTTGAATCGAACCCTGAATGTTGCGATTATTGCAAGTGCATCATTTATTATTATAGTACGTCTTCAAAATTGAGCTCTTGAAGTTGCGACGTCATCTATTATTATAGTACGGCTCCAAAATCGTGCCCTTGAAGTTGCGGCGCCATCTATTATTATACTATCCTCTCTGTACCAGGAAAAGTTGTGGGCAAAGGGCATGAGTAGGACCTCAGGGAGTGGAACTGGGTTTTGGAGCCGATACAGAGAAGGATAGTCTCGCAGAGCGAATAATAGATGGTAAATAATTTTTTCTTAAAACAATTTATTAATTTTTCACCCTGCGGTATGATTATTGACTCAAATTTTGCATAGAAATTAAATGTCGAAAATAATCTCCTTAAAAAAAAAAATGGCATAAATATCATTGGTTTCAAAGTCTTTAATATGTGGGAATTTCCACCTAAAGTCTTTTTAAACCTAAGCACACTTTTATAATTGTAAATGAATATGAGAAATTATCAAAGTTTTCAGTTCTCAGTTCGTCAATCTCGATATATAGCACACTTGAAAGCCTACAGTCTTTCTACGAGAAATTAAATTTATCACTTTTGAGAAATTATGAAAATTGTTCACACGCGACACTGAAGTTTCACTGTTCAAAATAAATGAAAAGGTTTAGCCAGTTTGTTACTCACTTATGACAAGAACTGTTGCTACCAAATGTCGAAAGATGGACGTCTGGAATGTTCCATGTAGAATCAGGATTGGCGATGTTGACGTTCCCAGTGAGGTGATGACAGCTGGAACTGGATCACGTTGAGTTGTAGCTTGTTCGGGTGATTTTCGCACACGAAAATTTACTTAGTGTGAGTAGTTTATCACTGACACTGTTGAACACTATTTATGGCGTATGAAGAATCACAGTCCTTTCTGTACGAAATGCTATTTACAGTCGTTATTGAAACGTTCATAATCACACAGTTCACATAAAAAAAAAGAAAGTAAGTCGATAAGCACAGTCTTTGAACACAGTCTGAAGTTGCTAGGGATTATTTTCTGCTAATCCTGTTACTATAATGTTATATTAACACAGAAAAGTTCTCACTTTTTCACTCAAATTACTACTGTGAGTCTTATGTTGATGTGACGTGAATATGAGTTCTGGTAATTCTAAGTATTAGGCTCAGTAGAAGTTCAATGTTACTTGAAGTTACCTAAGTCCACACGTAATGAAATAGTTAATATTTGTACTCCAATAAGTTCACTCGCGTTACAGTCTTAAATATCTTTAGGATTATATTGTAATCGCGACGCGGTATACTAACTGCAGTGCGACGTCCTTTAATAATTCTATCGGTGATAGAATTTCGCGTTCCGGAGATACGACGGAAAGTACTTCTACCGTGACTGCGCGAACATACTGTACGCGGGCCGGTCTCTTCGCTATCTCACTCACACAGCTGTTTGCTTGTCCTTGTACTAGTTTGCGGGCTGTCTGGCCTTGACATATATAGATACCAGCGCAGGGAGGGGTGACGGCTCTCTCGGCCATGTGACCGTGATTACGTAATTTCGTTGAGACTTTAAATTATTATAACTCAACAACCGTTTGATGAATTAATTTGAAATTTACAGGGATTAACTTTTATGATGTTTGCTATAATTCAGCGTTTGTCCCGTTGAAATTGGTTAAGGCGTTAAAAAGCTGTTAAAAGAAAATTTCTTTCGAGAAATATCTCTAGGGGAGGTGAGCTTCAAGCGACAGGTGACGTCACTTGACTCCGCCTAGCGCACTCGTAGGGTCTGACACATACTGGAACATTCTTTACATGGATGTTCGTACGTCGGTCGGATCTTTAATGCTGGAAATAACATTTCTTTCAATTAACATGGACCAGGACCTAGGCCTTCCTGGTACAATACCTTGCTATAGTTCCTCCCTGGGGCATACTTATATTCCGTAGTTGCTTTACATGTGCTCCTATATCGCACATTATATATATCATATACGTTTTACTCCCTGTTAATCTGCGCAATATATCATTTAAAATACCATATATACTTCCATTATTTCATTATTAACCTTCAATTCAACCCATATTTAATTCATTTAACATCTATAATTACCGCGTTTAACCTCCAATATTAATTAAACACAACGATACGTATCACTCCAATAGCGCAGAATTCGTTCCTCAAAACGCATTTTGTCATACAATTCAACATATAACCCCAAATTCAGTATCTATTCTTTCAATACATTCACACAGCAAAGAGTATGGTAATTTAACTTAACCAATTCAAACATGCATCCCTCTGTGACGTAACTGGGTTTGACTGGTATTACATCACTCAAGGATCTTTCTAACCAACCGGGATTCTTTGAAATCAGCTGTTACACTATGTCACATTTTAATTCGTATTCCTTCATCCTTGGATAAGATAATGTAGTAAACACGTTACCATTCTGTCACGAGATATCGTCTTAAATATTTCACACTGCACTTTCTTATATTCACTGCACACTTAATTATCTCACGCTTAGGCTATTCAGATCTATTGCATATACTGGTAATACTCTACATAAGAAATTATACTACTTAATACTATTACTTAGCTCGCCATTCAATATCTCGGGCCTTAGTTGCTCTTCGGTCTGGTCGCAGGCTTTGGATTGGGAACTGGGCAGGATCTCCACCACTGGTATCTCAAGTTGAGTGACCTCCTCCACACGGGTCGGGTGGTTTTAACAGCCAGGATGACATCTCCCTCCAGGTTGGTCTATGCCGATTTAGCAAGCCATCATCTGTTCAGGAACACAGTAGACAATATGCGTCGATTCTGGAAAATATGAATTCATCATGGTTCTGCGTAGTATAAATATATTTTTTATAATGATTGCTTCTTTATTTAGGCTGTCCTTGCTATTATTTCCACTTAATATAGCTCAACCTCGAGCTCTCACGTCTCAATCCACTTCTTGTTTCCAAACGACTTTGCGTCTAAGTATTTGGATGGACTTTTCAAAACTTCTGGATTTTATTCCCTCTTTACGGTATTTCAATGTTTATCTCTTCGTTTCGTTTAATATTTCCGTCCTCTCAGCTTAAAATTTCACGTTAGATATTGCAAATCTTGCTTATTTTTGAGAGCGATGTTCGGGATATCTTGTCCTTCCCACGTCAACTTTTTAAGTCAGTTTTTATAATAATCTGTTTGATCCTTCTTATTTTTTAAAAAACAATTCTATCGATTCTACACCATTGTACACCGCCTTCATAGTGGTAGGTTTAAGTTAGTTATGGCCTTCTAGCATACATCAATATCGATATCCTATTACACATTTCTTTGCCTTGGCTGGCCTCTACCTTCCGTAGGCGCCATTTTTAATACGTCCAGTAAATGCATCGGGTACAGTCATCTATTACCTCCCTTAACTGTTAAAGCATGGAGTCTGCCATATCATTTGTGTAAAGGGACATCTTGCTAAAGAAACTTGGTTTTGTATAATATCTTGTACGAGGCATATTTTTTAACTAAGGTACATTTGAAAATAAATACACAAAGAAAGGTTATTTCAAAAAAGTAACTTTATTTTCAGAAAGTACATACTTCACTCTATTTTTTTGACATAGTTGCCAAGTTTGTTCAAACACTTATCATATCTCGTAACCAATTTTAAAATACCCTCTTCATAGAAACTTGCCGCCTGCTCCGATAACCAAGAGTGCACTGCAATTTTCACGTCGTCGTCATCATTGTAATGGTTGCCACTGAGGTGATGTTTGAGGTGGAGGAACAGATGGTAATCGCTCGGCGCAAGATCAGGACTGTAGGGTGGGTGGTCTAAAACTTCCCAGCCAAAACTGTCCAATAAATCATGGGTCTGACCTGCAGTGTGAGGTCTTGCATTGTCATGGAGAAGGACAATTCCCTTTGTCAGCATGCCGCATCTTTTGTTTTGAATCGCTCTGTGTAGCTTTCTCAGGGTTTGGCAGTATGCTTCTGCACTGATAGTGGTTCCTTGTTGCATGAAGTCGACCAACAAAACACCATGCCTATCCCAAAACACTGACGTCATTGATTTTGCACTAGGACAGAGTCTATTTGGCCTTCACCTGTACAGGCGAGTGTGTGTGTCTCCATTCCATGCTCTGTTACTTCAATTCGGGCGTGATATGCGAAACCCATGTTTCGTCTCCAGTTACGATCTGACTCAAGAAGCCGTCACCTTCTTCGTAATAACGAGTCAAGAATTTCATCGCACACTCAAATCTTTGGTTTTTGTGGTCCTCTGTTACGAGTTTCAGGACCCAACGGGAGCACAGTTTCCTAAACTTTAGGTGTTCAGAAACAATGTTGTAAAGCACTGATCTCAACACGTCAGGGAATTAGTTTGAGAGACCTGTTATTTTAAAGAGGAAAAGCGCACAATGTGCAGGAAATAAAAACAACAAATAGTTAACAATAGTTATTAGGATAGTCCCTCACTGCAAAGCATTTTCAATGAGCACTTCCTTTCACATAGACCTGTTATTGTGAAGCGCCTGTTCTCACGAATCTTCGCTTCAACTGAAGCCACCAAATCGTCTGTAATCAAAGAAGTGTGACCGGAGCGGTCCTCATCATGGACGTTGTCATGGCCATCTTTGAATTGTTGTACCCACTTACGCACTTTGCTTTCACTCGTAACAGTATCACCGCACACTTCGCAAATCTGTCGATGAATTTCTGCTGCAGACAGGTTCCTTGGTGACAAAAACCGTATCACTGACCGAACCTCACTCACGGCGGGCGAGTTGATAGTCTTAAACATTTTGAATGCACAGAACAGAACCGTACAGGTTAGCTACAGAGCTGAAACTGAGCACAGTTGTTCCCGAGGCATGCTGGTACACGCCGCACATGCTCGTTGCAATATCAAATCAAATCAAAATCAAAATCTCTTTATTTGCAAATGAGGTGTCTACCTCGGTGGCAAATGGTACACTAAAATACATTATTGTCAAGCACTAAATATTAAATTAACAAGAGAAGAAAATTTTTCCTATAATACAATATTATACAATTTACGCTAACAATGTTTTCTATTAACACACAGCTCATCCTTAATAAATTTATATTGTTTACAAAATTCTAATTATAATATCTCCTGTACTACTTACAAATATAGTCAACTGATATACAGTATGTGGAATTGCTTCAAATGATACTATAAAACTGGTATAACATTAATATTTACATTGCATTTATTTATTTACTATTTTTTTTTTACCCGTTCTGGATCCTAAGTAGCATAACGACCTGCTGCGTCTTAACCAGAGCCCCTTTTGCCACCGCGTGAACTACTAGTGTCTACAACAAAATGGACCTTACTTAAAAAATACGCTTCGTATTATGATATTAGACTCTTTTCAGCTCTATTCATGTTCTGTTGTCAATGTAGAAAGTTAAACAGAAGCGTAAAGTAATTCTCTCTGGCCAGGACTCTGATGTCTAATACTGTAGTTCACCCTGCTTCAATTGCCAGATCTGTAAGCAAATTGTACATTATTTTTTAATTAAAAAATTAGCAGTAATGATATACTTTGTAAATCACACCTTCACAGACAATTTTGGACAGTGTTTGATAGCACATTTTTAACATTATCAATGCAAAAATGTATACTTTACTTGTAATGTCTTATTAAATTACTATTTGTACCCTTTCTGTCATTAGCTAATTACCAATAATTAATTAATAAAATCTCTGCAATCAGTAGGGTATAAAATAAGAAAGTAGTGTGTGTCTATGTAACAGAGGAATACCCATCCTTATTGTGAAATAATATTATGCATAACTATTGCCCCCAGAAACTCACAGTACTGCTAACATTGCATTCAGTAACCTTAGTCAAGTATGAAATAAAAATCCTGGATACAAAATCATCAAAACACTGTTGGGTGAAAAGACTGAAATGAGAGTACCATTCAGTGAATAAGAATTGTGATATTTTTCACATGTGCCTGTGATATCATGTGATGTACAAAGGACAAATTCATTGTATAAAACAATCTTAACTGACAAATGTAGGAGCTTCATAAAGAAAATCTTATAATAACTTTCCTTATATATTGCAACAGCCACTAATTTCAGATAATGTTTCTCAAAAAACAAAGGGTTTATTTTATTTTTATTAGTTTTTGACTATTATGATGCATATATTCAGAGGCGTGAAAATTATTAAACTCAACACTAATTTTTTTTTCTTATTTCCACTGTCGCATTACCTATTACTTGCCTGCCCATAAAATTCTTTTTTTGTGCTGCAGTGGAGCTCTTGTATGTTTTATTTGTTGTCTGTTTAAAGTAAATTATAGAAGGCAAATCACATTTTCTTTCGATTACATCAGTGACAATATTATAGTCAGTAGACTCCTCTATCAGTATTAAATTCCAATGTTGAGGATTTTTAATTTCTCTTTTGAGTTTTATTAGATAAAATGGAATTACATGAAGTGGTTCTCTGATATTTTGCTTTACTTGAGTGCTGGTAATTTGCTGCGCTTTGTACTATTTACTATCCAAAATCTTGGAAAGTGATCTTATAGCAACAAACCAAACAGAAATAATTCATCTCAATATAATATTTAAAAAATATGAATAATACAGTATTTCACAAAGTTTAGTAAGTCACATGAATATTTGACTGAAGGATAGGGAGTTCCAGGGAACAAATTAGAAAGGCAAGTGAGGGCAAAAACTAAAACTAAGGCAATTTCATTTTTCATCTTCTCCTTTGAGTCTAATAATTTTCACACCTTTGTATTTGTTTTTGTTGTTGTTGTTGTTGTTGTTGTTTAGGTTATCAGTCCATAGACTAGTTTGATGTAGCTCTCCATGCCACCCTATCCTGTGTTAACATTCTCATTTCTACATAACTACTACATCCTACATCTGCTCTAATCTGCTTGTTTGTATCCATACCTTGGTCTACCCCTACCATTCTTACCACCTACATTTCCCTCAAAAACCCAACTGAATAAGTCCTGGGTGTCTTAAATGTGTTCTATCATTCTATCTCTTCTTCTCATCAAATTTAGCCAAATCAATCTCCTCTCACAAATTTGATTCAGTATCTCTTAATTTGGGATTCAATCTACTCATCCATCTTCAGCATTCTTTCATAACACCATATTTCAAAATCTTCTGTTCTCTTTCTTTCTGAGCTAGTTACCATTCATGTTTCACTTCCATACAATGCCATGATCCAGACAAAAGTCTTCAAAAACATCTTTCTAATTTCTACATCAGTGGTCCAAGTGAGCAAACAATTTTTCTTGAGGAAGGTCTTCCTTGTTTGTGCTTGTCTCCATTTTATGTCCTCAATTCCAAGTGATTTGTTCTTATTTAGGTCTCACAAATCTCTACTGAATTCTGACCTCAAAACTGGGTCTCCCATTTCATCAGCATCAACAGCCTCTTCTTGTTCTAGAGCATTATCTTGTACTTCTTTCCCTGATGTAACTGTTGGATATTTTCCTGCCATCTTTATGCCTTGTTGTTGGAGTGGTTTTCCATCTGAGCTCTTAATACTGTAAACCTTATTAGTGCATTCCCACTTAGTACATCGTAAATTTGAAGTTCCGATTCTCATTGTATTAGATCCACGAGGACGGTTTGAAAAGTTCTCGGAATCACCGCTAGATATCAGTGCTAGAGCAACGAGGTTCCCGCACAATAATCACACATCCTTTGTGAATGAACATGTGGCGCGTCAGTGCTCTAGCTGCAGAAGTATGGTAGTGACGACTCTTTGTTATTGTTCCCGCGTAATGATTTATGACAATGGAAAAACCTAAGATTCGAGCAGTGATTAAATACTTTGTAAAGAAAGGTATGAAAAAAAGGAAATTCATGCCGACTTTCAGAACACTTTGGGGGACTCTGCTCCTTCATTTTCAACTGTTGCCAAGTGGACCAGCGAGTTTAAATTTGGTCACCCAACAGTGTTTTGATGATTTTGTATCCAGGATTTCTATATCATACTTGACTAAGGTTACTGAATGCAATGTTAGCAGTACTGTGAGTTTCTGGGGGCAATAGTTATGCATAATATTATTTCACAATAAGGATGGGTATGATCTGCGTAGTGGACGGCCAAAAAGTGTTATGACCCCAGAATTTATTGCAAAAGTGCATAAAATGGTCATGGAGGATCGTCGACTGAAAGTGCGGGAGATTGCTGAAGCTGTAGGGATGTCTTCTGAACGGGTATATTATATTTTAACCAAAGAATTGGGTATGAAAAAATTATCCACAAGATGGGACATTGGACAATAAACACACCAGATTGGAAATGTCCGAACAAAGTCTGGCCCGTTTTCAGTGCAACCAACAAGATTTTTTGCGCCGGTTTGTGACTACAGATGAAACTTGGGTCCACTACTATACCCCAGAGACAAAACAGCAATCAAAGCAGTGGAAACATGCTGATTCACCACCACCAAAGAAAGCAAAGGCAGTGCGTTCAGCCGGAAAGGTCATGGCCTCAGTTTTCTGGGATGCAAATGGCATTCTGCTGATAGATTATCTTCCTACTGAACAAACAATTACAGGGCAATACTATGCAAACCTCCTAGACCAACTACAGGAAAAGATACATGAAACAAGGCCTGGTTTGGCAAGGAAAAAAGTCATCTTTCATCAGGACAACGCTCCGCCGCACACAAGTGTTATTGCCATGGATAAACTTCATGAACTGAGGTACGAATTGTTGCCACATTCACCTTATTCACCTGATTTGGCACCATCAGACTTTCATCTATTCCCCAAGCTGAAAATTTTCCTTGGTGGACGGAGATTTTCTACAAGGGAAGAACTGACAGCCAAATTGGAGAGGTATTTTGCAGGCCTGGAGGAATCTCATTTTCGAGATGGGATCAAGGCATTGGAACATCACTGGACCAAATGCATTAGTCTACAGGGAGACTATGTTGAAAAATAAAAGCAGTTCCACTGAGGTAAGATACTTAATTCTAGTACATTCCGAGAACTTTTCAAACCACCTATGTATATAAAAATACCTCACTTATGGAGTCATGAATTTTTGATATTACCTTTTAATATGATCACATTCTTCCTAGCCCTGAAAATGTTATTTGTCATCCCTTGTGAAGGAAATGTGATTTCCAGTTCGGGTAAGAACTGTCGCTAAAGTTTTGTGATTATGGGTAAAGGCCTTGAATTCCTGAACTTCACAAGATAAGTTGCACCTTTGGGGTGCAAGCTGTTAGCCTCTGGAATGCTCAGTTTTGCTTGCCAGTTAGCAGTGAGATTGCTGAATAACAGTAAGCCTGCTTGTGCTTGTATTTTGCAACCATTCAGAAGTTACAAATTTATTTTGTTTTTAGTGGTACAGTGAAGGGTAGCAAATATTTGTTGCATGATTGCCTATGTCTGGATTAGGAACATAATCGTGTGAAGTTGACTAGCATGGTGCATATTTGTCTTGTGATAGCTTAGTTGTTGTTATTACGGAAAAAGTCTTAAAATTCCTTAAAATGAAGACAAAATTAAAATCTGTCAGAAAGTAGAGTGGCATTCACATTTTAAGAGCACAGAGGTGGCACGAATATTGAAACTCGTTCAAAATGGTGGCAAAAATCCTTCCTCGCAGTCGCATATGATCGACTGTAATTGATTGTCTAAGAGTGTGACCAGAAAATAATGTTTAATAACCCACTGGTCTGAAATAAAAGGCTTCTCCTAACACTTGTTTTAGAAAGAGAGCGATTGTGATCTGCAGTAATACTTCGACATTCTTATGGGCCCCCGTGCAAATGTTTTCGTATTGTTGTCTTGTGTTTTTCACACCTTGTAATACTTTCTTCTCATCCATAGAATTGGTAGATATAGTTTTCACTGTACCCACAGATATAGGACATAATATACCCTCATTTAAAAAAAAAAACAAAAAATCTTATGTAGTGTTTCTGTATCTCTGTTGGAGAGTTTTTATTCATATATTCAGTAGTACATTTTCTTGCTTAGCACATTCGTTTTCCTTGTCCCCTACAGAAACATCTTAATGAGGTTTCCTTGATTTTGCTGTATGCAGTATCTACCTTCCCTACGACCATACAATATTCGACATCCTTGCACTTCTCTGTCAGCCATTCTTCCTTAGCTGTCCTGCACTTTCTATCTACTTCACTCTTTAATCACCTGTATTCTTTTCGGTCCTTATCATTTTTTTATTTTTTTAATTTTTTTTTTCTTTGTCAGTCAGGTCTAGTATCTCCTGAGTTTTCCATTGATTTTTAGTTCTTTCCTTTCTTCCTAACCTTTCTTCAGCAGCCCTACTGATCTCATTCCTCATGACAGTCCATTCTTGTTCTATTGTGTTTCCTTCTGCCGACTTCAATTCTTGTGCAATATATTCCTGGAAATAATCTCTCATGCTCTTTTCTTTCAACTTGATTCGATCCAAACTCCTTGCATTCCTTCCTTTCTTCAATTTCTTCAACTTCAGATGACATTTCATGACCAACAAATTGCTGTCAAGAGTCCACATGAACTCCTATAAATCTTACTATTACACAGAAATGGCTCATAGAATAAATACTCCCTATTAGCCTGGGCAACATTTGTATTTTTTAAGGCAATTGTCATAACAAATAAATTGGTGATATAGGACTCCATCTGCAAAATACTTACAGAAATAAATAATTAGGTTGAACATGAAAGGATCCTTTCTCCCAAGGCAATGGTTATTTATGGACAAGGATCCAAATTTGCTTCCTTATCTTACATGACACTATTAAACCCCTGTAAACGAATCTGGGTAGCATGCCAGGTTTTCACTCCACCAATAAAAAAATGTATTATTAGGTTAACTATGTGAATTTACTCCATAAATACACAACAACAGCAACGGAAACATCAACAACAACAACAACAACCATCATCTGATGATACCAACCAATTTTGCCTTATAAGCCAACTCATATGTCTCCAAATTTAACAAACAGTATATTACAGTAAAACCTCGTTAAGATGTTTCTGCAGAGTACAAGGAAAGAGAACATGTTAGGCGGGAAAACGTACTAGTGAATACACAAATAAAAACTATTCAACAGGGATATGTAAACACTTTATATGTTTTTTCGACATGCGTACAGTACATGGGTACAGTAAAAAAATATAGGCCATCTGTCATTTCTTTTTTTTTTTTTTTTTTTTTGCTAGGGGCTTTACGTCGCACCGACACAGATAGGTCTTATGGCGACGATGGGATAGGAAAGGGCTAGGAGTTGGAAGGAAGCAGCTGTGACCTTAATTAAGGTACAGTCTCAGTCCCAGTCCTGGAGAAGCGCATTAACATCTTATGAAGGGAGAGCAAAAAAGGAAATGAATTAGAGAAAATCAGGTGAACTCATTATAGATCCCAGGGAACCACTGGACAGGTGGAAGGAATATTTTGAAAATCTTCTCAACATAAACAGAAATCTTTCTGGTGATGTCACGAACATCCGAACTCATGGGGAGGAGGACAATGATGTCGATGAAATTACGCTTGTGAAAGTGGAAAAGATCATAAATAAATCCACTGGCATAAAATAGCAAGAATGGATGAAATTACTGTAGAACTGAAATGGTGAAATACATTGGGAAGTCGGGGATGAAATAGCTCCTCAATCTAATGACATTGACATGGAATGTTAGTAAGGTACTTTCTGATTCAATGAAATAATTAATTGCACCTATCTGTAAACAAGGGAACTGGAAGGATTTGGGAAGGGAGGGTGTGATTAATGGTTGAGAGTGAGTAGGATGAAAACAAGTGTGGCTTCAGACCACATAGGGGCTGTCAGGATCAGATTTTCAGTTTGCACCAGGTAACTGAAAAATGCTACGAGAGGAATAGACAGTTATGTTTTGTAGCTCTAGAGAAGGCATATGACAAAGTACTGAGGGATTATGGGATTATAGGATTAATCAATCAAAGGCATTTATGTTGACAACTAGGCTACTGTGAAATCTGATGGTAGAATGAGTTTTTTGTTCAAAGTACTTACAGTAATTAGATAAGGCTGTCCTTCACCTTTGTTGTTCACCGTTTACATGAATCATGTACTAAAAGGTATAAAGTGGCAGTGAGGGATTCAGTAAGGTAGAAATGTAGTAGACAGTTTGGCCAATGCCAATGATTTGGCGTTAATTGAAGAGTGTGCTGAAAGCCTGCAATCTAATATATTGGGACTTGAAAATAGGTGCAGTGTGTATGATAGAAAGAGACACTTTCAAGAGTAGAGTGATATCAGTACAGAAGAAACCTAAGGGAATTGAATCTCAGGTGTATTCAAAACAAAAACAATTAAATAATTTCAGTAATTTCAAATATTTGGGATGTGTATTCTCCCAGCATCAAAGCGGAGGCAGGACAGTTTTTTCTCCGGGTACTCCAGTTTCACCTGTGTAATCTTTCAGCAACACTCTCCAATATCAACACTCTCCAATATCATTTCATTTCATTAATCATTCATTAATCATTGCCTCAGAGGAGTGCGATAGGCTTCGGCAGCCGGCACATTTCCTATCCTCGCTGCTAGATGGGGGCTTCATTCATTCCATTCCTGACCCAGTCGAATGACTGGAAACAGGCTGTGGATTTTGATTCTCCCAGCATATTAGAATATTAAGTGAGATTGAATCAAGATGTAGCCAGGGGCGTGGCATCTACTGAAAAATATATAGTAGGTATATTCCTTATTCTGAAAACTAAAATGATGGTCATTAGTAAGAATTTTAACAAATATAATTCTATCTACATCAGTAGGAAACAACTGCTAAGAGTACAGAGGACAGATCATTCAGGCTGTTCACTAAATGAGAGATAAGAAATAAAAATTCGAATTGAGAAAACATGAGTGGCATTCTATCAGATGAAGAAAGTATTATGCAGTCGGAACTTAAACCTTCATATTAGAACCCAAGTCCGTAAGACAGGTTGTCGCACCTTGTCCTTACTAAATAGTAACAGTAAGTGGAATGCAAGTAATATCATACAGTGCCTATTGGAAATGTATAAATTTGTATAATAATTTGTTTGTGAACTACATACAGTGAAACGTCAATAGAACGCTCCTCGTTAAGACATTTTCTCATTTAGCACATCGTAAAATCAAAGTCCCAACTCATCTTATTAAATCTATATAAAAATACCTCATTTATCGCTTCACATATTTTTGCTATTACCGCTTAGTACGATTACATTTTCCATAACCTTGAAAATCGACTCAGTCTTCCCTTGTGAAAAGAATGTGATTTCCAACACAGAAAACAGCCCTCGCCACATAAGGCACGTCGGAAAATATACACAAAAACAGGAAATGGCCTTGAATTCCTGAACCAAACAGAGGTAAACACCATTGGAGTGCAAGCCTTTAGCCTCAGCAAAGTTCAACTTTGTTTGCCAGTTTTCAGTGATACTGCTGAATAACCCAATAAATCAATTTTTGCTTGTATTTTGCATTCCATTCAGGAGTTAGAAATTCGTTCTGTGTTGAATGATTTAGTAAAGGGTAGCAAATATTTGTCGCGTGATAGCCTACCTACAGATTAGGAACATAATTGTGTGAAGTTGACTAGCATGGTGCTTGTTTGTCTTGTGGTAGCCCAGTTATAGATAGCAAAAATTTAATAATTGCAAGAGAAGTTGCAGAAAAGCTCAGAAAGGAAGATATTACCATGTTCAATGGGTAGTTGGAAAGTTTTAAAAGACATTAGAGAGTGTTGAAGGAGGCCTGCAGAGAGGATGGAGACATCACTGAGGAAACATTGGCAGACAAGACTTACAAAATTGGCTCTCTAATTACAGGTTATGAACCCCGGAACATAGCTAATGGTGATGAAATTGGACTATTTTTCCAAGCACTATCTAGCAAAACATTATCTCTAAAAGGGGAAAGATGTACAGGAGGGAACCTTTCCAAAGAGGGACTGACAGTATTTTAATGTGGTTTTCTTTCGGGGAAACTTGGAAAGCCATTAGTTATGAAAAATTAGCAAAACCCAGATGCTTCAAAAACATGGATTTAAAGAGTCTTCCTATTGACTGGAGATCCAATAAAAGTCTTGGATGATGTCACACCTAATGAAAGAATGGTTGGTGTCATTCAACTTGAGAATGAAGCAACAAACCAGGAACATTGTTCTATTTCTCAACAATGCTACATGCCATCCAGCAATACAGCTTTCTAACATTAAGCTCACAAGGTTCCCTCCAAATAATCCTAGTGTAACTCCCCAATGGACCAGAGCAACATTAATTGTTTTAAGATTAATTACAGAAAACTGATAATGGTACCATTGCTTGCAAACATGGAATCAGCAGCCTCTGCCACCGAACTGACTCTGTCTTTATGCTTGATGCTGTAATTTGGATAGCAGAAGCAGTGAAAGGGGTATCGCCAAATCGTCAGTGCTTTCACGAGTCCAAGTTTGTCTCACACCCTGACGAAGAAACCATAATAAACAAAAATACAGATGTGTTACATCAAACTCTCGAACAGTGTAATTATGGTAATCTCAGTGCAGAAGATTACATGGCCATTGATTGACAAGGTGAGACAGAGGTGGTGTTATACAACATTGAAGAGTTCGTCACTCATCATTTCCAAGACAAGAAAACAGAAATTGATGGCGATGATGACGAGAATGAAGACAATGAAGAAAATGGTTTATGTAACGTGAAGTCCTTCTGACATGGCCTATCAGCCGTAAAGGACATTCATTCTTTTTCAGTAGTGAAAAATGACGTGGAATTGTTTGACATTACTTGCCATGCCCGCATTTTAATTGAGAACCGTGCTACCAGGGATATGTTGTTACCAGTGTACAATTCTGGATTACTGGAAGAAGTAAATGACAGTACGGTACTGTACAGTATTACTATTGGTGTTATTTCTATAAAACATTTCTATAAAAGTTCTAAGCAGGATAAATCTACTGCTGGATTATATAACAGAGGTATGTACTTATGATTCTTATTTTATTTTTAACCACCTTTATGAACCTCAATTCTGCTTATAGCAGAAAAAATATCCAGTCCCTTGGGTTTCTGCTGAGGACAAATTTTACTGTATATAAAATTCTCATAGCTCAACATAACTTAGAATTTTTAAAAATCTTATGAAGTTTGAATTTTTTTCACATAATAGATCAAAATACAGACTGCAATTTAGGACTTGCTTCACATAAATTGATCTAACCTCAATTTCAAACTCAGCTTTGCATAAATTCTTCTATAGTGCTATGTTGTAATATTCTACTTATAATTGAGTGTTCATATGAATTTAGTTAAATTTTATACAAATAACACATGAGGCACTAGTTTTCTCCCAAATGAAGCTACATAATAATTAGAAAAATCCATTGTTTTTGTTCACTTGCTTTTTTGAGTGTTTTTAATGAGTGATTAGTACATAGACTGTTTTGTTACGGCCCTCCATAGTCTTTCTACATAGTGCTAACCTTCTCATCTCACATCTGTTCTAATCAGTCTGTCATATTCAAGTCTGACCTCCCCCTACTATTCTTATTATCTCCTAAAATTCCCTAAAAAAAAAAAAAAAAAAAAGAAACTAACTTGTTTATTTATTCCTCCTCTGCGAACCATGTGACCTTGCCGTGGTGGTGAGACTTGCACGTCCCAATGAAGCAGATAGCCGAGCTGCAGGTGCAACCATATCGGATGGGTATCTGTTGAGAGACCAGACTAATGAATGGTTCATCGAAAGGGGAGTAGCAGCCTTTTAGAAGTTGCAAGGGTGGCAGTCTGGATGATTGACTGATAAGGCCTTGTAATAATCCTCAAAATGGCTTAGCTGTATTGATACTGCTACACGACTGACAGCAATAGGAAACTACAGCCGTAACTAACCCCCGAGGACATGCAGCTCTCTCTGTATGAAATATTCTGGAGGTAAACTAGCCCCACATTCAGATCTCCGGGTGGGGACTACATGAGAGGGGCGATCATCAGGAAGATGGATATTGACATTCCGCGAGTCGGAGTGTGGAATGTTAGAAGATTGAATCATTGTGGTAGGTTAGAGAATCTGAAAAGGGAGTTGAATAGACTAAAGTTAGATGTAGTTGCTATAAGTGAAGTACGTTGGCAGGAAGTGCAGGATTTTTGGTCAGGTGACTACCGAATTATCAACACAAAATCAAAGAGGGGAAATGCAGGAATTGGTTTAATAATGAATAAGAAAATAGGGCAGCAGGTAAGCTACTACGACCAGCATAGCGAAATAATTATTGTCGTCAAGATAGACACCAAACCAATGCCTACCACAATAGTGCAGGTCTATATGACTACTAGTTCAGTGGATGATCAGGAAATCGAAAGAATATATGAAAAGATAGAAGATTTAATACAATATGTAAAAGGCATGAGAATCTAATTGTAATGGGAGACTGGAATGCAGTGGTAGGCCAAGTAAAAGAACGCAATACAGTAGGAAAATTCGGATTGGGACAAAGGAACGAAAGAGGAAGTCGGCTGGTTGAATTCTGCACTGATCATAATTTAGTCCTTGCCAATACATGGGTCAAATACCACAAACGATGGCTGTATACATGGACGAGTCCCGGAGACACTGGAAGGTATCAAATAGATTTTGTTATGATTAGGCAGAGATTCAGAAAGTAGGTGGTGGATTGCAAAACTTTCTCAGGAGCAGACGTGGACTCTGACCACAACTTGTTGTTCATGAAATGCCATCTGAAGTTGAAGAAATTGAAGGAAGGAAGGAAGGAAGGAAGGAAGGAAGGAATGCAAGGAGATGGGATCTAGACAAGTTGAAAGAAAAGAGTGTGAGGGATTGTTTCAAGAAATATGTTGCACAAGGATCAAATTAAAAGGCTGAAGGAAACACAATGAAGAGTGGATAGTCATGAAAAATAAAATCAGTAAGAGCTGCTGAAGGAATGTTAGAAAGGAAGAAAAGCTCAACTAAGAATCAGTGGATAACTCAGGAGATACTGGACCTGATTGATGAACGACAAAAATACAAGAATACTAGAAATGAAGAGGGCAGAAAAGAACACAGGCGATTAAAGAATGAAGTGGATAGATTGTGCAAGGTAGCTAAGGAAGAATGGCTGCAGGAGAAGTGCAAGGATGTCGAAGGCTATATGGTCCTAGGAAAGGTAGTTGCTGCATGCAGGAAAATCAAGGAAACCTTTGGAGAAAGGAAATCTAGGTGTATGAATATTAAGAGCTCAGATGGAAAGCCACTTCTAGGGAAAGAAGACAAAGCAGAAAGATGACAGGAACATATCCAACAGTTGTATCAAGGTAAAGATGTAGATGATTTGGTTCTGGAACAAGAAGAGGCTGTTGATGCTGAAGAAATGGGAGACCCAATTTTGAGGTCAGAGTTTGACAGAGTTGTGAGAGGTCTAAATAGGAACAAGGCACCTGGAATTGATGACGCTCCCTATGAATTACTGACTGCCTTAGGAGAAACCAGCATTGCAAGGTTATTCCTTTTACTCTGTTAGATGTATGAGACAGGAGAAGTGCCATTCAATTTTTGGCAGAATGTTGTTATACCTATTCCCAAGAAAGCTGGTGCTGACAAGTGGAAAACTACCGCACCATTAGCTAAGTGTCTCATGCCTGCAAAATTTTAACACGTATTATTTACAGAAGAATGGAAAAAAAGGTTGAAGCTGAGTTGGGAGAAGATCAATTTGGCTTCAGAAGAAATGTAGGAACACGTGAAGCAATCCTGACTTTACGTCTGATCTTAGAGGATCGAATCAAGAAGGACAAGCCCACGTACATGGCATTTGTAGATCTAGAAAAGGCATTCGATAATGTTGATTGGACCAAGCTATTTATGATTTTGAAGGTGATTGGCATCAGATACCGAGAACGAAGAATTATCTACAATCTGTATAAAAATCAGTCTGCAGTGATAAGAATCGAGGGCTTTGAAAAGGAAGCAGCAATCCAGAAAGGAGTGAGGCAAGGCTGCAGTTTGTCCCCCCTCTTTTCAGTGTTTACATAGAACAAGCAGTGAAGGAAATCAAAGAGGAAGTTGGAAAGGGAATCACAATCCAAGGAGAGGAAATCAAAACCTTGAGATTTGCCGATGATATTATTATTTTTTATCTGAGACTGCAGAAGATCTCGAGAAGCTGCTGAATGGTATGGACGAAGTCTTGGGTAAGGAGTACAAGATGAAAATAAATAAGTCCAAAACAGAAGTAATGGAATGCAGTTGAACGAAGATAGGTGATGCAGGAAATATTAGATTAGGAAATTGAAGTCTTAAAGGAAGTAGATGAATATTATTACTTGGACAGTAAAATAACTAACGATGGCAGAAGTAAGGGGTACATAAAATGCAGATTAGCACAAGCAAGGAAGAGCTTTCTTAAGAAAAGAAATTTGTTCACTTCAAACATTGATATTGGAATTAGAAAGATGTTTCTGAAGACTTTAATCTGGAGCGTGGCATTGTATGGAAGTGAAACATGGACGATAACTAGCTCAGAAAAAAAAGAAAATAGAAGCTTTTGAAATGTGGTGTTGCAGAAGAATGCTGAAGGTGAGATGGATAGATCGAATCACGAATGAAGAGATAGTGAATTGAATTGGTGAGAGGAGATTGATTTGGCTAAATTTAACTGAGAAGAAGGGATAGAATGATAGGAGACATCTTAAAACACCCAGGTCTTGTTCAGTTGGTTTTTGAAGGAAGTGTAGGCAATAAGAACGGTACGGGTAGACCAAGGTATGAATATGACAAGCAGATTAGAGCAGATGTAGGATGCAATAGTTACGTAGCAATGGAAAAAGCACAGGATAAGGTGGCGTGGAAAGCTGCATCAAATCAGTCTATGGACTGATGACTCAAACAACAACAACAACAACAACAACAACATTCATTCATTCATTCATTCATTCATTCATTCATTCATTCAGTCATTCAGGATCAGCAACAGCATAACGCCGAATTACAAAGATCCAAGCTATGTACGATAGATATTAATCTAAAATGAAAGAGATATAAATATTTAAAAAGAACCCAAATATACCCAATAAAAACTGTTCAATCCTATCTAATACATATTTACATAAACAGCGACATTAACAAAGGAAAATACATCTACAGTAAATATAGGAGCAGAAACAGGAAAGAACAAGAAGGAAAATTATGTTATATGACAGAAGGAAGGAAACGATTTGAAGATGTCTAGGTTCTTGTTGATAGACAAGGTATTAAACATTTCTGGAATATGTACAGAAAAGGACCTTTGGGTGAGAGAAAGCTGAGAGTAAGGAATATGGAATATGGTCTTCATTCTGGTACTACGGGATGGGACGTGGAGGGGGAATAAGGAAACTAAATCTGGAGACCTAAATAGACCATTAGCTGCTTTGTATAGCAGCTTTAGGTCGGCTACTTTCCTATGAGAAGAAATAGTTTTGAGTTTTAGTTTCCCAAGCACTTGGATAGTGCTTAAGTTGCGACAGGCAGGGACCTGGTTCTGACGATAACACAGAAAAAAGATTGTACATGGTCAAGGTGGCTGAGATTTGAAAAAGCAGAAATGGACCAGACTGGAGAGGTGTATTCAACAAGCGGTAAGATACAGGAAACTTCGAATGCTCAGAGGGCATTTACATCTGTGATGTCAGAAAACCTGTAGAGTAAACCAAGGAGTGACATAGCATGTGAGGTGATCCTGTTTATGTGCGAGACAAACAACAATTTACTGTCAAGATGTCAACAGTTGCAATTGGTTGGTTCAGTAGGTGATATTCTTGTAGAATGGGGGATTTACAAAGTGTGAACAAAATGGTGGAACACTTGGAGAGACGAGGTTTAACACGCCATGTAGTACACCATCGTGCAAGTGCATTTTGCAATTGGATTGTATCTGTGGGAGAATTGATCTGCTTGAAGATTTTACAATAATCTGCAAAGAGAAGGATTTCACGTGAATGGTGGGAAACAGTATCAATAAGGTCATCAATAAACAGGGCAAAAAGAAGGGGATGTAGGAGACTGCCCTGCAGGACACCAGAGAGGGTGGTGGTGGGAGAAGAACTGCATCCATTAAGGACCAAGTGCTGAAGTCTTTCACTCAGAAAGCTATTAATGAGAGCTAGGAGTCTCCCATGCACATTAAACCATTCAGAAAGTTTGTGTGCAAGTGTTCCACGGTATCGAAGGCCTTCATGATGTCGATATAACATGCATCAAGTTGAGAGCCTGAGTGGATGGCAGACATGGCATGATGGAGGAAGATAGCCAAGTTAGTTACGCAGGAGCTTCCATGCTGCTGGGGGGATATGTATGGAACTGTAAACGCAAGCAAATGCTGGTGAATGATCCTTTCACAAATGATTGATAAAGCAGGTAGTATAGAGACCAGCCAATAATTTGCAATATCTGACCTCTTTCCACCTTTAAGAATGGGGTAAATCCTAAATGCCTTAAGATACCTTCTATCAATATCTCTTCTTGTGGTCAAATTTTGCCAAATTGTTGTTCTCTGACAAACTTGATGTTGTATTTCTTCATTGTGACTCAATTTATCCATCGTACTCTATGCGTTCTTCTCCAACACCACATTTCAAATGTTTATATTCTCTTTCTTTCTGCATTTGCTTGTGTTTTACATATATAGTGCTATTCTTGATGCAGTAATCTTTAGAAACACCTTTTTAATATGGCAAATTTTTTTTAAAAAAAGGCCTTTTTGCTGGGGCCAGCCTGCATTTTAATCCTCCTTACTTTTGCCATCATTGGTTATCCTATCCTTCTACTTAATTTGACTGCATTCCATTCACATTAATTCAAAGAACTAAAAATTAATTACATCTTCAGTTTAAGTGTAAATATGTTTTGTTTTCCAGCTATTGTTATTGGTGTCAGTGGCTCCTTGGTTGGCCCTCTCAGCCGGTCTCTTCTTACAAAGATTGTTCCCGGTGATGAAATTGGTAAGTTAAAATATATTTTGGCGGGTCCTTAAAACAAAAATCGCTGCACAGAGAGGTAAAATCTTTTACTATCCACTAAGTTTATTAACTGCTATTTAGAGTTATTCATAATTTCACTTGCTTTGGAGTTTTCTGCTTGGGACAGTTTTTACTCAAGATCATAACACACACTAACACACATAAGCACACACTCACATGAATATCAGTGTGTCGAACCCTGTTCTCCACTCAGCTTCTCTCAGCCCAATGTCATTCCAGAACAGTTCTCAACCAACAAGGTTCTTGGAACTCCACATTGCCAGTGGACTCACTCCTGATGAATGACCTGTCACAGACTCAAGACCATCTGTTTACATTTACTCATGTTGACACACTTGAGACTGTCTCACTCGAGACTGACTGGCATGCACCATTTGAGCTCTTTATATACCTAGCCCACAGTAGTAGTTTCCAATTCCAGATTGTTTTGCTCGCTGCTGACCCTAACACATTGTCACCGCTGAGCTGCAATTATTATCTCTCACTGGTATTACACTGACTGACAGAGCAAATGCAACACCAAGAAGGAGTGGTCAGAACTTTATGCCAATTGCAGGGTAGACTGACGTCACTGAGGTATGCTCATGATGTGAAATGCGCCGCTGTGCTGCGCACGTAGCGAACAATAAATGGGACACGGCGTTGGCGAATGGCCCACTTCGTACTGTGATTTCTCAGCCGACAGTCATTGTAGAACGTGTTGTCGTGTGCCACAGGACACATGTATAGCTAAGAATGCCAGGCCGCCGTCAACGGAGGCATTTCCAGCAGACAGACGACTTTACGAGGGGTATGGTGATCGGGCTGAGAAGGGCAGGTTGGTCGCTTCGTCAAATCGCAGCCGATACCCATAGGGATGTGTCCACAGTGCAGCGCCTGTGGCGAAGATGGTTGGCGCAGGGACATGTGGCACGTGCGAGGGGTCCAGGCGCAGCCCGAGTGACGTCAGCACGCGAGGATCGGCGCATCCGCCGCCAAGCAGTGGCAGCCCCGCACGCCACGTCAACCGCCATTCTTCAGCATGTGCAAGACACCCTGGCTGTTCCAATATCGACCAGAACAATTTCCCGTCGATTGGTTGAAGGAGGCCTGCACTCCCGGCGTCCGCTCAGAAGACTACCATTGACTCCACAGCATAGACATGCATGCCTGGCATGGTGCCGGGCTAGAGTGACTTGGATGAGGGAATGGTGGAACGTCGTGTTCTCCGATGAGTCACGCTTCTGTTCTGTCAGTGATAGTCACCACAGACGAGTGTGGCGTCGGCGTGGAGAAAGGTCAAATCCGGCAGTAACTGTGGAGCGCCCTACCGCTAGACAACGCGGCATCATGGTTTGGTGGTTATGAATTTCATGTTTTTGGTCCGTATTGAACTGAGAATAATATATAAGTAATAATAATAATAACGTAAATGTTTCCACCTTTTCAATACAATATATTCACAAAATTCACTTGTTATTCTTTAAAATAATATTGTCTTAGGATTTCGCCACAAATGATCTTTGCTCCAATACGGCTGATGATGACCCCTAGATGGGTCGAAACTAGTACCGTATAATTTTGTAATTTTGTGAATATATTGTATTGAAAAGGTGGAAACATTTACGTTATTATTATTATTATTACTTATATATTATCATGGTTTGGGGCGCTATTGCGTATGATTCCACGTCACCTCTAGTGCGTATTCAAGGCACGTTAAATGCCCACCGCTACGTGCAGGATGTGCTGCGGCCGGTGGCACTCCCGTACCTTCAGGGGCTGCCCAATGCTCTATTTCAGCAGGATAATGCCCGCCCACACACTGCTCGCATCTCCCAACAGGCTCTACGAGGTGTACAGATGCTTCCGTGGCCAGCGTACTCTCCGGATCTCTCACCAATCGAACACGTGTGGGATCTCATTGGACGCCGTTTGCAAACTCTGCCCCAGCCTTGTACGGACGACCAACTGTGGCAAATGGTTGACAGAGAATAGAGAACCATCCCTCAGGACACCATCCGCACTCTTATTGACTCTGTACCTCGACGTGTTTCTGCGTGCATCGCCGCTCGCGGTGGTCCTACATCCTACTGAGTCGATGCCGTGCGCATTGTGTAACCTGCATATCGGTTTGAAATAAACATCAATTATTCGTCCGTGCCGTCTCTGTTTTTTCCCCAACTTTCATCCCTTTCGAACCACTCCTCCTTGGTGTTGCATTTGCTCTGTCAGTGTATATCTGCCCATCCCACAGCCTTCACTGTCACAATGCTCCCTTCATAAACCTGCTTGTACTGCATAGCTTGACGATAATACATAAGACAGTCTTGGGGAACAACCATCATTTTCCCTCAGGGTTGCTGCTGAATCCAGTAGACTGCTTTGTTAATCCTGGTGATAATAATGTAGAGACCTTTATGTGGTGGCTGGAGCTTTGATGACTTTCCTTTTGTTCATATGGATTGGTATAGCCACACTCGGTTACTTTCCTGTAATTTTGCTAAGTTTACCTACCAAGTTTTATCAGACCTTTGCTATTTGCTTTACGTCGCACCAAAGGGACAGGAAAGGCCTAGGAATAGGAAGGAAGCAGCTGTGGCCGTAATTAAGGTACAGCCCCAGCATTTGCATGGTGTGAAAATGGGAAACCACGGAATACCATCTTCAGGATGCTATCAGACCTTCATCAGATCGCTAGCTACCTTCAGGTGCCATCGGACATACTCGTGGATGTCACTAAAACCAAGACCGACTCCAATCCTCAGACCGTAATATTAAAAAAACATGGCGGCCGAAGTAGCCGGATTGCTGGTATTGACTAACACGAAAATATCACGTACATATTATATAAACGGCGGTAATTTAATATGATAAATGTAACATCGTAGGGAAAATCACTTTTACACGTATGAAAAAGCTTTTTTTTTTTTGCTAGTTGCTTTACGTCGCACCGACACAGATAGGTCTTATGGCGACGATGGGACAGGAAAGGGCTAGGAGTGGGAAGGAAGTGGCCATGGCCTGAATTAAGGTACAGCCCCAGCATTTGCCTGGTGTGAAAATGGGAAACCACGGAAAACCATTTTTAGGGCTGCCGACAGTGGGGTTCGAACCTTCTATCTCCCGAATACTGGATACTGGCCGCACTTAAGCGACTGCAGCTATCGAGCTCGGTTGAAAAAGCTTCGCCAACAAGTACGCACCACATATAATCAACTAGAATCACATATATTCTACTATAAAAGAGACCAACAACCTGATTATTTAGACATTTCAATTCGTCAAATAACGTTTTCTCTTCGATTTCACTTCGCTGGATAGATGAAAATACATGATGAAACAGTTAAAATGATATTTTAAACATCATGTTGAATGTTTCAAAATAAATTAAGGTGCGAAATTCCACGATTTATTCGCTCTCAGGGAACTGTGAAACATAACTTGTTGCCTTGGTTTTGAAGTGAAGGACAATTTCTTAAATTCACCACCCAATGAATGGGAAGTGTACCCGAAATAATAATTTTTGTTGGCTTTACGTCCCACTAACTACATTTTTACGGGTTTCGGAAGCGTCGAATTGCCGAAATGTAGTCCTGCAGTAGTTCCTTTACGTGCCAGTAAATCTACTGACACGAGGCTGACATATTTGAGAACCTTCAAATACCACCGGACTGAGCCAGGATCGAATGTACCAACTTCGGATCAGAAGGCCAGCGCCTTAACCGTCTGAGACACTCAGATCAAGCACACCCGAAATGATTATGTTAACCCAATGAACGGCCCTGGTAATGTTCATATAATGTTGACATATGGCATAACAGCACTTCACACAATGATAGTAACCTTAGTAATGAAACGTTCAGACACTAAAGATATAATAGGTTTTTACTCATTAAAGAACATGAGTGCAAAAACTCTATTGACTAAACATTGATATTTAACCACATGGACGAGCTTCAGTTCGGCACAGTCTGCTTGATAACAGATAGCCACAGCATGAATCGGAAGGTGTTGGTAGTGTAAAACCCTACGTTACAAACCCAGCTAATCCCTCTAAGTCACTATTTCTTTTGTGTAACAGTATACAGATTGCTCCATCTGTCACATGTATAAGTTTTGTTATACTCCAACATCCAGCCAAACATTTCCGCAGGCAAATCACAGATTATTGTAAAATACACTTTCATGTAAATCACTAGACACTTTAAGCACATAGACACTGACAGAATAACACAATATCAATTATATTCTATCTAAGTCAATGTTTTTCGAGGAACACGAATAGTTTGGAAGTAGAGAACTGGTTTCCCTAACCTCAGACTCATTCTCAAAATGATGCATGCACGCTACGGTTTTGCCATGGACTTCAAAATAATCAGGATGTATATTCCTAAACGATTTCTCTTCTAATGTTCAGTTCCGTAGGAAACCTAAGAATAGCTGTATGAGAGGCATTGCCATAGTTAGACTAAAAACTGGTCCACCTAGTGCACTCATGTTCTTTAATGGGTAAAAACACAATCAAAACAAGCACATTCTCACATTACTGCGTATAATTACAGATCCTATGTATCCACTGACTCATATAAATACACTCGCACACTTATATTCTACGAAGAAACTAACACTTATCGTCAACTTGCATAAAATTACACCGACTACATATGATAACAACAAGCCAAAACAAACCCACATTTCCAACAATTCCAGCTACTCGATTCGCCATCTTTGAACGATCGAGAGTAGCATTAAGGTCTGAGGATTGGAGTCGGTCTTGCTAAAACACTCCACCAGTTTCGATGTGTAGTCTGTTGCCAGTTGTTCTTGCTCCCGAGCCGTCCTAAACATTACGTTCCAAGACCACGTTGACGGGTGTCATGCCTGCTGTCTTATGAATTGTACATGGTAGGCCATCAGAAAGAAGGGCATATTCTCATCATCCTAGTCCCTCCTGATGTGCCAATGCCATCTTCTTCAGGTGCTCCTCCATAGTCTTCATGAACCAATTTATTTGACTGCAGGTGAACAAATCTCATTCAGGTCTTGCATACATCGAGATGCTGTAGAATGGCCTTCATCAGTATCAATTCAAAGTTCCTACTGTGGTCACTGGGCAGCCTTCGTGGGACACCAAAGCAGCAGAAGAAGTTTTCTCTACAGTATCAGTTCCTTAATGAGGATGGTGTTGACCTCGGCCACTTCATGAGATAGTCCATGATTAGAAGCAGGTAGCGATTTCTGACATCTTGTTTAGGAAATAGTCTTGTGATGTCAGTGCCTATCCTCTCAAAGGACGCTCTGACATTTTACTGCTGCATCTGGCCCAACTACGAAGGTTTTGGCTCGCTGTGCAGGTGGCACGCATTTGCCACCATGTTTCAAAGCCCGTCCTCAGGTGCATCCAGTATTAGTACTGGCTAGACCCGATCCAAGGTCTTATTGACCCCAAGATGGCTTGCAGTGGTTACTCCATGTAACTTAGCCACCACCTCCATCCTTTTGTTCCTGGGAATTACTAGCTGGGTGACCTTGTTCTTGCTGTTGACCGACTCCCATATACTTGTCAACAGACTGTCGTTGACCTTTAGGGATTTCCACTGAGTCCAGTATGCCTCATACGTTGGGCTACGCTCAGCCATGCTGGTTGCTGTACCAATTTAGCTTCCCACAGGATCTTCCCCAGTGTTGTCTGCAAGCTGTTCCCTCCTCAGACCATCACAGTTTTTGTTGTTACAATACTAATTCCACAATTTTTCTAATACCATATTTTGGTGTGAAGTTTAGTTTTACAAGAACAACTCATCTTAATGTACTAAACTCCATCAAGAGTACCACAATCTTACTTTTCAGATGTACTACAGCATTACTACTTATAGAACTCACTTTTTAACAAAAAGATCATGCTCTGTATGAGAGATGTACACACTTCATGCATACTGTTCTACTAGAAACTCCAGTTGTTTAGTTAGTATGGCTGGCTCATTAGGTAAGGGAGCCTGGCAAATCATACAGGAGTACCCAGAAGCAAAGAAGTGTATTGGAACTTTGATGATAAATCTTAACCTAGATTCTTTCCCATAAGCTTCAGGAGAAACAAAAGAGCAGGGGGTTTGCAGGAATATCAACTTCAATTACCTTCTGATCCTTTAAAGATATAGACATTCTGTTTTCAAATTCTTAAATTGTATGTATTAAGGTGATCATAAAACACTGTGCAATTCATCACATAAAAAATTACTGAGAAACTGGTAGCAGCTTTGTTTCTAAAGTGGAGCTGTACTAATTTCACCCAGTAGGACAACTAAGAATTGAGTGACAAGTACAAGTTTTGCAAATTCAACAAGTATCTTTGGTGATATTAGGGTTTCATATGAGGAATCATTACACAGAAAGAAATGCCACACACTTTTACATTGAGCGCATGGTTCTCCTGTATGACTTGTTGATAAACGCACATACTGAAAGTATTCCATACGTAGCAAACTGTGATGGATTGTATATTCTCAAAGTATCTGATGGTTACGCAGACTCGTAAGAATTAAAATTAGATGAGACATTCGCAATAAACTAAATGCACGAGTTTTGCTTCGTGCTTAATTTTACTGTGTAAATGAATTCAAATTTCACCGATTTGCCAGTAGAGTACTTATTATTTATTCTACACAGTGAGGTGGTTTCAGATGTTTCCGCTTGAATACAGGACGAGGTGGTTAGGAGGAAATGCACACATGCATAAGAGATGGTATTCCATAGATGCTACCATTGTATGATTATGTTCCATGTAGGCTACTGCTGAAGCAGAGCAAAATGTACTACAGCAATGAGGAAAGAGTGGGCATGCTTCGTATTTATGGTAAATGTAAAAGAAATGCAACATCAGTGGTAGCGTTATATGTGGAGAGGTATCTGTTGTGACATTGTCCATCATGAACTACCCTTCAAAGATTATGTAGGAAATTGTTATCTGACGGAAACTGGATGCCTCAGGAGAGAAAGAGAAACAAATCCACAAGAGGTGAAACAGTGACAATGGATGTTCCTGCAGCAGCTGAGCACAATCCACAGATGAGCACAACGGACATTTCGAGGCACAGGATTCAGCCAGCCAAGTATTTTTCAGAGACACAAGTACCATCCATACTGCATATCACTTCCCCAGCAAGTGTAGGATCATGGTTATGAAAGATGGCAATGTAAACCTGAGCATGACAGGTCTCTGCTCACTATGCACTCATTGTTATGGAAACCCTTAACAGGTCTTTCCTTGACCAGTGGATTGGGCATGGAGGCACAATTAGGTGGCCTGACCGTTTCCCCGATTTGACTCCTTAGGATTTTTCTCTGGGGTATAGGAAAGGACAAAGTCTACTAGCAAGCCCCGACGACTCCAGATGACCTATAGAGCTGCTTTATTGCAGCATGTCATATGATATCAAGGGAAATGATGATGATGATGATGATGATAATGATGATGATGATGATTGTTGTTTAATGGGGCCTAACATCGAGGTCATCGGCCCCTAATGGTACGAAATGAAACAAAATGGAATGACAAATTAAAAATTCCAAAATTCTCCACTGACCAGAATTCAAAACATGAGGACGAAGATTGAATGGATGGACATGAATTTAAAACAATCAGTGGATGCGACCCACAATGCCTTACATTCACAGAAACTGACGGAAAACAATGGGATTACTGACCAAGGGACTGCTGCTAGAGCATTACACTGAATCGATGACGCTTGCAGCCTAAAGGGGGTCCAAAATCCATGTTACCAGCCCCTCATAATGGTAATTATCGCTAGGAAAGTAGAACCATGGTATCTGTCATGTTGCGGTACGAATCAAAAGTAGCAGAGACTCGCGGTATTCCACACATAATGGTACTATTCACAGGTTATGAAATGCGACATAATACAGACCTATGGTTTTTCTCACTTTGCGGCACCATTTACAGGCAACGCAAACCTATGGTGTTCATCACGTAAGAGTACTAACCACAGGGACCTTCCCTTATCCCGTGGTGTTCCTCATATAGTGGGTACTAATCATAGGCAAGGCAGAACCATGGTAGCTATCATCCCATGGTCCTGCTCATATGGTGGTACTAATCACAGGTACTGCAAAAGCCGACCGCACGGTGCTCCTGTGTGCTGCTAATCACAAACCTATTCCATACCTAATATAGTGGTACTATGCGCAAGTAAAAGCGACCCATGATATTCTCCGCGTGGTGGTACTAATCACAAGTGGTTTAATGGTTCCAAGACAATCATCCCTTGGTCGCCCCTTTTAGTCGCCTCTTATGACAGGCAGGGGATACCGTGGGTGTATTCTTCGTCTGCGTCTCCCACCCACAGGGGGTATATCAAGGGAAACACTTCAGTCTGTATGCAGATATGCATCGCCATTGATGGTGACGTATTTGAGCACATGCAGTAATAGTGACTTCTACTTTAATTGTTTGTAAGTGAAATAGTATGTGAAAAACGAACACCACCATACCACTTCCAGGAGCAATGGTATTATGCGTTCAAATTTCTGGAACCTTTCATATTTATTACTGCTGAAAATGTATGTGTTCACAGTACATGCTCAAAATTCACCTTTAGCTAGTGGTCCAATTGGATCAATATGGCCTACCATTACAACATGGATGCCAAAAAAGCATATTGAAAGTAAGCATTTAAAATCAATCATTTCAATTAAACTCTATTCGTTACTCCACAGCTCACAAACTGTAAAATGTGGGTTGCCTACAGTGTCCTCCAGTTTTCTGCTTTGCATGGGCTTTCCCTTTCATATTGACATCCTTAGTTTTCAAGAGGACCAACTCTTTAATTTCTTTCCTTTATTGTTACAAACAGCTGATAACCTTGATGTTCCACTCTTGAATTAACAACCACAAGCACCATCATCAGAAGGAATTTGTACAGTTTTTTTTTTTTAAAGTGATTTGGTACATGGTATTTTATCTCTCTCAGCACATCTGCATTTGTGTTAAACCATCTTGCCCAGTTTATTCAAGTTTTTTTTTTTTTTTTTTCCAGGAACATGTAAACCAAATGAGGTAGTTTAATGCAAGCGCAGATGTGACTGGGAGAGACTTAAATAATACCATACACTACTTTTTGAGCATGATGGAAATGGTTGAAAAAAGGGAGAATGAAACATTGCTCCTAAGAATAAGAAATACCTGAACCATTTTGTCTGAACAGCAGATTATGCTAGCATATTATTATTATTATTATTATTATTATTATTATTATTATTATTATTATTGTTGTTGTTGTTGTTGTTGTTGTTGTTGTTATTATTATTTCTTTCTTTGTCGTTTAGGCCTACTGAGGACCACGGAGCTCATATCTACTCTTGGGTAAAGTTGTTGCTTTCTTCTTCTTCTTCTTCTTCCAATACTCCTTCATTTGCTGACTATGAGCCAGCTTTCTCTCCTCGGTCCACTTAGTTCCTGTAGTCTTCTTACTTGTAAGGGACGTTGGGAAAACTCTGTGTCGGATGGCTTGACGGAACAGTAGTCGGTCATGAGTTTGTCCCAGCGGGATATCTAGTTGTTCCATATCTGATTTAACTGACGTGATCCATTTGTTCTTAGAAGCCTTGCCTCTTCCTGTTACTGTGAATATCCTGTTGGTGAGTCTTTTGGAATCCAGACGGGCCAAGTGTCCATAAAAGGTCAGGCGCCTTTTCCTTATAGACGTGACGATGTCCTCCTGGTGTTCATACAGTTTATCATTATGGCGGATTCTGTAAGTGCCTCCTTCCTCTCTGATTGGTCCTAATATCCTCCTCAGGATCTTCCTCTCTTTTAACTCCAGCTTTCTGAGTGGGCCCTTCCTAGCCATTACAAGGCACTCAGAAGCATACAGAACAGATGGTTTGACTACGGAGTTGTAGTGTCTGAGTTTGAGGTTCTTGGAGAGGCACTTAGATGAATAGATACTACGACACGAGTGATAAGCCCTTTCAAACTTGATACATCTGGCATCTATGGCTGGGTTCTCGCTCTGATTCGCAGAGATCCATTCTCCCAAGTACTTAACTGCAGGTACTTTTTGTATTATTATTATTATTATTATTATTATTATTATTATTATTAATATTATTATTATTTGTTGTTGTTGTTGTTAGTATTGCTATATTTGTATTTATTATATCATCTGTAATTGGAGAAGTAATGACTCTGTTGATGATAAATAATCAAATCAAATCAAATCTAATTTACTCTCTACTTGACCACTGTCTGTTGCTAAGGTACACTGATCTTATATGCTGGCTTTAAGGAGGAGCAAAATACACAACAATAATGTTCTCCATTGATTTTTGCATCCATTCTTTCAAATGACCATGGTCATTCATTGGACTTCTAAATTGTTGATTTCATTTCATGTATTGTGTACTCATGAGGAGGACAATAAAGCACTTGAAGTATTACAGTTTCAGTGTCTAATCTAGTTTCTTTCGGATTCAACATCAATGAAATAAAAGCTTTGTAACTCCGAAATGCTGTACAACATACTGTTGTTTCTTCAGGCCTGCTCGAGATAAAGGCAAGGTTTGTGTGTTTAACAACAAGGCATGAATCACGCAGGAGAACTATGCGCTCAATGTCAAAGTGCATGGCACATTTCTTTCTGTGTAATGATTCCACATATGAAACCATTTAGTATCTCCAAAAGTACTCATCGGATTTGAAAAATTAACACATCACTGAACTTGTCGCTCGGTTCTTGGTTGTTCTGTTGGTTGAAATTAATTTTAGTCTCTTTTAAAAATTCAAAGTTGCTATCATTTTCTCACTAATTATGCATGTGATAGAGGCAAATTGGACAGTATTTTATGGGCCCCTTATTACAATTTAAGAATTTGAAAACAGAATATCAATATCTTTAAAGGATCAAAAGATATTTGAGGTGGACAGGTTAGCTGAGCAACCCTGTATATAGTATAATTTTATCCAAGGGAAATAAGAGAAATTAAGAATTCTATAGCAACAGAAAGCTTATTGGTAATTTAAGAGGACTGTCTTTTTCAGTCACTGATGGAGCATAAAATAACGATGAGTGTGAATCACAAAATTGTTTTATTACCAGGATTCAAGTACAATTTAAGTTACTTTTCCACATAGTCACTGTGAAGATTGAGATATTATTGTCATACCTATGGCTGAGTTTTCCAATACCCTCTTCACAGAAGTTTGAGATATGTCTGCATGGCATCTTGAACAACTTCCTTGATGTGGAAGTGCTGTACTCCCAGAGCTTTCTTCAGCTGTCAAAAAGGTGAAAGTCACTCAGCGCTATCTCTGGGCTGTGTGCTGGGTGATTGAACACTTTCCATTGAAATTGAGCAAGAAACTGTTGGATTACTGCAGCAGTATGTGGTTTGCACCATAAGCATGGCTCATTCTGCAGTGAATTTCTGCTGCACTACTCCCTTCTGCCTGTAGAAATCGAATGATGCTGCGCAACTCCCACTTGGCAGGAAAAGCAATAATGCTGACTTTGTTTAAGTGCCTACAACTCAACTCCAACTGATGTTTTGAACTGGCAATGGCAAATGTTATAGTGGGTTAGATCTGCAGAAACATAGCGAGCAGATCCCGCACCCTTCCACTTGTTTGGTCACCATGATCGGAGGATGAAAAAAATAGCCCTCATATTTTTACTATGTCAAGTGGGCCATATATAATATATATTTTTAGGTCAGGGAAGGAGATAGCTACTGTCCACCTTCAAGAAAGTATTTTCAGTATATTCTTGGAGTAAGTGCTGGGAGAAACCATACTTGTAGATAGTCTATGAAAGCTGTTGGATTCCAGCCTCACATCTCTGAATGTCTTGTAGAGTAAGGTAAACCCTGTTTAACTACAGAGATGATCACCTGCAATAAGCCTTTTTAAATGGTTCTGTTCCATTTAAATTAAACCATCCTTGATAAAGATAGTACTGGGTGATTTGTCCTTCGTGGGACAAATCCATGTGCAGTTGGCCAAGCTTTTAAGTTTTCATCTTACTCGTCTCTTTCCCACACTTGAAGGCTGGCCGGAAGTGGAGGGGAAGAGGTCTGTATGAGTGTAAGTGTAGGAACATTTGCATGTATTTTTGTTTGTGTGTGTCGATGTATTAAGTGTATTGAGTCCCATAATGATTGTGTCCTACCTTGAAAATCTTCACCGTGTCAGCACCATCGAAATTTGTAATTCTCCAACAAGACCAGATATCTTCTACTGAGGCTATTTAGAGACTGAACGCAGTGTCACTGCATTATTAAACCTTCCATGTCACCACTGACATCATGCTATCCACAGTGTTCCAGAAAGTGTAATGCTGTGTGTGTGTTCTATTTGCTTCAGTGAACATCGGTGCAAATAGGTCCAACCAAGCACGTAACAAATCAGTCTACTTTCATCATCAGTATTGATTGGAGTGTTGTACTCACCATCTGATATTCTCATGTATTTGAAGACTTAATCGTGGAGTTAAAAATGCAAAGAGACATTTCTGTTTACATCTTTGGTACTGGACTGTGTGCAGGACCAGCTCCGGTCTTACTTTAATCTCTTTCTTTTTCTTTCTTTCTTTCCATTTCTTCTTCTTTTTTATTTTAATTTTTTTCATTCTCCCTTATAGGAGTGGGCCATCAGCTCAACTTGGAAATCTTAGGCCTAGGATACAGAATTGTTTTATTGTTATACAAGTCTAAAGGGATAGTTTACTGTGTCATTTGTATTGTAGTTGTGCAAAAAAAAAAAGTACATACCGGTATATACACTGAGTGGCCAAAAGGGGTGTCCCATTAGAAAATGCGCTGTGCATGACCCCTGAGCATTGTGGCTAGCTGCGGCATAGCTGAGCAGTCTGTCACAGACACCAGTATCGTGAAGATGGCAACATATCGTGAGTTAACCGACTTTGAACGTGGAGATTACACACAAAGTTGGGTTTCCAGGGTCAACAGTGTCGAGGTTGGGTCTTCAATATCACCAAGAGAATGTTACCACCTGTGTAAACTGCTGCACGGGAAGACCACAGGTGTTTAACGAACGGACAACACGTCGCCTCCTCAAAACCATACTGGGCACTTGACGGGCTACTGTGAGTCAGGAACCCATTTCTACCAGGACCGTAAGGAGGCAACTGCACCGTACAGGCTTCACCAGCCAAATACCAACTCGTGTTCCTTTGCTGATATCTCAACACAGAGCTTAACGACGTGCTTGCGTCCGCGAACATTGGCAATGGACCACAGAGCAGTGGCGGCATGCAGTGTGGTCTGATGAATGTCGGTTCCAGTTGTATTGAGTTGTTGGGTGTGTGAGAGAGTGGTGTATGCCCCATGAAGCTATGGATCCTGCATGTCAACATGGTAGTGTCCAGGCAGGAGATGGCTCAGTTCTGGTCTGGGCGCCATTCTCACAGTTGCAACTAGGCCCCATTGTCTGGCTGAAGAGTGTGCTGACAGGTGTACATTATGTGGACATTCTTTCAGACCATCTGTATCCCTTTCTGTACCCTAATGGACATGCATTGTTTGAACAGGACAATGAACATTGTCACCGCTCTGTGGTGGCACGCAGGTGGTTGGAAGAGCACTTGAGTGAATTTAGGACCATAGATTCGGCCTCCAGATCCCCTGATCTTAATCCAATTGAGCATTCATGGGAGCTGTTGATGCTGGTTGGAGTTAGCTGATAATAATTCACCAATGTAGTATTCACAGCGAATGAATGCGGTGTTCTCCCTGATCTTTTCCCTCCCAGAAGATTGTGTAACCGGGCGAGTTGGCTGTGCGGTTAGGAGCGCGCAGCTGTGAGCGTGCATCCGGGAGATAGCGGGTTTGAATCGCACTGTCGGCAGCCCTGAAGATGGTTTTCCGTGGTTTCCCATTTTCACACCAGGCAAATGCTGGGGCTGTACCTTAATTAAGGCCATGGCCGCTTCCTTCCTACTCCTAGCCCTTTCCTATCCCATCGTCACCATAAGACCTATCTGTGTCAGTGCGATGTAAAGCCACTAGCAAAGAAAAAAGATTGTGTAACCTGAGCTGAACTCTGTAAGTTTACTTTCGCTGGACAGTCTGGTTTCACTTAAGGCAGCAATATCAATGTTGATTCATCCAAGCTCATGGGTGAGAAGCACTGTTCTTCTCTCAGGTCTGTTATTGTCTTTCAAATCAAGTAGGGTTCGAACATTCCAGGTTCCCATAATCAAAGTTTTGGTAATCTTCGTTTCTCGACCGCATAAAGAGTGACCCGCTGGGTATGGCCTCCCAGCCAGCTGACAGTGTGACTACTGATGTTTAGCCCACATTTTCTAGGGCCTTCCCCATTCAGAGTGGGCAGCGGTGCTCCTAAGCAGGCTTGCCCAAACGCAGATGCAGGACCAAATTCCAGAGTAGTCACGGGGTCTCAGAAAGATGACCATCACACATCTGCTGCCAACGTGCAGGTCCGAACTAGAGGCTTCTAGTTTTACCCAAAATCCTGCCTCCACCATCCGTATCCCATCGCCGTTGGACTTGAGTTGAAGGGCGTGACAGCAGGAAAAATTGCCACAAGCGGGATTTTGTTTAAGGTGGATCGCAGCTTAGAAGGTGGTGACCCACACACTGTGATCTCGGAACTATACCCTGCGGCACAAGTGAAATATGACTTGCAGGTTCTAGTACCATGACTGCAACGGACTGCCGCAGACTCGAAATACCACTGAGTTGCGCCTTCACAGCCAGTCCGTCTGACATGACCTCATCCGCCTCCACAGACATTGAGAACCACAAAAAGGAAGTTCCTGCGTCCATTTTGCCGTTGGGCCAAATGCAGAGATGATGGGTTCCAGTGTCATTTCCTACACTGAGGGGACCATCACCCCACTCATAGGGGCTCATCTGCCCTAAACCGTTGGCCCCTATGGGGGATCGAGTTATTTACCGCCACTCAACACTCGGCGTTAGCAGTTTTTGCAGCTGGTTGCCAAGCCAGCTAACCCTCCTTCTTTCCCATTCCGAACTTGGGACCAGACAATGGTGGAGACACGTCATAGTTCTCAGTTAGGGGAGAGTATGAGGATATCAGGCGTTGTGTTGGATATGGGGTCGGGTGGGGGGAGGGAAGGAAATATCAACTCCCTGGATGTCATGTAAATGTTGATCATAAATATGTTGTTGTAATAATTGAGATACTGACAATTCAGCAAATCACAATTATAACAGGAATACTGTTTAGCTCAGGCTTGTCAAAGAAATGAAAAAATATTTTCAATAACATTCCTTCAATTCCTTGCAATAAACCACTCCCGTCATCTCGCATAAGGTTTCAGGTTATGTATGTTATAGGTGCCAACCACCTTGCTCTGATCAATTACCATATGTGCCCTCACTGAGCCTGAAAAATTTGTGGATCTCCTTCTAATCTGCAGAGGATAGATGAGGAACTCTCAACAGGACCTCCTCCCCTACCTTAAAACTATTCCTTTCCCACTGCTGCTGCTTTACTGTCTTTGCACCAATCATCTTGAAGATTGCATCTAGCCAACTGGAAGATCCCTCCTGAGGTACCTCTTCATCAGTGAACAGACATATCATTGTTGCCAACCTCAAAAAAAAAAAATTCCCACTCATTCACATGTGACTTGTACAGACTGTCATTCAGAACACACATAAAGTTTCACATTCAGAACATCCCTCTTCCGAAAACATACAAGAATTCCGCATCTTACCTCAATACTGTTTCACATGTCATTCAAATCATTCACATCTGTGACACCTGAATGGCCACATGCCTGGCAATTGCACAATACGACCAAGCAGCATCATGCTCTCCCACAATGCGGCCTCTGTCAAATGCTATCAGTTGGTGGTGCCATTCCTTCCAGCTAACATTCAAGACATCAACTTACCTTCAAGCACTCTTCTTCTCTCATGCTTCTAGAAGACTACAGTTTTATCACTTCACATATTATTATAAACCCCACTTGAAGTGAACAGCAGAAACGTCTCTTTACTCATTTTTTAATATTGTGTTTAAACTCCATTCTAAGTTATTAACTACATTCTTCATCATTATCCTGACGTTTGAACTGTTTAACACCCGATAAATTTTTTCTAACTCCCTCAACTATCAATGTTTCAATGTAACAATTTATTATAAACCTTACTTGAAGTGAGCAACGGAAACGTCTCTTTACCAGCTTTAATATGTATTAATACTCCATTTGGAATTATCAACTACATTTTTATTATTATTGTGACATTCAATCTGTTTAAGATCCAAAAGTTCCCTCTAACGCCCTCAACCTCCACAAGACGCCACTTTACAAAATTTACGTTCTTATAAACTACCAGTATAAAATTTGTTACCAATTTCTTTTTTTTTTTTTTGCTTTACGTCGCACCAACACAGATAGGTCTTATGGCGACGATGGGACGGGAAAGGGCTAGGAGTGGGAAGGAAGCGGCCGCGGCCTTAATTAAGGTACAGCCCCAGCATTTGCCTGGTGTGAAAATGGGAAACCACGGAAAACCATTTTCAGGGCTGCCGACAGTGGGGTTCGAACCTACTATCTCCCGAATACTGGATACTGGCCGCACTTAAGCGTCTGCAGCTATCAAGATTACATAAAATCAGCTTCATGGTCCGTATCGCACTTCAATAGATTCACAATTAAGTATTTATTTTCCACCTAGTCGATACAATGATTGCTTAAGGCAATTTTTAATGGTCAAAAGTGGTACATGTTTCGTATATTATCAACATCTTCAGCCACATAACACTGTTTAGATGAAAAATGTATAAAATTGACAAAGTAATGCTTTAGAGGAAGTGTCCTTAAAATTAACATAAGATTGACAAGATTAAAACAAACAAATAACTCAAGAGAAAATATATAAATTATTTCTACAATAGAAAGCAGTCGTCAAGGAAACACTTGTACAATATTCCATAGAGAAATTGTCCTAATAAATATTCTTTTCTTAATAATTCATGAAAAAAGATCAATTTATAAATTAAAAATTATACAATTTATAAGTAATTATCGAAATGAAGAAATCCTGATATCACAGTGCGGCTCTTATTATTAATGTAGATAGCCCTACAACTTATTCCTCCTCAGTTGAAGCTATAGGTGACAGCAAGGAAGTTCTTGACACACCTATATCCCCCGCTCCTCCACCTCCTCAGGTGCAAGAGCAAGGAAGAACGCATCATCAATATTACACCCGGCGCAAAACTGTGAAAGAATGACAGGAGTTACTATTCCAAAGGAAAGCAGGCTTAATAAGATTTGACAACTAGGAATTAGTTATATCTTCATCTACATTAATAATAAGAGCCGCACTGTGATATCAGGATTTCTTCATTTCGATAATTACTTATAAATTGTATAATTTTTAATTTATAAATTGATCTTTTTTCATGAATTATTAAGAAAAGAATATTTATTAGGACAATTTCTCTATGGAATATTGTACAAGTGTTTCCTTGACGACTGCTTTCTATTGTAGAAATAATTTATATATTTTCTCTTGAGTTATTTGTTTGTTTTAATCTTGTCAATCTTATGTTAATTTTAAGGACACTTCCTCTAAAGCATTACTTTGTCAATTTTATACATTTTTCATCTAAACAGTGTTATGTGGCTGAAGATGTTGATAATATACGAAACATGTACCACTTTTGACCATTAAAAATTGCCTTAAGCAATCATTGTATCGACTAGGTGGAAAATAAATACTTAATTGTGAATCTGCAGCTATCAAGCTCGGTGTTACCAATTTCTAAACAAGGACATTCAAGAGTGTGTATAAATTTACGACTATTTGTATTTTAGGCTTTATTAAGACCTCATAATAAGAATTTCATAACTATTGCTCATTTCCAACATCTTCTTCACATTCATATGTAATTTAATTACAATCAGGTACCTGATTAATTATCTTGCAGATTGAGATTAAGGCTGAAGATGCCCTTAATTAAAGGGCAAAACATGTCCCTATAATTTTATTTACAGATTTAATTCATTATTAAAATCTCTTTTTATGTATTGAATAGGTGGAATAAATAAACTTTAATATTTATTTGACTTCATTGTACATTTCAATACGGACCTAAACATGAGAATGATAACATGTAATGGTAACAACTTGTCAATAACAGGACGGTGCCATCACGAATGCACTCTGGTGGGCTCTCTACACATTACAGTTCCTTGTAAATCTAACATTTACCCACACATCAATGGTATGCATGTATATCGAAGTGGGATAATATTGGACCACTCCTGGGTGCTTAACTTTTTTTGTCAGGCAGTGTATTTACAAGACATTTGGTCGACCATACCTACCCCATGTTTTGTGCTGTTGTAGAAAGTTACAGTTTCTGGCTTCTTTTGTTCTGTGCTCATTGCTACTAGAGCATGCTGTATGCAAAGAAGGAGAACATTCTTGTTCTTCTTCCCTTGGTACACTGTCAAGGTGCGTTGTGGTTTCCCAGTCTGTCGCAAGGTCATTGTAGTGTATAATTTAGGCTTGGATTCCTTCACCTCAGTAGGGATTTCACAACAAATGGGGTTGATTGTTTCCACCAACGAAGTATTATGTCTTGGAGCTTCTTAACAAGTTGGAGGGATGTGAAGAAGCTGATTGTTGTCACTTATTTCCTTGGTTTAGAAATGGCTCCATAAGGCAAAGCACAATGTTCATTTCCAGTGGCTGCTTGTCCGGACGCGCGTTGACCTTCCCAATGTATGGAATGGAATTGCAGATTTATTTTGTGGCCACAACTGCAGCAATCCAGAATTTGAGTTCATATGTGTTGGGCTTGTTTGTCATAAATGGGACAAATCTGCACCTGGTTTTGCTGGGAAATAACTGTTCATTGACTGTAATATTTTCATTTGGGAGGTAACAGTAAAGGGAATTTTCCACAGAATTTGTCCCAGATTTCAGAGACAAGAGTGAACCTGTTAGCTGGTAAGCGCTTAGCTCTTGTTGAAATTGATGAATCTGAGAAGCACTCGAAAAATATCTCTTGACATTGTGCCCTTCATGAATTGCTGTCCTCAAAAACATGAGCATAGATCATCCCCAGACACATCTTTAGAACACAGAAGACCACAGGTATACATTATTGCAATCATAGCCTAAAACTCCTCAAGCGACTCAGTCCAGTCTGTGTTCTCCAGTTCTTTCCGAGTGATTGAATCTGTGTGTCATTTCATTAGGTGAAGCATCGATTCATCAATAAGGAGACGACAGAGTCTAGAACTCGGTGGTAAGCATATGTACTGTAGTGGGACCTCCACGCTCTATCAGGATGTTCAACGCACAAAAATCTCCCACTCAGTTCCGTCTCGAGCATCTAACTCAGATTGAGACATATGAGGTGAGTTTGGAGGCAGATTAGTAATTTTTGCTTCTCCTGTTGATAATCATGATCTTCGTCCTCACTAGTCTTGCTTGTCTCAAGCAAAAAATCGTCTTCTGAATTGGATAGTTCACATTCAGACTCAACATCTGAATTTTCTTTTCAGTGGAAAAATACATGGTAAGAGGAATAAAATAATCCTGCTAACTGGAACACTCTTCTGACTGTAAGTGCTCAACAATACTAAAAGTCCAGGCTGGGTACACACTGTTGTCTGGCAATGCAAACTGCTGCATTGTAATAAGGAATTTTACAGGTATCAAACTGACCCCTTCCACTGTCCAGGGTATGCCATATAAAAAATCTATGACAATGTGAATATTTTGCTGGGTGTGATACATCACCGTAAACAGGACAAAAACCTATAAAAAATAAAGATATTGGAAGAGAAATGATATAAGAAAAATAGAAGGTCGGTGTCATTTTGACCCCTTCTCCTGTTCTAGTGGTAAAATATGTATTGATTAGGTGGACTTTCTCTCAACTTATTGTAAATGAAAAATGTCAACACGGAAAATCAAGTGTCAGAATTACTGGCAGTTCTTACGCCTGTTGGAGTCTAGGGAAAAAACAAACAAACTAAATGAGTATGTTGGTGGAAGTTGACAACACAAGGCTAAAAGAAAATGCGTAAATTGACACTATGTACTTACTCCCCGTCTTCACCATGCTGATAAAAGAACCAAGAAAAATGTTCTCACCTTCTCCTTCAACAATAGTAATGTTCATCTGATAACAAATATATTTGAAAGGCATGGTCCTAACATTGCATTCAGAACTGTCAATACCATTGCTAAGCTTTTCTATAGCACACACATTTTCAACCATAACAATAAATAATTGGGATTCTGATGTTTACAAACTAGAATGTTTCCAGTGTGACGCCAATCACATTGGTCAAGTAGGGAGAGTTTTTCAACTCGGTATAAATAACACGTGAACACCAAGAAATACAGTAGATTTTCAGCTATGAGTGACCATATGAGTGATTTTAATCACTCCTTTACTTCCATTAACCAAGACTTGGACATTTCACCCATAGCTAATAAAGGCATTGCTCAATATATATGAGAACAACCCCACATACATCTCGCCCAAAGATTTAACCCTAAATTCAATCTTAACAAAATCTCTGATAGAAACAACATCGTTTTTGATGGATTACTAAGTATGTCAGAATCAAGAACTAAATAAAGTGTGGACAAGACAGAGGCCGAAGAACGGGGAGTAAGTACACAGCATCATCATTTACTCAGTTACTTTTAGCCTCATTTTATCAATATCCACCAACATACTCATTTAGTTTTCTTTTCTTTGAGGAGTTCCCTACAATTTAACTCAATACAAAATTCAGCCCATTTTACAACTAGAACATATTGGAACAATATTGTTGAATTTCTATCAAGATTGTAACAAGAGGATTTTTTAAGACAGTCACGCTAAATTGCATTTTTAAGAACCTTTTAAGCATTCATGACTCATTGTCATCACTTTTGTATCATGTTTTTATACAGTTCTAGTAGTATTTAAGATGTCTTTGTCAATTGTTGAAGCCAGCTGAGGATGGCCCAATGAGGGCTGAAACATATATGGGAAGAAAACATTTCTGAATTTAATATTCAACTGTAGTGTAAGGTTTAAATTGTATTGAAAGGTGGAACCAATAACATAAATTCTCTTAAAAGTTATGATTCTAAGTTGTTAAAGTCCGATTCACAGATTGGCAAACTTTTTTTTTTTTTTTTTTTAATGGGAAGTATTTGTGATAAAAATTGTACACAGTCGTAAGTGAAATTCACACAAGAAACTGTAGATAACGTAGGACATGCTCTGGAAAAATCATTGTGGTATCTTTCTCAGCAAATGGGAATTTCCTATTCCTCTGTTTGAATGACTACAGGTGAATAGATTTACCTTTTAAGTGTTTATTAGTAATAATTTACCACAACAATCACAGGTGCAGACTTTCTGACTCCCATTCACTGAAGTTATCAGCTAGGTGCAGGAGGCCGTTTTGCATGGAGTAGTCCTGCAATGGAAAAAGTCACCCTTTAGTTATATTTTGTTATTGTCCATTTGTATATGCGGTAGGATTAGGAACTACTGAAAATATGTATTTTAGTAATGATCTTTCTCATAATGTCTCTTTGATTTATCTATGCTTTTGTATTAGGCTACATGATAAAGGTGTCATCTCATGTCCACTCATATTTCCCTTGGATAAAATTATAATATATTGTGGTGTGTTCACTGTTTTGTGGAGTGGAGCTGAAGGAGGACCGATCCATTGTGACCCCACCCCGTTTGTTGACAAACAACCTGACGGGTTGAGGGCTGCCGTGCATTGGTCAGACACTGCTGCAGCGGCCGTCATTGGCCATTACGCTGCTAGAGGCCTAAAGGGGTGCAGAAACTACAAATCCCATGGGCCAAGAGCTTTCCATATCTGAACGACAAGCAACTGCCGCTGCTAAGACCGCTCACGCCTCTTGAGGGGCATCAGCTGTATAAAATAAAAAGAGGACTCCCAGTTTGAATATTGCATTCTGCAACATTTTCCACAGTGGTTTCAAATATCTATGTTATATAATACAACCTTTGTTTCGACCTTGAGGAGTCCCCTCTTCTATATATATTAGATTAATTTGTCACCTCAATCATCATTTTTTGAATTATCTGCAAGATTATCATAATAATGGCTTTAAAACAGGACCAGTTTTTTACAAGGACAATTCTACTGCAGATTTTTTAAAAGTGTAATTTTAAGTTTCTTTAAAACAGAAAGACTCTAATCATTAGTTTTAAGCACTATTTTTTCTGATTTTATTGAACACAATTGCATCTTTGTCAATATAGGAATCATAAGTGTTTAACGACTCTTTACTACCAGGTATATGTCTATTTTTAATCTATGCAAGAAATAAGCAACTGATGATGTCTCTAAGGGACAAAACATGTCCTGCAAATTTCAATAGTAATGTAATTTAATCACTAATTTGATTATAATAGGTATGGAAAAGGTGGAAACCTCAGTCTTTTTATTTTGAAGTGAAAACTTGCCAGAAAATGACCTCGCTTTGCTCAAATGGGATGGATCCTTCATCAGGATCAGTTTGTTGATCAACATCTCATACTGATGAAATACTATTTTGAACACTTAGTAGAAATTACTTTCTCCAACTATTTCATGTGGTTCTATATCCATGTTGCTTATAAGGTAAGTTAAATATTTTCCTTATGACTTGTTGGTTTATATATATATATATATATATATATTTTTTTTTTTTTTTGCCAGGGAAAGTGTTCTCCTTGCTGGCATCACTGGAAGCATTGACACCTCTGGCATCCAGCGCTGTGTACACACTACTCTACACTGCAACACTGAATATATTTCCTGGAGCTTATTTACTTCTGTCTGCAGGGATATTCTCATTTGATGCTCTGATGCTTTTGTAAGTAGAATGAAATTCAAGAAGTAGTTTATAATCCATACTAAATCACTTAACACTTTAAAAAGGGAAGTTCAAACTTGGAAATTTCAATATCAGTTAAAATAGCAAAGTATCTTTTGAATCTGCAACAAATTCATTTAAATGAGTCAAAAACATTGCTAGTCTCCTATTATTTTGTGTTAACAAGTGTGGATATTTGTAGATAGTAAGGTAGAAAGAAAGTATACACACAAATTTTGAGAATTAAGCTGTTTATAATTTTTTTAATATAGCTGATGTACTCGTGCTTCGCTATGGAATTCTATATTGTATACAGAATTCTAGTTTAGGTAGTGTACACATTGTGAGTAAGATTGTATTAAATTGCATAGCTCTTAACGTTGCCCTAGAAACGCAACAGGGAAGTCACTAAACATATTTTCTTATGTGAAGACTGGTTTAGGGAATTTTCATTATAATGGTAGGCCCTCTTGCTTACCATCAGTCATGATCAAGTTGGAGGAGTTTTCATTATAATGGCTGACACTCTCCACCTGCCTTTCTACATCCTCAGGAAGACTGTCTTAGTGGTTTTCCCAACTGAAATCAACATAGGTCATTACAATGACACCAGCAGGAATGTCGCAATTAAAAGCAATGCTGTCATATGAAATACTTAGTCAAATGAAAACCCACACATTTTCTCACTTTTAACGAACAGTACTACACTGCCAATCTAACAGTCCAAAGTTCCAGGGCTGGAATGACCAGGCCGCAGACAGCCGTAAGCTGTGAACACTCCTCTACTACTACTCAATGTTTTCACCCATGAGGGATCGCGTCTGGTTGTTTCAACCATTTCTGTTTATTTTGATCAATCATTCTGTGAACACTGTTTATTATACTTCCTACCTGTCAGTACCTTTCAATGGACTCATCCACACTTCTGTCACACCACTGTTACCCCCCTCCACTCCCTCAGTGAGTGACAAGCTGGCTATCCGGTTGTTTCATCGCATGCAGTTCCTCACGTTACCCGTCTCCGTTCTATTCAACCATACGCGACTCATAGTGTAGACTTATTGTATTTATAATGCAGAAAGTGCACTGTTATCATTCATTGTTGAGTAGAGGGAGAAGGAGCATTGTCTAGATGTTTGTTAAATGAAATTAAACATCATTTTAAAAGTATTTTCCATAAACAGAACTTGAATTTTTATTTTCAATTTCATCAGCAAAAGGCAATCTCATTATTATAATTATTATGTTGAAAGTGTTTGTCTGTGTTTAAAGACTAGTATAGCAGATATCCTGGATACAGGAGGTCAATTGGATTGTATTGCGATTGACCTGTCTAAGGCATTTGGGAGACTACTGGCAAAAAATGAGTGCAATTGGACTTGACAAAAGAGTGACTGAACGGGTGGCTTGTTTATAGAAAACAGAACTCAGAGAATTAGAGTAGGCAAAGCTTTATCTGTTTCTGTAATAATTAAGAGGGGAATTCCTCAAGGCAGTATTATTGGACCTTTATGTTTTCTTATATATATATATATCAATGATATGTGTGAAGAAGTGGAATCAGAGATAAAGCTTTTTGCAGATGATGTTATTCTGTACAGAGTAATAAATTGTTGCAAATTGACCTCGATAACGTTGTGAGATGGACAGTAGGCAAAGGTATGATGATAACCGGATTAGAAGTCGGGTTGTGAGTTTCACAACCTGCGTTGATGGGGTGAAAGTTCCCTTTGGGGATCATTGTAAATACCTAGGTCTCAATATACGGAAAGATCTTCATTGGAGTAATCACATAAATATGATTGTAAATAAAGAGTACAGATCTCTGCACATGGTTATGAGGGTATTTAGGGGTTGTAGTAAGGATGTAAAGGAGAGGGCATATAAGTCTCTGGTAAGACCCCAGCTAGAGTATGGTGCCAGTGTATGGGACCCTCACCAGGATTACTTGATTCAAGAACTGGAAAAAATTCAAAGAAAAGCCGCTCAATTTGTTCTGGACAATTTCCGACAAAAGAGTAGCGTTACAAAAATGTTGCAAAGTTTGGGCTGGGAAGACTTGCGAGAAAGGAGACGAGCTGCTTAACTAAGTAGTATGTTCCAAGCTGTCAGTGGAGAGATGGCTTGGGAGGACATCAGTAGACGAATAAGTTTGAGTGGTGTCTTTAAAAGTAGGAAAGATCACAATATGAAGATAAAGTTGGAATTCAAGACGACAAATTTTGGCAAATATTCGTTTATAGGAAGGGGAGCTAGGGATTGGAATAACTTACCAAAGGAGATGTTCAATAAATTTCCAATTTCTTTGCAATCATTTAAGAAAAGGCTATGAAAACAACAGATAGGGAATCTGCCACCTGGGCGACTGCCCTAAAGGCAGATCAGTAGTAATTGATTTGATTTGTAACAATAAATAGCGTATTAAGTAAGCGTTTGATGTTTTATTGATTTCCGGTCGAAACTGTTACCGTGCTTTAGTGGATCCCAGAGAGGTGAAAGAAGATGCGGGCTGAATGGGTCTATCTACTATACCAAAGATTAACTTAAAACTTTAAATAAAGGTTATATTTCTTTTCTTTTCAAATCACAAACTTAACACAATTTTCACTAGGTGAAATGACAAGATTACAGGTACAAATAGCAGTTTGGAAATTACAAGTGCTGAGCTTCCAGCTCCAAATTTACAAGTTCACAACATCACAAATATTGCATTTAGTTGGACGAGGAGAGAATCTCCCAATTCAAGAGCACTTTGCTCCAAAGGTTACAGATACAGCCTTCCAAAGGCACCCTTCAATTTTACAGTAAAATTAGCAATCTCAAAAAAGAGCTTACATGCTCTCCAACTTTAACTAAGGAGACTGCGATCCCAATTTCTTACAGCCCGCTCAAGACAACATTACACCAAAAAAAAGTTACAAATTTCTGGCCTCGCTAGGCCCAACCTATAATTTACCATTTTTTCACAGGAGTATCTATTACGAAAACTACTGGGCCTTCATGGAAAGGAGAACAGGTTAAATTACTGGCCCGAACACAAAATGTATGGAGGTGTATACTTGCGCTCCTAGAAAATTAAGTATAAAACTCTAATTGGGCTCGCGGCTCGATGATGCAGAGCCTGCTACTGAGGTGACTAGAATGAAGGTTAATTTAATGCTTTACAGAAAGGAGAAACAGTTACAAAATCATAGTCACCTCCAGATAAATTGAAGGGGAACTCGAGAGGGTAACGCACTCTCTACCCCCGATTTACAGTTTAAGTCTTTATGAAATTTTACATTAGCCAAAAGAAGGTTTACATTTTAGAAAATAGGTAGTTACATAGTTAGAAATTAGAACCTTCCCCTCGTGTAAGTCTGCAAAGGTAGCTACAGAAATATAAGGCTGGTGGCCATTACCTGGGCTGTTGAACTGCCTGGCGAAGAATGAGCCGGGCCTCCTCCTGTCATAACACACACACTCAGTAAGACGACGATCAATAAGACAAGATAGCTTGAAAAATCTGCCGCTTCTATACCCGGGGAGATAGTTCGAGAGGGTTCTGGACTAAATCCAGACACACCCTCTCATTTTTATTGGCAAATTCAAAAGGTACAAGAAGCCTATTATTGGTTGAAAAATAATTACGTACAGAAAATTCCTGATTGGCCAGATTCAAAAGCTGGTGGAATGAGAAAGAAGTGTTGCAAACCTTGAAATAACGAAATAATGAAAGTTAATTTAGTTGAGAAAACATAATAACACAAAACTTCTTTAAATCACTTGTTCTTCCACCGTGCACCAGAGTGCATGACCACAGTTTTTGTAAGGACATCTATGGAGAAACATTCAAACTTCTTGAAGTAAACAAACACAAAAAAATAAATCCTGTCAGTTTAGGCAACTTCAAAATAACACATTACTCAATAATTCAATGGTGACATCTTCTCGTTTATGTCCCAACTTCATGAATTAGTTGTTTCACGTTTTGTATGAGAGATAGCATTCCTTAAGGCGCTTCTTTTAAATGTGCAGCGTTGAGGTGTACCACCCGGTACAGACCTCCCCTCCCCAAAGGTCCTTCCTTGGGTGACACAGAAAAATTTGAAAGAAGAAAATTTTCACATTGAAATTTTATAGATGAGAAATATCTGGTAAAGTCTCTTTTTGGAAAAAAAAAGGTTGTGAAACTAGTTAGGAAGTCTTCATGCCATCGTAGAAGTTTATGATATGGCAATTAAGTTTGACGTCAAGACCGGCCGCCGCTGCCGATACTCAGGCGAGGTCCCTCGGACTCCCCAAGTACCCTCAGATACGTCTCTCCCATTACTATGAGAGAGGTGGTCGTGGTGATGGTTGCTGCAGATCAGATGTAGATGTGCAGTCCCCAGATGAGTTGGCGGTGGAGTTACCGCACTTCAGCCCTTGCCGGAAAGATGGAGCTCCGGCGTGCTGTTCAGAAGGAGACTTCACTAAAGTGGAGTGGGCCTTTACCCCACTCCGGTATCGCTCGCCAGATGTTGAGACACGGCCGCCAACGGCTGAGGGGGGTACTGAAACAATAATATCTGGGTGACAGATTGTTTTGCTGGAGTTTGAGAGTACAGTCTTTATTTGCAGGAGGGAGAGGGGCGGGCGGCGTTGATTGTGCGTGTGTGACAGCAATGCGTGGATGAAGGAATTTTTATCAGAGGGTAAGGTTTTACAGCAGAAATCTCACTAGATACTTATTATAATAAGAACAAAAGGCATCCCTATTGTCATTAAATATATTTTAAGATGGACAACGCTTCTTAAAAGGAAAGATAACCTTCGACTCCTGCCAATGTTTAGTGGCAAATGTAAAACAACCCTGAATTTACACAGGGTTCACCTGAGAAAGGTGAACCCTAAATATCCTCTCCGTGGTTGGGTTACTAACCAATATTGTAACCGGTGTTAGAAAATCTAGAATGATGCACGGCCCATGGAATCTGGGCGCAAGCTTGCCCGCAGGAACAAAATTTTTAACCATGACCTGATCTCCAACTTTTAAATTGGTGGGCCTCTGTCCACGATCATATCTTTCTCTAACCTTTTCATGGGAAACTTTAAGATTGGTTTTAGCCTTCTTCCATAGATCTCTAATATTATTGGGATCTATTGTCTCCGGTAATATATCATTAAGTGACCAAAGATTAGAGAGCGGCGGGTTAGGGACAAACTTAAACACGAGAGATGCTGAAGTGAATTTGTGTGACTCATGAACTGCCGAATTTAGAGCAAAAACTAACCAATGCAGAGAAGTATCCCATCTGAAATGATCTTCATGATGAAATGCGATTACGATTGACTCGCTCAGCCAGAGACGTTTGAGGGTAATAAGCTGGAGTGGTTACGTGTGAGATAGACAGGTCAAAACAGAATTTGTGGAATAAGTTAGATGTGAATGCCTTAGATTATCAGAAACTATATATTGACAAGGACCAAAAGAAGCAGAAATAGTATTCAAACAAGATATTGTAGACTGCGCAGTTGTCAACTTAGTCGGAAATAACCAAGAAAATCTAGTGAAACCGTCTACACACACCAGAATAAATTTATTTCCGTTCCCCTTGGATTGTGGGAAAGGTCCAACGTAGTCTATATATAGACGTTCCATGGGGTGAGAAGCTTGATGAGATGACAATAAACCTAGCTTAGTGGACAAGGTGGGCTTACTGAGTAAGCAAGATTTACAAGCTTTTACCAATCCTCTGATTTCACCATCCATACCTTTCCAAATAAACATCTCTCGGATCTTTTCCAGAGTTTTGAAGATGCCTCAGTGCCCCCCCCCCCCCCCCATGGGGTCTCATGATAGTACTTGAAGATCATAGGCACAAGCACAGCTGGAACTACTACTTTCATATTTTAATCGTGCCTCGAAGGGCAACACAAAACCCCATTCCTCAACACATAAGGGACCACATGTTCCCCAGAAGAAAGGGTTTCCATAATAGGAATCAGCACAGGATCTTCACGTTGATATTTTTCAATATCCCGAAATAACATACGGATGTCAGTTAGAATAGCATTAATCCCCGAAGGTATGGGCGTGGGAAGAGAAGAACTATCTTCCTGTTCAGTCGTCTCCACTTCATGAGAAAACATGCGGCTTAGTCCATCCGCAACTTACATTTTCAGATCCTCTAATATGCCTCACATCAAATTGGAAAGCAGAAATCCTGATGGCCCAGCGGGCTATACGACCAGTACGACGAGGTCTACCTAAAATCCAACTTAAGGCTTGGTTATCCGTTTTTAGGTCAAAATCGACATGTTCCAGGTAGAGTCGGAACTTCTCTAGTGCAAACAAAACTGCCAAACCCTCAAGTTTATAGATGGAATATTTGGCCTCTTTAGCCGATAAGGTCCTAGAATTACAAACTGTCCGCTTAATTGCCGTATTGATAATGTAATCTAATCAATATATAAAAATGTTTCCACCTAATGGATACCTTTCTTTTTATTTAGCCTTTGGCTACTTATAAAAACATTAATTATATCAGGACATGTTTCGATCGCTTTGCGATTATCATCAGTTGCTTACATAAAAGCTTAGATAAAAACAGCATACAACAATCACATAGTTGTCATTAAAAAACTGGTGTTAGTAAGGGACGTATGGGTTGGAGGGGGGGCGATTGTTACTAGGACGTTAAACTTAAAATAAATTAAAAATACTCTCTATGGACTAGAATGTCTTTGGTTTCATTTTAAGTCCTGAAGGCTTAATAAAATCACTTGTTTAAAAAACTAAAAGATTTTTTAGTGTTATGATCCTGAAGAAAAGTTTTTTGCTGGAGTCTGTTTCTTCTTTACTTGACTTCTTGTTTCTTCCGCGTCATTTTTGTACTGTACTATGAAGCGTGATTCTCTTGCGTATCCTTTTTCTAAGTGAAAAGTGTGTGTCCACTGTTGGTTGAATTAAACAATTTTTGTATTCATAAACTCGTCAAGTCGGATAGCTTGTTGTACGATCTGTAACCGGCAGAAAGAAATATGCATCTATTAGTTAAAATCACCTGGGGATGTGTTGCCTAAGGAAACTGTTTAGAATAATGGAAATTAATTGAGAAATTTTGAACTTACCCCTGTCTAATTTACTTCCTTTACTTCCCTTAATTACGGGTGTGGGTCTGATTCTGCTATCCTCGACCTTGTGTAGTAGCGGTGTGATGATGTCTGTATGCTAGCTTGATTCGGAGGGGGGAGGGTAAGCGAGGACATGTCGTCATTTGTTGTTTCACGCGAGGAGGTGGCTTCTGTCTGTGATGTAGCGGCCTCGTGATTGCCTGTTACAATTGCTGGGCATATATGATTCCTACCTAATAATTCCATATATCTCAATTTCTTTGTTCATTCATTTCATATAAGTTCTTGTCCTTATTAATTAACTTATCCAGAAAAATGTGAATATTTTCTAAACTATTCATCAGTCTTCCTTTATTTAGTCTATTCATGATTACAAGGTCTTGTTTGATATCTGTAAATTTATGGCCCGTCTTTTCATATGTACTCCCATTGCAGAAAACCTTCTATGTTTTTCCACATTGACGTGTTCTTGATACCTTATTGCAAAGTTCCGTCCGGACCGCCCGGCATATGTGGCCTTGAACTGGTTGCATATCAACTTATAAATTCCTGAATCCTGGAAACATTCTTCTTTGTTCTTATTAACCATGTTATGGTTGAAAAACCTGTGTCCAGTGTTATTGTTTGTTGAAAATGCTACCTTGATGTCATATTTCTTAAATAAATTGGTAATTACGTAAATGTTAGGATTGTTGTAGGTGAATCTCGCGCCACATATGTCGGGCAATTAATAATGAGAATGGGTGCCACCTGCAAAAGATCTACAGGAATAATTCACTTTGTATAGCATGAATGAACTCCTCCTCCCAAGGCGATGGTCATCAGGCTGATGAGGTTCCAAAGTTGCTTCATTACCTTACCTGCTACCATTTAACTCTGAAAATAAATTTGGGTAGCATGCCAGGTTTTTCCTTACTCCACCAATAAAAGATTTACCATAAGTTTCACTATGTGAATTTACTTCTGACACAATATAAAACAAAACAAACACCAACAATAATCATCACGTGATGAGACCAACTTGTTTTGCTGCTTACAAAAATAAACATCCACAAACATCATTTACTATTTACAAACATACGTAGTTCTGAAGGTCCCGCTTCAGACTGATGGTTTCTTAACCTTATTTACATGAACAAAATAAAAATAGTACCATCACTATGGAATCAATTTTTCACATGTTTAAACTGTACAAAAAAATTAATCCCAGTCACCTCACTATACTCTGTTAACACCTTCACTATGTAAAATGGCTACAGTGGAATCAATAAATAACAACAATCATGCCGTATTAGTCAAAGAATGAACAAATAATAAACACTTGGCCATGTTTTCATCTAGCCGTAATCAGTTCTGTGCACAACACCACATTATCTACAGATTAAACATGTAAACCACCTCACACGCTGGGCATTTTCTCAGAATTGGCCGTGAGTCAGAATTTTGTCAGGATTAGTTGTTAACGTTAGATTTCAGTCATATGACACCCAAGTCAGAAATGCACTCCTCAGGATAAGCACGAAAGCGAAACAAATTAATGACATTGGGAGTGACATGGTCAAACTCATTCTTGATTTTAAATTTATATTACCAATAATCAGTTTCACTCTTCTACATTGCACATATCCTTTTCCATGAAAGACGGATATTGTGCTATCTTTTCCGAAAAGTCAAATGCCTTCGGAAGAGAGAGACTATCATCCAGCCTGTATTTTATCAGCTCTATCTAAAATCTTAGAATATATAGTCCATACACAAATGTCTTGAGTACCTTCAAACCCACAATCCATCCCAGTCTGGTTTCCGACGAGGACATAATATAACTACAGCCTTACTGAATGTAAAATAAGGACGTTCGACAAGCAATAGACAGGGGTAGATTATAGTAAAGCTTTTAACAGTGTAGACATTGACATTTTACTTATAAAACTGAAGGCTCTACATTTCTTTCAGAGTACGATTTCCTGGATGCATTCCTATCTTCACGGGCATTAACAATGTGTGAAATGTGATAATGAACTCGTTTCCTCATAATGCCATATGAACAGAGGATATCCTGAAGGCTCTGTACTCTGACCTCTTCTTTTCACACTCGTTGTGAATGACATTTCATCTAATCTAAGGCACTGTAAATATCATATGTACACTGACGACCTTCAATTCTACATAGACTCCACAGTACAAAACCTTAATGAAAATATTGGCTTATTAAACATAGACTTACAGGCTGTTAGTGGCTGGGATATTACAACGTTGGGCTGATGTTAAATGATCTCACTACTCTCAGTAATAACCGCAAATTGCAAATTACCTCCTTCATTCAGCAGTGGCCAGTGGCAAAGATGTTACAACTCTGATCTGATACTTGCAAGTAGCATAACTAAACAAGGTGTTAAAACTGCATGCACTGCAATTCCAGACTCTTAATATAGCATGTGAGCATGGCTTTGACATTCTGAAGCTAGGTGATCAGTAAACTGCATCTCTATATCCATTTCTATAATCTGAGTGTATCATCACTCCACATGATGATGCTTAAATTGTTGCACCCTTCTCTGAATCTGGCGATTAATGAAAAGACATTAATTGAGCATAATGGTAGACTTGTGGTGGTAGTCCCAGGAGTGATACCCATGGTCTGCTAACAGCTGGTCTTTCTGCTGACTCACAGTCTCATATTCCTGTATAGTAGACTGCCTAACTATCTATAAATGAAAACATGCTGCTCTCTCTCCTTGGGACTCAGAACCCCCAAGTAGCTTCAAAGAACTCACAGTAATACTCTTACTACAAGGCATTATTATTTTTTTAAATCCCATGGCACTATTGACCCTGAAGGACCTTTTGGCCTACCAAGCAACCACTGCTTATCTCAAAGGCCTTTAGATTATGGGGTGATCCACAGGCAGTACAACGAATCCTCTTGACCATTATTCTTCACTTTCTAGACCAGGTCTACCGTCTCATCATCACTTAGCTCCTCAATTGTAATCATGTAGGTTGAGTGAGCCTCGAACCAGCTCTCAGGTCCAAGTAAAAAAAAATCCCTGACCTGGCCGTAGAAGGCGGCTACTTTGAGTGATTAAATTAACAATTTAAAATACAAGCCATTCCTAATTATTTAAAGGAAAGACAGTTGCTGAGCAAAGAGATGTGGGCTTAGCACTGGATAGTTAGGCATGTCTTTTGGAACTGAAGTGTGATCCTATCAAAATATAATTTGTTTTAAATTAATTTTTAAATCAGTTTGATTAAAGTAGTAGTGATTGGCAGCCTGGATTAGCCAAAATGTTCATAAAAATATCTTCAGTGAATTTTATGTAATGGAGGAATAGACAGACAGGTGTAAAAAAAAAAAAAAAAAAAAAAAAAAAATCAAATGGACAGATAAATGTTACTGTTTTATTCATTTAGATAACAACACTCTATTGAGGATGTTCAGTGTTTGTTATAATCAGTTCTGTTCTCCAAAACTAATCTTTTGCTTTTATGTTCATCCAGTAATTACTTCCAACTTGCATTTGGGAAAAATACTGATGGGAATTCTGTGATAAGAGCCATTTGAATTTCTAACATTTCACTTTACTCTTTTCTCCTTGGTCTCTATCACATTTTACTATCATTCAATATTTCCTAATTATGTGGGATGTGCGCTTAGTACTGGATAGGGAGGCATGTCTTTTGGAACTGAAGTGTGATCCTAATAATGAACAATAATGAAGAAAAAATCCATAAATGTACAGTATATTCTTTTTCTAAAAGTCAACCATATTTTGAATCTACTTTTTTTTCTTTCCAGATGTGTGCTGATAATTCAACACATTGTTGTAGAACGTGAACTTGGATGTTCAGCTGACAATGAAATCAACTGATAGATGTTAATATGTACTACGACCTGCAAAGAAAAATATGATTGTGAAAAAATGAAAATGGCAGTGTGTAAATAAATAAAATTCGTATATATGAAGATGAATTGTAATCAGTTTTTTTTGCTAGTGGTTTAATTAACACATCAAAGGCTTTCAGCAATGCAAGGATAGCGACGGTAGTGGGTGTGGCCTTAAGTTATTCTGTTCTTTTTGCATTTGTCTTGTATGAATTTGGAAAACACAGAAAACCATCATCAGGGCTGCCAACAGTGGGATTTGAATCCACCATCTCCTGAATGCAAGCTCATAGCTATGTGACCCTAACCGCGTAGCCAACTGGCTTGGTAAATCAGTATCATTTGGACATTGGACATCTGGGAGCTTTTTATTATTCCTGTATAATCAATGTTAGTTATAGTGTTATTAATGTAATTCTAAGTTCAATATCATTTGGCCAAAATTGAAGAGATATGGTTACTTTCCATTTATGTCTCACACACACCACACACTCTTCATCTCTTTCCCCGTCCCCTTCCTTTCCATTTATGATTTTTTTATGTTGTATGCATTTTGTTATGTTTTTGTGAGATATGTATAGTTGTTTCTGTGTGGCCTGATGACAAAACTTGCATTCCTTGAAGTTCTCACTGGTATAAGTCAAATATGATTTCAACATTACCATATTTGGTGTTATTACTCATTTAAACAATGAAACTACTCTTCTTACAATGTACCACTCTGGTAATTTAAAACCAGACTGTAATTCCCATGCATGTATAGAGCACTGTTATCATCATTACCCACCGAAAGTGGAATAGTCACGCTCTGATGAGTCAGTGGACTGAAAATCAGCGCTTTCTGTGCATCAGTAGTGATGCTACATTTGTGTTTATACCTACATGCTGTCTGCAAATAGCAAAATGGACAATGAACATCAACAGCATGTTTGAATCAAATTCTTCTTCAGGTTAGGGAAAAAAAATAGCTTCAAAATGTTATGAAATGCTGAAGATGACTTTTAGGAAACAGGCTATGGGATATTCCCAAACATTTGAGTTTTAAGGGGACAGAACATTGATTGATGATGATATTTGCCCTGGTTGCCTAGTGTCCACTTCAAACCCTGAAATTATTACAAGTTAATCAGACTATATGTGAAGGCAGCCATCAAGTGAAGTAAGTGAACTAAAATCAAATTGTATATTTGAGAAACCACATCTATTTTTGGGCAAAATGAGTTTAATGCATGTGTGTTAAAAATATATGTATTCCCATATTTTAGAGGGAAAGACACATGTCTGCCTCATTATAGGGGTTTTACCGGGCCCTTGAAAATCTTGTTTATTTGAGAAAGCACACATATCCAGGACATGAGTTGTTTCCCTATTAAACATTTCTGGTGTCAACCATATGAACTAATGGCACTGGTCACTATAGTTTCCTGCTGTAAGAAGCTATTATTGTACATCATGGAGAAAGACAATGTTGTTATGGATGTCAAGAAAAGGGAAAAAGGTCAGTAACAACTAGAGTACAAGTGTGAGATAATAAAGGGAGCTTGCATTAAGGACTTACACCAAGAATGAGCAGGATCCATACTTGCAGAGCCTGATGAAAGTTGCCCCAATACAGAAAAGGAGGCCACGTGTAAAAGTCAAAAAATGAAATATATAATTTTGGCGTCATCTTCAAGACAGTATGTGGTACGTATGTAAGTTTACATTTATTAGTATACTTCGTATCACTCCAAATTGAGTCTGTAGAGTGATTAACCTACTAGTTGTATGAAAATTCCCCATTAATAAACACAGAAAATGTATACCTGGTAATGCTATCAGTGGAGAGATAACAAGAGCAGTCATGGACCTTATAGCATTGTTTCCATAAAAGGAAACCCACTACTTAATGAAAGACTATAGTATCTTGAAGAGTAACTCAATCATAAAATTATGTTCTTTTTATTATGAGGGTCCACCTATATGAGGCATATTTTTTAAGTACTGTTTTGATATAGAAAAAAAGTAATGCAGTTTTTAATTTTTTTTTTTACATTTAAGCCTGTACATTAAACTACTAAGGGCACTTGTCATATCGTGAAACCAGCTTCTGTATTTCATCCTCATAGAAATCTGCTGTACGGTCATTTTTGGATCATCATTGTCGTGGCGCTGACCGCATAAATGCTTTGGAGAACAAGTGGTAGTCACTAGACACTAGGTCACAACTACACGGAGGATCCACACATGCTAGAGAGGCATCCATGTTACCTCCTCATGGGTGATACGGTGGTTCGGGTGAAGTGGGTGCTGGTGATTGTGGTGAAAGCTCACTGTGGTGTACCGGAACCAACACATCGCTTTGCCCTTCGTAGCCTGAACAAGCTGCAGGTTGAGAACGGGGCGAACCCAACCTAGGGGGAACCCATGGCTGCGAACTCAGTCGTGGAAATGCCAAGTGAAAACCATGTGAGTAGGTCTACTGAAGGTGGAACAAACCTGGTCGGGTTCGAGCTAGGGGCGGACTGCTAGATGGATGGCTGAGGGTCGTGGCGCCTGCTACGAAGAGCCTGAGTTGCGGGAGGACAATGTCTGGTGGAATGCCTCATCACGGATGGTGAGAACGCTGCTCAGGACCCTAGAAAGGGCAAAAACCCTGTGTCATATCGAACTATGGACATTCCAAATGAACCACCTAAACAAATACCAAGGGAAGCTATGGAAGCTCCAGAAGAGTAGGTACAGCGGCAGGCCCAAGAGGAGAATATGGAGACAGAAGTCCCAGTAGGGCAGGCTGAATTCAAATCTGAAGAAGAAACAGAAGAAGCAACAGGAAAGCAGACTTCTGGACAAAAGGAAACAAGAGATTTCACTGAAAAAGACCTGAAGATATGGGCATCGAAACTAAATAGGATGCACATAGATAGACCACCTCACACAAGTGCCTACTACAAGGAAAAGAAGAAGACGAGGAAGAAGCCAAGATAGCAGCTGGGACTTGGGTGGAGTAGAAGCCAAGGAACAGGGATCCGCAAGACGCTATATCAATGACTATGCCCAAAAGGCCAAGGTCGGAGGAAAGCACGCCGTCAAGTTCGCTTACAAAACCACCCTCCAAGAAACAGAAGGGAGAAAAAGTCATGTCCTTTTCGGAAAGACTAGCCTCAGTTAAGGTCGCAATAATACCTAAGACCTTTCCATATGGAAAACTCAAGGAGGAAGACGTAACTGAATTATCATCTGCTCTGATAGCACAAATGAAGTCGCTGTCAGACGGATGTCTGCCAGGCTTCCTTGTGTCACCAAGGCAAGTGGAGCTATGGTACTGATCTGTGAAAATCCAGAAACAGAAAGTTGGCTGGAACAGACAGTATCAAATTGTAACCCATGGAAAGGGGAGACCCCACAGGTGGCGGACACAAAATAGGTGCTGAACACGACCAAGGTCATCATCAAGTTCCCACCTCCTTTTGACAAGATGAAAGTGGAGGATGTTCTTGTCAGATTTTTTTTTTTTTTTTTTTTTTTTTGCTAGTGGCTTTACGTTGCACTGACACATAGGTCTTATGGAGACATTGGGATAGGAAAGGCCTAGGAGTTGGAAGCGGCCATGGTCTTAATTAAGGTACATCCCCAGCACTTATCTGATGTGAAAATGGGAAACCACGGAAAACCATCTTCAAGGCTGCTGACAGTGGGATTCGAACCCACTATCTCCCAGTTGCAAGCTCACAGCCACATGCCCCTCTCCGCACAGCCAACTCACCCGGTCTTGTCAGAATCAATCAGCACCATACCAAACTTCTAACACAAGAGTGGAGAGTGCTGAATACCACTTCAATCGACAAGACAGGAAGGACAGTCATTTTAGCCCTTGGTGAAAGAGACTTTGAAGAGCTCAAAAAGAGAAGCCTTAAGGCCAAGCTCAGACTTAGGCAGATCAAGTTTCAGGTCATCAGAGGAAAAACGAAACCCAATGTTGATAAAGATGGAGCTGAAGGTCCTTCAGGGCAATCTTCAGCATAAAAAAGCAGTTGTGCCCAATTTCACCAAGAAGTTCAAGTCTGAGGCTATTGATGTGGCCCTTATTCAAGAGCCATGGGTAGTCAAGGGCAGAGTAGCAGGAGTAGCAGGACTGGCAGAATCTGGACGTAAGCTGATGTACGATACATCGGAAATACCCAGAACATGTCTTCTTGTGAACGGGAAATTAAAATGTCTTGTGTTGCAGGAACACTGTTCACGGGTCTTAACCGTGGCCAAGATTAAACTTTGAAATTGGGAGGGATCCAGAGAAATAACCATAGGCTCTGGATATCTCCCATATGACTCAACTAATCTGCCCTCATCAGAAGAAGCTGAGAACCTAATTTGCAACGCAAAGAGGAAAGGTGAACACCTAGTCCTTGGAGCAGATGCAAATTCACACCACACGGCATGGGACAGCATGAACTGCAATGCAAGAGGTGAGTCTTTACTAGAGTTTATTATTGGAACTGAGTTGACAATAATAAACCTAGGAAACAAGCCTACATTTATGAATAAAAATCGTAGGGAGGTAATAGACATTACACTAAGCACTAAGCATATTGCAAACTTTATTGAAGACTGGAAGGTGCTGGAGGAACCATCATTGGCAGACCAACAGCACATCCAATTTGCATTAGATGTGTGACTATGTTGGATTGAGATGTACAGAGACCCAAAAAGAACTAAGTGGGGTAGATACAGAGAAGTTCTAGGGGAGGCTGTACAAAAAATTCCAAATAAGGTGAGAGGACAGAAAGAATTGGATGAGGCAGTGGAACTATTAGAAGAGGCCATTATAGACTCATTCCATGAAAACTGTCCTCTCAAAGAAAAGAAAAACACGAAAAAATTAAGGTGGTGGAACAACAAACTAGCCAAAATGAAAAAAAAAAAAAAAGTTAGGATGTTATATAGAATATCATCTAGAAATGGTATGTGGGACATATATCATAGGAAACTAGGGTTGCCAGATTTCCTGATGGCAAATAAGGAACACTTCCATTTCCTTGCCATATAGCACTAAATTAAGACACCATAGCGATGATTAAGAGAAAATACCAGGGATAAATTAACAAGTAAATACCGTTAATAATATAACAGCGTCAGCATGAAATATGTAGGTACTTATTAAAAACTAATAGTGCGTTAGTCTTTACATTGAAATTAACATTTCACAAGTACTTGTCATTTGAAGAAGCAATTTGTAACAGTTTCTTATTCAACAAAACTTTCTTGAGAAATTCCTTTCAATTGTCACCATAGTTGAAGTATACAACAAGTTCATTTTTTATTATATCTACTGTGCATCTGTTTCTGTCATCTCTCCATTTTATTGCCATTACTGAAAATACTCTTTCAGTATATGCATTCGATGGAGATATACTTATGACAAACTTAAGTACCATCAAAATGTTCTTCCGTTTTTCTGGGCCAATTAAACCACTGATATATATATATAAAATGGAGGAGACTACATTCCCACTAGTACCGCTAGAACACTGCCAGAAGCGCTGTTCTCAACTGTGATGGCTGATCATTGGTCAGGTCAGAATACAGAATATTTTGATCATAACCACGCACTTTTTTGATACTATACTATTGTCTAAACCATGATATTTTAAAAAACGGAACATTGGGCGTACAGTTTAAATAGTGCACCATATGCGGAACAAAATGAGAAAAAACCATATTGTTCCGGGCAAAACCGTACATCTGGCAACCCTATAGGAAACTCACCGAGTATAACCTAGAGATAATACGGAAAGCCAAAAAAAAGAAATCTTGGAGACTGTTCTGTGAGAAAGTGGAATCACACACTGAAATAGCAAGGCTCCAGAAGGTTCTGAAAGCAACCCATATAAATCAAATGGGGACACTGGAGAAACTAGATGGGTCATTTACTCAGGCGGGGAGGGACACGCTGGAGATACTAATGGCGTGTCACTTTCCTGAGACTGAGGAGATGACAGAAGAAGAAATGGTTGGAACAGAGACTGGAGCTTCAAGAGTAGACTGGAACTGTGCCAACAGAACAATAAAACATAACCATGTAAAATGGGCAATCGACACGTTTCATCCCATAAAGCCTCCGGGACCATATGACATACTTCCGATACTCCTACAGGAAGGATGGGTGATGACTCGTCAATGCCATGACGGATCTTTTCAGAGCTAGTCTAACTTTAGGGTACGTACCGAAATCATAGTCTGAAGCTAAAGCAGTATTCATACCTAAGCTTGGAAGGGCAAATTATGCCCAAGCCAAAGCATACAGACCATTATGTTTAACCTCCTTCATGTTGAAAGCAATGGAGAAAATTCTGGATAAATATATCGGAAGAATGGTGCAACTGAACTCAAAGTTAGATGAAAATCAGTTTGTATATAGACCTGGCAGATCCACTGAAGTAGCACTCCACCAGTTGGTTTGTAAACTAGAGGAAAGCCTAGAATTTAAAAAAAATTGCACTGCCAGCATTTCTAGATATAGAAGGAGCCTTCAGTAAAACAACCTATGACTCTATGATCAAAGCATTGGAAAAGAGCAAGGTGCGTAAAACCATCGTCAAATGGATTAAATCCATGTTAGATGGAAGGAAGATAAAAGCAACCCTGTTTGAAGAAATGCTGGTGGTTAAGGCCACCCGAGGCTGTGCTCAGGCAGGAGTTCTTTCTCCTCTGCTGTGGAACCTAGTGGTGAGCAAAATCATAGCTATGCTCAACGAACATGGTTTTTATGCACAAAGGTACACAGATGACCTAGTGTTTGCGGTACGAGGTAAGGTGATGAGTGTTATCCAGGACCTCATGCAAAGATCACTTAACCTTGAGGAGAACTGGTGTCGAAAAGAACAACTATCAGTCAACCCAAACAAGATAACTCTGGTCCCTTTTACAGGAAGGAGAAAATTAGAGGGAAAGAGATCACTGAAGCTCTTTGGGCAAGATATATATATGGAAGAACAGGCACTGCACCTAGCTGTAGTGTTAGATAAAAATCTAACATGAAATCCACATATAGAAAGGAACATAACCCGGGCCAAAAACTTGCTGTATGCATGTAAAAGAGCTGTCAGGAAGACATGGGGCCTAAGACCATCAATGGTAATGTGGATCATTAGACTGTTGAATGCCTATGCTGCAATCATCTGGTGGCAGAAAGTAAGTCAAGGAAAAGTAAGTAGTAGAGTGGATAGTCTGCAGAGAATGGCAAGCATAGCCATAACTGGAGCTATGAGAACTATGCCGACAGAAGCCTTGAATACTTCACTAGACCTCCCATCATTATATAATTTCATAAAAGGACAGGCTAGAATTAGTTCATATAGATTGGCACAATCAGAGTGCTGGAATGCACAAAGACCCAATCTAGGACACTGTAAAATTAAAAGAGTAATAACAGAGGAAGTTCTACACATGCCTTCTGATCATATGATACCAAAGTACAACTTTGAAAAACCATTTGAGACCCAGATAATAAAAAAATAAGTCTGGGATATCAACAAATGGAATACTGAAAAAGAAGATATAGTGTGGTGGACTGATGGCTCAAAGACTGAGGATGGAACAGGAGGAGGGATCAACGGGGGAAGACCTGAGAGATCAATCCAGATGAGCTTGGGCAAACACACTACAGTCTTTCAAGCTGAAGTGATAGCTATCACAACATGTCTTGAAGAAAATCTGAAAATGAACTATAGGAATAAGAACATTTTCATTTTTACGGACAGCCAAGCGGCCATTAAGGCACTGGAAGCAGTCCGGATAACATCCAGAATTGTCTGGTATTGCTATTCACTTCTTCTGAAGCTCTCAAAGTACAACATTGTCAAAGTAATATGGGTACTAGGGCATGTAGGTATAGAAGGAAATGAAAAAGCAAATAAACTGGCCAGGAAAGGGGCAGAAACACATTTTGTAGGCCCAGAATCTGTATGCAGGATTTCCTATAGACAAGCCCGACACTACACAGAAAAATGGGTACAAAAGAAACAAATGGAGAACTGGAAAAATACTCCAGGATGCAGGCTTGGAAAGGAACTGATAAAAGGACCAAACAAGAAGCATACTAAAGAACTGTTGAAACTCAGCAGAGAAAATATAAGATGGGTATCAGGACTGTTGACAGGACACTGCCATCTGAAAAAACACTTACATAGAATTGGAGTAATAAGAGACAATATATATAGGAAATGCAATGAAGCAGAGGAAGCTGAACACATACTTTTCGAATGTGAGGCGCTGGGTAGAATCACTCTCTGCACTCTAGGACTACCAGGTGAAGAGTGAGAAAAAATCCAAGAAGACCCAATAAGAACAATCTGCAGCTTTGTGAAAGGAGCAGGTATATCTGGGTGGGAATAAAGGAAAAACATGGTAGCAAAAGATCTTAGAGGTCGACGCTGATTAGGAACTAATATTTAGAGTCCCCATGAAGAAAAGAAGAAGATACGGAGGATGATCGAATTGTCCCCAACCAAATGAAGCAATGAGGTCTCGGGTTCAATTAGCTGTGTAAGGTCACGCCTTGTCATGGAGCAAAAGAATCTCCTTAGTGAGCATGCCATGCTGTTTGTTTTGGACTGTGTGGGCACAACTTCCGATAATCTAACCATCCTGTCACAGTTTCATAAAGGACACTCCTTGAAATTTCAGGCAACTCATAACTTAATGACAAAATCGTAAGGAATCTGTTTTCTTGAATCTTTGCATCAACTTTTTGAACCAAGTCTTCAGTAATGACGGACAGTCGCCCACTCACTTCTTATCGTCGACATTAGCATGGCCTTCTTTAAATGCTCTAATCCATTTTCTTACCATTCCATCACTCACAGTGTGTTTGCTGTACACTTCACTAATCTGTTGATGAATTTCAACAGCTTTCATGCCTTTTCCATTTAGAAATCGAATCACAGTAGGTACTTCACACTCGGTGGGACCGTTAATTGTCAGAGACATTTTCAGTACATACAAACAAACTTAAAATACAGGTGAATGCTTCTATAATGGCTAGCGTACAGATATACTTACTCTTTGCTGGCTGGACCTAGTGTTTACAGTGCACTATGTCTTCTGGTATGGGCTAGAGCAATGTTGTTACTTTCATTGATCTGTTTCTGTCTTATCCTTGGCTTTGACAATATGAAAGTGACTGAGGTATGAGCGATGCTAGTAATGCCATTCCTTATGCAGCCAGTGCCTGCTATGAATGGTGTGAAACTGTTGCTCATAGGGTCGGTTGGTGCATGCATTTCAGTGGGCTTGGCAGACTGATATGTAATAGCAACTTCTGGCTCGGTGAGGAAAGCAACGGGAAACTACCTCACTCCTCATTTCCCTTGTACGCCTCTTCAGTGATGCCTAAGCCATCTACGACAGCTCATCGCAGAACTGTTGAGGATCCAACCAGCCTTCGGGCTGATGACTAAACATACATAGCGTGCGTGCTCTAAACAACAATCAAAACACTGCAGCGGCAATATTTAAAAGTGGTACTTACTTAAAATAGCCGAATTGAACTAAAGTTGTACATTCACAAAAACATGTTTACTGCAGGATATGTTTCATTCCAATTGTATCACCTTCAACTACATAGTTGATTAATAATAAAGTACCAGTATGCAGTTCATTTTTAGTAAACAATTATGCACTTAGTGAGGATGTAAAGGAAAGGGTGTATAACTCCCTGGTAAGATCCCAATTAGAGTATGGTTCCAGTGTATGGCGACCATGCCAGGTCTACTTGATATGAGAACTGGAAAAGATCAAAAGGAAATAAGTATGATTTGTTCTGGGTGATTTCGAAGAAAACGTAGCATTATGAAAAACGTAGAAAACTTTGGACTGGGAAGACTTGGTATGTTCCGAGCTGTCACTGGAGAGATGGCATGGAATGACATTAGTAGGTAAGTAAACTTGAGTGGAGCATTTAAAAGTAGGAAAAATCATAATACGAAGATAAAGTTGGAATTCAAGGGGAGAAAGTGGTGAAAGTATTCATTTGTAGGATGTGGATAAGGGAGTGGAAAAATTTATCAAGGGCAAAGTTCAATAAATCTCCAACTTCTTTGAAAACATTTAAGAAAAGTCTAGGTAAAGAGTTGATAGGGAATCTGTGACCTAGGCGACAACCCTAAATGCAGATCATTATTGATTGATTGATTGATTGAACATTTTAAAAATATGATTATAAATGTCCAAATCCATTTTTCCAATCCTGTACACAACTTCTAGTTTAAGGCAACCCTGTCCTTCAACTGTCTTATCCTTCTTCTTGGCTCAAATGCTGGCCAGTTCCATTAACATTTTTGTGTTGTGTTAGTGTTCTCTAGAGACTATAGTGAGTTATAATTACTGTGTGGAGCACATCATTTGAAAATGGTATGCAATATGGTATTATGAATTCATTTAACACATTCACGCCTACCGTCTGAGCGGGCTATTTAAATGGCTGGCCCAGGTATTCCAGCTGTTAGTGGCACAGAAAACAACAACAAATTATTTTCACAATAAGTTCTAAACTAAATGAGATATGGAAACAAAATTTTTCACATACCTTAAAGAAGTCCTCTAGTATCTCTGGAGAGTGTGGCAGCTAATGTCACACTTTCCTGGGTGAATGGGAATACTTTCTACAAAAATAGTGTGTTTCATTAATAATTTTTTGAAGCACACTTTGCACCTTCTTGAGGGGAATTTTACTTTATTTGATGGTGGAAACTTCAAGAGAATATGTTCTTTTCTCTTCCCATCTAACCTAAATGGTAGATCCTTGGCCGGTACCCTTTTTGCGGCAAAATTGCAGGATGTAGACTTGGAGCTGATGAAGTGGAGGGTGCTGAGATGTCAGAGAGAGGTGACTGTACTTGTATATCAGGTTCCCTTTTTTCCTGGAGAAAGTTCCTAACTATTGTCTGCATGAAATTTTGAAACGTCACTATTTTTTGAGGATTTGAGTTCTGAAAGAGCCACAATGCATTAAAAAATGAGGAGTACAGTAAATAAAAGAAAACCTTTTTTGGCCACATTACTGTTTTCCTCGTGAAAGGACAGAGTGCCAAGTACTGGTCTGCAGTATCAACACCATGCATGTGTTGATTATAGTCAGTCACAGACTCTAGTTTCAGTTTTTTTTTTCCAGATTTGTTTATTTCAACCATTTCTGCTGAGTGGATGGTAGTTACCATAGTAGTAACCTTTTTGTCCCTCCAAGAAACAAGCAATACATCCTCGTCCCTCCTGAAAGTCATTTTGCCCTGTTTGAGAATTGCCAGGTGTTCCTTTAGATCTTTCGGTACGCCCCTATTTGACTGTATTATTCCACATACGGCAGTGTTCTGTTCCCATAATTGTTTCACGAGTCCAACGCTGTTGTAATAATTATCCATAAATACTAGTGGTGTGCATTGTTCAAACTTGAGATGGGTAACCAAGACGAAGCAACATGTGCCTTGCTGCATATGCAACCACCATCATGCACGAGTGGAGCGTGTAAGCTAAAATGCCCAAGTTTGCTGCAATTCGTTCGACAGGGTGTGTTCGAAGAGAAGTTTGATGACTAGCGAGGTTGACCTTGCTTGCTTTACTGACGTTGCAATCAATGTGGTTCATCCAGATATGAGTAAGCCCTTGCTTACATAGAGCAAAGGCCGAGAATTGGGGGGTATAAAAGGATGATAGAATGGTTGAGTTAACCATTAATTTTGAACTGAAATTTGCCATGCCACATGAATCGACAGACAGCGTTATGGATGAATATAAATAATATAAACTAAGTATGAGATATGGGCTCAGATCTGATGTTTGGAAGAAATTCCTGCTTGTGGTCACTGCAGACGATCAGCAGACAGGGTATGTTTTCTGTGACTCTTGCAGTGCATTGTTAACATATAAATTCAGTACAACTCATTAAAAAAAGGCACGTTTGCAAATTTAACGCTAGCTTTTCTCACCAAGTATTGCCCGGGAATACAAAGCAAACCATAACTAACGCTAAGTATTTTCATGTGTGTCAAAGTTTTCCGACCGTTTAACACTGTTGTCAGAGAAGACTTTAAAGAACTGATGTAATCACGAAGATGCACACAAAATGCTATCAGTGCGTACACTTAATTTTATTTACAAACTGTTAAACATTTGTTACACATCAACAAACCACCATTTTTAACAACTGCCTATCACAAAGTACAAGGAGACTGCAACCTTGAAACAGTTGACTGCTGAATGCTTACATTACCGTAGAATGTTGGCCTAAACACAACACATGTTAACCAAAAACAACCCCTGTAAAACAATAACTCTCCTCCACCATCAAGACCGCTTCCTTATATATGTTACCTGGCTAGGCTTATAGAAGGATATGTCATAACATATATTCTAGTAAATTCTAGAGTGCTTAATACATAGTTACAATTGGAAGGAAGATTCCACATAGTTCTCACCTTACTAGTGTTATTCTGGATGTTACAATGTGTTGCACAATACTGTAATGGATTACACATCATATATACAGGCAATAATAAATTATAAACTATTAACTATAGGCTCTTACATTAACTAAACTCATATAAATATATATACAGCACATGTTTCATGACATAACCTCACAAATAATGATCATCTGTACTTAACTGTGTAAATAATAATAATAATAATAATAATAATAATAATAATAATAACATACCTACCAACTTTCCCGACTTAGGCGGGAGACTCCCGATTTTCCACAGTTTTTCCCGCCTCCCGGTTATTCTATTATTTCTCCCGATTTTTGCTTATATTTTTGGTGAACTTCAAACATTCGTTTGCAAATCCCACCATTTCAGCTTTTTTTTTTTACGTAGTAGCCGGAAGTCCTTCGCTCATTGGCCGCTTTTAAATGAAATATTGACGTTTATTAATACGAGAAATGTGCACGAATGTGCAATGATTATTGAAACCTGTATATCGCGACGCGTATATCAATTGTCAATCTCTCGTTCTCGCGTGCTATGTTCGTGTTCATTCACATCATTCTAGTGGATTCTAGAGATTCAGATTCTAGTCACTAGATATGAATTCTTTTTTAGCAATTTAGTGACAGAATTTCAATGATAACGACTAGAGAAAAGGAATATTTACTTACCAACAATTCCTACTACAGGGAGAAATACCAGATAGAGGAAATCGACATAGTAGGTCTGATGATTGGAGCAAGGGGAACGATTCCCGCTTTTGCAGCTAATTTCTGGAAACAGATGTCTCTGCCAGTTACAACGTTACGGGAGATTGCTAACATAGCTTTAAAGGACTCACTGATAATTCTAAGAAATCACTGTTACAATTAGGTTACCTTCAACATTTCGCAAGTACAGGATATCTATTTCTCTTCTAAAAATAAATGTACAAGTATACTTTGTCGCAAGGCAGCCTCTGCACGAGAGGAAGTATTTCATAAAATAAATAAAATAAAATAAATTCTAGAGATTTTAGGAGTCATCTGGAGACATTTCTGACTAATTTTAATTTATCTCAGTATAAAAAGAGTGTCTGTACATTGCTCAGAATTTAAAAAGAATGATATCTCTGTACCAGTCGTGACCACAGTAACAAGGAGAAATGCACGTTTTAATTTTCCGTAATGTCTGTCTGTATGTATGTACGCCCATCACGAGAAAACGGCTGAAGAGAATTTAACAAAAATTGGTACATAAAGACGGGGAATAAGTCGCTACAATCTAGGCCATAAATAATTGTATTCACACTGAATGAAGTGGTAGTTTAGGGAAAGGCCTAAAATTTCATTCTCAAATATTGTTATTATTGGCCCTATCAATAAATACTACATAATTAAAGTTCTGAAAATTCCTATCATTTACGTTTTATACATTTTTACCGTACTGGCTATGATAACAGATATATTAATGAATTTGGATTTTTGTTGCCAAGTCCATATCAGCGCCAAAGTACGAGAAAATGGGTAAACAGAATTTAATGAAAATCGGTATGTGAAGTTGGGAAGTAAGGAACTACAGTCTACGCTATAAATCATTTTGTTCACCCTGTTCGAAATGGTAGTTTAGGGGAAGGTGCCAAAAATTTAATTTTTAATTACCTATCTTATTGGCCATATTGAAAACTACTACATAACAAAAGTTATAGAAAGTACAATGTCTGGTTATTTATGTCTTATTCAGTTTTACTGCATCACCTATAACAATATTGGTGGTGATGGTGATTAAATTGTGAAGATGATTATAAGAATGAGAAAAAAGTCATGAAGGAACGATTACTTAAATAATAACACAAGAGGGAGTCATGAAGAAAGGACTCACTTTACATAAGATGCTGTAATTTCGCAGAGTTGGAAGAAAACTAAATCTGAAGGCCTGCAATACAGATAGCTCACAAAATTGATCAACAATAACATTACATTGACCATTGTTTGTTATGATGTGCTTTGTGTATTCTGCTGGCATTTATCTCCGGTAGATGGGGTTACTGTTGCGGGGAAGTAGCTGGGGAGTTACATCTCCCTCTTCTTAAGCATGCTATTCCTCTGGTTCATAAATTTTCCAATACTGCTGGTACATAACACACTGGATCGTCATAGTATTCCAGCTTTATGATCCCTTCTCTGAGGCAGTGATTGGAATGAGCAGTGTGCACACTTCAATGGAATAATGACACAGGAGTGTTTTGTGGCTGTCTGTGGTCTGGTCATTCTAGCTCTGGAATTTTCAACTGTTAGATCGACACCATAGTACTTTTCGTTAAAAGTGAGAAAATGTGCTGTTTTTCATTTTATCGAATATTTCATATGACAGCATTACTTTTAATCGTGACATTCGTACTGACATTATTGTAATGACTTATGTTGACTTCAGTTGGGAAAACTATAAGGACAGTCTTTCTGAAAATTCTGTAGCGACTAGTTATTTGATACAAATAGCATTGAACTTCACATAATCGCGCAGGCGCATAATGCAAAATATTACCGTAATCTATGCATTTACTAAGTGATGGCATCTGAGTGCATGACCGATTGACACGTGTGGAACATGAGTTCATACTATTTTCGGAAGGCTTATCAGAGGCCAATCATCTCACTACATACTTTCTGTGAGGTAATAGAGATGTGTAATTTTTAGCCCTGTAGCCTCGTATACCAGCAGTCAGGCTTTGAGACCATAAGTGATATAAATATATCACAGTACTGTATTGCACAAGTCATGTAGAATAAGCAGTTTTGACCAATTGTAGCTCCTGATTTCTCCTGATTTTTCCTGATTTTCACATCAAAATCTCCTGATTTTGGGTTTTGTAAAGTTGGCAGGTATGTAATAATAATAATAATTCGAGCTCGATACTTGCATTATTTACCCATGGATTAAAGAATATTGTTTTCAAGTTATATCAGTCTATTACACTTGCATCAATATCCCCCCCTATAACTTGAAACAATTTAGGCAGTCCATCACACTCGTCAACTTTGCCTTGGACGCAGATCGTATCTTCTTTCTTCCTTGACGTCATCGGATGTGCTCTCCTCCTTTTGACCAGATTGTGCCATGTCGGGGGTCAGGGTTGCTTCACTGCCAGCCTCTTCCTCAATGATAGTCAATGCATTCTCCTTACAATGACCAGATTGTGCTGTGTCGTAAGTGCCTCCCCTCCCGATGGACCCGTGTCAGCACCTGCTTACTCTGTATGTGCAGTGGTTGGGTGACTCGCCGCAACTCTAATGCGTGGACTTTGACAGGCGGGTTGGTCATTAGTAAGTAGACCCCAGGACCCAGCTACATATCCACCTCGACAGCACCAACCCACTTAGGTGCAAGACCTGCATGAAACCCTCTAATCTTATTACTGACTGGGTGGTTACGTAACAGTACTTGTTGGCCCGGTAGGAAGATCTGGGTCTCTTCGGCATCTTGAGCCTTGGCCTGGGTAAGTGATCTCTTCTCGCCCAAAGCTTGCTTCTCCTTGATGTCCTGCTTCTGCTGCTGCTGCTGCTGCTGATGCCACTCTGCAAGGGAAACAGCTGCATCATCTTGACCAGAAGTGAGTGGTGGGTGAATCTCCCAATTCTCGGTGCCATATAGCTGTTGACCAAGGAACAGCTCCGCTGGGGAATAGCCGGTGACACGGTTGATGCGTCGTCGCAGGGCAAAGAGTGACTGCGGTATCTGACAGTCCCACAGTCATGTTCTTTGTCAATTAGATGGACCCCACACCCCATTCTGTCATCGTTTACTGCCACTTCCTTGACGTGAACTGAACCTGTTGTAGGACAGAATGCACCGGATAACTGTAGCAGCTGAATACCTCATCTTGTAGAAGGCTGGTGATGCGCCCCGTCATGGCTTCTGGTATCGGAAGGGCCTCAATCCATCTTGTGAAGAGGTCGGTGATTTCTAGGAGTCCTGTTTTACCCCGTGGTGTTCTAGGGTAAGGACCCATCAAGTCCAGGGCTATGACCTCCCAAGGGCATTGCAGTCATCTTCCTCACTGACTGGAATCTGCCTTCCTATTGCTTGCCTTGGTGCAGGCGCAGATATAGCACCACTTCATATAGTCCAGGATGTCTTTCCGCATGTTGACCCAGAAGAATCTTCGTCGGATAGACTGATATGTCTCTCCACCGCCTCGATTTCTGGCTTCAGTGCTGTCGTGGAACTTCTCGAGGATGTCCGTCGTGTGCTGTTTAGGGATTACCACTACTGCAGGCATGTCGGAGAGGTGAGACTTGTACATTAAGAGTGCTTTGTCAATACGGAAGTTCTTGTAGCACATCGTGAATTCCCTCGTGACAAGTCGAATATCGGTGTTCTGCCTCCTAATCCACTGAGTCATGGTCCTACAAGGCTTGTCTTGTTCTTGCCATTGTTTAATTACTTACAGATCAAGTTCCTTTTTGATGGTTATAAGGACAGGTTCCTTGGGATCACTCTGGTGTTTTCGTGGGAATACCCTCTCGACAATGGTGCTCCTACCTTCAGGTTCCATTGCTGAGTGCCTAGATATACTGTCTGTTCCAAAGTTCGTCGATCCTGGGATGTGACACACATCCAAATCAAATTCTGTGATTAACAAAGCCCATCACATCAATTTAGATTTTGAGCCAGAGACAGATTTCAACCATTTGAGAGTGGCATTATCGATGTAGAGCTGGAACTTCCTTCCCTCCAAGTATTCTCTGAATTTGCCCATGGCCTACACCACGGCTAAGGCTTCCTTCTCGGCAGTGCAGTAGCGTTGTTCAATGGAGGATAGCTTTCTGCTGGCATACTCGATGATGTCCCTTCTTCCACCGTCACTCCTCTCCTGGAATAAGACTGCTCCTAAGCCGGTGTCACTGGTGTCCATCAGCAGGCACATCTTCCGTTGGGAGTCAGGATAGGCTACACCAGAAGCGTTGCATATCACAGCCTTAATGTCTTGGAATGCTGCCTCTTCCTTGCTGGTCCATCAGAATGGGCAGTTTTTATGGAGTAGATCGGTGAGTGGTATTGCCTTCTCTTCAAATTGTGGCACGAAGCTACTATACCATCCACACAAGCCAAGGAACTGACGTACTTGTCGCTTGGTCCGCGGGCGTTCAGATTCTTCGATAGCTCGATTCTTCTCTGGTTGCCTTTTTAAGCCTTCCGATGTTAGGACGTGGCCAACATATTCTACACGGGACTGGGCGAAGTGGCACTTCTCCAGTTGGCAAGTCAGTCCATGAATCTTCAGTCGCTCCATTACTTTCCTCAGATGTACAAGGTGTTCTTGAAAATTCTTGCTGTGAATTAAAATGTCGTCCAGATACACTTGGCAGAAATCTCCAACATATCCTGACCATACCTTATCCATCAGTTGCATGAAGGTGGCAGGAGCATTCTTCAATCCAAAAGGCATTACTGTAAACTGGTAAAATCCAATCAGTGTCATGAAGGCGGTCGGTGGTCTAGAACTTTCCTCGACCTCCACTTTCCAGTATCCGGAGTTGAGATCCAGCGTGCTGAAAATTCTAGACCCACTTACTTGTTTCAGCGAGTCTTTCAGATCAGGCATGGGGTAGGCATCAGTAACGGTCTTCTCGTTCAACCTGCTTAAGTCCACACACAGTCGATACTCCCACTTCTTCCTTTTCTAGCAGAATGATAGGTGAAGCCCAACAGGATGTAGAAGGTTCTATGACACCTTGCCCTTCCATCTCTTGAATCTTCTGAATGACGAAGTTGCGTTTATCCGGGTTGATTCGATATTTACTTAACAAAGGTGAAAAAATGAGTGTATCCTCCTAATATAATACATCATGTATCTATCATTAGATGCTGCTTGATGGGTGAGGAAGTGCTGCATTCAATGGTGTCTGTTACCGTGGTAGTCCTTCCTACTGTATTTTATTGGTGATGACTTCTGGAAAGTCCTTTAAGGCACGTCTCAACTCCTCTTCTTCACTTGGTTGAAGATGCGTTAACTGGATATCTGTCAGGTCTACGTCGACTTCCGTATCCTTCCGAGTCTGGAGATTTCTATCATGCCAGGCGACCCTCAGATGTCTATCTTTTCCTAAAAAGACTTCATGAGCTGCATAGTCTAGGACCCCTTGTATTCCACCAGAAAGTCATGACCTAATATGATGTCAGGTATTAGGTTCTGAATCACTGCAACATCAATTACAATAGGCAGGTCCATGCATTTACTGGTTAGGCAAGTCTGTCCTTGGATGGAATAGGTTACCCCATCTGCTGCTCCCACTACCCTTCTGAGATGGTGAGACTTCATAGGCAGTAGTAATCTGGCAACAGTCTCGTTGACAAATGAATGGCTTGCTTGGCTGTTGAATATGGCTGAAAAATTCTTGTTGCCTATCCTTAAGATGATAGCTGGGTGGTGTTGGCCTGTTCTACTCACAACGTGACCAATCCCTCTCCTATTTGACCAGGGTTGCTTGTCTGTTGTGTCTTGAGGCACATTCCTGTTTCCGGTCCCATCCCCGCCTCAATCCAGAATGGGCTGGACCTAGTTTTCCAATGTCAAGGCTGGGCACTTGTTCTTCAGGTGTTCTGTTTTTCCACACTGGTAGCACTTCCTAACTGCACTGGTCTCTTCCGCAGCTTTGCTCTTGTGTTCTTCCTCTAACTGGGCAATGATTCTACGTAGATCATCAAAGGATCTCGGCTGCGATACTTTCACTGGGGGTCGAATCTTATCGTGGAGTAGCTCTGTGATGTCTGGTAAGATCTTGTTCTCACTTCCTTCCAGATTGCAGATGCTTGAAGAGCTGGTACTTCTGTAGAACGAAAGTGCTAGCTCTCATGCCAGTGGGTTGTGCCTTAGTCAGTAGCTTCCTTTTCACAGAGCTCTTCACACTTTCGGAATTAAACCTAGTGAGGAATTCCCTCTTGAAATCTGTCCAGTTTAAATTTAAGCCCTTCAAGTTATTCCACCAGGCAGCGGCTTGCCCTTTCGCGGTGTGATGAGTTGCATGAAGATGTCCTCTGGTAGATTAGTTCTTCCTAATAGAGTGACCGATCCCTCAATGAAGCTAGTCGGGTTTTCTTTCAGTCCCCCGTGGAATTCCGGAAGGCTCTCTATAATCACCTTCGGGTCTAGGTGTCCTGTATTGCTGGTTAGGTTTGAGGGGGTTAGATGTGTGGTACGTCCTGTTTGAGTTAATCTATCTTCTACTGTGTGAAGGATGCTTTCTCTTATACTCTGCACATCTCCCTTGATGGTCAAAATCTGGTTTTGTAATCTTCCTTCAACAGCAGAAATACGGCTCCCAAAATTTCCCTCGATGGCAGAGATACAGCTTACAAAATTTCCCTTGATGGTAGAAATTCTCCCCTCAACCTGATGCTTTATGCCAGAAACCTGGATTTCCACCTCCTCTTTGAGGTTCAAGATGTCCCCTTCCAGCTGGCTTATCCTACTATCGATCTCTTCGACCTGTCCCAGTTCTTACCTGATGTCCGATATCTGTTGTGTTAATCGATTGGTGACGTCGCTAACATGGGATGAAATTTTAGCATCTACAGTTGAAATTTTCAATTCTAGGGCCTGTTCTGCTTGGTAAACCTGCGTGTACACTTGTGATATTTGTCTGGTTAAGAGTGCATTAGCTTGAGAAATGTTGTCTGAAATTTTGTCATTTACTTTCAAAATTTGGTCTGCAAGTTTGTCTTCTGTTCCATCAAGGTGGAATTAACTCATGAATCAATGTCTGAGATTTTGTCATTGAGTGCCTGCAACATGATCATTAGGTTAGAACACATTTTGGAAATATTTACCTCATCTTCCGAAGTTTTGTCTTCGTCAACCTCGATAAAAACTTTTCGGGATATTCTCCTTTCTCAACGAGATCTTCCCATAACTGCATCTGCAATGATTTCTTCTTGCCGTTTGTCAGAAGATTTCTCATGGTGAGCTCGTCTTTGAGCTGTTGTACAGAAATATTTTTTAGTATCACGTGCATTTTGATCTATCTCACACTATGCTCATATTCACTCGTAAATTCTTATGTCCTGTCACACAGTCGCCAATGATGTAATCACAAAGACGCACAAAATGCTATCAATGTGTACACTTAATTTTATTTACGTATTGTTAAACATTTGTCACACATCAACAAACCACCATTTTTAACAACTGCCTATCACGAAGCATATGGAGATTGCAACCTTGAAACAGTTGACTGCTGACTGCTTACTTTAGCATGTCAGCCTAAACAAACCACGTGTTCACCAAAAACAACTCCTGTTAAACAATAACTCTCCTCCACCATCAAGACCGCTTCCTTATATATGTTGCCTGGCCAGGCTTCTAGAAGGATATGTCCTAACATATCTTCTAGTAAATTCTAGTGCACTTAATACATAGTTACAATTGAAAGGAAGATTCTACATAGTTCTCACCTTACTAGTGTTATTCTGGATATTACAATGTGTTGCACAATACTGTAGTGGATTACACATCATATATACAGATAATAATAAATTATAACTACTAATTACAGGTTCTTACATTAACTAAACTCACATAAATATATATACAGCACATGTTTCATGACATAACCTCACAAATAATGACTGTCCGTACTTAACTACGTAAATAATAATAATAATAATAATAATAATAATAATAATAATAATAATAATAATAATAATAATAATAATAATAATAATAATAATAATAATAATAATAATAATAATAATCATAATAATAATAATAATAATAATAAATGGATGTAAACACTTCATGGTCATACCTCACAAGTAATAATAATCATATAATAATAATAATAATAATAATAATAATAATAATAATAATAATAATAATAATAATAATAATTTGAGCTCGATATTTGCATTATTTACCCATGGGTTAAAGAATATTGTTTTCAAGTTATATCAGTCTATTACACTTGCATCAGAATTAGGGCAAGAACTAATTAATATCGGTGCTAATTTTGGCAAAGTAGATATTGTTGATGTGTTAGCACATCCTTCCACCATTAGTAGAAACGTCCAAGCAAAGGCAGATGAAATACGAAGTGAATTAATGCCTCTGATTACGGAGGGTTGCCCCAGTCAAGCTCGGACAATTTTGACGTACCTTTTGTCCTACACAATTAGTTTTCTCCAGACCCAGATGTGCTCGATGTGATAGCCATGGACACGGACTGTTGCCCTACATCTCAATTTCCACTCCAGAAGACTTGAACGGAGTACAGGAAGCGTAATATTGTCCCATACCTCCTTACACACTTTCCGAAGACCCTCAACAGTGGCGGGACATCTAGCTCTTTGCAGGAGACCAAAGGCACAGAAATCAATCGGTGAGACATCCGAAGATTTGACAGGGATGTCACTAAATGGTATGACACGGACACCCGCCTCTGCTTCTTTTTTCTCGTAGTAAGTGACTGATGATCTGGCAGTGTGACTGTATGCTTTATCCATGCGGATCCAGACATCTGAAGCATCCTCACCGTACAGCCGAGGGATATCTTCATCAAAATAGGGGTCCATGACATTCTTCTGGAAGTAGGTAGCATTGAACATCACATTTTTCAACACGCTGAGGATTCTGAGTTTACCCCAAGCACATTATCCTGCCACTACCATGAGGCCCCTGGCAAACTTTTCTTTGTTTTTCTTGACGAGTTTGAGTGCCCCTTTTGGCCTTTTGGCGATAGTAAATTGGCCGGGACTTGTTGGTGTCATCCAGATAAACCAAAGCTTCATCCAAGATAACAATCGACTGCCTTTTATCGCTTGATAGGTAGTTTTCATATAATTTTCTGGCATTAGTGAACCATTCTTTAACGTGCCTTGCTTTCAAAGCACATCCACGTGCCTTATGCCACTTCACCAGGTTCAGATCTTCCTTACTTGTATGGTAGACTACCTTTAGATGTACTTATGTGGCTGGCAAGGTGTCCTTGAATTGGTGGATTTTAGTTCAGGACAGCAGCCTTTACCTTCTGAATGATGTCCAGAGTCCTGAATGGTCGAACTCTCTTCCGTGGCAGTTTTTCGAAGTAGTTGTTTCTGGCAGGAAACCATTCTGATGTAATTTTATTACATTGCCTACAGAGGACTTACTAGTGTTGAGACCTTTCGTTTTATACTCTTATACAATCCACAATAATGAGAAATTAGCATCGGAAAGGCCAACAATGTAGCCTTACCATATATCTGAAATTTGGTTGGCCATGAGGCAACATTGGTATGATATGAATGTTCACAGCACTTCTCTAAATCACATTGACCAGACAGATCAAAACAAAACGACATGCAGGTGCTTCCAGGAATGACACGTGCGCTCTAGTTCGCGTCCTGTATTAACTGGGGAAACCCTCCTTATTTCTGTCATGCACAACTAATGTTAGCTTGGCTACATTTTTATGCAGCATATAGACAGAGTGGAAACTGTCCATTAATTTGGTTTTTACTACAACATTTCCAGATATAAAGGAAACAAGTGAAAGTAAAACATTATTCAGTGTGATTATAAAGACATGCTTTCATAACAGATCAGGGTTCAAACATAAAGAAAGCTTTTGAAAATCATAGATGCCTACCTTGTGCTGTTCACTGCATAAATAAAGCACATGCGCACGTATTTGATGAAACAAGATTTCTTATGAAAGATGCTCCAGTATATGCAAACACAATAAATGCCACAAAGGTATCTGAAAAAAAAAAAAAAAAAAAAAAAATCACACACACACACACACACACACACACACACACACACACACACTCTCTCTCTCTCTCTCTCTCTCTCTCTCTCTCTCTCTCTACCCAGCTTCAAAAATGATACAGCAAGAAGTAATCATGAAGTGGAATAGTCTCTATACGATGTTGTGATGTTTGGGACATCACTGAATGTTTTTAATTATTGAACTATATATTTAATTGATAATATGTATATATTTAATCACTGATAGGTCATTTTAAATTAATATGTATATATATAGGGCTTTTATCATCCATTTCAATCATCATTTCATTTCTTTGTATCGCGGCTATAACGTATTCTGAACGAACAAACTATAGGGTAAAGTATTTCAACATCACGCATATTTATAACTTGCAGTAAACTTTCCAATAGCTGTTGTGAGGTGACCAGAGTCAGCAGGCTAATTTCAGCCCAGTTCCAGGAAAAGTACGTCATCGAGGTTACGAGAGACCTTACCCTCTCCACCTCATGAAAAGACAGTTGATACATTATTAACACCCACTTTTCAAACTCAGCTTCGAGACGCTTTATTTCAGCGGGAAAGTTCAGCCTATGTGAATGAACGTAATGAAGCAACGTGATGGATGCACAGCTATACAAGGGAGAAGGGATGAGACCTCGAATCTTACTGGACCATGTGATATGGCTGATGGAAGGAGACTTTTGAACCAATATATACCACCGACAAGGGCTGGAGAGGACACTAACATTCTCATTCATTCTCACATTCAGATTCACATTGAGTTTCGGACATTCTGATTCTGATTTTCACGCTTGGAAGATACTCTTACTACGATTCTACGTCTACACATCGGAGAAGATTTTAACTTAGTTCACTTCGCATCCGAGTATATTCTACTCAGAAGTTACTCTCATTGGGACTTGTTATCTCAATGACGAGAGGTAGTCAACGGGAGACCGGTTCTGACTGGTATAGGGCAGGAGAGCTTTTATTATGAGTTTAGCTACGCTACTGTTCCGTAATTCGGAAGAATACAAGTGTATTCTCTCCATGAACATAACCCATGGTGGTTTTGCACTTAAAATTAGGACTCATTACGACTTTATGTAAGGAGTACAATAGGAAGTGTTAAAGACAGGAAATGTAGATGTAGGACTGTAATCCAACAACAGATGAGGCAGCCTGTACGAGGGATCCACCCATCTTCAGCTTCAAGACAACAGAGTCTACATTTGGTGAGCTTATGGCATAAGTTACTGCAAGTCTTCGCGCAACAGTTCATTTTCTTAAAGTTAATTTCATTCACTTTTTCTTTTGCTTCCGTAAGTTCAGATTTCGTTAATACACCGTTACGTCACGTTTTTCATCTTAATAAATAGCTGTTTTAATTTGTATTTTATGAAATGATTATTAATGATCCTTAAATTCCAAGTTAGTGTACTTAATGATTTGTGTTCCGTTCACCTCACCCCTGGGAGTTTTTTGAGTCTCATTACGTATTTTTTATTTATTATTATTAATTATCTACTTTTGTTTTCAAGCCATAAGCTTGAAGACTGGCGCCCTTGGGATACTGTTTCTGGAGAAACCATGACATATCATTTATTTATTTTAATATTAAAGTGACCCGCCACGTTATAAATTCGTCATTAATCTGTGGGCCAAGTGGGTACGTCACAATGTTACAGGCTGTTTTTAAGCAGTATGATGTTTTGCAGTGAACAGCACAAGGATTTTATTAATGGTTGACTTCTGTAGTTTGTCACTTCAGTAATATGCATATAGTCATTACATTAATAATAATTTTCAAAAGCTTTATTTATGTTTGATCAGCAGTATGTTGCAAAATCATAAGGCCTTCCAAAAGTTAGGTGGCTTCTGTTATGAGGTTGCAGAGCAGATGGTAGCTTTCCTTAAACCATTCATAAATGACATAGAACAAGAAACAGCACCAACAATTCACTCAATACTCTTGTGGTTCCATAAACTGTGACAGCACTGCTCAGTCATTCAATCAGACTGTGAGGAATTTATTAATGGTTGACTTCTGTAGTTTGTCACTTCAGTAATATGCATATAGTCATTACATTAATATTATGTTGAACCATAATTTTACTTTCAGGAAATCCGTAAGACAAAGATCAGAGCTCACAAGCTCTGAAGTGAAAAGGTACAAGTCTCAACTGTATACAAAATAGCCACATTACTATAGCCTCCGTTTCGCCACCTGAAAACATTAGAAGAAGATGAAAGGAAGGCCGTAATGGACGAAGTCAGGTGCATCTGTATAACAGATCTGTATATCAGGTTCGTAATATAATTTGCACCCGCCTTTGTGGTGTAGTGGTTAGTGTGATTAGCTGCCACCCCAGAGGCCTGGGTTTGATTCCCGGCTCTGCTACGAAATTTGAAAAGTGGTACGAGAGGTGGAATGGGGTCCACTCAGCCTCGGGTGGTCAATTGAATAGCGGGGGTTCGATTCCCACTTCAGCCATCCTCGAAGTAGTTTTCTGTGGTTTGCCACTTCCCCTGCAGGCAAATGCCGGGATGGTACCTAACTTAAGGCCACAGCCATTTCCTTCCATCTTCTTTGCCTATCCCTTCCAAACTTCCTATCCCACACAAGGCCCCTGTTCAGCATATTTAGGTGAGGTCGCCTGGACGAGGTACTGGTCCTTCTCACCAGTTTTATCCCCTCGACCCAAATGTCTCATGCTCTAGGACACTGTCCTTGAGGTGGTAGAGCTAGGATCCCTCGTTGAATCCGAGGGAGAAACGAACCCTGGAGGGTAAACGGATTTAGAAAGAAGGAAAATATTTGTTGTGTCTAGTTACGTAATTGTATCCCAACATCCATCAAAACACCTTGTTTAGTTAATAAATAAGGTGTTTAGTGTCTCTGTAGATCCTTCATGTCATACTGTGCATGCATCGACCAGTCTACAAGAGCATCCGAAGAAAAAAGAACAATTCAGTGAGTGAATAAGCGAAGACTGAGCTGCTGGTGACGAAGTAGAGATGTACTAGGATATGAATGCTAGTGAAGATGATGACGACCTACTGTGCTGGTGGAAGGAACATGAAATCAGTCTGCCCACTCTGCCAGTAATTGCTAGATGTATGTTGTGCATTCCAGCATTTTATGAGTCGTAGGTGTCAGCCAAACCCAGGCCAAGTGAATGACTTGTTATTAATTCATATTAATCATAACAATAAATAATTAGTTTGTAATTCATTCCCAATTTTTAGCAAAGAGTATTTTTTCCATTAATTTTGAGGTTTATATGTTTAACTTCATGCGTTATAATGGCATTAATTTTCACAGTTTAAGCACAATGTCTCTGCTATGGCTAGTAGTGAAATATATGGCTTATGCATTAATAATGTGTATTTACTTTCCATATATAGAGCGGTAAAGTACGCTAGCCAGGAGGAATACATGTAGCAGCACGTGAAATCCATTAACCATTTCTCTCAGTATAGTGTAGAAACATAGTATAAAAATATGAGTTTAATTATTCATTTCATTTCTGTTTCATGCCCAGTCATGAGTCCACCATTGATGCAAAGGCACGCGAGACAAACAGCAAAGTACAACTAAGCAAGGATGGAGGGAGGCAAGCACTTCTACCTGTGACTCAAACAGCACGTGAAAGAGCGAGTATCAAGGGGCAAGGTCGAACGAACAAGGCTCGCCTTTGAGAAGCAAATTCGGTCATAGATATACTGTACAAATATGAACCGAGCATAGAGCGTATTTTGCATGACACTAATAAATATGGTATATCTCTGACCAAGATAATTTTCAAGCAGCTGAAAAACTGTGCTTTGTAAATTTGCACCACTTGCATCATATGAGTTTATAGATATACCCCATGTTAGACTCACAAACCATCCTCACTAAAATCCCATATTTTATTATTTTACCGTGGTTGTATACGGGGAATCTTAGGCATCCTCTCCAGGCTAGCATTCCCTCATCCAGAGCAATTTTCTGTTTAGGAGTGTAAAGCACTGTAAATCTATCACACAAGAAATGGGTCTAATTTTTTATAATCTGTCAGTGCTGTGCTCGTATTTGCTACTGTCACTAAAGTGGAGAAATGACAGAATACTTTTGAAATGATTTTGTGACATGGTTTTTGAGAAAATAGGAGTGGAGAAAATTGGATCTTCTGTCCAGTACATTCTGAGAGATGGTTTACTAATGATGTCGGTAGTGAACATCAAACCCAAGAATTGTCTCATTTCTGAAACTGTTACCGGACTCCAGGTTTGTGTAAGAGTGTGTTTAGAGAAGTGATGTGGCGCAGCACTGATTAACTGACTGGCATACAGATTTGTTTGCTCGCACAGGTATTCGAGAAATTCAGCTGTGAGAAATAATATCTTGTTAGAGTTTTCTGTTTCAATAGTCAGACCTAGTTTAGGCGTAAATGGGATAGTAGTGGGGGTGAAATAAAGGTGAACCTTCAGGTATTGTGCTTTCTGTCACATGTTCAGGAGAATCTTCTTCATTGTCATCACTGTCACTTAGTTCAGGAATTAGTTCATCACCTGAGTCTTCACTGAATAGGATGTCGGCAATTTCGTCAACACTTATATTGTCCCTAAACGCCATGGTTACACTTCAGAATGTGGTTATACACATGCTTGTGCAATCATAAACCAACTACGCAGCTAGCTTGGCCAGCACTAGCCTTCGTTCAGAAACGGAATTTAAAAAATGCATTGGAAGGGAAAATCTCCAAGGCCATATGGTTTCTGGTGAGTAGAAGCAGAAAGAAGCATTCAAAAAGGTATTACCTTCATCTCTGTCACACATATTTGTGACAAAAATAAAGCACAGCTGCATAGGAACGGCTACAATTGAAGGTTGTGGTTATCCAGGCTAACTCGGATACGGTCCAGAGCATAGACATACGCTATAGGCAATAACTCTGATACGGGCATGAATGTGTTAATAAAGTGAGTGTTTTGTACATAAGAAACACAATATCAAAAGAAAGGCTCATGGTGTCTGTTAATATTGCCATCCAGAAAGAACTCTGTGAACTCGTCAAGAAATAGCTCTGTAATGAGGATGGGTTTGCAGCTCTCAAGGATTGATCATCAAGAAGAGCTCATTGATGGAGGAGGGCAGTACAGCCATAGGAACTGCTCCCTAATCCATGGCATTAATGAGGAACCATGGTAGGATATCTATGAGGAAGTGAGTTACACTTTCCGAACCAAGTTGAACGTGGACTTCCCGATGGAGAGCTTGACCAGTGCCATAGGAGTGGGTGGCCTCAGTGCTCAGCAGCTGTAGTGGTGACTACAGTGAATTGCTACCATTAATGTGACCACGTGTGAAAGGTGAAGCAGCTCCTGAAGAGCACAAAGGTGTTTATTACTGAGTCCCTCACCAAGACCGGTAAGACCATATTAAACCTTTTTTAAAATCTAAGAATTTCATTTTTTGTCCGTATTGAACTGAGAACGTAAGAGAGGTAACTTGAAGGGTCCACCTTTTCAATACAAATAAATGTTATAATGTTTAAGTTATAACATATTTTTACTTGGAACTAGTTTCAACGCTATTCAGCCAAAATGTGAGAAATAGGCATAGGCGTATACATGCAGACATTTATATTACACAAAATGTTACAAGTTCATCTCGAGCTTACACAAAGTTCAAATGTGTTACATGTATTTCAAAAGATTGCGTTTATCGACTCCTAACTCATGCTTGCACAATTTTATTTCACCCTTCACAGCCTGTTTTGAATTGACACTTAGTGAAAAAGTGAATATAAATTTGAATCCTTAACTGCCAAATTCATCTCAATCCTAAGTTTTTTAAAATGTTATGTGCATTTTTGAGACGATTGTGTTTGTTGAATCCTAACTTATGTTTCTACTACACTTGTGGCAGGCGACATTTAATGGAAGAGTGTCTGAAAAAATTTGAATCTTTAACTGCCAAGTTCTTCTCAAACTTCCGTGTGATTTTGTTGTGTTGTATGTTTTTTGGGGGATTGTGTTTTTGAGTCCTAACTCATGTTTGTACAGTTTTGATTCATCCTTCATGGACTATTTTGATGACTGACAATTTCTGACCTTGTAATTCAATATTTTATGTCTCTTTTACTCTTATTTAATAATAATGCTGTAACACTTTGTGTAATGTACATGTCTGCATGTATACGCCTATGCCTATTCCTCACATTTTGGCTGAAGATGACGCTAAATAGCGTTGAAACTAGTTCCAAGTAAAAATATGTTGTAACTTAAACATTATAACATTTATTTGTATTGAAAAGGTGGACCCTTTAAGTTACCTCTCTTGCACATTAAACCTGACGAGGGATCACTTCGGGCCATCCCACATCTGGGCTCAAGATGGACACACCGTGATCTATCTTCCCAATGGGATGAAAACATTTGTCACTACTGTCCCGGAACTGGAGAGCATAAAGGATCAGCGGAATAACAGTTACAGACAAACATATAATACATTTATAAAAACACTTACGAATAACAAACAAATGCAATATCAAGCTGTACTGGTTCATCTCAGTTGTCACCATTACCCCACCCATCTTTTATCGACATTGCACAACTAGGGCCAGAGTTTATGCTTGTTGTAGTGAAGATAAGGTATATTAGATAGTATCTTACCAGTTATATTCGTGTTTCTCTTTGTGTACAGCAATCCTTTCGATACTTAAGCATTTAACCAAACACAAGGTTTCATTTCTATTAGAGCATAGTAGGATAAAGTTACACCCTAAAGAAATAATCTTCTGTCTATGCGTTTAACTTTGTTGGTAATCCTTGAGTACGGTAGTTCTTGCGAATTTCAAACTTCAGGCCTAATTGCAATTTTCATTTCTATTTGTAATTAGGATACATCTGAACATAGTTTAAAAACTGTTGTAGTGTATTGTAGTGACTTATTACGATTTAGAGTGCTTATTCTACTATTTTGAGTAGTCTTGCGAATTTCAAACTTCAATTGTAATTTCCATTTCAGATTCTGCTTAGTAATAACCAGTTATATTATAATTAGGTTATGTCTGAATGTAGTTTAAAATCATTTTAGTGTATTATAGTAGGTATTTTATTATAAATTAGTGCGTTTATTCTATTACTGTGAAATATTTGTGTAGTATAGTATCTGTAGTATCTATAGTATCTGTGGTATCTGTATTAACTCTCTTACTAGAATTCTGTTGCAGTAATTAGGGCAGACTTAACTGCAGTTTAGAATTGTGTGGACCTAATTCTTGTGTATTACTTTCGGTTTTCAGTAATTAACAGCAATTTTCATTCTGTTAGGGTGTTGTAGAAAAAAATTCGTACAACTAAGTACCAGTAGTATTGTAGTGTAGTAGTAGCTTATATTAATTACCTTGTTGTTGTGAGATTTTTGTGAACTATCCTAGACAATATTTTTTTCCTTTCATTTTTATAGGCAATATTTCTTTCCTTTCATTTTTATGAGCAATATTAGTTTCCTTTCATTTTTATTTGCACAGAATAAGTTATTTTATTTTTCCTTTTCTTCCCATTATTCCCTAAATAATGGCTAAGCAGTGCAACTGTAGGAACTGTGGGTGTGGCCAGGCATTAAGGAGTATGAGGGAGGAGTTGGGAGAGTTTGAGGGAGTTAATTAGGATTCTCTCAGAGGACAGGAAAGAAAGTAGGCCTCCCTCAAATAATGTACAGGATACAGCAGGTGTAAAGGAGGGATGGGAAGGAAATGGGAGAATTGTAGAAAACAGGTGGTCTAATGTTTTAAGGGGAAGGAGATTGCAGGCTAAGGGCTCTGTTCAGGATCAGAATTCAGGACAGGTGTCTGTTAGAAATCGGTACGAGTCACTGCAGGTAGAACAATCGAGGGAATATAAGGAACAGGGAATTGTTGCTGAGATGTGTGGAAGTAGGAGGAAGGGAAAAAGTAGGAAAGGGAAATGTAGTGTAGTGGAAAGGAAAAGACAGGTGGAACAGGGTCATGGGAGGGAGAAAAGTGAGGATGAAGTAGCTTCTGCAGCAGTGAGAGAAGATAGAGCTGACCAGGAGGGGAGGGGATCAAATGAGGTGAGTAGGGTTGAGGGTCTGGTCATGGGAGATTCCATCGTTAGACATGTGGGGAAAGTGTGTGGAGGAAAGGGAACCAGGGTTGAGTGTTATCCAGGAATTAGGTTGAGGCAGATGTTGAGGAAAGTAGAAGAGAAGGAAGAGGGAAACGAGAAAGTGGTAGTGTTTCACGTTGGTATCAACAATGTAAGGCAAGCAGGTATAAGTACCAGCATAGTTGGGGATGTGTGGGATCTGGTAAATGCAGCACAGATGAAGTTTAAGGTAGCGGAGATTGTTATCAGTGGAATACTCTGTAGGAGGGATACTGACTGGAAGGTGATTGGGGATTTAAATGAGACTATGGAGTGGGTATGTGGGAAACTGGGAGTGAGATTTCTAGATCCTAATGGGACGGCAGGAGACAGGGATCTGCACCCAGATGGCCTTCGCTTAAACCACAGTGGTACATATAAGTTAGGAAACTTGTTTAGAAGGATTATAGGCAGGTACATTCAGGGAAACAGGGTGGCCTAGGGAGCGGTGTTACGCGAACAGTGAACTGGAAATCAAGTAGGGATGACATAAAAATGTTAGTGCTCAACTGTAGAAGTATTGTAAACAAAGGAATCGAATTAAGTAATTTAATAGATATATACTTACCAGATATTGTAACCCAGAAAATGAAGGGATTCGACCTCCCAAGAAAACTATGGTGTCGCCTCAACAGACTGAGAACTGGGCATGGACGCTGCAATTTCTTACGCCATAAGTTGGATTGGATGGATTCTCCAATGCGTGAATACGGTGAGGGGGAGTAGACCATGGACCATGTCATCCTGCGGTGCCCTCTTCTTGCCTAATCCAAAAGCCCCAGCGACCTGTACCATCTTTTAGAAAGTGCTGTAGAATGGCTGAATCACTTGGACCTGGACTTATAAATTTGTAGTTATAATCACCATATGATTAAATAAATAAAATACTAGATATTGTAATAGGAGCTGAATCATGGGTGAGAAATGATATAATGGATGCAGAGATATTCTCATGGAACTGGACTGTGTATCGTAGAGATAGGATAGGAATGGTAGAAGGGGGAGTATTCATTCTGGTGAAATTAGAATTTGTAAGCTACGAAAAAGTTAAGGATGAAAAACATGGAATTCTGGGTGTAAGGCTCTTCTCTAAAGATAATAGGCAACTTGATGTCTTTGGAGTGTACAGACCGGGAAAGGGTAGCGCTGATGCTGATTCAGAATTATTTCATGCAATAATCAGCTATTTTGGAAATGATATGGAAAGGAATGTGATAGTAGCAGGTGATCTCAATTTACCAAATGTCAATTGGGAAGGTAATGCGAACGACAGGAAGCATGACCAACAAATGGCAAATAAGTAAATATGGGAAGGGCACCTGACACAGAAAGTGATGGAACCAACTAGAGGGAAGAATATTTTGGATGTGGTGCTGATAAAACCAGATGAGCTCTATAGAGAAACCGAAGTAATAGATGGTATTACTGATCACGAAGCTGTTTTTGTCGTAGTTAAATGTGAAAGAAAGGAAGGTATTAAAAGTAGGACTATTAGGAAGTACCATATGGCTGATAAAACAGGCATGAGGGAGTTTTTAAAAAGTAACTCTGATCGCTGGAAAATGGTAAATAAAAATGTAAACAGATTCTGGGATGGGTTTAAAGCAGTTGTTGAGGAATGTGAAAATAGGTTTGTTCCTTTAAAGGTGGTAAGGATCCACTATATTATAACAGAGAAGTAAAGAGACTAAGAAGGAGGTGCAAACTGGAAAGAGAGTTAGAAATGGTTATGAAAGTAAGGAGAAATTGAAGGAACTTACTAGGAAATTGAATCTAGCAAAGAAGTCAGCTAAGGACAACATGATGGCAAGCATAACTGGTGGTCATACAAATTTTAGTAAAAAATGGAAGAGTATATATAGGTACTTTAAGGCAGAAACAGGTTCAAAGAAGGGCATTCCAGGAATCATTAATGAACAAGGGGAGTGTGTATGCGAGGATCTTCAAAAGGCAGAAGTATTCAGTCAGCAGAAAGTAAAGATTTTTGGTTACAAGGATAATGTCTGGATAGGGGATGTGAGTAATACTAAAGAAGTATTAAAATTTACCTATGATAACAATGACATTTACAGTAAGATACAAAAGTTGAAAACTAGAAAAGCAGCTGGAATTGATAAGATTTCTGGATTTCTGGGGATATACTAAAGGCAATGGGTTGGGATATAGTACCATATCTGAAATCCTTATTTGATTATTGTTTGGTTGAAGGAGCTATACCAAGTGAATGGAGAGTTGCTATAGTAGCCCCTGTGTATAAAGGAAAGGGTGATAGACATAAAGCTGAAAATTACAGCCCAGTCAGTTTGACATGCATTGTATGTAAGCTTTAGGAAAGCATTCTTTCGGATTATATTAGACATGTTTGCGAAGGCAGTTTGGGTTTAATTTTTTCTTTAAAAGATAAGTAGTTTTTGCCAACCTACACCCACTTAAATATTATGTTATGTTAAAATTAGCATAAAATTATACGTTGCAGTATAAACTGAGTTATTATTTACAATTAAAACGATTTTTCAATTCATCCAGTGTCAGTACAAAAATTGCATATGTGCCATTTCATATTTACTCGGATTCGGAGTATTATTTGTGTTGCTTGTATTAATTCAATGTTGAAATGCGTAACACACAAATAAAAAAGTATCATATACTCCAAATAATACAGACACATTCACTCAAATATTACATTTTCCTGAAATAAAATAGAAAAATGTACTCACCACCTAGGCCTATAACTTGCCATTGAAGAGGGCAGCGAGTAATGCATGAGTTCATTCATCACAATTTTGTCACCACATTACACAAAATTACACTACACTGTTCAACACCATTTACACTAATTATTTACATTCAATAGCCATAACAAATGACTGGAGAAAAAAATTGAAAAGAACTATTTCAGGATGGTCACTGATAGTTGCCGGCACACAGATTGTACAGCGGTCACAGAGTGTAGACTACGATCTTCTCAGATTCCCCGAGTATGAAACCTGAGACTCGCTGGCATATTTGCAATGTCATACTTCAACTGTATGGTATAGCCTGAAGCAAAGAGAGGGGCACAAAGCGACATTGCATACTACACAACAATACTGAGTGTCCCGCCGCTGGCCTTTCGCCATGCAAACAACGCATCTCTTATTTGCATGCAGTCTTGATTTCGAGGCTGGATTGAAATCTGGAAAATGTCTTCTTGAAAATCGAGTTGACAAGTCAACGGGTGCGGGTCTCACTGATCGAATTGGCAAGGCTGCGTTAGGGGTAGCTTTCGCATACTTCTGAAATAGTTTCTGCCCAATTTGAATACGAAACTCCAGCTGAGTGAATTTACTGCCATGTTTCTTGTATATCACAAAAGCATTGAACACTGTTATATCCAGTAGGTGTCTAAAAATCTTGTGGTAATATTTCTTCATTCTTTTCCTCGCCATACTGTATGGCAAGATACATTGGTCCGATAAGTCCACCGCTCCCATTGAGTCATTGTACTCAATACATACGACCGGCTTCTCTTTGGTTTCTTCTTTCTTGTTTAGAACAGTGCGCATTTCCATGTCATGAATACTACTCAGCATGCAGACGTCTCTCTTGTCTTTCCACTTCAAGGCCATGAGTTTGTTTTTATAGGCAAAAGCTACCTCCCCTTTTTTCAACTTTTTCCCCATGATGTCCTTCGGAAGATTTTTTCTGTTAGATTTTACAGTGCCGACAGCGTCTGTTTGAAACTTATTGAGATGATCGAAGAGTTCCAGGCTACTGTAATAATTATCTAGAGCTATGAGATATCCCTTATTTAGAAGAGGTTCGGCTAGAGCAAACACTACTTTCCAGGGCTTGGTATACTGAGAAATATTTACCCCACAAACCTCATTTACTAGCTCAGTTTCCTTGCCTGTGTACCACAGGATATTCCACACATATCTTGTTTTAGCCTCACATAATTTAAAAGATTCCATTCCGAAACGAGCTTTCTTCTTCGGAATGTACATTTTCCACCCCAAGCGACCCTTCCAAAGGAGTAAACTTCCGTCAGTTGACAGACGATCATCTGGTAAATAGGAAATTTTAAAACTGATACAAGAATGTCTAGAACTGGCTTCACTTTGTAGAGTTTTGGGGATACTTGCCGATCATAAGCCTCATTATCTGAGAAATGTAAAAATTTCAGTAGAAGGAAAAAACGTTTCTCGGACATGGTCTCGTAAAACACGGGCGTAGCAAACAATCTATTATGTGAAAAATAATGAGATAGCTTCGGCTTTTGAATTATACCCTGAAGAAGAAAGATCCCATATAAAAGTTTTATTTCTTCCTTGTTAGTAGGAACCCAATCCCTCTCCCTGCTTCTCCTTTTCATTTTAGCTGTTCCTATACTAGCTTGTATTGACTGCTGAGCGTACAGATTAGTTTACTCTGCAAAAAGTTCGCACAGTTCATCGTCAATGAAATGCTCAAATATTTCGTCCGGTTCTTTTTTATTTAAAAGTTTGCCCTGAATTCCACTTTGGTATGTAGCTGGAAATCGGGCTCTCCTACATCCCCTTACATCCCAGTCATTAGGCGGAGTAGGAGGCAAATTGCTCTCACTTTCTGACTCGCTACTCTCATCGGAGCTCGAACTCGACACCTGTCCATGGCATCTAGGCAACAGGCCTACTCCGATGGAAGCACTCGTGCTTGGAGTATCTAATAGCAGGATAGTTTCACCATTACTATCTAAACTAGAATCACTGCAACTATCTTCCTCACTGAGCTCGAGAATATCCCGTATATCATCACTCAGAAGATCTACAATTCTTTTTGACATGTTGACTACAAATAGGAAACGCTACATGTAGAATTAAAAATATAAATCACAAGATAAATTTATATACCAACAAAACTACTTATGAGAGCTGAAAACATTCACACCGAGACACGAAATACTACGCTCCTCGCGGCATACTGACTGAGCTTCTCGCCAAGCGCCACATTAGGTTGTTCTTGCACTATGCAGCTATGTAGCAGATAAGAGGATTCCTAGACGAGAACTGCGCAGATACACGAAGGTGAAAAAAATTCTGTCAGATGGCAGCACCTCTCGGAACATACGGAGAAAGTTTCAAACCTACTGCTTATTTCGTAACAGAGATAAAAAATAAAAACTTTCCGCGCTTCACATGACGCGCGCCCACCAGCGGGCTCGCTCCGGTCGCGTCACCTGAAGCGAGCCCCACTCTACGGGTTAATAAAGGGTACAGATCTCTGCACATGGTTATGAGGATATTTAGGGGTTGTAGTAAGGATGTAAAGGAGAGGGCATGTAAGTCTCTGGTAAGATCCCAACTAGAGTATGGTTCCAGTGTATGGGACCCTCACCAGGATTACTTGATTCAAGAACTGGAAAAAATCCAAAGAAAAGTAGCTCGATTTGTTCTGGGTGATTTCCGACAAAAGAGTAGCATTACAAAAATGTTGCAAAGTTTGGGCTGGGAAGATTTGGAAGAAAGGAGATGAGCTGCTCGATTAAATGATATGTTCTGAGCTGTCAGAGGAGAGATGGCATGGGAGGACATCAGTAGACGAATAAGTTTGAGTGGTGTCTTTAAAAGTAGGAAAGATCACAATATGAAGATAAAGTTGGAATTCAAGAGGACAAATTGGGACAAATATTCGTTTATAGGAAGGGAAGTTAGGGATTGGAATAACTTACCAAGGGAAATGTTCAATAATTTTCCAATTTCTTTGCAATCATTTAAGAAAAGGCTATGAAAACAACAGATAGGGAATCTGCCACCTGGGCGACTGCCCTAAATGCAGATCAGTAGTGATTGATTGAAATCATTGTTAGCCAACAGGAACTCTTGATATTTGTTGTATACAAGCCACCCAAAATAACAAATATGACCAAATTCAAATTCTGTTTACTTGATTACTGTCTAGTTACAAGCATATTATTGCCATAGGAGACTTTACCACTAACGTACTTACTAAAACATATGAGATTAAATTTATTGACATGTTTTCTTCTTGTCATATCACCATCCTCCGTTTAGAGCCTATGAATCGCATTTACACAGATAACTAGAGAACGCATACGTTAATTGACCACATTGTGACAAATAACCCAGGCAATGGCCAGATTCCAGTCCCAGCCATCTCCCTCCGAATGCTAAACTATAATCCTAACTATGTTATTTCCAGCATTAAAATGGATGACACAATCAACCCTGGAATGACACAGTCCTATTGGACGATATAGATGCAAAAGTAGATCATTTTAACTCCGTTGTAATCACTCTGTACAATAAACACCCTCTAAATGATACATAAAAGCTACTCATTCATCTTATCCTTGACTAAATAGTGAAATTAAAAACTTGATGGCCCACTGTGATGCACTTTTTAGATGCTTTAAACAAACTCGTAACCAAAGTGGCTTTGAAAACTACCATGTCCTTACATACTGAATTAGAAAGCTCATTAGAAACTATAAATGATATGAATTCAAACAGTGCTTGGAAAATGCTTTGTACCTTAGCCATAGGAAAACATCAGCAACAACCTCCTGTGCCACACATACCACTTGATGTTAAATTATTTTACTGAAGAAAGAATACCACCTAATGTACTAAATTCTCATAACTCAACACCCAACTCCATAATTAACCCTTTACCTGACCAATAACATTTTCATTTCATCCTGTTACTACTAATAAAGTTAAAATGTATTATATCCTATCAAATCAAAGCCAGAGGAGTGGATGATAGCCTTATAACTTTCTTACACATCATTATTGGTGCTGTTTTACCAGTCATCACCCACATTTCTAACTATTGCCTTAAAACTGGAACTTTTCCTCCACTATGGAATCAAGTCAATGTAATCCCTGTGCCTAAGAAATCCGACCTCTTCCAACCATCTGACTACCACCCAATTTCTATTCTCCCCGCACTTTTGTAAACACTTGAGCGTTTGTTTCATGAGCAGATGTTGGAATACTTAAGCAAACATTCTCTCCTACAGCACTGTAATCTGGTTTCAAGAACAGCCCCACTCAAAGTTACTGAGGATATAAGACCTGCAATGGTCCAAAGACTGGCGGCAATACTTACTATCCTCGATTTCAGTTAAACATCACAAGCAACAGGTTATAACCCTTGATAAAACCTCTCACTGGCTAATCAGGAAGGCTGGCACCCCACAGGGCAGTATTTTAGGTCCTATGCTCTTTACTCTGTACCTAAACGACATTTCATCTAATTTAAAGAATTGTAGCTACCATCTTCACGCAGATGACGTACAAAATTACTGTTACGGTAAGACCTCCGATTTACCTCAAGCCATAAGAGACGTCAACACTGACCATCAGCGATTTTGTACTTACTCCATGAAAAATTCCCTCCTCCTTAACTTCTCCAAGACTCAAACAATCATCATTGGCTCTTAAAAACTGTTGACTACACTATGAGATGAAACTATTCTTATACTGAATGGCAGAGTAATTCCATTCAACCAAGCTGTGAGAAACCTTGGAGTGACTATGAATGAAACTTTAAATTGGTATGAACTTATTAAAAGTATTTGTAAAAAGATATTTTCTATGCTTCATTCTCTTAAGAAACAGCAATATTATGTCATGTAACGTGAGAGCCTAACACATACAACCATTAGTTCTTCCAATCCTCGACTACAGCCCCACTCAAAGTGACTGACGATATAAGACATGCAATGGACCAAAGACTGGTGCTGAAGAGGTATTAAAATTTACATATGAACACAATGACATTTACAATAAGATACAAAAGTTGAAAACTAGAAAAGCGGCTGGAATTGATAAGATTTCTGGGGACATACTAAAGACAATGGATTGGGATATAGTGCCATACCTGAAGTACTTATTTGATTATTGTTTGCATGAAGTAGCTATACCAAATGATCGCAACCCATTTAGTACTATTTATATATTGGTATTTTCAAGGAAAAGTAAAGAGATAATGTACAAAATGTACAATGTACCCATACTGACTTATGCAGCTGAGACTTGGACTTTGACTAGCAGGCAAAAGAATAGAATTCAAGCCAATGGGATGAAATTCCTAAGAAGTATGATAGGAAAGACAAGGAAAGACATAGTGAGAAATGAAGATGTTAGGAAGGAAGTTGGGACAGGAAAGCTAAATGAGGGAGTTGAAAAGAATAAACTAAGGTGGTTTGGATATGTAAAGAGGATGGAGGAGAATACAATTCCTAGACTGATGCTGGAGGTAAAGTGCAAGGGCAAGAGAGCAAGAGGAAGACCTAGAACAAGGTGAATTGAATCAGTGAAGAGCAGCATAAGAAGACAAAATTTAGACTGGGAAGGAAAGAGGAAGATAGAGAAGTGATATAAATACCCTAAATTGGCAGGAGCTGGATAAGGGGAAATTTTGATGATGACGATATATTTTGGTGTTTAGCGCTTGTTGGTAGAAATTGGGAGTAGTGATATATATTTGAATTTTATAACAAGTAGTTCAGTTTGTGTTCAGTAGATTATGTTTCTAGGCTGAGAAACAGAACAACAGAATGCAAAACAGGATACAGGCATTACAAGAAAGAGTGCTCAAAGGTGGTTCAAGAAGAGAAAAAGAAATGCTGGAAAAAATTCACTGAATCTCTGCCAGAAGATAAAACCGGAAGCAAAGAGATCTCATTCCAGTGGGTAAAAAAGAAAAAAAACCCAGGTGAAGTTCCTAACTTCATTAAAAATGAACAGGAGGAAGTGATGACACAGAAGCAGGATATATTGCAGAGGTGGGGAAAATACTTTGAACAGCTTCACAACGTGCAAAATACCTCAGCACAAGGAGAAATCGAAGAACCAGATTTAGTGCAGATGGAAGATAAGGAAAACAAGATGTCCATGGCAGGGATCGAGTGGGCCTCCAAAAGAAAGAAGGAAGACAAGGCAGCTGGAATTGATAAGGTCACCATAGAAATGATAATAGCAGCAGGAGAATTTGGTCTACAGTGGTTGTATAGACTCTTCAGAGTGATAAGGAGAGAAAAGACTGTTCCAAAAGAGTGGATGAAAGGGGTCATTATACCAATTTTCAAGAAAGGAGACAGGAAGCAATGTGAAAATTACAGAGGAGTAACACTGATACCTCGTACAGCTAAGATCTTTGAAAGAATCTTGGTAAAACAAATAAGAGACAGAGTAGAGGGAAAATTGGCAGAACACCAGTATGGATTCAGAAGAGGCAGGTCCACATTTGACCCAATATTTACATTGTGTCTACTGATGGAATGGTATTGGGAATATGGAAAGGACATGGTAGTAACATTTCTAGATATTGAAAAGGCATATGACAGTGTCCCAAGGAATTTAATATGGAAAACGTTGACAGAGACATAGATTGGGAATGAAACAATGCAGATGGTAATAGCATTGTATCAAAACTGCAAAAGCTGTGTTAGAACCAAAGTGGGTCAAACTGAATGGTTCAAAATTGAGACAGGCTTAAAACTGGGAAGTGTATTGTCTCCCTTACCCTTCATTATCATCATGGATAGAATTCTACATAATATCAAGGAGAAGATGATGGGCAAGCAAGTAAAGTCTTTGATGAAGACAATGTAGTTTGGAGACATAATGAAGAGAAAGTACAGACACAAGTTGATTTATGGAATGAGGAGATAAGAAATTTTGGAATGAAGATTAGTACTGCGAAAAGCAAGACTTTGATCATGACGAGAGGTAACAGAAAATCCAGGGGAGTGATAAAAATACGAAATGAATCTCTTGAAGTGGTGAAAATTTTTTAATATTTGGGCAGCATAATGTCACAAGATGGAAATTTGGATGGAGGAAATGATTTAAGAAAGAAGCAGTCTGCGAGTTTCTACCAGTGTGAGATACATTGTATGTAACAAAGATGTGCCAATGAAGTGCAAGAAGGTTTTATACTCATCCTATTATAAACCTATATTGACCTATGCTTCAGCAGCCTAGACACAGACTAAGTGAAACCAAAGTAAGATACAGCAGCTGAAATGAGGTTATTGAGGAGCATACAGGGAAAGACAAGATGAGATAGAATATGAAATGAGGAAATAAGGAGAAGCGTGGGAGTGTGTAAACTTCAAGAAGAGATCGATACAGCAAAGCTAGAATGGTTTGGACACATGATGAAAATGCCAGGAGAGAGAATACTAAAGAGAACTTTCATGGATACACAGAGACTGTAAAGAGGCCTAGGGGATGGCCTAGAATGAGATGGAGGAGCTCTGTTGTGGACTGTATTGCAAATAGAGGAGTTGATAGCAATAAAGTACTAGAAGAGGAGTGGTGGAAAGATTAATGTGGAGGGCTTTAGTACACTACCCTACCCAGAGAGAATCTGGAAAAGGGAATAATAGAAGGAGAAGAAGAAGAACGGCTACTGTAGGTACACCTATCCGGATACTAGAGGTGTACATTATTCGAACTCGAGATGAGACAAGATGCGCCCTGCTGCATATGCAACCATCATTACACATGAGTGGAATGTGTAATCTAAAATGCTTGAGTTTGCTCCAATTCTTTCGACAGGTAGGTATACATCGTTATCAGACCCCACATTCAGTATCATATTATGACCACTGCTCGTGTTTACCGATATTTTGGTGAGGAAGGAAATAATTCCTTACAATGTTATAGAGTATTCCCGTCATAATTAGGTACTTCGATATATGACGGTGCAATGTGAAATTGTATTAGTTGTACTTGACAACGTGAAGACGATATCCAAAATGCAACGTTAGTCTTGGATGTCGGTTATTTTGAAGAGATGCCACATAGTACAGCCTGCTGTGTTGTTTATTCAAAAGAAGTAAAATACGTGGGCAGAAGTACTTCTGGGATGATCCGACGCTTAAAAACACATAATATAAATGAAGAGGAATTGTCACAGAACACCTCCGGCCTGGTCTGAATCACAAGAAGGAACCCTGCCAACAACGATTGTGAGGCATCCAGGTAGGTTTACATCCTTATAACAGTTATTAACAAATTATACGCGTTATTCAGCTAAGAAGTCCACCTGAAATAATTCGTGAACAGTTTTAAGATACTGGCATTCTGTCTTCACTTTCGTTAATTGTATTAAGGAGCTCAAAGTTCAACTTGCAGTGCTTTTCTAGGATTTTGACAAAATTTATCGTCACACACGTTTCCATATGAAAACTGCTGATGATAACTATCAAGCTTACACTCGTAGTTACTGGGACGTCGTGTCGCACACGAGAATCGGTCTCGAGAGCGTTACTCATCACGCCTGCTGAAAGAATTGGAGCAAAGTCGGGTATTTTAGATTACAAGTTCCACTCGTGTAACAGTGGTTGCATATGTAGCAAAGCACATCTTCCCCGTTTCAAGTTAAAATAATGTACGCCTCTGGTATCCAAGTAGGTGTACATCCTATCTACGGTTATTCACCTACGATGTCCACCTTAAATGAGCCGTGAAGAGTTTAAGATACTAGCATTCGGTTTTCACTTTCGTTAATGGTATTGAGGGGCTCATAGTTCATGCAGTACTTTTCCAGGCTTTTGACAAAATGTATTGCGCCGTTTTCATATGAGAATGTTATTTCACACAATATCCGCCAATGATATACTACCAAGTTCATAGTCGTAGTTACTGGTGCGTCGCACAGCTTTCACTACAGGAGGATCGGTCTCGAGATTCTCGAGATCTGCTATGTCAGTCTTGAGAGTCTTGAGCGAGAGCATTGCTCATCACCAATGATAAGACATAAAGCTGAAAATTACAGGCCAGTAAGTTTGACATGTGTTGCATGTAAGCTTTGGGGAAGCATTCTTTCTGTTTATATCAGACATGTTTGCAAAATTAATAAGTGGTTGGATAGAAGGCAGTTTGGGTTTAGGAAAGGTTATTCCACTGAAGCTGAGCACAATTCCAGGCTATCATGCACAGCTTTTCTTATTTTCTTTTTTGTACCAATTTGCTTTACGTCACACCGATACCCATAGGTCTTTTTTTACATTACATGTTATGAGTCTCATTATGTTAGCCGTATTGGAGTACAGAATGTAAAAGTTTCAAACAAATTTATTAATAAATATAAAATTAATGAATATTCGCTTTCAGTGAAAGGAAAATATCATCCCTTATGTTTCCTAAAACATTAATTTCGTTCAAGGAAAGATCCAAAGAATCTCGTTCACGCCGACAGGGGAATCAGTTGCGAAGTCAGCCCAAGTAGGCCAATTCACATGACAATAAATGTCACACAAAGTATTATTTTATATGCATGGAAATGCATTTCAAGGAAACATACCTGTGAAATGATACGCCACTGCCCTTTATGAACCTCTCTATGCAGCCTTAAGCTGCACAGGAGACTGGCATTTTCCTTCAGAGAAGTATATAGGCCTACTTGAATTTAGCGGGAAGCTCCAGTAGTGACAGTGCCAAACAATCCAGCTTTTGCCAAACAGCACGCTCGTTCAACTTTGCACATGACTCCAGCACCAATGCTACCTCTAGTGTATTATTTACTAACTCTATGAAGAGCCCTAAATTCGCCACCTCCAAAAGCATAATATATAAATATTGGCATGTTTGAGAAAATATAGAGGAATTCTTGGAGACACTTGTGGAAGTAATCACCAATGTGGAAGTGATAGTCATGGGGGACCTTAATGCGCAGGTTGGAAATGATGAAACTGGGAAAGTAGAAGTGATTGGTCCTTTTAGATATGGAAAAAGGAACAGCGAGGGGGATAAGTTGATTGACTTTTGTGAAAGAAATGGAATGATTATGGATAACACTTGGTTTAGAAAGAAGAATAGTAGAAAGGTCACTAGATATAGCTGGGGTGAAGGAAGGATGAAAACAGTTATTGATTATATTTTGGTTAAGATAACAAATGTAAACAGTTAATGGATGAAACAGCACTACCAAGTGAGACATTTGATTGAGGCCACAGAATATTGGTAGCAAAATTGAAAATAAGTAAAATTGTGAGAGTGAAATAAAAAAATAAAATAAAACTTATCTAAATTAAAATATGAAGGAACTCAGGAGAAATTAAAACAGCACATCCCTATATCAGAAATGGAAAGTGTAGAAGAAGAATGGCTAAAATTTAAAAACACATTTGTAAGTTGTGCAGAGAAGATATGTGGCAAACTTCAGCGAGAGTGAAGGAAGAGGAGTCACTCTGATGGATTGGAAAGGTAAAGGAGGTTTTTAAACAAAAGAAGAAACATGGCAAGAATGGAACTGAGATAGGAAAGAAGGAAGTAAGATTAAGTATCAGGAAATTAAAATTAAGTGTAAAAATATGGTAAATGAGGAAAGAAAAAGTATTGGGAGAGATTCACACAAGAATTGGAAATATTGTATGGATTGATAAAAAAATAAGAGAAAAGAAAACATCTACACAAAACAAGAGAAGGAAGAGAGTGGAAATATAACAACAGACATAGAGGAGATAAGGAATACGGTAGATGGAAAGATTACTTCAATAAACTCCTGAATGTGAAAAATGGTGCAGATGGGAATATAATGGTAAATGAGGATGATCCAAAAATGGAGAGAGATATTGCAATGGCTTTTCCAGGTCATAGAACACTAGGTATAAAGGAATCTGTTGCTCTTTGAATTTTCCCTGGATTTCCCTTGCACAGAAGATCATATATGCTGTGCCTCTAGACGTTCGAAAACCAAGGATTTTACCTGCTATATAGATAGCAATGATATACCCCAATAGTTGCCACAAAAACTACGATCACCTGTTTTGAAAAGAGTAATAATAGTGTCATTTTTAAGGTCACCAGGTATTTAGCAGGTTTCCCATATTAAGAGGATAATCAAGTCTGGTCTTTCGAGGTAGGCTCACTGTATAAGAGAATCTTTATTGCACCTTAAGTTTATAACTGGATATGCTGCCACATCATGGCATGTATCCAAATAATGTTCCTACTGAAAGAAAATCACCACCTGCTTTATAAACTCTATACCAAAAGGGAATTTAAAATTCAGGAAACTAAAGGCGCTAAAAAATACAAGTAAACTAAAGTGAACATCAAAGGAATTTTAAAAGTGTTACCATGAAATGCTCCACAGGAAATCGATCAGAGATAATATTCTGATAAATGATTTGCCTAGACGTGTTATCATGAAGATCCTTGACCTGATCGACAAAATGCTGTGGACAGCCAAAGTGTTTCAGTACTGTCCACATAGCTGGCGGATATGCAGATGACTCTGCCGCACCTACTCTTATACTTGATGAGCTACAACAGTCTGTCAGTTGTTTCAAGAGAGCTTGCAATTGTTTTGGTCTCTCCAATAATGTTTAGAAAACCAAAGTACTCACACAGCTTGCACCTGGGTCGAACCTCCCAGCTTTCAATATCTCCAATGTGAATACTCCACTGGAGCAGGTCAACCACTTTTTATATCTAGGATGTATCCTCTCAACAAATGCTCACTGCTATCAAAGGGTAGAGAAAGATCCACCTATTCAATACCACTAGATTAATGTTGTATCTGAAATTAATACTAGTACTAGTTTCGACCTTGCTACATTAGATCATCCTCAGCCATGATCAAAATTAGAAATAGCATGTATACATATGGACACCAATAAAATATTACAACTGTGTTGTATCCTAAGGATAGAACAGGCTGGGGACTGGAATGGGTTCATTACACAATTAATTGACACAATCTCTCTCTCCAGTCGTTCCACTCATGATACAATAATGACACCAAATTAGATGGCCTTCTGCCGAGCTAAGGTATATTAGAATTACCAGGAATTATCATACAAAACATATATATAGAAATTTACACAGTTATGTACAAGTATACTCTCTCTTCTTAATAAGGGAACTTCCTAGCCTGATAAGACTTCAAGCTACCTAAGAAGTCTTTGGTTCCCTTTGTCCCTTAAAGAGTCTGTTTTAGTGAATACTTATCTTCCGAGGGGGATGATCTTCTTGCAGTGTCTTCTTTCTTCTTTCTCCTAGCTCCTTTTGTACATATCAGCACTTGAGGGTTTCAGCACTTCACACTTCGCTAACCGTCAAGGGAATCCAGTTCTTTTAAGCTCTAAGTCGGTCTTTCGATTCACCTTCCCATGTCACGTTACTCCTCCGTCGTAGGCTGCTTTCACCTGTCCGTACGATGCTCTAGGATTACTGTCAGGCTAATCTGGGGTTATTGATACCTAGTAGTCCTCTATAGTATTTCCCTATGAGCAGCTGGAAGAATTCCTTTCAATAGGCTTTAGAGGATACTTTAGTAGACCACAATTCGCTTGTCCTGTGAATAGTCCAAATCCCCAAAAGCTTGGACACACACTCTACTGAGTACGTGGCTACTTGAATTGCTCGTCTCTATCCGTGGTTTCTCCTAACCAACTTTCTGTACTATGTCTACAAGTCACTTCATTCTTTCTTTCTTTCTTGAGCCTACTCTCATAAAGTCAGAAGTCTACCTCTCTTGGTTCTTCTTCGGACTATCTCCCGTAAAGTCTATTGGCCAACTTCTCGGCTTCCTCCATGGACCATCACTCAATCAACTTTTAAGACTAAGACCGAGACTTTCTTTCTGACTGCTGACTGACTACCCTGGGACTGTCGGTAAATGTGTGGCTGCGCAACTATGTGACTTCCTGACCAACTCTCTGACTGACTACCTGACCAACTACTACTGCCTAATTTTACCCTCTGCACCTCCTTAAATAACCTCTTACTTTTTTTAATCTACTGTCAGGCGCTCGACTTCGCCCTGCTCGTGATTCTGAGTTGTCCCTTCTCTACTGGCTGGTGTTTTCCCTTACCAAGGAAGGTTGTTGCTATTGGTGTTTACTAGAAGCACAGAGAACATGGATATTTCCATTGTCTACGTGGACCTCTGAAGTTCCCAGCTACTGCTCTTAGAATATTTACATACCAATGATAAAAATGGTACAAACATCCTGTGATATGTCCTAATATTCTGCCATGCCCTGGCTTGTTCAAAGCCTTCGTGAACTGCACTGCCTTTGTGGTTTCTCATATACCAGTATGTATTAAATTATTCTCATATATTTTTATCACATGGAACACTTTCACCTTTTCTGATTGCGTATTCCACTATGACACTGTCATAGGTCTTGTGATTGAGTTTCCTTTTTCTTAAATCTATGACCCCTTTTCTTACATTGCTTTTCGTACTGAAAGGTCGCAGTTCGACTCTCTATCAAACCATTCGCTCTTCCATACACGGATGGTGGAACGGGCTATGTCGGAGACATGACAATTTATGTGTCTAGTAAAATCTTAATCTAAAACAGTGTGGGTGAAATGTCAGACTACACATTTGCAATTATAATTAAAATAACACATTAAAACTGTTATGAATGGTGTTGGACTATACCAATGTCCTTATAATAAACAAGTATTCTTTAGTCTTTAATTGATCTTGGAGTTGCTTTTCATCAAGATCAATCAATATGTTTCATATGACTTAGTAGCCCAATCTTGGCATGAATCAAACATCCACATAGATCACATGGAATGGCTGGGGGAGGTTGGGGCTGAGCTTGACGGAGTTTCCATGCTTCTTGTTTATCATCGTCACGTCATCGATGTTCCTCTTTAAACACCGTAACTGATGTAGGAACAGTCTGGCGCCAAAGTGTACGATTCACAGCAAGCATATCCCAGGATTGAGTGTTAATTTCAGCTCTTTTCATAGTACGCTTTAGCTGATCCTTGAAACGCCTCAAAGGGGCTCCATGAAGTCTTGTGCCAGCATCATACAGGAGTTGATGAGGAAGCATAGTCTCACTCATGCCCTATCCATCTGTAGTTTATTTCTACTTTGTCTTGAATGTGAAATGAACAGAGTTACAAATGATGCCCAAGCATAGGGCAAAGTATCACTATAATGTTACAACCCTGTAACTTGAACGTATAGTACGTATCTGAAAGGGATCTTATATATTTTCTATAACTCAAAGTTCTATTACTTGAAGTTTTCAATAACGCGAAGGATATTAAGCCCAGAAGTAAAATATTTTTATCTAACTCACAGTTATGCAGAAAATTACGCTTATGAGTACCGTACTTGATTTCCCTACTTGATACTATCTCTTTATACAAGCAAAGTATTCTCTATACTGTATTTTAGTCCATGTGTATTGTTTGACTAGCTATAAGCCAATAGCATTTAAACACTACTGCACTTCACAATCTTGAGCAGCCACATAGCAGCTTAAAACTCTACTTCAGGCTACTTTGCAACTCTCAGCAAGCTGTTGAAAGTAGGGGATGATATGTAAGTCGACCTGCTAGATTCAGCACCATGGAGAAGGAATATGTGCTGAAAAGTTTAAGTGCAAGTACAAAAACAGAAGCTGATTAAAGAAGTGGGAAAAAAGTGGGAGAAAGAAGAAAGACATTGCAGCAGATATTCCAGCTAATACAATGTTAACATTCACAAAAAGTAAAGACAAGATTTCTAACACTATACAAGAGTTGCGTTTTTCTTCCGGGAGGAAGCAGCAAGTTCAATTTTTTTTTCTTTTTGTGGATCGAAGAAGTATCCATATTTTTGTATACCTCGAATTTTCAATAATTCGAAGTATTGTCAGCCTCGGTAAGCACTTTGATAATATACTGAATTAATGTATGCTGTTGGCCTAAGGTTTAACTGGTTTCAGCGGGATATCTGCCTGCTATAGTTTCGTGAGGCCTGGTTTTACCTGAGTGGTGGTGTTAAATCTCAAATAGTTAACAGTGAAGTTCAGAATTCAGGAAAATCCTGTCATACAACTTAAAAGTTGGGGTTTGGTGTGCAATCAGTGCTTCAAGGCTCACTGGGCTTATTTTCATACATGAAACTTTTAATTCCATAACTCAGGTGAGGAAATATACTTTCAGCAGGAGAAATTTACTTCGTGCATTTAATGAAGAATTTCATAACCTTGTAATCAACCATGACTTGTGGACCATTCTGTAACTTGATTGCATCCATCTGAAATTTGTCTTGTGGGTAATGTTAGATAGAAGTTATGAAAGGAATTTGCACCTGTGGAAAAAATTGAGACTAAAATCTACCAAGTGATAATGTCCATTTGGAGAGATAAAATCTAGCTTGTGTTTCAAATTTCTGATTTTTGAAGTCCTAGGCATATTTTACCTCGACTTCAGTCTTTTCAAATTATTCATTTGTTCACATGGGCTCTCATTCTATGAAGGGTCAACCCCTTTTTACCGCTCTTAGTGGAGTCAACCAAGATGATTATGCCTTAGAAATTCAAGCATCCTTATTATGACTGAGAAATAATAACAATAAATATGCTTAAAAATTCACATCAAACCTAAATAGGAATGAGTAGGAAATGTCAAATATCCTTCAGATTTAAAACCAAATTCTCCCAATTTCTAGACCAGTAACTTGGTACTCATTTTGATAGAAAGGCCAATGAACAGGTGTTCCTTCTTCCAAATAATATATCAAGGAGAATTATGGTTTAATTAACAAGGGTGTCCAACATTTCCAATGACTGCTTCTAAGAAAGCTCTCTTCCAGCACAATTTCTAAAACTTTCATCTTATTCTACGTAAAAATCAATCAAACAAAAATAACCTCAAGCATTAAAGAACATCTTGAAGTAGGAACAGAGGAAATTTAGAACACTAGTCAGTACATATATGCTGAAATATTTTTTTAATAATATATCAAATAAAAGCAAATAATATCAACATTACAAATTCGTATGCTTATATACAATTGGAAGAAAATGAAAGATTAAACATGAGTCAGAGTGTGTATATACATAAGATATAATTAACACTCATGTTTCTGCTACTCACAGTTATGCTTGGCATACAGAGTTCTTATGTATTGGACGGATGTACAAAGAATCAATTCTGAATGGTAGCAGTCTCCTCCAGCAAACTCTAACATGATTTTTTAGTCAATGATTACAAGTGTTATAAAGTAAAATTTACAAATCAAATACAGTATTAAAAGAAAAATTAATGAGCCTGCCAGGGCAGAGAACTGGCATGTTCAGCAGAAGCAACATCACACATTATAATTTTCAACCAATAAACTTGACCTGCAATGACTCAAAACTGTCTTCTGTTTTACTGGGTTGATTTTGGAAAGGAATGACTGTGCTACTAAAATGTTCTTTCTCAATAAAAGGAAAAAAATGAAGGATGCAGCATGAATGACAAAATAAGAATACTCTCGGTAAATACGTATCCACTCACTTTACTAATTCAATATTTTTAAAGGAATCAACATCTGCTTATAAGAGAGTTTGAAAAACAACTATTACTCAAGTAGTACTGCAGAGATACTTCAGTTGAGAAATTGGGTTTATTTCTCGTAAGAGAACAGTTAATTTTATCTTTAGCAACAAGATTAAGTAATTGCTACATTATATCAGGGACCAACGACAAACCTTAATTCGAACAAAATTGTTTCATTGGCAACATAGGTGCATTGCATTACAAAAGCATCTGTCCTCGAAAAATATATGCTACAACAGTGATACTTTTACAATAGTCTCATTGTACACTAAGCCCGTTTCGTGGCCATAAGTGTTAAGGCATCAAATCTATATGGACTGACACCATGGTTTACTGGTTCGAGTCCCATTGCCATCAGAATGTTGGCCGGCAGGGCAGGAAAGGTGATGGTATACAATTTCTGATCACTAGATTGTGTGACAAAATTTTGGATTCATTCCAAACCTCTCTGCAGTGTTCATATGCAATGAGAGTATATGACATTACTGATGGCAATTCATCTGTCAGATGAGGATGTTAAGCTTTGAGCAGATGTGAGCAGACCACTTGGAGCTAATCAACAGAAGCAGGCAATGTGCAGGAACCAGGTTTCACCCTCTCCCTTCCTAATTTCTTATATCACATCGTTCATTTCATCTCATTATTTCCTCTGATGAAGTTGATGTCAGGAAGGGTATCCGGTCCTAAAAGATTTGCTACGAAGATTCATCTCACTTTGTACCCGATCCCGTAGAGAAATAGGACAATGGCTGGACACACACAGTCTCACTGTACTCTCCTCAAAACAAATAAGCAAGTCTAGATAACTTTTTTTCTCAAGTCTCCCTTTAGTAAAATTTGCCTTGCATCATATTTTAGCTAAGGCCAGTAAATGTCTGTTCAATGTCCCTTCATAACTCTAGTCTGTCTTTTTTTTTATTGGAAGCTCAAGCCTCTAATGCTGCAAAGATATGATTGTGCTAAATTTAAATAAGAATCAGACTAGAACTTTTGCAGTAAATATGATATTCCTGATAAGAGTTCAAATTCACATTTATATTGTTTACAATTTCCTATGGCAATGGTGAAAGGGAGATATTTAATTACTTTTGGAAATCTGATGATCAAGAAGAATCACTACCTGTTAATATTTCCAATCAGGTTAGTCTGGTAAACACAAGAAGGTAACTTGCAAAGGCAAGCAAGCCAGCCTGTAGTTTTATACAACTGTTGACACAGTGTTCACAGCTACAGGACTTTCAATTTTTTATGTGGAATATGAACCACAGGCATATGACTTTCCATTTGTAAAATTCCTTACATTGGCCATGATTCAAAATGCAACTACCTTGATGAGAAAAAGAAACAGTGATATCACTTGGAGGTCATTTCCATTAATAAGCAGCTCCTTCTGCCTACTAAAAGAAAAAGAGGAGTTTGTTGCTCTCATGTTAATCTATAAGCTTATGAGCAATGACCCAAATCTGCAGCAACATTATTTTCTACATACTGTATATTTAGCATAGCCCTATGCTGTGGTATCTCTATGTCAGATATGTTTCCATGTTTTCTCCTTCTGCTAACAACCCATCAGTAAATGAAGGCTTCAAACAATGAAAGTCATATACTGAAGTACACACTATTTCCTTAGATTACTAATAACACAACTCTAATGATTTTGATTAAAGTTTGAAAAAAACCTTAATCAAAATCAGTGGTGAAGTATGGGAATTTCCTTCATGTAAGCTGAATGGTACACAATCTTTCATGAAACAATTACAACATTACACAATAGCAACAATGATATGTTTATATTATTCAATTGCTTTCACCCACCAGTATTTCTTATACCGTGTTTCTTGAAACATTCAGGTATATTTTCCACTTTTCTAAGAAATGCTTATTCCTGATTTTATATCAATTTTAAGTCAACCAGAACCAAATAGTTCACAGTTGATCTCCGAACTATCTTCCATAGCTGTGTTTCTATTGAAGAAAGTCATAATTTAAATCATATGTAGGTCTGCAAATGTAGTACCGGTATATAAAATGTAAGACACCTATCTGAAATATTTTGTGAAACAGTCATAAGATACACTATTCTTACTCTACAAAACAATAACTTACTGGGGACAGTCAGCCTAACCTTCTTCTCGCTTGCCCAACCAGGGAGGCTGAACTTGCTGCACTTACCCTTGGCTTTGGCAAGAATAAAACACCATTTGCTTACTAGGTAGATTTGATGCATGTGCATTTATTAAATTCAAATAAGATACATGCTTATGTCCACCAACAACAGCTCTTCTACAACAGCACTGCCGGCATCACCGAGCCATTCAACATTTAAATCGGTATCCACCAAGGATCCGCTCGGTCATCATTGCCTTTATCTTATGTATGGACATGGTGTCTGTTGACCTGCAAGCACCTCATCCATGGAGGTTGCTTTATGCTGACTGGTCCATCAATGGAAAACCAGTTTTGATGCTTTTGAATTGCAACTTAACCTGATTAAGACGGAATACTTGGGGAGTGGTGAACAAACGAATGGTACTATTGATGGTACTCTGCTTGTCAAGACCTCTGACTTTTGTCACCTCAGCTCCCACATAACATCTGATGGCGACACCCTCCTGGATGCTCAAGCTTATGAATTGGGGCTACTGCACAATAATCTGTCCACTGCCACTCTAGAGTTCTGAATACTGGCCAGTGAGTGATAAAGAGATATGAACAAATGCTTCTTTCAAAAGAGATGTGTATGCTGAGACAGTGCATTGGAGTGATACAACTTGACCATATCAAAACCAAACTAGGCAGAGCAACTTCAGAATTGCCTCCATTCCTGGTAAGATGAGGGAAGTGAGGTTGCACTGGGATGGCCACGTGGTCAGAGTGGATGTTGGAAGTATTTCAAGACTGGCACTCATGCTCATCAATGGCACTTTTCAGAGATAACCCTCACTGTAATATCTATTAACATCAAAGGCATATCATCGTGCAAAGAACAATTACTACATGATGTATGCCGAAACAAGAAGTGCGATGTATTGTGTATTCCAGAAACCCATAGGGATATATATCAGAGGCGTCCTAGAATACCTGGAATGAAACTTGTCGCCGAAAGACCCCATGCTCAATATGGCAGTGCCATTTTTGTAAAACCCGAGCTCCATGTTGACAGTGTATATCCAACACATGACAATAACATCGAGATCATCTCTTTGGAACTCAGTAGTTGTGAAGCCACCTCGGTACACAAACCCCTACAGCAGGTTTTACTCCTCCTCAGAACTTAAAAAACTGTAACAAGGCATCCACCATTAATGGGGATTTCACTAACTGTAGTTATGTTTGGGGATACAGCAAAGAGGATATAAATGGAGAAGCAGTTCTTTCTTGGGCTGAAACTTACAAACTTTCTCTAATACATGACAGCAAACTCTCTTACTCTTTCAACAGTGGAAGATGTCAAAGAGGATATATCTCCTTTTTAGTTAGTGAAACCATAGTTCAACAATGTTCAAAATCCGTATGCTCACCGATTCCAAATACCTAACATAAACCAAAAATGTGTCCATTTCTTCCCATTATAAGGCCACAAGAACAATTCAAATGCCGATAAAATTTCAAAAAGGCAGACTGGACAAAATTCTCTAACATTTTAGATGAGAAGGTACGAAGTGTAGATCCACTACCTGAGAAAGACTCCTTTGTTTATTTAGTGAAAACCTGCTCAAGGGCATCAATTCCTAGAGGATGCAAAATGAACTACCTGCCAGGAATAACAACTAAAACTTCTGCCTTACTAGATGAATACTGTAAACTCCATCAAAAAAAACCCTTTTGGAGAAAAAACTAGTTGGGCAGCAGAGAACATTATCGCTTCCGTCATGGAAGTTGCTATCAGAAAGCAACATGAACAGGAGTAGCCAGAAAGCTAGGAGACCTACAGCATCTTGCTAATGATCATACCCAAACAAACATGCAAGCCAGTATCAAAGCAGATCAAATTGCACATCAGCTACTACTAACTGGTAAACCAGGTAACTCATTTACGATAACAAAGAAGACATTGATATGGGGAATTGAGCTGGAGAGCAACAATCTTTCTTGAACTTGAAAAGGCTTTGAATAAATTAAAAAAAAAGGCAAGGCAGCTGGTCTCGATGACATACTAGTTGAACAAATTTAAGATCTTTGGTCCTACTATGAAGCTTTGGGTCCTGCAATTAATGAACAAATGCATCCAGTCATTCAAGATACCAAAAGTTTGAAGGAAAGCTAAGGTCATTGCCATCCTTAATCCTGGTTAAGACAAGAACGACCTGATGAGTTACAGACCCATTTCATTACTATGTCATCTCTATAAGCTGCTTGAAAGACTCATCCTTCAAAGAACGATGGATAAAATCAAACCTTATCTCATTCCTCAACAAGCAGGTTTCAGGGAAGTTAGGAGTTGTACATCACAGGTCTTCACATTGACTCAACAAATCGAAGATGGTTTTGAAAGGCAGAATAATAATAGGTGCTATTTTTATCGGTCTCTCAGCAGCCTATGACACTGTCAGACATAATCTCCTTGCGGCAAAACTCCACAAAATCACCTACAATAGAGGAGGTTCTTTGTGGAATTCCAGGGAAAGAGAAGCAGTTCGAAAATGCAGAAAAATGGTTTACCTAAAGGTAGTGTACTAGCACCAGCCCCTTCTAACATCTACACAAATGATCAACCAATACCCAAAGGAACTCAGAGTTTCATCTTTGCTGACGACCTTGCTCTCACTACTCAAGCTGACAGTTTTGAAGGGATGACTAACTAGCACTTTGAAAGATCTTATCACATACTACAGGAATGATCAACTGAAGCCAAATCCTGCAAAAACTTGAACTTATGTTTTCCATTTTGAAGAGTAAACAGGCTGCTAGATACCTGAACATCACAAGGTTGGGGATCAAGCTGGCACATTGTAAAACCAAAAAATATTGTGGGGTTACTATAGACCATACACTTTCCTATAAAGAACATTGTCTGAACACAAAGAACAAAGTGGCTGCCAGGAATAATGTGGTAAGGATTGTGACTGGAACAATCTGGGGAGCACAGCCAGACACAGTGAGAACCTCAGCACTAGCATTATGTTACTCAGCAGCAGAGTACGCTTGCCCAGTATAGGACAAATCTGGCCAAACTAAAGAAGTAGATAAGGCAATCAATGAAACGCATCACATCATCACAGGTTACACCACAAGAAAAATTGTACTATCTTGCTGGTATTGCACCTCCTGATATCCGACGAGAGAGAGCAGCCTACAAGGAGAGTACTACATCATTAAAATCACGAACTCATCCAATGCATGGACTCCAACCAGCACCATCATGATTAAGTTCACACAAAAGTTCCTGGAAGATCACACAGAAACTTGAAGGAACACAACAGCAAGCAAGAATCATTTTGTGGTGAGCTAGGATTGAGCATCTTGGATGATGGAAAACACCATGTGAAGAATTACCAGCTGGACTTATAGAGTAGTGGATCGGTTTAAACATTTTTATTAGTGCATTAGTCCCCTATAATAATAATAATAATAATAATAATAATAATAATAATAATAATAATAATAATAATAATAATAATAATAATAATAATCTCTTCGACAATGATACACTTCGGCAAAGGGTCGAGGAGTTCCAGGAGAGGCTAGACCAAATGACTGTGACTTTAACAACACCAAAAGTCTTCTCGTTGAGGCCGCCAAAGACGTTGCAGAAATCAAGAGAAACAAAAAGCATGCCTGGGGGAATGGTACCTGCAAATCAGTCATCAAAGAAAGACTCAATGCGTGGAAACAGTACTACTCTATGAAATCAGAAACTGATTGGGAATCCTACAAAACCCAACGTGCCCAAGAAGCTAGGGTGTTCAGAACTGAGAAACGTAAATACGAAAAATCTCTCATTGATAAGATAGAACAAAACTTTAGGAAGAATGAAAGCAGAGAGTATTACAGAGCCTTCAAACACAAGCTCACTGGCTATAAACCACCATCTCTATGCTTTGAGTGAAAGGACGGCACACTGGCGACGTCAGATGAAGAAAATTGCAGCATTCTGGCAGACTACTTCAAGAATTTACTCAATTGCTCTAAACCGCAAAGCCCCATTGAGACCAAGGAACCCTTACTCAGGTACCCATATTCCAGACCACCAGACAAAGATGAAATCAAGCGCCACATTGCCCGTCTCAAAAATAATAAAGCGCTGGGGGAAGACTCAGTAGTAACAGAACTATGGAAATATGCCCAGAGGAATCACTTGATATCTTGCAAAAGCAAACAGAAGAAATTTGGAGCAAGGAGACCGTACCCGGAGATTGGAAAATAGCTTTGATCCATCCGTTACACAAGAAAGGCAGCATGAAGAACATCAACAACTACAAAGGAATATCTTTGCTACCCGTGACTTACAAAATTCTATCACTTGCCATCCTGGAGCGTTTGGAAGTACAAGTCGAACACCAAATAGGTGAATACCAAGGAGAGTTCAGAAAAAGTCGCTCAACAGCCGAACAGATCCAAAATCTCAAGACGATCATCAGATATTGTACATTAAGGTCCAAGCAGTATGTGTCTGTCTTTGTGGACTTTAAGAAAGCGTACGACTCCATTGACTGGGAAGTCCTGCTAAACATCTTAAATGAATTTGGAGTCAATTTGAAACTGTTGGCATTAATTGGAGCCACCCTGACCAATACAAAATCCAAGGTGAAGTTCCACGGATGTCTCTCGCAATCCTTTAACATCAAAACAGGAGTCCGACAAGGTGATGGGTAATACCCGATACTCTTCAACTGCATTCTTGAAAAGATCATCAGAACTTGGTGAGTGAGATTAGAGGAAACCAACTACAGTCCACTGAGAATAGGAACCAAATCGAAGGGGATCACAACAGACTGCTTAGCATTTGCCGATGATATTGCCGTTCTCTCAAACGACGTAGAAACCACTACAGCTCAAGTTGAAATGTTAACGGAGATTGCCGAACAAACTGGTCTGCAGATATCGTTTGAAAAAAACAGAAGTAATGACTAACATCAAAGATGCCCCACCAAAACTCCATACAAAATACGGGGACATCACCCGAGTAGACAAATTCAAATACCTGGGTGAGATCATCATGAAAAATGGACTGGACAAAGAAGCACTTCAGGAGCGAGTATGCAAACTGGAAATAGCCTACCAAACATCCCGGGCAATCTACAACAAAAAATGCCTTTCCCAAAACACCAAGATACATCACTATGAAACAGTTCTGAAGCCAGTAGTTCTATATGCAGCTGAAACCCTGTCTCTAAATGCCAACAAAGGACTCCTTGAAGAACTGGAGAAAAAAGAGCGCAAAATTGTGAGAGGAATCTTGGGATCAAAGTACAGAAATGGAATCCATCAAAAGAGATCCAACGAAGAAGTCTACAGCAAAATAGAGAAAATTACGGACACAATCCAAAAAAGGCGGGCACGATTTTATGGTCATCTGAAAAGAATGGACGGAAGAAAGTTAACTAAAGAGATCTTTCACTTTTTTGATTCAAATCCCAAAGCCACAATTCCCTGGTTTAGAAATACCAAAGAAGACTTGCAAATGCTACATATCTCAGAAGATGCCCTTAACAGAGATTGCTTCCGCAAGAAAATATTGACGAACGGGCTAAACCGAGACGAGCAACCGAAGAGAAGACACGGTGCCCCTTGGACAGAGGAGCGTAAGCAGGCCCACTCACAAAGAATGAGGGAAATCTGGGCTCTAAAGAAGGCCAAGTTCAGAGTCAAATGCAAGAAGACAATGTGGTCCTTGATGGCCCCATTATACATTATAATAATTAGTGGGATGTAAAGCCAGTATTATTATTATTATTATTATTGTTGTTGTTGTTGTTATTAATAATAATAATAATAATAATAATAATAATAATAATAATAATAATAATAATAATAATAATAATAATAATCTTATGGCCTCAGCTACTGTGCGCAGACATTTTATTTTGACGCCATCTGGCTGTCTGCTTGTCAATTTCGACGTTCCGTTTTACTCTAGCCCACTGGATGGCAGACCGAGTAAACCGAATCTCTCTTGGACGTCTATGGGCGAGATTTAATTAATTTTGTCGGGTAAACACCGAATGTGTCACCAGAGATCTTTTACATGCTGACATTGTACGACATGGAGTGTCGAATGAACTTTTTTCCGCCCTTCAAAAATCCAACTACCTTTGCCGGGTTTGAACCCGCTATCTTGGGAACCGGAGACAGACACCCTACCACTGATATTACTTCAAAAGACAAATATACCAGTGATGACATAACAGACAGCAAAACAGCCATACATCCAATGGTACTCCTTCCACCCTGTCAACATTCATGCATACCAACCACTGTTTATTTTCCAACAGACACTCCCCATCCAGTTACCACCTGATCCGCATGCAAAACGACAATGCCGCTCTTTTTGTTGATAATTTCAGCCTCGTATTCATCGAATGTCACACGATAATCCTTGTCAAAAATCCTCCTGACTGACAGAAGATTGGTTCGTAAATCTGCCACATACAAAACATCATCCCAAGTCAACTGTCTTATCACGTTCATTCACTCGTGTTATCAACTGTGCAATGCCTATGGCATCGATTTTCGTGGAGCTGGAGTTTGGCAAGTTAAAAGTTTCACATATGTTTGATTCAATACACTTAAAACTGTCAATGTACTTGGCCATGTGTGCGGTACACCTACTATACAAACACCACAGTTTCTTGTCTGTGAAATGGACCAATGAGACGTTTGCTTCATGACACACGTTCGAAACTGATGCAGCATACAACGTGTTTTCCATCTTGCTTTTGTTTTGGTCACTTTTCACTCTTGATTGACAATTCGCTGCTTTATGACCCGGCTTTTTGCACTTGAAACATCTGAATGTGCCACTGTCATGCTTATTCGATTTACCTGATTTACCACAGTTCTGACTGTTGTTATGATTCTGTTTCTGCACTAACATTGCATTCTGCACATGTTTGTTGGTTACTCAAACGCGCGTCACTTTCATTGACTATTTTTATGTCCAGTGTTTCGGGACTTGGGAGTTCGTCACGTAACTCGATTGCGATACAAAAATGATCAAAACTCGCCAGTAAACTGTAGGGTAACAATAGTGACAGCACTTCCATATCAATGAGTCAGTCAACAACATCGAAGAATCTTCGTAGATGATCACGAATGTAATCGCCCTCGTTCATGCATTGAAGCACTATTCATTTCAGCAGGTTAGCTTTTCTTGCAGGGTTTATGGACTGGTGGTAAACACTTTCCAACTTTTGACAAAGTTCGCTCGACATCGTACAACTTTTCACTTGTTTCAACTCGGTTGAAGGGTTTCTCAGAAGTATGTCTGACATAGCCTTACTATCATCTGATTCCCACGCCGTTACTACGGCCACATTCTTTGCATTTACCTCGGGCTTCACTTTCATACCACTCACGTAGTTCCACGCATCATTTTTAATGAATAACGCTTTTATGTGAATTTTCCACGAATCATAATTGTCGCAGGCGACGCCATTTCTCGTTCTTTCTTGCCACGTTACAGATAACATGACCACACTTTCGTATCTTTCTACAATTTCACTTTCTCACACACAATACCTGGGCCCATAACCTATTAATAAGGATGTGGACGGTGAGGTGAAACATGACATCCGTTAATCTAGAGTGCGAGTTTATTGTACACAAGAATAGAATAAGATTAACACAAAGAATACATCTCAACAGGTCAAGTGAGCAGCAAGGACTGAACTGTACAAATATGGCTGCGCATAGTCAAGGACTAAACACCGAATAACAGCAGAAGGCAGTACTAGAGGGCAGCTCAATTTGAATCACACATAAGAGAACTGTTAACCACAGTAATATAGGAGTGCTTTACCAGCGAGCTAACACAGCAGCATATCGACTGCTGTACTACCATAGCAAGAATACCATGCTTTCATGTAATGTTGCCAGATGCTCAAATTGAATAGCCAATTCTGATGCATCAAAACATTTGGTAAAATTTTAACCGAGATAAATAGATTTAGAATACTCTGTGAATGTACGTCCTGGTCTCGTTACACAGCAGTTTCCAGACAATGAGAATACCTAATTCAAACAGTCTCCACAGCATACCTGAAATATAATTTCCCTGCAATTTGTATGAATTACAAGAATACAAGACAAGAGTCTTCAGATAAGATGCTCTAATTACATTAACTGCCTATAAAGTACCTATAGTTACAGTATCTGTTTTATTTCATATGTAACTAATGAGATAAAATAACTCCGCAGATTATGTTAAACAGTCGCAAGAGCCTGATCTTATAAGTCTGGGGCAAAAAAAAGAACATGTTCCTGATATGTAGAACTCTCGTAGAATAAACTTATATTTTGATCTGAGGAGTATACATGTTTGTATTTCATTCTCAATTCAAACTCTCATCACCTAGCTTCTTATATTGTCATTGTCTTTGCTACACCATTTATTGTCTGTCTGTCAAGTCATAAGTACAGAGGCTGATTGAATCCTCAAATAGCACTGCTAAAGATTATGCCATTAAAATACCACAAACTGGTGCCCGTGCCATAATGAGCCATATTAGGCAAGATGAGGAATGAAGTAGTTTGCCAATGCTTTCCTCTCTCAGCTAGACAGCACCTTTCACAACATCTAGAGACACACTACTCACACTCCAAATGTCATTACTCAGCACCACACATATATCAGTAGCTTCCATACAGTCACAGCCATAAATGAGACAGAGACTTCAGCGAAAGCCATATTTTGCTCTGCCCTGTGCCAAGAGATACCATTATTACATATAAATATATATTTCCATTTTCAGAACAAAGGTAATTACATTATACTGTATATTCATACAGTGTTTTTCACTGTGTGACACAATCCAGAGGTGCAAATAAGCAGATGCCCACATGCCCCGAGTGTCTAAATTATTTTGACAGGTTCCTAAGATTCCAGTAACATGGGTGACAGAATTTAAAAGAAAATCTCTGAAAATGTACGTTTTACAATGAATGTTTCAAATTTTCAAAACTTCATATTATTTTGCAATGTCTATTATGCAGTCACACCTTAACCTTCTGATACGCACATGTGACCAGAAGCATACATCAATTTCCCTGCCAGGAATCTTGGTTCACCAGTGAGGGCATACTGGAGCATGCGAGCAGGTGAAATTACCACATTTGTATACAGTTGTCTGCCTTATCTCATTTGCGAGTTTTCGTTCAGAAATTTCATATAGCAAGTTTGTTTCAGTAAACAGCTGTATGTCATATCAAAGAAATACTTTGTCCTTCTTTGGGAAAAGATGGAAGATATTAATTATATAAACTGAATAAAATCTAGCGAGATACACAGTTCTATTTGAAATACTGCAAGAATTTAATGACTATCAGTATGAATGGACCATCTGTCACAGCCTTTGACTCAACAGTAGTGATGGGCAGTCTGAGACGAGGTCTCGAGATTTCTCGGGATTTCTTGAGACTAGCGCAGTACTATTTCCCGCGAGAAACTTTGAGAGATCTCGAGAGTGTTGTCCTCGCATTGTGCGGCAAGCAGCGTCGTAGGCCTACAGGTTGTCGGAGCTGAATGTTGTTTGTGCCAAGTATGCGAATAGCCAACCACGGGCCTTCTCAATTTCGTAAATACGTGTCAACAAACGACTTGGGCGTTTATTTCTACCGAGGTCTATTTTGACGCAGTATAACATAATAATAAAGGATAAGCATTCTGGCATTGTATGCACTGGCAGGTACACGAATGAGTGGTTTAATTATAGAACCCGACGGCTACTGTAGGTACACGTACCTGGATAATAGAGGCGTGCATTGTTCGAACTCGAGACGAGGCAAGATGCGCCTTGCTGCGTATGCAACCACCATAACACATGTGTGGAATGTGTAATCTAACATGCTTCAATTTTCTCCAATTCTTTCGACAGGTACGTGTACATCGTTATCAGACTCCACATTCAATAACATATGACCACTGCTTGTGTTTACCGATATTTGGGTGACGAAGGAAATAATTCCTTACAATTTTATAGAGAATTCGTGTCATAATTAGGTACTTCGATATATGACTGTGCAATATGTAATTGCGTCTAGTTGTACGCGACAACTTGAAGACGATGTCCGAAACGCAACGTAAGTCACGGATGACGGTTATTTTGAAGAGATGTCACATAGCATAACCCGCTGTGTTGCTTGTTCAAAATAAGTAAAATACGTGGGCAGAAATACTTCTGGGATGACCCGGCACTTACAAACGCATAATATCAATGATGAGGAATCGTCACACAACACCTCTGGTCCGGTCTGCATCACAAGAAGCTACCCTGTCGACAATGATTGCAAGGTATCCAGGTAGATGTACATCCTATCTACAGTTATTAACAAATTATATGGGTTATTCAGCTAAGAAGTCCACCTGAAATAACTCGTGAACAGTTCAAGATACTGATATTCTGTTTACATGTTCGTTAATAATATTAAGGAACTCACAATTCAACATGCAGTGCTCTCCTAGGCTTTTGACAAAATTTATCGTCATACATGTTTCCATATGAGAACTGCTGATGATATACTGTGAAGCTTACGCTCATAGTTTCTGGGACGTCGCACAGCTCACAGCATGAGAGCCCATCACCCGTGTCGAAAGAATTGGAGCAAACTCGGGCATTTTAGATTACACGTTCCACTCATGTGTAATGGTAGTTACATATGTAGCAAAGCACATCTTTCCCCGTCTCAAGTTTGAATAATGCATGCCTCTAGTAATCAAGTAGGTATGCATGCTATCTACAGTTATTCACAAATTATGCAGGGTTATACAGCTAAGATGTCCACCCCAAATAAGTCGCGAATAGTTTAAGATACCAACATTCTGTTTTCACTTTCTTTAATGGTATTAAGGTGTTCATAGTTAAACATGCAGTTCTTTGCCGGGCTTTTGACAAAATTTATTGGCTCACACGTTTCCATATGAGAACATTATTTCACGCAATAACTGCTGATGATATGCTATCAAGTTTACACTCATAGTTACTGGTACGTCGCACAGCTCGCACTACAGGAAAATCAGTCTCGAGATTCTCGCGAGAGTCTCAAGATGTGCGACGTCAGTTTCGAGAGTCTCGAGCGAGAGCGTTGCCCATCACTACTTAACAGAACCCATTTAAAACTGGTTTTGGTTTCTGAAGAAATTATGCTGGTCTCACTATAAGCAGTAAATTAGGAATGAAATGTGGGCCTATAGATTTTCTGGTGAGCCTATAAATATTCTGTACTTATTTGCACCTCTGACATAATCAACCTCTATTACTTTTTTGAATTATGGTGTTTCCTAATTCTTCTAGGTCTCTTCCTCAAACAGAAATCATGATAAATTATACTGCACAGTGACTGATATTCAAAAAAACTCTTTCATTTAAAATGTGTGTAAAAGAAGAGCATTTACAGGTTCCATGGATCACTAAATGTACCATTACATTAATAACAAAAGAATATCAAACAAAAAAACACTGAATAAAGAAAGCAAATATACAACACTGAAAGGATCACATGTTATTTTAGTCATAAAATGGTGGTGAGGGTGGATGTTTAAGGAAACAAAAGAACCAGAAGAAGACTGAACATGAAGTTATTAACAGTTGAGGGTAAACTGAATGGCAAAAGGTAGGATTCCACAATAACAGTTTGCCAAGATTAAAAAAAAACACTTTTGGATGTAGCTCAGTCAGAGATGTCAGAAAGCATGATATTACTACACAAAAAACTTAAAAAAGACTAATTCATTCATGTCTAGTGTTTACTATAGTACCGTACAAAAAATTCAGGTTTTATTACTGCCCACTACACTTTACAGTCTGTGAATAATAATAATAATAATAATAATAATAATAATAATAATAATAATAATAATAATAATAATAATAATAATAATAATAATAATAATAATAATAATAATAATAATAATAATAATAATAATAATAACTCTCCTGAGAGATACTGATAGTACAATATTACATAAATTTCATAACTGTCATCTCCCTAAACTGTTTTTTTTTCTTCATTTAGAGTAGTTGTGAGATATATGGTTTATTTATAATTTAATACTAAAAAGATTTTCAATATGTTAGAACTTAAATATATAAATGAAGTGTAAAAACTATGAGTCGAATAGTCTTCCAGGTGTGCTTTTACTGTCTGAATAAAATAAAGCAAATATTATATAGAGGTATCAGCTAGAGAAATTTCTGAGTGTGTAAGCATTTATAAGGAAAGGCATCTCTCTGATGGATTCCTGATCCAGAAGGCTTATAACAGCATTTCCAATGCAAGCAAGCATGCAATCTTGAAATTTTATGCTGCAATATATCTTAAAAAATCATTATGAACAAGGGCAATAGCTTTATCAGGAACTCCATTGGAACTTGGCCTTTCATTTAAAAAAATCTAATGAAAACCATCTTGGTGAGAAGCTAGTAATAATGTTATAGAGTGATTACACCCACCAGCATTTTCCACCAATTGTGTGTAGAGAACTTCAAACGACAAATTGATGACCTAGAAGTTAGACCACTTAAACAACAAACATCATCATCATCATCATCATCATGTTACCAAATCAAATAGCAAAGTGCCCAGCAAGCCCTATTCACTGCTTTATGCTCTTGATTCAACTGGTAAAGAATGAACCAATAGTGATTTTCTGGGGTTAATCTATAAATCTGATTATAATGGCTCAGTTGGCAATTTATGGAAAAATACAGTTTGTTGACGTGTCACCAATCAGGATAATTCAGAACATCATGGTTAAAATCAAAGTGACCGTTATCCATCAGTTTGAGAGAGAGGAGGGGTTGAATATTACAATGGCCATTTTTGAAATTGTTTTTTATGCTTTCCCAACTAAAAATTTAGGTGAAAGCAATAATGGCCCTATGTGAAGAATAATGACCTTAGCTCTTAAATATTAATATACACACTAGTAAAGGCACCACAAATACATTGACACTAACAGTAAGTGGACTTAGAACTGAAACCATTCGCTCAGCTATCTTTTTAAAAAAATCATCATTATTATTTGAATTGAGACCTGTGTAGAATCTCTAGGATGTGGAAACTTCTTATGATAAGCAAAAGACTTGAGGGTTCATGACATGGGTTTCTGTAGCCATGTCCTAGTTTGTATAGTAAACCATGCATAATAGCTGTGATCTCATATGTGGTCCCGAGGATCTAGTCACCAATTTCTACGAAGAGTTTTGGATACTACTCTCCCTCTTCCCACACTAACCTGTCATTGTGTTTATACTATTATGGGTTAATTTTAACGATCCTATCTTTTTATACAGGATGCCCCACTGTAGATATCTTTGGTCTAGTTGAAGATAGCAATAGGCTACTTTCACCAGTGAATAACGGATACATGAAAGAAAGTTCAATGTGTGTCCCATGCCTTAATAAGCACCAAGGCAGCTATACCAAAGTTAAAAAGAAAATGTATCTATAGTCATTTCTGTCATATATATAGCTGGATATAGGCAGTCACAGACAACGATGTAATTATCTTCACAATCCGAGATGTAGCATTGGTGAAAAGGAGTACAGAAGTGGGCAAGTTTCCAAACACTGCAGTGTTAGGAGTTAGTAGCCCAGAGGTCAAGAAGACAGGGACTATGTATGACTCATACCTCATGTTGATGTTATCGGGGAGTCACTTATCACCATTTCCATGTCTGCAACATTCGGCACCATGTTTGAAAATGTATACACTTCTGTAGTACCATTGCACTATTCCAGAAATGAAAGTTCAATCAAGTCAGAGAAAACACACATAACCCATAGCAAAATTAAGTAGAATGAATAACTTCATAGCATGTCACAGAGGTCAGATAGATGCAATATCGAAATATATAATCATGATAGTACTGTAAAAAAAAACAAAAAAAAAACAGAGGATTTGGATTGTTGAGAAGACCTAATACTGTGAAAAGAAAATCACACAAAATGACTGACAATCTTAGCATATAGACGAATCGCGGATAAGAGTCGGAATTAATCAGATAAAAACTTCAAAAAAACAAGGGATATACCAGCTAGAATAACACATTGAGTTATCGCGAAACAAAGCGAAACATAATAAAACGTGTAATTACTATCCCAAATACTTGACATAAGTGGAAACTAGCCATCTATAAAACGCTAATAGAATTGTACCGACCAAAGAAGCAAGAAGCCACAATAACGAAATAACATCGCTAAAACCTATAAAAGCAAACCAACTTAACATAGATTTTGAGAGTAATGCAGACATTTTGGAGGTCTGATAATAAAAATTATAAAAGAAAGATAATTGTTCAATTAGAAGGCTTTGATAATATTAACATGTGTCAGCTGATCTCATATATGTCTTCTATTTCCATAAATGAGCATCTCAAGATGGTATCTCTTTAAGAAGATGGGCAACAGGCTACCTGGGGTTACCTGAGCTGAATGTGATGAACTGACATCGCAGATGACGACCACATAGCCAGCCATGAACCACGAGGATCGCTTCCAGCAGTAGAGAATGGACGAGACCTAAACCATTCCAGAAGCGAAGGAAAGAAGATAAGATTCTTGAAATAAAATACATAGTTTTGGCAGATAGTATTTGAGTAGATGAATGTGTAGTCAAAGTGTTTTTATTATGCCGTTACAATAATCAAAATTAACCTATATTACAGTAGATTCTCGCGAGTGATTTCTGTATAAATCGATTTAAAGGAAGTAGGTAGTCATCTATACAAAGAAGCAAATCTCAGTTAGATATCAAAAGGAATATGTGATCCAAGTAATGTTATGCCATAGCTGAAGGCGAAGTTCTTATAAGATGATGATGTTATGAGAATATATAGACTCCAACTAATAGTTTGATACAAATGCAGGTGATATATTCAAAGAATATAAGTAGGTGATACGTTGTTATTATGAGATATGAAAATGTCACCAGACAGGAGGACGGTTATTACGAATTAAGAAGCAGTTGATCCAATATTGAGAGTATATGAGAATGAAACTACTTGTGCATCAAGGAAAGTTATTAGTATTATGAAGAGATGAGGATAATAAGAAGAAATACGGGTCGAAATGGATAATTGATGAAATTATAGAGTTGTTACAGGAAAGAAATAAAAGATGGATTCAATGGAAGAATATTCTATGATGAAATGAAAGAAGAGATGGAATGCTTAAAGCCATGAACAAAACGATTGACGCAGATTAGGATCACATGTGCTAGTAATTGAGTAACATTGTATGTTATCAAGAATGCATGTATTACAATAGTTATAATGTATTTAACCTTCATTAAAAAAAATAATAAAAAAATAGGATGATAGGTTGTGGTCATCTAAAGACATCCCTATGAAAACAAATGTTCATTCCACTTGGACATGTTAAGGTAGAACTTCTTGTAAATAGCTGCATTCTGTTAAACTCAACATGGCACAATTATAATAATACAGAGGATCATTGCTACTGCATGTAAGAGTATGTATGAGTTGATATCGTATTATGTCTTCAAAAATGAGATTTCCCAAATGTTAATTGATTCACACGAGATCTTATAGTCCTAATTAGGATCATTTAAGGTTGTAAATACCAAGCTAGACTTAATGATCATTTTACCTTAGATAGGACTGTTAATTTAAGACATGATTTTTGAATGACTGAGTAGTATTTATTTATTGACAGCAAATTTTGGCTGAAGTTAACAAGAAACTTATCCACTTTCCATATGCTTATTAGGAAAGGATATCTACATTATGAGATAATTCTGGAATAAAGCTATTAAACATTATTTTAACAAACTGTGATATGAACAAGTCGGACTACTGCAGATAAAAAAAGAATGTTAAATATAAAGAATGTTATCATAATGCAACCTAATCTTCCCAGGAGGAGATGACATTTATTAACAATTTTATTTTATCAATGTTTTAAATAAGATGAGTTTTAACGCATTTCAATAGTGATAAAAAGAGATGAAAGATAAAATGTGATCATTAACAAATGAGCTCAACACACCAGATGTTTAGTAATCAATCAAATTTGAATTTTAATTACACTACTTTATTTTTCTTTTCGTAGATTTTTATATATTTTTTCCCTTAATAGATAGAATAGTTAAAATTTACGTGAGGTCATGGTTATAGATTTCTACAGTAGCGTAAGGTACATTAGAGTTAAGGCGATGACTTTTGAACAATTTATTGATCTACTGATGAGTCGGATGGAGACGTACATCAAGTCTACTGGTAGATAGACAAAATAATACTCGGCGTATCAGCTCTTCTTTGATCCCACTTAAAACAACTAGACGTTCAAGAACCCTGAGAGACTGGTCGTGATTTCTTTTACGTGACCTATCCTGGACGTCCTCCTCTGCGAACCATGTGACCTTGCCGCGGTGGGGAGGCTTGCGTGTCCCAATGATGCAGACAGCCGAGCCGCAGGTGCAACCATATCGGATGGGTATCTGTTGAGAGACCAGACTAACGAATGGTTCATCGAAAGGGGGTTGGCAGCCTTTCGGTAGTTGCAAGGGCGGCAGTCTAGATAACTGACTAATACGGCCTTGTAATAATACTCAACATGGCTTAGCTGTGTTGATACTGCTACACGGCTGAAAGCAACGGGAAACTACAGCCGTAACTAACTCCCGAGGACATGCAGCTCTCTCTGTATGAATGATGTACTGATGATGGCTTCCTCCCGGGTAAAATATTCCGGAGGTAAACTAGTCCCCCATTCGGATCTCCGGGTGGGGACTACACGAGAGGGGGCGATCATCAGGAAGATGGATACTGACATTCTGCGAGTCGGAGCGTGGAATGTTAGAAGTTTGAATCGTTGTGGTAGGTTAGAGAATCTGAAAAGGGAGATGGATAGGCTAAAGTTAGATGTAGTTGGTATAAGTGAAGTACGTTGGCAGGAAGAACAAGATTTTTGGTCAGGCGACTACCGAATTATCAACACAAAATCAAACAGGGGAAATGCAGGAGTTGGTTTAATAATGAATAAGAAAATAGGGCAGCGGGTAAGCTACTACGACCAGCATAGTGAAAGAATTATTGTCGTCAAGATAGACACCAAACCAATGCCCACCACAATAGTGCAGGTCTATATGCCTACTAGTTCAGCGGATGATGAAGAAATCGAAAGAATATATGAGGAGATAGAAGATTTAATACAATATGTAAAAGGTGACGAGAATCTAATTGTGATGGGAGACTGGAATGCAGTGGTAGGCCAAGGAAGAGAAGGTAGTACAGTAGGAGAATTTGGATTGGGACAAAGGAACGAAAGAGGAAGTCGGCTGGTTGAATTGTGCACTGATCATAATTTAGTGCTTGCTAATACTTGGTTCAAACACCACAACCGACGGCTGTATACGTGGACGAGACCTGGAGACACTGGAAGGTATCAAATAGACTTCATTATGATTAGGCAGAGATTCAGAAACCAGGTGTTGGATTGCAAAACTTTCCCAGGAGCAGACGTGGACTCTGACCACAACTTGTTGGTCATGAAATGCCATCTGAAGTTGAAGAAATTGAAGAAAGGAAAGAATGCAAAAAGATGGGATCTAGACAAGTTGAAAGAAAAGAGTGTGAGGGATCGCTTCAAGGAACATGTTGCACAAGGACTAAATGAAAAGGCTGAAGGAAACACTATAGAGGAAGAGTGGAGAGTCATGAAAAATGAAGTCAGTAGGGCTGCTGAAGAAATGTTAGGAAGGAAGAAAAGATCAACTAAGAATCAGTGGATAACTCAGGAGATATTAGAAGTGATTGATGAAGGACGAAAATACAAGAATGCTAGAAATGAAGAGGGCAGAAAAGAATACAGGCGATTAAAGAATCAAGTGGATAGAAAGTGCAAGGTAGCTAAGGAAGAATGGCTGAAGGAGAAGTGCAAGGATGTTGAAGGCTGTATGGTTCTGGGAAAGGTAGATGCTGCATACAGGAAAATCAAGGAAACCTTTGGAGAAAGGAAATCTAGGTGGATGAATATTAAGAGCTCAAATGGAAAGCCACTTCTAGGGAAAGAAGACAAAGCAGAAAGATGGCAGGAGCATATCCAACAGTTGTATCAAGGTAAAGATGTAGATAATTTGGTTCTGGAACATGAAGAGGCTGTTAATGCTGATGAAATGGGAGACCCAATTTTGAGGTCAGAGTTTGACAGAGCTGTGAGTGACCTCAATAGGAACAAGGCACCTGGAATTGATGACATTCCCTCTGAATTACTGACTGCCTTAGGAGAAACCAGCATGGCAAGGTTATTTCATTTAGTGTGTAAGATGTATGTGACAGGAGAAGTCCCATCCGATTTTCGGAAGAATGTTGTTATACCTATTCCCAAGAAAGCCGGTGCTGACAGGTGTGAAAACTACCGCACCATTAGTTTAGTATCTCATGCCTGCAAAATTTTAACATGTATTATTTACAGAAGAATGGAAAAACAAGTTGAAGGTGAGTTGGGAGAAGATCAATTTGGCTTCAGAAGAAATGTAGGAACAAGTGAAGCAATCCTGACTTTACGTCTGATCTTAGAGGATCGAATCAAGAAGGACAAGCCCACGTACATGGCATTCGTAGATCTAGAAAAGGCATTCGATAATGTTGATTGGACCAAGCTATTTATGATTCTGAAGACGGTAGGGATCAGATACCGAGAACGAAGAATTATCTACAATCTGTATAAAAATCAGTCTGCAGTGATAAGAATCGAGGGCTTTGAAAAAGAAGCAGCAATCCAGAAAGGAGTGAGGCAAGGCTGCAGTTTGTCCCCTCTCCTTTTCAATGTTTACATAGAACAGGCAGTAAAGGAAATCAAAGAGAAATTTGGAAAGTGAATCATAGTCCAAGGAGAGGAAATCAAAACCTTGAGATTTGCCGATGATATTATTATTTTTTATCTGAGACTGCAGAAGATCTCGAGAAGTTGCTGAATGGTATGGATGAAGTCTTGGGTAAGGAGTACAAGATGAAAATAAATAAGTCCTAAACAAAAGTAATGGAGTGCGGTCGAACGAAGGCAGGTGATGCAGGAAATATTAGATTAGGAAATGAAGTCTTAAAGGAAGTAGATGAATATTGTTACTTAGGTAGTAAAATAACTAACAATGGCAGAAGTAAGAAGGACATAAACTGTAGACTAGCACAAGCAAGGAAGAGCTTTCTTAAGAAAAGAAATTTGCTCACTTCAAACATTGATATCGGAATTAGAAAGATGTTTTTGAAGACTTTTGTGTGGAGCGTGGCATTGTATGGAAGTGAAACATGGATGATAACTAGCTCAGAAAGAAAGAGAATAGAAGCTTTTGAAATGTGGTGTTACAGGAGAATGCTGAAGGTGAGATGGATAGACCGAATCACGAATGAAGAGATACTGAATCAAATTGGCGAGAGGAGATCAATTTGGCTAAATTTGACGAGAAGAAGAGATAGAATTATAGGACACATCTTAAGACACCCAGGACTTGTTCAGTTGTTTTTTGAAGGAAGTGTAGGTGGTAAGAACGGTAGGGGTAGACCAAGGTATGAATATGACAAGCAGATTAGAGCAGATGTAGGATGCAATAGTTACGTAGAAATGAAAATGTTAGCACAGGATAGGGTGGCATGGAATGCTGCATCAAACCAGTCTATGGACTGATGACTCAAACAACAACATCCTGGACGTGGGACGGGTGTAAAAAGAAAATATGATTCCCAAATGTGGGGCAAGAAAAGAAAACTGACACACAACGTGAAGCAAGAAGAAGAGAAAGACAGAGATTAAAAGAGAAATATGACATAACGTGCAGCTAAAAAAAGAGAAATTAATGCCCAACATCAAGGCAAGAAAGAGATTTTAAAAAATCATGATGACCAACATGGAGGCAAGAAAGACACACGTATACATAAAAAGAAATTATGACACCCAACGTTTAAGAAGAAAAGGACTGGTTACAGCGACAATAGACAATAAATTGCAAAATTTAGATGAAAATGGTAGAATAAAATATAAATTTTACTAATCTGTGAAATAAAAATTGCAAAGAAGTACTATAAAATGTTAATTCCTTGTGTAATGATCACACTGAAATGGGCTAAAATTGAATAATGTAGTTAGGGCGAGGACTATCTCATGATCTGGAATGGTTTAGTATAGCTCAGCAAGGGAATCTTCGGGTAGTCTACGCACCCACATCATACATACAGATTAATAAAAGTACTTAGTGGTTAAGGCAGAGATATAAGTTTAGTGTAAGACATTAGAGGAAACCTAGGAATTCTTGATCGCGAAAGAATTAGAGAAATAATAAACTTAGAGATGGCAAACCTGAGTAGATGAGGGCACAATTCGAGGAATACCAGAAGGAGCAGGAGAAGAACTACAGAAGAGGGACGAAGCAATAAAGAGTAACCAGGAAGAGAGAAAAAAGATAAATGAAGAGCAAAGAGGAATATTAGAAATTCTGAAGGAAATTATAAGCAGGAGAAGAAACAGCAGGAAATGATCGAAGAAATGAGGACAGAAAGGAGAGATGATCAGAAAAAATGAGATAAAATGATGGAAGAAATCAGAAACATTAGAGAAGGACAGCGGAGGAAACATGAAAGATGGACAACAGAAGCAAGAAGAATTTTGACAGAGGCAAGAGGAATTACAACAGAAGCAGATGGAAGAAATGAGAAGTATGGAGGAAATGCAAAAGGAAATAGTAAAAATAGAGATTGGGAAAATCAGATCAGAAATCACAGATTTTAAGATGATATAATAAACCTGCGCAATGAAATGACGGAGATAATGGAAAATAAAAATAAACATGTCTACGAAGAGATCAACAAAATCAGAGAAGAACTGTCAGAAAACCAAAATTATGTTCAAAGCTTGAAAGAAGAAGAGATAAGGAAACTGACAGAAAACATCGAGGGATTGAAAATCAATTTGCAAGAAAAATGGGAACAATATCAAGAGAGAAGAAGCAAATTAAATGAAAGGATCAAGATCACAAACAAATCGATGGAGGTGAATTTCATTCTAGCTCGCAATCAGATCGGACACAAGTTGGACATCATGAAAGAAGAGATGGGACACAACAAAAATGAAGCCAACGAAAGGAATGACAAGGCGGAAGAAGGATTAAGACAGATTCAGAAGAAAATCCAAGAAATAAGAACGGAAAACCAGGTGACGAAATCTGTCATATCAAATTATAATGAAAGTCAAGGAGCGATTGAAGTCCAAATCAACGAGAGGGAAACAACGCCTACAGTTACAGCAGAAACAAACCTGAATAGCAATGATGTTATAATGGGGAACAACAACAACGGCAATCCCGCAAATATAAACATCATTAAAACATATGATGATAGGCCTAAACATTTTAATAACACTGCAAGCATATCACCAAAACAATTCCTAAGAGAGATGGAGGAATATTTTATGGAAAATAGGATTCCTGAGGACAAGAAATTGCACATAATTGAAAAGCCTTTAGACTCAAATCCTAGTGTACGGTACCAAGCATTTAAATACAGTTTCCATGACTATGACGAATTCAAGATTGCATTCCTGAGGAGGTTTTGGAATTTTGAAGTACATCAGAATCTGAGATTGGAGATCTTATAGTCCTAGAATCATTTAAAGCTGTGAATACCAAGCTAGACTTAATGATCATTTTACCTTGGATAGGAATGTTAATTTAAGACATGATTTCTGGCTTAAGTTAACAAAAAATTTATCCACTTTCCAGATGCTTATTAGGAAAGAATATATACATCATGAGATAATTCTGGAGTAAAGCTATTAAACATTATTTTAACAAACGGTGATATGAACATGTAAGACTACTGCAGATAACAAAGAATGTTTAATATAAAGAATGTTATAATGCAACCTAATCTTCCCAGGAGGAGTTTGCATTTATTAACAATTTTATTTTATCAATGTTGTAAATAAGATGAGTTTTAGTGCATTTCAATAGTGATGTTTAGTAATCAATGAAATTTGAATTTTAATTACACTACAGCACTTAGTTTTTCTCTTCGTAGATTTTTATATAGGCCTACATTTTCCCTTAATAAATAAGAATAGTTAAAATTTACTTGAGGTCTTACTTATAGATTTCCATGGTAGTGTAAGACACATTAGAGTTAAGGCAATGAGTTTCAAACAATTTATTGATCTATTGAAGCGTCGGATGGAGACGTCCATCAAGTCTACTGGCAGATAGATAAAATAGTACTGTACTTGGCATATCAGCTTTTCTTTGATCCCATGTAAAACAACTAGACATTCAAGAACCCTGAGAGACTGGTCGGGATTTCTTTTACGTGACCTATCCTGGACGCGGGAAGGGCGTACTTCAATACTGCTTTTTGCCAGGGTTACATGTATGTATGTGGGAATAATTGCATTGCTGAATATGGCTGCCGAAGATCAACTACACATGTGACATGTACTGCATGATCCTTCATGTGTCCCTCATTGTTATTCAACTAGTCAGAAGGTATTTGAGGTGAAGAACTTATATGACCACTCTATTTATGACTATTCAACAAGGGTATTTTGCAACTTTACCTAGATAAGTCACTTTTCCTAGCATATTTTTTATTAGACTTACTTATTGTTTGTATTCTGCATTTGTTAAACAATACTTCAATAAAATATGACTTTCTTATTTTTAAGTTATTTATACAGCACTTCAACTCTGTATATCAGGCAACATCAACTATCCTCCTTCAGAATTGTAAAATAAAATGGAAAGCAACCAATGTAATATGAGGGTCCGTCAACTACTTTTTTTCTCACATTTGCACAGTGCTACCACACAATACTCATATGTCCTGGAAAGCATGACACTCATCGTACGTGGACTCAGCATGTGATGAGGGTGTGTTGGACAGGTACCAAGCACAGGGTGATGGGACTGCAGTAGTGAATTAAGCTCCGTGCAGAATGGATGTGATGAGGCAAGAACAGTGTGTGAACATCAAACTGACCATTCACCGGGGTCACACTGCCAAAGAATATCATGGAGAGCTTGTGGAAGTAGTGGGGAATAATGCCTTTCTGTACCGAACCATTGTAAAATGGGCAGCAGCATTGCAGCATGGATGTGAATCAAGTAGTGACATGCAATGGTCCGGAAGACCTGTTAGTGTCGGAACTGATGTGTCGCATGCAGTAATTACCCAGTGCATGTACATGGACAGAAGATGGATGCTACTTGAGTTACAAGCTGAAACAGGCATTGCAAAATAAACCATCCGTAGAATTTTATGGGAAGATCATCTGTGTAAAACTGCATCACAGTGAGTGCCATGTGCACTTCCTGACGTCCAAACGTGGACATGGTATGTCATATTCTCTGACCACTTGATATGCTACCGACAGGAAGGCGAGCAAATGCTGAAGAGAATTGTGACCGTGGATGAATTCTGGGCCAGGGTGTATGAACCAGAGCTCAAATGCCAGTCTGTAGAATGGCAACATGCAGGTCACCATGAAGACAGAAGTTCCCCTGTGAAGCTGATGGTCATTACAGTTTACAACGTCAGAGGCGTGACTGTGTGTCACTTTATTCCACATGGCACAACGGTGACACCAACGTGGTACAGAACCTGCCTGCATAGACAGTTGCATATCCAAGACCAACTCCAGACCACATACAGCAGAGACAACTTCAGCACTGGGAACACCTGCCATCCTCAATGGACCTGCCTTCTGTGTGATTTTGACCTCATCCCCAAAATGAAAGAACCATTGGGGCGGGAAAAGAGTTGACAACAGACTGGACGGAAAAATATCAACTTCAAAATTTCAGTATGTATGGAGCACTGGACCAATGCTGATTCATATCTGCACTCCAACATTTTGTTGCCAAATTTTGAAAATATGCGGGGATTATTCACATATATATTTTGTAAACTGTAAAAGGAGCATTGAAAGCACAACAAATATGATGAATAAACCCAAATAACACATCTTGTTACAGCTAATACAAATTTTAGGAAAATATAATGAAACTCAAAATGCACTATTAATAAAAGTAAGAACATATGGCAGAAATTACAAATTCTGAGTTTTATAACATTATATTATTATATTATAACAGAAATGGAGAAACTTTTAAAGAATCAAAGTCTACTGAGAAGAAAGTTTTGAGAAAAATAGAGGGGGCGAGACTGATTACAGTTGTAATTGAAGGGGGCAGCAATAAAATGTATTAATTCCTTGTCAGTTACATTTTAAAGCATATTTAATAAAATTTCTGTATTTCTGAAAGTAGGCAAATTGCAACCATTCATTTTTAAAGCCACAACCCTCCACCACAATTACTGAGTTCCATATAAATAAGAAACAATAAGCATAAGCCATCACTAGAGCAGCAATATAAACAAAATACATTATGAGCATGAAGAAATGAGGAAGGATATGGCCATAAATTACACAGTTCGAATGATTTAGGCAACTGACAGAAGGATATAAGTAAGAGCAAATTCCTCATTGTCAACCACATATACATATCATGTGAAGTATAAGGGGCAATCAAATGAAAACCGAACACCTGCCATAACACACATTCCGCATAGAAGGTGGCAACACTGTTGTTACATATTGATACTGCCATCGCTGTGGTAGGAGAACTGTAGAGTGACAACTCACAGGTGCACGCAGTTGTTTGGTTATGTCTTTGTTGGTGTGTGGACTGGTCTAGTGTGTTCATCCAGCTGTAAAAATGGAGGCAAGCAAAAAAAAAAGCAGAGAAGTGTGGTTCATTTCCTAGTGGTGCTGCGCTATGATGACACTTTGCAAAAACTGCAACATGCCATAAAGTCAAAACGCCTTGGAATGCTGTCGGACGGAGTCATCCTGTTGCATGATAATGTTTGCCCCCATACTTCCAATCTGGCAAAGGCTGCCTTTCAGTGATTTGGTTGGGCAACACTTCAACATCCTCCATACACCCCAGATCTTTCACCTTGTGATTTTCACATTTTTGGCGATCTATGTTAGTTTCATTCAGCCGAGGAAGTGCAAGAGTGGGTGTGGTTGTGGATCCATCAGCAATCAACCTCTTTCTACAAAACTGGAATTAATCATCTCGTCTCCCAGTGGGATAAATGTATGAACGATTTTGGTCATTACTTTTGAATAAAACCATTCCATGTTCACACTGTTGACAGGTATTCGGTTTTCATTTGACCACCCTTTATATTTTAACAAGTTTCAATCATACAATAAACAAGCCAGTTCACATTAAAGGTTGGAACATTTAGTCTGTTTATAATACAGAGCACCCAGTATTAAAAAAAAAAAAACAAAAAAAAAAAAAACAGATGTAATATTTACAACAATGTCTCATTCACAGGATCTGTGATCACCTCTGTTGCTTGGCATAGAGTACAATGTCTCACAATCAGCACAGTGTGATTACTGAAGACAGATTTTAAAATGTAGTGACATCACAAACTATATTTCAATGATCAACAAGACAAAAGGTGCTACAAAATAATCTTATAAATTGAGGTTAAACAGGGTGATCAGAAATGCCTTACTCTGGCTTGCGGTGTTTTTATTATGGGTAAGTGTGCACTCGTTCGCCACGTGTGGGTCGAAGGTCTGTGGCAGGAAGGAAAGCCATACAACACAAACAATTTTAAGAAGTTGATTACTTACCAAATTATGAATGGTGGTGTTGAAACAGCCCACATTCATTCTCCACACAGTTTTGTCACCTCGTTAGGAAATTATTCATCATTTACTGCAGTTCATATTGAGGAATCCTGGCAGTGTACTGAAGAATATTATGTTTCAGTTCTTGTTTGCCTAAATTCCCACTTGTTGTGCAAGACAATGAAGTGATGTTTTAAGAGAGTTTTCCAAATGATGACCAATGTCATCTAGTTTTTCTTCTGCGAGAAACCTACGCTGCTTTCTTTTTTATTTCTTAGGTTGGACACTTCAAGTTTCTTGAAATTTATTATAAAGATTATGGACTATTTCACGACCTGGATTGTCTACACCCAGGAAGTTTTTTGAAACCATCTTTGATACTTCACAAGCTGAGTTAAGATACGAATCATTGATCACGACAGGCTGTGCTGTTGACAATCCACAAGCTTAACTCATTACAGACTTAGGATAACTCTTTTTTTTACAATTTACTTTTTTCATCACACCGACACAGATAGGTCTTATGGCAACGATGGGATAGGAAAAGGCTAGGAGTGGGAAGGAAGCAGCTATGGCCTTAATTAAGGTACAGCCCCAGCATTTGTCTGGAGTGAATATGGGAAATCACGGAAAACCATATTCAGGACTGCCAAGAGTGGGTTCGAACCCACTACCTCCCAAATGCAAGCTCACAGCTGCGCAACCCTAACTGCATGGCCACTTGCTGAGTAAGAAAGAAAAAAACACACACTCAGTTGGGAACAGCTGTAATATACTGTGGCATTACACACACATACAAGGTCAGCTAGCAGGGATGTGCATGCACACATAACAAAAGGTCGGCGCCAAGGATCAGAACATATGACGGCATACCACACCATCCCTTTCCTGTGTATGGCGAATGAGCGGGGACCTCACCCAGAGGAAAAACACTGCGCCAGAGTTGAACATATCTGATCATTCTGTATCATTCAGTCATCTGAAAGCTAGTGCTAATATTTTACAAATACCAGTTTTTAAAATTAGAAACCAATGAACATATTTAACACAAAGTGAAGAGGATAAAAGGATATCATAAATGCGAACACCCAGCGCAGAAATTTTTAGACATTACAAATGACTGTCTTCATTTAGAGTAGATTCATACATCTTAACTTTTGGTTCTCTCATAATTTGCTAATAACCACAGCCTATTACAAATTAAACCCAATTAGATCTCTTAACTATAATGAACATAAGATCAGTCAGCAAGTTCTGTGACGATTACTACTATCCCCATGAGCAGTAGAGATCTGGCATCATTAATGATGATGATGATGTTGCTGCTGCTTGTTGTTTAAAGGGGATTAACATCTAGGTCATCGGCCCTAATGGTATGAAATGAGACGAAATGAATTGACAAATTAAAAGCCCAAACACATCCACTGACCACAATTCAAAACGTGAGGATTAAGAATGAATGGATGGATGGATATGAATTTAAAACGATCAGTGGAACCGACCCACAGTGCCTCACATGCACAGAAGCTGGCGTAGAACAATAGTATTACTGACTAAAGGACAGCTTCTATAGCACAATACTGAATTGATGATACTTGCAGTTGAAAGGGGTCCAAAATCCAAGTCAGTGGCCCCTCACAATGGTACTTATCGCTAGGAAAGTACAACCATGGTATCTGTCATGTTGCGGTACTAATCAAGAGTAGCATAGAATCGCGGTATTCAACGCATTATGGTACTACTCACAGGTAATGAAATTCGCACATGTAATACAGACCTATGCTGTTTTCCACATTGCGGCACCATTTGTAGGCAACGCGAACTTATGGGGTTCATCACATACGGGAACTAACCACAGGGACTTGTACTATCCCGTGTTGTTCCTTATATAGTGGGTACTAATCATAGACAAGCTAGAACCATGGATTCCCTCATCCCATGGTGTCGCTCATATAGTGCTACTAATCACAGGTACTGTAAAAGCCGTTGTGCTCTTGTCTGCTACTAATGATAAACCTATTTGGTACCCAACATAGTGGTACTACGCGCAAGTAAAAGCGACCCAAGGTGTTCCCCGCGTGGTGGTACTAATCAGAAGTAGTTTCATGGTTCTAATTTGATCATACCTTGGTCGGATATTTTAGTCGCCTCTTACGACAGGCAGGGGATACCGTGGGTGAATTCTTCGTCTGTGTCCTCCACCCACAGGGGGCGACATCATTAATATTATATTAGAAAAATATAGGGCTCATACTACTGTATTTGATAGCCTCTGTTCTGTATGTGTTGGATTATTATTTTCATATTAAAGTTCACAGCAATTAATAATTTAATTAACTAATAAAGGTATCAACTTCACTACAAGCACTTTCAACTGATTACCTTTGGCTGTGTTCAGCAAATGACACTCATCACAGACACACTTGATGCCCATCATGTTGTCAAAAAGGCAGTTTTTGTGTGATGTGGTTGTACTGTAAATTGTATCTATTCATCAAGAATATTGAGACTATTTTGTTGGAGTGTTGAGGCTATGTCTCTAAGGTGCTTACTGAAGATTTTCATGTGTGTGTTATTCATATTCATGTCCTGTATGTAGCAAGTGCCTAGCAAATGCAGATTATGATGTTTGAGTGCTCTGATATATATATTTGTACCTTGTTTCAAAATTTTGACTGATTTGTCCAATGGAGAATTTGGTATCGGCACGAGACATCAAGTATTCCTGTTCTAGAAATCAGCTGATCTCAAGACAGTTGAATATTATTAGTTGAAAGTACTCTCATAAGTAATGGAAAGGAAGAAACAATATTCTCAATCCAAGTCGTATAGTGAGAGTTAAAAACATGAACAGAAACGAACAACACAGAGTTCCTTTTCTCCTTTTGAGCTTGCCCTGTGTTTCAAGTCTTTTAACAGCTGTATTCATCTTTATTTTTTCTCTCTCTCTTTCCCTTTACTACATTTACATGGCTTTCTTCTTATTTTACACTTCCAAAATCAAGACTGAAGATCTATCAACATCCATTGAGATCTATTACATAGAGATGATAAGAACTAACATTGAACCATGATATGCTCACTATAGTACTTATGGTAAACTAATTACCTTGTTAATATAAGTAAAACAATAAGAGACCGAGCTCGATAGCTGCAGTCACTTAAGTGCGGCCAGTATCCAGTAATCGGGAGATAGTGGGTTCGAGCCCCACTGCCAGCAGCCCTGAAGAAGGTTTTCCGTGGTTTCCCATTTTCACACCAGGCAAATGCCAGGGCTGTACCTTAATTAAGGCCACGGCCGCTTCCTTCCACTTCCTAGGATATCTGTGTCGGTGTGACTTAAAGCAAATAGAAAAAAATAGTAAGAGATAGGAACATGAAAAGGAACACTCACAGAGATGCCTGCCTTCCTGATGAAGCTGGAAAGCAGAAATGAGCTTGTTGGAGACTGACAAGAAATGAATTTGGAAGAATGGTAATTGATCAGGAGAGAGCATATCTATTGGAGATGTCCCTGTTTTTCACAATCTTTTTTTTTTTTTTTGCTATGGGCTTTACGTCGCACCGACACAGATAGGTCTTATGGCGACGATGGGATAGGAAAGGCCTAGGAGTTGGAAGGAAGCGGCCGTGGCCTTAATTAAGGTACAGCCCCAGCATTTGCCTGGTGTGAAAATGGGAAACCACGGAAAACCATTTTCAGGGCTGCCGACAGTGGGATTCGAACCTACTATCTCCCGGATGCAAGCTCACAGCCGCACGCCTCTACGCGCACGGCCAACTCGCCCGGTCACAATCATTTTTAAGGGAAATATAATTACTCCCAAAGTCTAAAGGGGAACGTACTATCCAAGACACATTATATTCTGTCCATATTTCCATTCATATCCAGTTCCAAAGAAAAAGAAATTTTACCTTCCTCTGTGGATAACAAGATTCAGAACTTTAAGTTTAAACAAATGAGCAGAAGTGAAAGTACATCTTTTCACAGGAAGTTTGTGAGGCTCATAATCTAATTGTTCTGCCCCCACAGTGAGCGTATGATTTTTTCCTTAAGTATTTTTTTTCCTAGTGGCTTTACGTCGCACTGACACAGATAGGTCTTATGGCGACGATGGGATAGGAAAGGCCTAGGAGTTGGAAGGAAGCGGCCGTTGGCTTAATTAAGGTACAGCTCCCAGCATTTGCCTGATGTGAAAATGGGAAAACACAGAAAACCATCTTCAGGGCTGCCGACAGTGGGATTTGAACCCACTATCTCCCAGATGCAAGTTCACAGCTGTGCACCCCTAACCGCACGGCCAATTCACCCAGTTCCTTAAGTATCTGAAGTGTATTAACACGGATACTGTATATGTATTTAACAATATGATATTTTTCATCATTATCATTATGGATACTTAGACCGCAGTGTTCCTGGAAAGAGTCCAAGAGTAAGACCTCTTGATGTTTGGGAAAAGTAGATTTTCAAGGACCTTGAAATCAGAGATGTAAACTGGCATCACATTTAAGAACATCTGTAGATGGACAGGACAAACTGGAGGAGGCTCGTACACAACTGCACCCAGCTGACTGGAGTGAAGAAATGATGATGATGATGATCCGTATGGAAAGTTTTGGGAAAATTATAGCATCAAGTTAGCTGCTGTTCAGTTTTATAAGGAATATATATTGTTCATAACTCCACACACATAAATAGGCTTTTAAAAGGCAACAATGTGTATGATTCTGTATTACTTTCCCTTACCTTTCATATTCAAATTCTGACAATTTCTTTTTAGGTTGCAGTGCTGTAATTCCATATCAACTGAGCAACTATCTACCACTTCCACGCCAGTGAATGTCTGATAACTTCTTTGAAAACTATACACAGGTACAACAGGAAATCACAGATACCATAAATGATCATAACTGCTAATGACAGTTTTACAAAAATATTCACAACAGTACAATGATTTTATTTGAGGTTTCATTTACTATAAACCATGAGAAATACAGTTAAGACAGTACTATCTGTCATAGTGTTATATTTCTTTAATCCTCTTCTCACTACAGTAGTAGTCATTTGGAGTGAAACAGGTTTGGACTAATGCTATGTTATGCTCAAAAGAGCCAGATATATTCTTTTACTAAGGCTTCATTTAAGAAATGTATTGAGTATACTTTACATTATGTCCAGCAGGTACATAGCCGACTGTGACATAACAGGGTGCAAGGTAACAAACCACTGGGATCTTATTTTAGTTAATAACTTATCATCTAAAATCTATTTATGATTTCTCATTGAAATAAAAATATATTAAAGTAATTAACCACTCCTCACTCACCATGCCTGCTAAGATAAAACTGTACATCTGATATGCTAAAGTGCTGCCCAGGCTATACTAGAGTATGGTAAAGCCTCATGCCATACCTTTCTAGATGTTTGCAATGAGGCTAGAATGTCTAAGGCATCAGAATAAATAATGTAATTTTAATTTTTTGTCAGAGGTTTGACATCACACTAAGATGCAATAGATTTTTACAAAGCTGGGATGGGAAGGCAGTGGCCATGGATTTAATTAAAATACATGGCCTGTACTGCATAGCCAATTTGCTTGACAGTGGGCTACTGGAATAGTATGGATTGACTGGTGATATATATTTTCTTTTTTAATGGCAATTGCATCTGGAGGATAGAAGCCAATATTTGCTTTCAATTTCTTACAGCATTATCCAATCCATCCTCTTTCTTACTTTTTTTTTCTTTTTTTCAGCATCTTTCTCTTACAGAATTAACTTCCTGTTCAATACATTCAGTCTGTAGTGTCTGATTCAGTTTTTCAACTTTAAACTGTATAAATACTTTTATGGGCTTGAATCAGACTTCAGTTACATCATTTTCTGAGGCAAATTAAAAAAAAAAATTCTATCCACTTGAAATATTTGAATAACATTCTCTTGAATCAGACTTCAGTTACATATATTCTGAGGCAAATTAAAAAAAAAAATTCTTTCCACTTGAAATATTTCAATAACATTCTAACTTGGGCATTAAGACACTCATCAACATTGTAGCAGAAAAGTATTTTTACCAAGTCACCCTATTAATATGTAAATCCTCGAGATTCACTTATATGTAACACATTTATTGGAGTTCAGGGGATTCCATAAATAATAATAATAATAATAATAATAATAATAATAATAATAATAATAATAATAATAATAATCATCATCATCATCATCATCATCTTATGGCCTCAGCTGCTGAGATGCAAACCTTCTGAAACGGTGTCATTCAGGTGGCTGGCTACCAATTTTGACATTCTGATTGTGCTGCTATCTAGCAATGAAATAATTCTACTGGACAGATAGTATAGCCGAGTTAATTCAACTTTATTGGACGACACTGAAAGTGCCAGCAGAAATCTTAACACATCCACAACATGGAGTGTTAAGATCTTTGACTGTCCTTCAAAAAACCAATTATGTCAGTTGGGCTTAAACCCATACTCAACCAGTGACCTCAGTGGCAGCAACATTAATAGTACCGGTACAAGATACTGACATATTCCAAATATAAAATTATAGTTTCCTTTCTCTTGTTCTATTTCACACTGCTGTCCAATGCACATTTACCTGCTATACTTGCCGATTGCTCTTGCTTACAATAACTCTTGCCCACAATAATTATTTAAGTCTACTTCCACTACTTGGTAAATCAAACTATTTTCACTGCTATCACTAAGGAAATCACGATAAAATACAGTAAGACAATGTGGTTTTGACTTGCAGACTGCCTGGGCTGATTGACTCAGATGGTTAAGGCATTGGCTTTCTGAATCCAAGTTGGCAGGTTCAATCCAGGCACAGTCTGGTAGTATTTGAAGGTGCTCAGCCCTGTGTTGGTAGATTTACATGCACTAACAAGAACTCTCCAAGGATGAAATTCTGGTACCTTGGAGTCTTCAAAAATTGTGATAATAGTTAGTGGGACGTAAAAACAACAACATTACTATGACTAGCAGACCACTGGGATATGCAAGGTTGACTATATATTATCCTGTTTCATACCCATCAACTTATGGTCATATATTTTATTATCTACTGTATTCATGAACATCAAACACTTCAGTGAGCTTACTAGTCTTACACGATCTACCCTTTAAGTACACAATGGCACAACAGAATGCTATCCCAGCCCTTCCATGACTAACTAAAATGTCACATAATAGGTCTACTAAATTATTCTTGTGTGAATGAACTCAAGACTGAAATTTTAATTCCAGTAAAGTCTTGAGAATTACCATAAGATGACATGCTTCTTCCTTGTTTGGCTTATCCATCCTGGATGTTGGCTGTCATCATGACTATTTTTGGTTTATTGAGCATAATTTTGTAGAGCTGAGAAGAATTCAGATGATATATCTCTTATGTTTGCCAACCAGGAAATTATTCTTCTACCGAGTCCTCTTCTTCCTTCTAGTTCTCCTTGTATTATGACTTTTAGAAGCTGATATTTATGCTTGTTTCTCATGTCTCCAAGATATACAAGCTGCTGCTTTTTAACAAGCATCATCAACTGAAGTTGACAGTTCATTTAATGAAGAACCTCCTTAGACGTGATGGGATCGGGCCATGAGATCTTCAAGATCTACTTTTATACTTACATTTTGAAAGCTTGGATCTTCTCTGAAACTGCAGAGAGAGTACATGTTTCAATGTCATATAAGAGAGTTGATCTTTTTCAGTCTAGCAAGATGCAAAAGTAAAGAGTGGCAGAACTTCATTTCTTTTTAACATCAGGTTTTCAGTGACAATGAGGCAGGAAAAGACTAGAGGAAGGAAGGAAGGAAGGAAGGAAGGAAGGAAGGAAGGAAGGAAGGAAGGAAGGAAGGAAGAGGTTGTAGCCTTTAACCCAGCATTTGTCTGGTGTGAAAATGTGAAACTACAGAAAATGATCATCAGGGCTGCTGATGGTAAGGTTCAAACCCAACAACTCCCAAACGCAAGATTACAGCTATGCAGCCAACTTGCTCGGTAAACTTCGGTACAATTCTGATCAATCAATAGAGGAGAAATTCACAGACCATTATCTAAGTCAATGCTTCTACTCGAAGAATACTTTAACATATTTTGTTAGTCTCCAAATATAAACCAAACTTTCTTACAATATATAAAGGACTACCTGAAGGATTTGTAACTTAGTCCTAAGTCTGATATCACCCCATATGACATATTTAATTACAATATATGAAATTTAGTAAGGATTAAGTAGTATACAGTTCAATATAAAATTAATATTGCTTTTCCACTCCACATTCAAAAGAATCATTTTAAGATATCCATCAAAACAAATAGCAAGTACATAATATTGCATTTGTATATACTAAAGAGAGCCATACCAACCATTCAATCTCATTACAGTTCCAACACAAAGAAAAAGGAATCATACAACACTTATGTATAAATTTATGCAACCAATTAAGAACTGCACATTCTGAAATTGGTAGGTAGAGTCACTTATATCTTCAATCAAAATCTACCAATGCAGAAAGTACAAATGCAACAGTAATGCATATAAAATGCATTCAACAGGCACTGCACCATGACATATTTCATCCTACTCTTTCATTTATTAAATATCCATTGTCAAAAACTATTCATTACATCCATAGCAAAAACTGATAAAGCAGTATCCTTAAGCCCCTTGCTCAGGAAACTTATCACAAACAAAGGTGGATCACATCACATCACATCTCTTCAGATTCACTATGGCCACCCCAAATATTGGGTTTATGAAAACTACACATAAGGATGATCCTAAGTGGTTCATATTACCATAATGGAATAAACTGCGTCTTGAAGTCACATTATCTAAGAACTTCATCAAGCTTTTCACATCTTCAGGAACTATTATAAAAACACTCCGAGATCGCAAATCAAGTATCCTTCTTTGTTCCTCTTCTCACAGCTGTGTGATCCGAGAGTCTTGCCCACAGTGGAATGTTGCCAAGGATATTTGATTTGCATCGTGTCCCTAGCAGCCACCAGTGCCCAATCTGAAAAAAGTAAAATCATGAGATGGTGAATACAAAGCAGTATACGGTGAGAATGTATTTATAAATTAACATCTGGAAAAGAAGCAAAATTAAACATACAACAACTGAGCAAATGGCTGTGCGGTTAGCGTCGCGCAACTGTGAGCTTGCATTTGGGTGATAGTTGGTTCGAACCGCACTACTGGCAGCCCTGAAGATGGCTGCACGCCCCTAACTGCAAGACCAACTTGTCCAGTGCGACATACCACAATGTTACGTCCTATACACTGCTGGAACTAATTGTTACAAACAGTGATGACAGATTGCAGACTTGTGGACAACTACTAGCTACCGGACTATTCTGACATGACCCTATTTACACAACATATTCACTAAAAAGTCCAAAATATGAGCCTCAATTAATTACCTACCCTGATTTCAAAAACTTAAAAGAAGAGATGTTCATTGTGGACAAACTCAGCACACCATGGAAGAATGCACAGCTTGAACACTATATTGGCAACAAAATATCCCCTCTCAATTAACCACTTTTAGCTCTCTGCGACAAGCACGCCACCATACAGACAGCAGTAGTAAAAGCAAAAGCCATTGACTGATGCAAGACATAGGAAGAAAGGGCAAACGAAATGCTGCTTACAAATATTATACAGTATTATACAGTACAGAAAATTAGATAACAGCTCAAACTATTAAGAATGCTAAGGCACGCCATATATACGTATCTATGACATCGTATACTGACGTGCCTTTAGATGACTTACATAAATATTTTTGCTCACAGACAGATGAATGGACTAAGAAGGAAGTAACTGACAAACATTATGTGAAAAGAAAACACAATGGAGAACAATTTTATTTTTCATATGTGACTCTCAGCGACTTTAGACATGCAATCTTGAAAGTAAAATGAGAGCCTACTGGATGTGACAGAATAACAGACTCGCCAAAACTGTTCTTTCTACAATTACATCTATATATGTCCTGACTGACTGTCAATCAATGCTCAGGCAAAACTACTGGATATAAAGAAATTAAATTTTTGGGATACATTTCTACTACAGCATAGGTACCCACTAATGAAGGGTTTTAAAAAGTTTCCACCTCTAAGGGGATGAAATGGGGACAAAACCTTGGAAACGAAAATATTTATTACTCCGGAACTGTTCACCGGACAAGGCTGAAATTTCACTCAATAGTTATTGCTCCTTTATGTTAAATAAGAGAAGTTAAGAAAAAAATTTCAACCCTTAAAGACTTAACATACGAGGTTGAAATTTCACATGATGGTTACTCCTTTATGTCTTCGATTTTAAATAAGAAGCGGTCTTAAAACAATCCCGTAAGTGGTTTTGACTGGCGGTGAAGCCTGAGGACAAAAATATACGAGCTTGAAATTTCACAAGAAGGTTGCTCCTCTACATCTTAGATTTTGAATAAGAAGTGGTTTAAAAACAATATACCCCCAAGGGATTTTGACTGAGGGGTGAGGCTAGATGACAAAACATTAATATCTCTGAATGTTTTAAAAATGAGGTCAAAATTTCACATGATGGTTGCTCCTTATTCTCAAATTTTAAATCAGAAGCAGTTTGAAAATACAATCCAAAGAGGTTTTGACTGTGGGTGGGTGGGGTTGGTGGCGTAAGGCCCCATGACAAAACTATTCTCTGAAACTGTTGTCTTACAAAGTTAAAATTTCCCATGATTGGCGCTCCTTTTCCTTAGATTTAAGTAAGAAGTAGTCTTAAAACAGTACATCCCAAGGTGTTTTTGACTGTGGGGTGGAGTGGGGTATGGTGGTGAAGCCCCACGATGAAAATATTCATTTCTCTGAAACCCTTTGATGGGGATGAAATTTCATATGATGGTCGCTCCTCTATGTCTTAGATTCTGAACAGGAAGTGGTAACAAAACACACACCCTTAAAGGGTTTTGACTGGATTGGTTAAGGCCTGATAACAAAAATATTCATTTCTCTGAAACTGTTCTACATACAAAGGTGAAATTTCACACGATGGTTGCTCCTGTATTTCCTAAATCTTAAATAAGAAGGCGTTTTAAAACAATGCACCCCTAAGTGGTAGTAACATGGGGATGAGACCTGATGATAAAAATATTCATTTCTCTGAAACTGTTTCACTAACAAAGTTAAATTCACATGACGGTTGCTCCTTTATGTAATGGAATGTAAATAAGAAGTGTGGTATTAATATAATACATACCCCTAAGGGGTTTTGACTGGTGGTGGGGGTGAGGCCTGATGACAAAAATAATCATTTCTCCTATTTATTTATTTATTTTATGCCTTTGTATGTGGCGAAGTTAGGGCTCACGGCCCTCTCTTACACTTAACCACAGTACATAATCACATACTTTAGTAAAATAACATTAGCAGACCCTAGGAGCTACTTAAATTTATGGAGTAATATTATAACAGATTATAATTGTTATTTTTAATGATTAATATTATCTAGCCTATCTACATCTACATCACCTAACAATAGTTCTAAATCATAATTGCACTCATACACACTAACATTCATACAAGCTGGTCACTTATTTAAGAGGAAATCTCGACAAGACCGTTTAAATGAGACTGTTGAAGTGCTATTACGAATACTGACAGGGAGTGTGTTCCATAGCCTTGCCCCAGACACTTGGAAAGAGTGGCTGTATACAGATGAATGATTAACAGGTATCATAAGGGTAGAAGTCGATCTGGTATTATGTCCATGGAAAGATGAGAGGAAGTTAAAATGTGAGGATAGGTATTCAGGTGTAGATTCGTTCAGAAGTCGAAAAATTAGTGTCGCAGTATGTAAATTCCTTAGTTGATCAATTTTCAGCCAGGATAGCTTCTCATAATAAGGGGAAATATGTGTCCTAAAGTTCAAAGAAAATATAAATCGTATGCAAGAGTTCATTGCCCTTTGAAGTTTCATAGTTTGTTCTGCAGTTGCATCGGTTAATACGACATCACAGTAATAAATTATTGGAAAAATGAGGGTTTGAATAAGTTTTATTTTCATGCTGTGTGGAAGAATGGATTGTTTCATTTTTAGGGGGTGAAGAGATGCATATACTTTTCTGCAGACACTTGTTATATGGTCATTCCAGTTTAATGTGTCATTCATGACAACGCCTAGGTTTTTTACAGACTTCTGAAAAGGTATAGCTTCACCACAGAGCATGAGGTTAGGCTGCTGTATGATGTTTAGCGTATTTAAAAGTCTAGATTGTCCTATTATGATTGCTTGCGTTTTCTTCGGGTTAATTAATAGGCAGTTATCTTTAGCATACGAGCTAATTGAATTTAAAGTCGAGTTCATATGGTGGATTGCTTTGTCAATGTCAGGGACCTTAAAGTGTGAGTATATCTGAAGATCGTCGGCATAAAGATGATAGTTGCAGTCGTTCAGATGAGAAGAAATGTCATTAATATAGATTAAGAATAAAAGAGGTCCAAGAATAGACCCTTGGGGAACGCCAGATAGCTTAGTCCTCCATTCTGTAGTCTTCATGTTTGATACAACTTGCTGTCGTCTATTTTTGAGGTATGAGCCCAAGAGCTGAATAGCAGAATGAGCCATGTGAAGTTTTTGTAACTTAGCTAACAGTATGTCTATATTTACAGTGTCAAACGCACTGCTAAAGTCTAGAAGGATAAGTATAGTCAGTTTTCATTCGTCCATAGCCCGTCTAATGTCATCCGTGATTTTGATTAGTGTAGTTGCAGTACTGTGTCCTTTCTTAAAACCAGACTCTAAGGGATCAAGTACAGAATGTTTTTCCAAGTATTTAACAATTTGTTTATGCATTATCTTCTCCAGAACCTTAGAAAGTGCTGTGAGGATGCAGACAGGTCGGTAGTCAGCTGCATTGCTTGCAGGAGAGATTTTTGGGACAGGCACAATGAGTGCATCTTTCCATTTAATTGGGATTTTGCCTGAAGTAAGACAGGTATTAAGTAAATGCGTAAAAATGGGCAGTATTATGTCGATTATGTAAGTCACAAATGAAATGGGAATTTCATCAGCTCCTGTTGCGTGAGATTTTATTGAATTAATTTCCCTTCTTACTTCATGTTCTGTAACGATATCAAATTCGAATGCAGGACGGATTGGGGATTGTTGCCTTAATATATTGTCAATTGTGTTTTGTACTGTCGTTGTGTCAGGAGTTAGACGTTCCGTGGAGAAATATGTATTTAGCTCATCAAGGGACACCTCGGGATCAGTATGCTTCGCAAGTGGTTTGCCAATACCCAGTGACCGAAGTTGTCGCCATGTGGAACCAGTGTTAATGTTTTTGTTTAAATGCTGGAAATAATTAAATTTCTTATTACGAATTACAAGCTTAATTCGGTTTCGAAGAACACGGTACTGCTCATGTACGTCAGCTAGTTGCCCTGCTTATAGCGTCGGTTTAGTGCGTCTCGTTCTTTCATCATAGTCTTAACATCAGCAGTCAGCCAAGGGCAGGGTGGACGTGTTACTCTCACAGAACGCTTTGGTGCATGTTTGTTGTACAATTCATGTAAATGTGAATTAAATATTTCCACTTTCTCGTCAATGTCACTCTTCATCATTATGTCATTCCAGGGGCAGAGTTGTGCATCTTGTCTCAGTTGTATTAAATTCATCCTTTTAAAGTCTCTAAACGTTACATATTTCGGTCGGTACTTCGGCACGCGAAGAGAGTATGCTAAGTATATGAGGTCATGTTTAGATATGTCAGGAACAGATACTTGACCGTGGTGAAGGATTTTTTGAGTGTTATTTGTTATTACTAGGTCTGAATGGTATGGATGAAGTCTTAGGTAAGGAGTACAAGATGAAAATAAATAAGTCCAAAACAAAAGTAATGCAGTGCAGTCGAACGAAGGCAGGTGATGTAGGGAATATTAGATTAGGAAACGAAGTCTTAAAGGAAGTAGATGAATATTGTTACTTGGGTAGTAAAATAACCAACGATGGCAGAAGTAAGGAGGACATAAAATGCAGACTAGCACAAGCAAGGAAGAGCTTTCTTAAGAAAAGAAATTTGCTCACTTCAAACATTGATATCGGAATTAGAAAGATGTTTTTGAAGACTTTTGTGTGGAGCGTGGCATTGTATGGAAGTGAAACATGGACGATAACTAGCTCAGAAAGAAAGAGAATAGAAGCTTTTGAAATGTGGTGTTACAGAAGAATGCTGAAGGTGAGATGGATAGATCGAATCACGAATGAAGAGATACTGAATCGAATTGGTGAGAGGAGATCGATTTGGCTAAATTTGACGAGAAGAAGAGATAGAATGATAGGACACATCTTAAGACACCCAGGACTTGTTCAGTTGGTTTTTGAAGGAAGTGTAGGTGGCAAGAACGGTAGGGGTAGACCAAGGTATGAATATGACAAACAGATTAGAGCAGATGTAGGATGCAGTAGCTACGTAGAAATGAAAAGGTTAGCACAGGATAGGGTAGCATGGAGAGCTGCATCAAACCAGTCCATGGACTGATGACTCAAACACACAACTAGGTCTATGAATGTATCAGCAGAAATAGTGGAAGTATGGACATGTTGGGTGGGTTTAAGGGGTAATATAGTCATGTCACATGATTAAAAAATATTTTGTAGTCGTGAGGCATCGTTGTTCAGAGTTAATAAATTGATGTTAAAGTCCCCAAAAAGTATCACGTGCTCGTATGATGGTAGCAGTCTCAGCAAGCTGTCTTCTAAGTCATGGAAGTCTCGCACTGCGTCAGGAGGCCTATATACTACTCCTACAAGTACTTTTACAGAATTGACAAGCACCTCTATGAACATATATTCAGGAGCCGTTTTTACAGCAGGAGTAGACGTGTGAACAACTTTACTCTTGAGCATTGATTTACAATATAGGGCGACCCCACCACCCCGTCTGTTCGTCCGATCATGCCTGTGAATATCATAGCCCGATATGTCAACCATGCTTGCGGGAATCGAACTACGGAGCCAACTCTCGCTTACAGCAGCGATATGAATTGGACTGTCTTCAAATATCATCTTCAGTTCATCGAGGTGAGCAACGATGGATTGGCTGTTGACATACGCACACAACAGGGCACGATTAAATGACATCAGTTCCTTCTCTAAAATGGTATGGGTAGAATAGGAAGTAGAAAGTGTTGAGGAACGGTCAGTGGCAGGTCGTGTCCTTCCAGACATATGTTCCGGTGAAAGGGCTGTGGAGGGAGAGTGTTGGGGGACTGTCCTACAGAGGAATGCTGGGGGGTGAGGGAGGGAGCAAGGAGGGGGACTTTTAATAGCCCTTCTCAACTCAAGCATGCTAACGGAATGTGAAACATGCGGCTTACCTTAATTTCCTCGTACATACAGTGGCCAGCTGATTCACACAAATACACACACATTCACAATTATGCACTAAATTAAAAATAAATAAACTACACAGGATGCACATTGTTCATATGTCGCTTTCACCATATTGCCTGATTAGTGATTGTAATTCTGCGAGTGAGTTCACTTGGAATTTCTTGCCGAATACGTGAATGATTATCCTTCCGTCTTGGCTGTATGTGTTACGCAGTCCAAAAGTCTCTCGTGCCTTATTCAAGATGTCCTTTCTCAGCCTAGTGAGGGATTCAGTTATAAGTAGTTTGGAGCCTTTCAGCTGTCGCTTAGCGCGCCAAACTTGATCCCGCTGGTGGTAGCGGAGGAATTTTATTATGATAGGTCGATTACCCTCGGTCACTACGTCCGCAGTCGATCTACGTTGGCGTCCCAGTCGATGGCAGCGATCGATGGAGTCCATGGACAGTTCAATTTTCAGGTTATCACGGAGAGTTTCAATGACCTTTCCATAGATGTCCTCATTAGGCGTTTCACTCACTCCATGCAGAAGGAGACAATTACGCCTACTGTACTGTTCCGCTTCGTCACTCCGAGCCTCCTGAATTTCCAGTCGTTTCTCGTTATCTTCGACATTGTCTTTCAGAACAGAGAGTTCAGCACAGATGGAATTTCTAAAAGTTCGGAAGTCCGCTTGAAGCACAGTCAGAACATCGCTGGGGTTGGTAGCACTGCCAGTGGGAGCAGACATGGCTTCCTCCACTTATGAAGTTAAAATTTCATACGATGCTCGTTCCTCAATGTCTTAGATTTTAAACAAGAAGTGGTCTTAAAACAATACATCCTTAAAGGGTTTTGATTCGGGCTGAAGACTGATGAAAAAAATATTCAACCCTCTAAATCGTTCAACGTACCAAGTTGTAATTTTAACCGAAGGTTGTTCTTTTATGTTGTAGGTGTCACATATGATGTAACTAAAAATATTTTACGTATGTAAGGATTGCGATCATGCAGACGTTGAAGTTCTAAAACTAATCAAGGCTTCACAGCAGCCAAGATATTGGACCATATTTCAAACTCATTTTCATAATTTCCAACAAAATCTATTTGTAAAGCTGAGGTATTTAACTGAAATAATCTTAACCTCTAGCGACTCTATGTATCATATACGATACATCATGTATTTTATCTTTTTCTGGCTCAGACAATTAGTGTTACTTGTGGTGACCTCTTGTATCACACACGATACATTATGTGTTTTATATTTGTAATTGTTGTGTCATCTTTTATTGCAAGGTAGGTGGCTGCATGGTGTAAATGTCAATACTATACTACCCTTCTATTAGTGCAGTATTTATTATATGTTTGCAAGATACCCTGCTTTGCTACGGTATTAAACTGAAAGTTATCATGGTACAGTCCCAGGTGTATCACAGAACCCCTAAGGTAAACAAAACTGTTCATCCTTGAAGTACAAAGTTGTAATTTTACAAGAATATTATACCATATACTTAAAAATATTTCTCCCTAGCTGTGACAGTCAGACGAAGCAATTTGGGGGGGGGGAAACATTTCTGTTATTTAACACCTATGATATCATTTGAAATAACAGGCTCTTTTATGGTATTGTTTGATTCACTTTTGGGTATGAAAATTCATAGCATTAAATCCATCATAAAAGAAAATATCCCTCAATGATCGCTCCTTGCTCACTATTTCCATTAGCAACTTGCAGCGCTAACCTAAACAGTAATTCAGAGAAGTCCGCTAGAGCACTCTGAACCTCGTGACTTGCACGTTCCCCATTAGGTTTGTCATGAAGTGTGTCTAAATACTCCATGAACATTTTCATCAGATTACACTCTTATTCATATAAAGCCCTCTTTCTCCAGAATATTTAAAGTAATGATTTTGCTCAGAATAGAAGCGCTAGATTTTCACTGATGTTCTCCTTCCCAATGTTTGTTTGTCCAACCCTTGTCCCGTTTCTCTACAGGGTCACGTATGAGGTGAGATGAATCTTTCGTGGTGGGTTTTTATGACCAGATGCCGTTCCTGATGTCAACCTCATTGGAGGAGTTGATGAGATTTCACGTGATATAAACAAATAATAATAATAATAATAATAATAATAATAATAATAATAATAATAATAATAATAATAATAATAATAATAATAATAATAATAATAATTTTGTGTGGCTATTTCTAGCCGAGTGCAGCCCTTGTAAGGCAGACCCTCCAATGAGTGGGCGGCATCTGCCATGTGTAGGTAACTGCGTGTTATTGTGGTGGAGGATAGTGTTATGTGTTGTGTGTGAGTTGCAGGGATGTTGGGGACAGCACAAACACCCAGCCCCCGAACCAATGGAATTAACCAATGGAGGTTAAAATCCCCGACCTGGCCGGGAATCGAACCCGGGACCCACTGAACCGAAGGCCAGTACGCTGACCATTCAGCCAACGAGTCGGACATAAACAAATAAAAGGATACAGTTTATAGAGGCAATCAAAATATTCTTCAAACTAATCCACAATACTTACGTGTTTCCAAAAAGAATGTGTGATCGGGCATTCAGGAAATATACAACTACAAAAGACAGTATAAGAACAACGGTTCCAATAGAGAAAATAAGGTTCTCATGATAAGGTGACGGCTTCAGAAATATTCTCACACTTAACTCTTGCCATACAGACTCGGTCCATGTGGAGTATTGACCAGATGTCCAGTCATAATCTGCAAGCCAAAATATAGCACTATTTAATCATCTAAGTAATAAAATTATATAAAAATTCTGAGGTTAACATACACAGAGTATATCTTAATATGTGGGACCCACATTGCAACTGGATAAGACACACAAAAACGAAAAAACTCTATATGAACATGCATTTCATTGTTCGTCATTTCCAATGATTAGTAGGCGCTGTAATTGTTGGGATGTGGTAGTAGAGGAGAGGCGAGGTTTGTTGTAGGTAGAGGCATGCAAGTAGCCAACGTCTGGACTTCCGCTATTGCCTGTGTACATCCAGCCACAGCACACTTTGTATCGCATGAGCTGCTGACTAGGCACAGTGTGTGGGTCCTTCCAGACTGTATGGTTCAAAAGACAGTGTCTGATGTGGCAAGATGGATTATTTAAATTGAGGAATGGCAGATATGCATTTGAACTACGGACTAATCAAATGTAATGCAGCAAGAGCGAGATGTGTGGACACAGATTTTGCGATAGGCTTCTTCCAGACATGAAAACATTTCAGTGATCTCACGAATGGCCGGGAGATACCGGATCAATTAAAAAATGATTGAAAGATACTGGCTGACAGGTCAGTGTCTGAACTGTTGCTCTCAAAGACCAGGTTTTGGAGCACAATGCAGAAAATACAAGCTTATAAAAGAAGGCTGCCAACAAGTCTAACAAGCACGTGGTAAATTTGAAAGACTGCAGGATTCTACAAGTCGATGACTGGATGCTTGCATTCAAGCTGCAGGTGGTTATTATGAGCATTGCCTTTATTGCAAAAGAACTGGAATGTTAAGCCAGAAATGCTATGGCATACATCTTCATACAGAGTTTTCTCATTGCCCTGTAAATTAATATCAATTATTATCAGTATATTCACTGAAATAAAAACCACATTACAATAAATTTGGATATCTATATAAAAGTGATAACATAATACTGATGTGATGATCTTTTGCATATAATAAACAGAGAAGAATGAATGGAGGAAGAAAACATGAAACACACTACAGTACATATTACACACACAAATTCATAAATGTATGGGTAAAAATCTGGGTTTTTTTCCTTTTTTTTTTTGCTTTACGTCGCACCGACACATATAAGTCTTATGGCGACGATGGGAAAGGAAAGGCCTAGGAATGGGAAGGAAGCAGCCATGGCCTTAATTAAGGTAGAGCCCTGCATTTGCCTGGTATGAAAATGGGAAACCATGGAAAACCATCTTCAGGGCTGCCGACAGTGGGATTCGAACCCACTATCTCCTGGATGCGAGCTCACAGCTGCGCGCCCCTAACCGCACAGACAACTTGCCCGGTAAAATCTGAATATTCACCACAAAAATATTGTAGTGTGTGTGTGTGTTAGAGTCATCAGTCAATAGACTGGTTTGATGCAGCTCTCCATGCCACCCTACCCTCTGCTAACATTTTCATTTCTACGTAACTATTGCATCCTACATCTGCTCTAATCTGCTTGTCATATTCATACCTTGGTCTACCCCTACTGTTCTTGCCGCATACACTTCCTTCAAAAACCAACTGAACAAGTCCTGGGTGTCTTACGATGTGTCCTATCATTCTATCTCTTTGTCTCGTCAAATTCAGCCAAATCAATCTCCTCTCACAAACTTGATTCGGTACTTCTTCATTATGATTCGATCTATCCATCTCACCCTCAGAATTCTTCTGTAAAACCATACTTCAAAAGCTTCTATTCTCTTTCTTTCTGAGCTAGTTATCATCCATGTTTCACTTCCATACAATGCCACGCTCCAGATGAAAGTCTTCAGAAACATCTTTCTAATTCCAATATCAATGTTTGAATACAGCAAATTTCTTTTCTTAAGAAAGGCCTTTCCTGCTTGTGCTAGTCTGCATTTTATGTCCTCCTTACTTCTGCCATCATTGGTTATTTTACTGCCCAAGTTACAATATTCATCTACTTCCTTTAAGACTTCAGTTCCTAATCTAATATTGTGCATCACCTGCCTTCATTCGACTGAACTCCATTACTTTTGTTTTGGACTTATTTATATTGATCTTGTACTCCTTACCGAAGAATTCGTCCATACCATTCAGCAAATTCTCGAGATCTTCTGCAGTTTCAGATAAAAATAACAATATCATCGGCAAATCTCAGGGTTTTGATTTTCTCTCCTTGGATTGTGATTCCCTTTCCAAATTCCTCTTTGTTTTTCTTTACTGCCTGATCTATGTAAACACTGAAAAGGAGGATGGGGGGGGGGGGAGGCAGACTGCAGCCTTGCCTTACTCCTTTCTGGATTGCTGCTTCTTTTTCAAAGCCCTTGATTCTTATCACCGTAGACTGATTTTTATACAGATTGTAGATAATTCTTCGTTCTCGGTATCTGATCCCAATCATCTTCAGAATCTTAAATAGCTTGGCCCATTCAACATTATTGAATGCCTTTTCTAAATCTATGAATGCCATGTACATGGGCTTGTCCTCCTTAATTCGATCCTCTAAGATCAGACGTAAAGTCAGGATTGCTTCACGTGTTCCTACATTTCTACCGAAGCCAAACTGATCTTCTCCCAACTCAGCTTCAACTTGTTTTTCCATTCTTCTGTAAATAATACGTGTTAAAATTTTGCAGGCACGAGATTCTAAACTAACGGTGTGGTAGTTTTCACACCTGTCGGCACCGGCTTTCTTGGGAATAGGTATAACAACATTCTGCTGAAAACTGGATGGCATTTATCCTGTCTCATACATCTTACACACTAAATGGAATAACCTTGCCATGCTGGTTTCTCCTAAGGCAGTAAGTAATTCAGAGGGAATGTCATCAATTTCAGGTGCCTCGTTCCTATTTAGGTCTCTCAGAGCTCTGCCAAAATCTGACCTCAAAATTCAGTCTCCCATTTCATCAGCATCAACAGCCTCTTCTTGATCCAGAAACAAATCATCTACTTCTTTACTTCATACAACTGTTGTATATGTTCTTGCCATCTTTCTGCTTTGTCTTCTTTCCCTAGAAATGGCTTTCTATCTGAGCTCTTAATACTAATGCACCTAGATTTCCTTTCTCTTAAGGTTTCCTTCACTTTCCTATACGCAGCATCTACCTTTCCTAGGACCATACAACTTCGACATCCTTGCACTTCTCCTCCCGCCAATCTTCCTTAGCTGCCTTGCACTTTCTATCCACTTCATTCTTTAATCGCCTGTATTCTTTTCCGCCCTCTTCATTTCTAGCATTCTTGTATTTTTGTCATTCTATCAATCACTTCTAATATCTCCTGAGTTATCCACTGATTCTTAGTTGATCTTTTCTTCCTTTCTAACATTTCTTTAGCAGCCCTACTGACTTCATTTTTCATGACTATCTACTCTTCCTCTATTGTGTTTCCTTCAGCCTTTTCATTTAGTCCTTGTTCCTTGAAACAATCCCTCGCACTCTATTCTTTCAACTTGTCTAGATCCCATCTCCTTGCATTCCTTCCTTCCTTCAATTTCTTCAACTTTAGATGGCATTTCATGGCCAACAAGTTGTGGTCAGAGTCCACGTCTGCTCCTGGGTAAGTTTTGCAATTCAGCACCTGGTTTCTAAATCTCTGCCTATTCATAATGAAGTCTATTTGATATCTTCCACTGTCTCCAGGTCTCATCCACGTATACAGCCATCGTTTGTGGTGTTTGAACGAAGTTTTGGCAAGGACTAAATTATGATCAGTGCAGAATTCAACCAAGCGACTTGCTCTTTCGTTCCTCTGTCCCAATCCGAATTCTCCTAGTGTATTACCTTCTCTTCCTCAGCGTACCACTGCATTCCAGTCTCCCATCACAATTAGATTTTCATCATCTTTTACATATTGTATTAAATCTTCTATCTCTTCATATATTCTTTCGATTTCCTCATCATCCGCTGAACTAGTAGACATACAGACCTGCACTATTGTGGTGGGTATTGGTTTGGTGAATATTGTAGTATCTACCAGAAAAATTGGTATTTTCCAAGAAAGATTTAATTTTTAAAACTTAACTTCTTTGATGCTCATCCTCTAAAATTAAACCTGCTTAGTAGTGCAGTTGGATTCACACCTGCTTACTGTGTTCAAAGTTGGTTGGCATTTTAAAGAACTTAAATGAGAGACTTGCATCTTTTAATTGCACACTTAATGGCACATGAAATTATTTTGGAACACTGATGTTCTTTAAAAGCAATAACAGAAGGGATATTTAAATATTTATCATTTAAGGTGATTTAATCGAAACACACAAATATTATATTCTCTCGGATTTATTCATCAGTTACATACCTCTTATCATATTTAACAGTATGTCCTCATTTCTGTAACTTACATTACACTTCAATGAAGCAGCTATATAAGAAACCTGTACTACATACTCCTCTTTTAGAGCGGTGAAATTTCTGTAGGCCCATAAACATTATAGGGTGTAACAAAGGATGGCCAAATTTTCAGGACACGTTCCTCACTTATTGTCTTATTTGTTGCATTGAGTTCCGAATGTGCTGATGGTGGGTTGATGCACATATCAATAATAATGTTATTGGCTTTACGTCCCACTAACTCTTTTACGGTTTTCAGAGACTGGAATTCCAGAGGTGCTGGAATATAGTCCCGCAGGAGTTCTTTTAAGTGCCAGTAAATCTACCGACATGAGGCTGACGTACTTGAGCACCTTCAAATACCACCGGACTGAGAAAGGATCGCAGCTGCCAATTTGGGGTCAGAAGGCCAGCGCCTCAACTGTCTGATGCATATAACAATCCTATCGCAGGGCAGTTTGATAATTTTATGTAAGAAAGAGAGTCTTACGGTATGCTGATACGTTCTGGTCATGTGTGTTTCCCATGAATAATGTATTAGGTAAGTTGTAGAAAATTAGTGCTAACATGGAAATAAAGCATTTCCAGATCCATGTCCAAATAACATATTCTCTTCTTCTAAATGTAAAGAATGTTTCCTGAAAGTTTGGCTGTACCTTATTGTTACACCCTGTGTATCTGGACAATACAACAAACTGGTGTAGAAACTAAGACAGAGATGGACTGATGTCGGTACAATGCGGGAAACATGTTGCAGAAAATAGATATCACTTGACATTCGAATATCTTCCCTGTGGCAGACAGGATCAGCCATCAAACAATATGACATGTCAAAAGGCCAGAAATGTCTGACAGTGGTCAGAAGAGCATGTACTTTCAAGTACTTCTCTAGGTCTCTAATTCCTCACAACATAACCCAATTAAGGATTTGTGGGACCACATCGAGGATTGCGTTTACACTATGAATCCTCCGCCATGCACTCTCCAGCAGCTGTGAGTTGTCTGATGCCAGAGACCTGTAAAACTTCCATGCAGGGATTCAAAAGCTGTGTAGACCAGTTCGTTCTTAGGTAGGAACTATGAAATCAGCCAACAAAACTACCACCCTTACTGCTAGCAAGGTAATTTTGGAGAATGAGAAACAGCACTTTTCCACTCTTTTAAATTGTAACTCTATTACAGCTGAGGTCTTTGTCTGTGATGTGCCACAACAGCTGCAGAGCCATGGATGGCAATGCCACTGTCTACCAGGAATTCTGTGAGGCTCTCAACAAACTGAAACCCAGAAAGGCACTTGGAACAGACAACATCCCAATGAAGTTTATTCAGTGTGGAGTGGATTTTTATACCTAAAGGCAAGGCTCTTCACACTAATCCTTTTAATCAGCAAATACCTAGTGACCTTAAAAATGCATCTACAAATGTGAGTGTAGTGTATACGTGACAACTATCGTGATACATCCCTGCTGTCCACACACATCCATATGATATGTGGGGTGTAAATTCATTCACTTAAATATATTCCAGCAGGACTATCAATCCATCTTCCAGCAAGGTCTGGTTCTTTACCAATCTTAAAAGAAAGTCAAGGAGTTCTTCAGCGATAACATATTCTCTACTGGTGTGCTAGAGCAGTCCAGTGAATTCCACTGACAATCCTATTGGAAATATGGCTATTTGCAAAAGGAGATTCTCAAAAACGTAAGTACGAGAAACAATTTGAGGGTGGTTATAGGATGATGAAGTTAAAAATATGCGCTCAGAGCTTGTGGAATCTATGTCAAATTAGCACGAAAACCACAATGAGATTCCAGAAGAATCTTCTTAGAAACAACCTGAAGACTGCTAAGAAGAATCCTTGCAAGATTTCACACGAGTACACAGACCCAAAATCTACAGAGAAAATTTGGTTGGCGATCGATCTGGACCGATAAATCTCCAACCTGTGTGTGTGTATTAGCAAGTTGGTGATGCTGGTTACTGTTTTAAGATGAAGTACAACTGGGCAACCATCCTCTGTTATTAGCAAGCTACCTTGGTGATGTCACTCAGCTATCACAGTCATAATGAACGCAGTTACAAAATCTCTGTATCTTACTTGAAATGTCAAAATCAGGGCTTGTAGCAGATGAATGTTTTCAGCTAGTAACTCATGTAGTTGACAGGGAGAAGGGGTTTTTGTAAGCCAAGCCAATGGCATAAGTGTTGCCATAGCAATCCTACCACCAAGTAGCATTCCTTGTTGCTATCAGTTACCTCAAGAGGCATCATTTTCATGAAAGTCTGACCACTGCAGAGAACATCAGCAACCCCTCTATTTAGTGTTTTATGATCTGGAAAAGCCCTTTCATTCTATTTGAGAGCTGCCATGAGAATGTTGAGATACTTTAGTTGGCCTGGTTTGAGCACTCATGAGATACAACTGGTCGTATTCGCCATCCGAAAAACATCAACGATGCTTTCTGTAACACACGTGGATTGAACCAATGCTCTTTGCTTTGCTGCTTTTTTTTTTTTTTGAAACATTGTCTATCAATACCTCCGGCACTGAATTAAGGTATTGCCTTGATGAAATTCTGCTCAACTTGACCAGACTTCGTTCACATAATTTAACTCATTCCGTTACATATGAGTCATTCCAGGAGCTTATAACTAGGGCCTGGATTATTTTAAAATGCATATGCACATATGCAAATGCATATTTTGAACATTAATAATGTTATTTGCTTTACGTCCCATTAACTACTTTTACGGTCTTCGGAGACGCCGAGGTGCCGGAATTTAGTCCCGCAGGAGTTCTTTTACGTGCCAGTAAATCTACCGACACGAGGCTGTCGTATTTGAGCACCTTCAAATACCACCGGACTGAGCCAGGATCGAACCTGCCAAGTTGGGGTTAGAAGGCCAGCGCCTTAACCGTCTGAGCCACTCAGCCCGGCAATATTTTGAACATTAGTGCATATTTTGAATGTTAGTGCATATACATATATATTTTTCTCTTATGTGTGATCGATTATCTAAGATTTCTGAACAAAATGAAAAACTAATGAACTCAATATGTTGTACATCCCTTGGCAACACGAGAAGACTTCCCTGATGAAGGAAAATGCTTTCAGTGTCGTAATACAAGCAGGTATACGGGTAATGATGGTAATGATCCTTTTCACAACAGCTATTTCCTTCTTTCTGACATTCCTTCCTCCTTACAGTAGCCTCCTAAGGTTTGCTTAAACACGTGCGTTCATCTGTTAACTTGCTCTTCGTCCATTGCTGTGTTTTTATGAAATTAAAATGTAAAAATGCCTAAAGATAAGAGCTCTAGGTCTTTTTTAATTAAAACTGTGGATATCAGGCAATAGTGACTATACAAGTGAGGGTGATGTAGTGTACTGTCAAGTGTGTGACAAGAGTGTAAAAGCGATAAAAAATTTCAAACTGAACAGCATTCGAAAACAACTTCACATCTCAGATGAAAAGACAGAGTAAGAATACGCAACACTACTTTTAACCGACGTGGAAACACAGCGTGCAGTTAGTACATTTTCCGCTGGTATTTGTAAATCTTTTGTATGAAGGTTGAATAATCCACATCTACACTCGTTTCTTCAAAAGTATTGTGCTAATCAAAGGATACCAGATGAATCTACCCTTAGGAAGAACTGTTTACTTTCAATGCACCGATTCGTGTGGTCGATACATTGCGAACTTCATAGTGGGTAAATTATGTCCAGAAGAATCTGGCAAACCTCATTTACTTTTGTGCAAAGTGCTAGAAAAATACAACCACGCTACACTTGCAAGATTTGTTAACGATTTCCTGCGAGTTCTGCGGCCTAGTGAATCGGAGAGCGATTGTTACAAAGTGTGCCTTTTAGTCACAGATGCAGCTTCGTATATGATGAAAACTGGTCAGCCTCTTCGAGTACATTTTCCAAATCGTGTTAATGTCACATGTTTGGCCCATGGATGGCATCGTATTGCAGAAAAGATACGTACTCTCTTTCCATTTGTCAACAAAGTATTTTCAAATGGGAATAATCTGTTCCTAAAAGCACCAGCTCGTGTACAGTTGTACAAAACTCATCTGCCTCAGGTTTCTCTTCCGCCGGAACCTGTTCTAACAAGATGGGGAACTTGGTTATCTGCAATATCGTTCTACCAGGAGAACTTTAATCAAGTGAAAGATGTAGTTAAAAGTATTGATAATAGTCATACTGCGTGTGTTCGTAAAGCAAAGTGCGCATTTGATTCGGAAACTGTATATAAATATATCAGTTTCACCCATGTGCATGATTCGTCACTTTCGAAGGCGATTAAGGGCCTAGAAACTCACGGTGCACCCCTACACGAATCCCTTCAGTTAATTAAAAACACCATTAATTCTTTAAATGGTGTACATGGTGAAACGGTAGAAAAAGTTAAAAGGAAACTCGGTGCAGTGTTGAAGGAATGAAACATGTTTATCAATTTAACACTGAGTCGAAATTAAATAATCCGTTTGGTAACTGTATTTTATCTAATTTTTAATGCATATTTTCAACATTTTTAGTGCATATGTGCATGCATATTTTTGGAGTTTTTTGTGCATATGTATCCGGGCCCTACTTATAACACATTCATTAGAGCAATTGGACGGTAACTTTCAGGACAATTGGGGTGTTTACCACAGTAGTTGAGGAATTCAGGGTGGATGCCTTTCAAAAACTTATGCTTTTCTGTTCTTTGTTATCTTCAGGGCACACACAAGCTCCTCTCCAGTAAATGGGGCAAAGAATGATGATCCAGTCATTCACTTATCATATGTTTTTTTTTTTTTTTTAGTGCTGGGAGTGTCCCAGGACATGTTTGGCTCGCCCGGTACAGGTCTTTTTATTTGACACCCATAGATAACCTGGGTGTCTGGATGTTGGATGATGTTGGCGAGGGAGAGGGTGAATCGAATAACATCAAGCTTTACGTCCCCATCCGACGGACAAATCACCGTCAACAGCATCATATGCCTCACTCCATATGAGCCCTGTAGAGCAGTTTTGGAATTTAATCCAGGCTTTTGGCACGCAATCTAGTGATTAGAAATTGTATACCGGTACTACCACCTCCCCAACCATGCTGGCCAACATTCTGATAGCGGATTATTTTTTACCAACCGGGGCTCGAACCGGCTAACCACAGTGTCTGACCATATAGACTTCAATGCCTTAACGATCATAGCCACTTCCAGTGGACCAAGCTAATTTTAGACCTAACCATAGTAGTGAGGACCAAGTTCTTGCATTAACAACTAACATAAGACAGGTTTTGAAAAACGATTGCACACAGTAAAGTCACAACTCATGAACAATATGTTATCAAAGAGACTGATCCAGGTAGCTATGGACAATAAGCAGAACAGATATAATGGCCTCCCTCAAGGATCTGTGCTCTCCCCATTGCTGTTTAATTTGTATATGGCAGATGTACCGTATACTACATCACACTGATGATTTTGCAATCGTTACTCAACAATCCACTGTAGATGAGATAGAAACAATTCTAAATAGAGACGTTGGCATTTTGTGCGAGTAATTTGATAAGTGATGCCTAATTCCAAGCACCAGTTAAAGAGAAACCTGTTTCTTCCACCTGAATAGCAAACATTAAAAGTTATCACTCAATAACTCTCCTCTACTGCATGATGATGATCCAGTCATTCACTTATATGATATTGAGGCCAACCCAGGTTTTCTTGGCGGATGCTGAACACTAAATAAGGCCTGCCACTCAATTGGAGCTGTGTTGTTCAACTCCAGTTGCCACTCACAAAATCCATTGTATGACCCAAGTACCTTGGAGTAACTCTTGATCGGACACTATCATTCAAGAAACATTTATTGAATAGCGCCACTAAACTTAGGGCAAGGAACAACATCATTCAAAAACTTGCGGGATCTTCATGGGGAGCCTTGGCATGCACTCTTCGATTGTCATCAGCAGTGGGGCTGGTTTATTCTTCAGCTGAGTATTGTACTTCTGTCTGGCTGAATAACCCATATGTTGAAAGGACTGATACAGATCTGAACCAGTCCATAGTCAAATCTACTCCATTTTTCTGGTTGCCAGTGTTGATTTACATACCACCTCCAACAATACAAAGACAAAATAATCTGATTTGTGAGTTTAGGAAAATATTAATGAACCGAGTTCTCCCCATCCACGAAGACTTGGCTGTTAGGTTTGGATGTTTGAAATCAATATATCCTTCCCTTCAAACTACCAGGGAGCTCATCAACAGGTCATACAATGGATTTTATGAGTGGCAACTGGAGTTGAACAACACAGCTCCAATTGAGTGGCAGGCCTTATTTAGTGTTCAGCATCCACCAAGAAAACCTGGGTTGGCCTCGATAGAATTTGCAACAATCATAGACAGTGTGGGGTATGAGATCCTCCCGAGTATGACTGCAGTGAGGAAAAGCAGACCATCCAGCATATCACCACTGAATGCCCTAGGAGATCATACTTGGGGCCACTGGAAGATTTTGTGTAGGCTACAGATAAGATTACTCACTGATTAAACAATTTAGATTTAAATTTATGAACTCTACATAAGTTTGATTGATTGTTTAGTGCTTTTTCCTTTTTTCAAATACTTTATTATTTACTTTATATTTGTATGTAACTTATAACACTATGTACTAGCCAATAAATAAATAAATTAATTTAACGCATGTGACCAAGATATCTGAACTGTAGCATACTGATGACACTGCATCATCTGCTCTTACACCTGATGAGCTGCAACAGTCAGTCAACATTTTCAAGTATGCATATGATTTTTTGGCCTCGCTATCAATGTTCAAAGAAACAAGATTCTTGCCTAACCTGACCCATGGAGTTGCCTTAAAGAGTTCAATGTCTCAGTCTCAGATGTGACTCTAAAACAGGTAGAACACTTTTCATACCATGGAAGCATTTTGTCTAAATGATGCACCTCAGAGGAGGATGTAGAAAACAGATTCCGTGCTGTCCACCTGGCATTTGGTTGGCTATGCAACTGTGTCCTCAAGAATAAAGACTTAACAGTTCATACCAAACACACAGTGTATAAAGCAGCCATCATCTCAATGTTACTCTACAAAGTGATTCTTGGACCCTGTACCATCGTGATATCAAAAAAATTGAGAATTTTCATAAACAGGAAATTTCTTCCATATTAAATATCATATAAGAGAACCAAGCCTCCAATCTTGTACTGTAATCCTTGAGAAAATGTACATGATCAGTGTAGAAGCCTCTTATCGTTGGCCATCAATTTTGAATGACCGTGCATGCCTGCTGTATGAGCAACACCAGGCTTCCTTGTCAATTTCTGTGTGGTGAACTTTCCTTGGGTACGAGACCCCATGGTGTCCCTTTCAGGAGCTATAAAGATCAGCTTAAACAAACCATGAATGTTACAAATATAAAGCATCAAACCTGGGGCACACTTGTCAAGAATTGCTTGCTTTGGTGCCAAACCACTTGTACTGCTACTGAACTATTTGAGCAAGAGTGTCGCAGGCATGAAGAATCTAAATGACAGAAATGCATCCTCCATCAGATGCAGCCCATCCTTCCCAACCATAGAATGAAATTTGTATGGATACATGTTTCATGCTATAACTGGCTTGTTCAGTCATCTGAAATACTGTACAAGCACAAACAGTATTGCATTAAAATGGATGGAAAGCAAGAGAAATTGGAAACTTGGAAAGGAGTAATAGCTGCCGACATAACCTTGTAAATCGTCAAAATGTATATTGAATTAAGAGTTCTCTTTGGGCAATGATGTAGAATTTATTGCATTATGAAGAAAAATATTAATGGAAATAGAAAATGCTAGGAGAAGAATTTTGTACCTTAATAGTGGATATGAACAACAAGACATTCCAGCTATATTTGAGACCAAATAAGATAAATTTTCGGAAATACATGTCATAATAAAGTAAATTATTGGCAAACAAGAAACTCCTATTCAAAACAGAATTGCGGCAGAAGAAAGATTAGCTATTCGCTCAAAATTAGTAAGTTTTCAGTTTATAGAGCGCACCTTTTTAAACAATATAGGCCTACAATTTTAAAAAATTCTGAAATAGTAAACAATATAACTACTACAGATATCCACAATTTAATATATATACTGAATTGCTGTTTAGTCATGTCCCTTGTATTACACAGAAATGGAAAACATCTGACGGCCTCTATGACCTGTTCATAACTGTATTATATGTGAAATACAGTAACAAAAGAAAGTTAAATCTAATATATTTTCTTTCCACTAGATTTCATACGAATACACAGAGCCAAACTCTTACAGATAAAATTGGGTTGGCGATCCATCTGGACCGAGAAATTTCTAGTCTGGCAAAGAATCTTTGTGGTTTGTATAGGTGCACATTAAAATACATTGCACAGTTTTATTTTGCTCTGCAGTGATTTTATCAGCAAAGTTTTCTCAGTTTGTGTGTAATAGACCTTACCCTAACATGCAGTCGTTACAGTTAATTATATGACTAAATCTTGTCTGCATTAGCCACACGGAATCCAAACTAGAAAGGTGTGACTTCCCATTTCAAAAGACTCGTGTGTATTAGCAAACCCTGTTGAGGTCACTCAAATATCACACCTTTTGTGAAATAAGTAATGTCATTATAATGAATGTAGTTACAAAATCTTTGTTTCTTACCTGAAATCTCGAAAGCAGGGCTTGTAGCAGTGGAATAGTTCATCGTAGTTTTGACACACATTCCAGTTTCATTTGGACCATTTACCCAAAGATACTGAAATATCTGAAGCAGAAGAATTATATATTAAGTAAGCCTATTTGGAATAGCAAGTTCATTTTGAGTAAAAATTGTTTTACTTCACCTGATATTGAGGATTATTATGGCACTGTTCCTCAGTGTGGTTGGTGAATTCTCCAGTGAGATATGCTAGGGTCTGGCCAGTCAGCATGGTGATCTGATTTTGGCCTGCCCAGGTATTTACGCCAACATACAGACTGGCTGGTCTCTCCATCAGGGGTTGCTTATAGGTTGCAGCTCGGAACAAGGAGCAGTTTGCTTTATCTAAGTAGCAATGGAACAATTCATCAACCTGTATAGGAAATACGAATCAAAAGAATTAAAGATAATAAGACACAAAAAGTAAAAAATTCTCTGAAGTGTTGCATACTGTCATTCTATTGTCTCAAAATGCAGAACACCTTTCCTTTCATGCATTCTGCTTTACAGATACATGCAGTTCATCAATCAGCTTGATCATTCTTATCTTATCGATACAAGTAAGCTTAAAAGTAATTATTGTTAAAAGATTTAACCCTAGAATAACACTCTCTCTCTCTCTCTCTCTCACCAACTTCCTGGAGTGCTTCCATTTGTCAGTAGGGGTGATATCACTTGCTTTCGTGAAGTGTTACTCCGGTTACAGCGTATTTTCAGAAAGTCACTATGCTTTTCTTATGTTTATATTTATGATATATTAGGTTAACATATCATGTATACTAGGTTAAATATTGCAACCCCATATGGGGTCGTATTGGTCATTACGAATTGTAAAGGTATATGCGCCCCCATATGAGGTCGCACTTATGCAGTAGTTTATGTCCCAACGCTCGGCCATACTTACCTTTTCCTCTCCAGGGATGTCGTTGATTATGAGAGACTTGTTAGCTTGTTCATACTAAGAGCTTGCTACTGCTGAAGTGTTATTCAGATTCGTAGGATAGCCGAGAAAGCAAATTTCAGCTAAATGACAAATATGATCTTAAATTTTATTCATGAACACAAGATTTTATATAAATAGAAAATAAATAATTCATTATACATAATATTTGAAAGATATATACATATCATAATAACAGAAACAGTGAATTGTTTAGTATTTGCTGCAATAACTGCACATATGTGAGCTGCTACTTCATCATCTGCATCAGAAGTTATCTCAGGAAAAAGAGAGGCAGTCAAATATTGTCGGGAAACAGTATATGTGAATGTAGTTATTGGTTCACTACGGACCAGGAACGTCATGATCATCATTCCATTGTATTTATGTGTGAACCTGTGTTATTGTGTTGCCTGTAGTATCGTGAATGTAAACAAGTGCTGAAAGTACAGGGCAATTCAAAATGATGGACCCGATTTCATAAATTTATTCTATGAAATCTAATGAACATATCATACTGTGAGATATGCGCAAAGAAAGGCAAACTTTCAAAGTTTAGTTGAATTTAGATTTCAACCCACGTGGTTTCATTTTCAGCCGTTACGAGCACGCAGGAAGCGAGTAAAGAAAATGGCTGCGGCTTGAAAGCAGAAATCGCTCTGTGTGCTTGACTACTCGTTTTCACTTTGATAATCACTTTCAGCACTGCCACTACTTTCTGCAATGTCATCATCTGTACTTGGTTCAAAGTCACTGTAACTCTATTCCTCGTTTATATTGTCATTAAGAGATATGAATTTCATTTTGAATGGTCCGTATTTAACTATGATTACAATTAAATTAAAACTTAAGAGTAAAATATTTCCACCTTTTCAATACAAAATCAAGTAATGTGGGTTACATTATGGAAGAAACATTTATTGGAACTAGTTTTGACCTGTTTATTAAGGTCATCATTAGCCAAATCGCGAGTTGCACAGTGTATCTGATAGTTCATAGAAATTGTAAAAAAGTCGTGAAAACACGGTTGATTGACACTATAAATGTGAAAAAGTCAAAATTGTTGTAAAAGTTTGGATAATGCATAAAATACATAAATTAATGCACTTAGCTGTTGAAGGAAGAATTCAAGAAGAAGAATTTGGGCGGTGAAGATTCTTGAGGTTTGTATATATCACTCCTTATAAAGCTCTGATAGTTACGCTGCGATGTTTTGGACGTATTGCACCCGCCCCCTCTCTATATGGCACCGGCGAGGAATCTACAGGGTCGCTGACGGGTCAAGAAGTATGAAATAAATAGGCGCTGAACTAAAGTCAACTTAGAGGCGTACAAGGGAGGAGAAGCGGTGCATATAGCTAAAAATGAGAACACATTTGAATTAAAAATATAAAACTCACAAACCGGTTTATTGAACCTTAATGATGATGGGAAATGACGCATGAAATAACCCTAATGAATTACATTAAAATTTACAAATGTTCGTTGTAGTTTGTTTGGCGGACGTCTGTCCGTTATACGTGATAGAAACGAGTACGTTTATCGCGGAGCGATGTATCGTGACATATAGCGAATGGTAATTTTATCATAACACTGAGGCTATATTATCGCCAACACATAATCTAACATGCGTCCGACAACACATCTGAGCAATCCCTATTCTAATAAAGACCTAGATTTCCCCATGAAATGACGTAAAATAAAATACACACATATGACACAACATCTGGGTTCGAACCCGACCCTCGCTATCCTGGACGTCGCCAAGCTGATGGACAGAACCACCACTGACCTTATGTACAACCACACATGACATAAAAAAACACATAAATGGTACATGATATGCGAGAAAAATACATAAAAGGCACTTGATCTTTCTTCTGACGTTGTAGGCCTCCAATGCCTACGTTGAGCATCGAACTGACAACCTCTTGCGATGAAGGCAGGGTCCTGTAATCCCTATCTAATTATACTCGCACAATTAACAACGATTCATTGGCAAACATTACCATTATCGGCGGGTCGCTTGTTAATTAATACACTGCTCTGCTGTGTTAGGTAAATCACATTATTTTTGCCGTTGAAAGAAACCAACTTTATTTCCACAGCCAAGTCCCTCCTTCCTCGCTTACGGGACATTCAAACAAAAAAAAAGAAACACACTGGGCCAAGGCCAGACGGCGGTTGACCACCCTCATGGGGTCAACACCCACACAACCTTCCCTTTCCAAAGGGAACCGTAACATTTCACTCGGAAGTACATCTCCAATATCCTGCGGCCTTACCAGACTCGCGCAAATCACTTTGAATTAAACACATATCTACCCAGCAGTATCATATCATTTTTTTACAACACAACTCCCGTATCATAATGGTAATCTTTGCCTGATTGTTGTTATTATTATTATTATTATTATTATTATTATTGCCGTCCTACATAGCTTACCCGCTACCTTGCTTATACATGATCATCGCGCGGAATCTATACAGCAATTACAACACAATTAAGCACTCGCGCGGCAATTAACATCTGATTACTGACTGCTAATTAATCGATGGTCGGCACATGGCTACTTTATCGTCACACGGCAATACATGCATTAATTAATTTTCACACGAATCGATGTTTAACACACTTATTATGATCACTTCCTGGTATATTTAAACACAGAATCAATTTAAACTTACCACTCCCTATCTAAGTATTTCAAAGGGTGGAGTTTTTGTTGTGGGTGTCAGTCCGGCCGTTGAATCTCGCAGCTGCATGCCTTACGTACTATAGCACTTACCGTTTCACATACCATACACTTATCAAATTAATGAATACTCTAATAACTACTCTCACTGCACTCCCATAAACTAATTATTCCTGGTCTTCTGACACAAATAAACAAACAGAATCTCCCAAGAAAGAAATAATCGAATGAATCTCCATCCCATGCAAAGCTAGAGTATTATATTCCCTAAATTATTTACACTCAATTACTCAGACCTGTTGTCGGTTTCCTAAACTAAGGATTAATAATTACGCGCCCATTCCGGCGCTCTATTTCAATAGAACTACATCTTTAGTCTCTTATAGCGTCAGTTTACAACAAATATTCCCATCCTTTCTATGCATGCCAGATATTAGAATTTTGTACTCATCTCTATCACATGATGATGACACCTGCGCCAACTCAGGAGGTCCATCCTGAGCTTACTCCTCCTCCATGGGCACCACGGTGGTTACTTCAGTTTCCATTCCATCTTGGAGTTGAAGATCCATTGTTCGATGCTGGTGGAGTCCTTGGCAGCTAATCCTGTGTACACACAACGTCACTGTTTAATTCACACTTCGGTTAACAGCGTTCACTGTGAACGTCCGGTCACGATCTCGTAAGCTATTACGTAGCCCGCGGTTCAGTACCGAATCTCGTCTATCTCTCGGTTTTCCTATTCAGTCTGCTGCTACGTCAGATTATTATACTACCGTAATGATAATAATATTACTTTACACATCACGGTTTCCTAAAAAATTAACACATCCGTCATAGAGATCAAATTATACACTGTTTATGCAAACTGTATTATTTCACTAAAATTAGGAGTTAACTTCACATGAACAAAGAACTAACGAGGGCTTAACCGAGCGTAGCTTCGCCGCCGACAAGCCTCTAACCCCGACTGACGCTTGTCCCTTCCTGCAGTAGTTTTTACAAGGGAGCAATACCCCTTCCACTAATTTGCGTAGCGCCTATTCCCGGCGTACTCGAGGTAGGTAGCGCTACTTTCACTTTCAGTTTTTTAAGGACTTCAATCACTTTGAATAACTTCTATTTACCATCATTTACCGGTATCTAGTTGGTGCGATTGAGACATAACCACTCAATTATCCTTCGGTGAATCTCTTTAAATTAATTAAAATCTGTTTGGTAAACTTACGTGACGGGAAGCAAGATAAAGGAAGAAAAAGAAAAAGACAGAAGAAATTTCGGAAAGAAATGGGGAATGGAAGGGGAAAAATAAAATATAAAATATCTCAAGTTATCCAAAAATTTTTGAGGAAGAATTATCAATTTATGTCTAAACAATCCATCAAACACACCTCAGATCTAATAAATAAATTAAATAACATCTACATCTAACCCCATCACTCCCTTCAGTCTTTCAATATCGTTAAGATGTATCCCAGTATACAAATATCAAAATTTTACCCTATTATTGAAAATAATTTAAATAAATAAAATAAATAAAATAAAATAAAATAAATAAAAAAAAATAAAAAATAAAATAAATAAAATAAATAAATAAAAATTAGTTGTAAATAACAATTTATTCACTTTTGATAACGTTATCTATCAACAGGAAGGTCTAGCAATGGGATTACTTGCCTCAGGTATCCTAGCTGAAATATATCTAGATTTCCTAGAATATAATAAGATTGACAACAACCAAAACTTTAACAATATTCTATTTTGGGCCAGGTATGTAGATGATATGTTAGTTATTCTAGATGAAAAAGCTACCACTCTTCTCAATCTTAATTTTTGCTAGTGGCTTTAGGTTGCACCGACACAGATAGGTCATATGGCGACGATGAGATAGGAAAGGCCTAGGAGTTGGAAGGAAGCGGCTGTGGCCTTAATTAAGGTACAGCTCCAGCATTTGCTGGTGTGAAAATGGGAAACCATGGAAAACCATCTTTAGGGCTGCCGACAGTGGGATTCGAAGCCACTATCTCCCAGATGCAAGTTCACAGCCGCGTGCCCCTCAATCTTAATAACATTGATCCACATATTATATTCACACCAGAAACCAAACAAGACCAAAAAAATAAACTATTTAGATCTAACCACAATCCTTCATGATTCAACACATCCCGACTCAAAAACAGGCAACTTACAACAGCTTAGTTCACAGAGCCTTCACTGTACACATGTCTAAAAAAGATCTTAAAAATGAATTGAACACCACTTGATACATTGCAAAATCCGAATGTTACAATAATTTTTCATTGAAAGAATAATCAACAAATACAGACACTGCCCCTCAACATTCCCTTAATTTCCACTTTCACTTTTACTAAAGACATCTACAAAATCACTAACAAAGGCCCCCTACTCGATATAACAGAAAACTGTATCATACATTTAGATCAATATTTCAACTCAAACCATAACCTAAATGTAATTTCTGAGATATCAACATTCTATTTGACCTCCTGATTATTTTTTTTTAAAATGTTAATTTAACTAATCTAAAATCAATTTTTCATTCTATTCATGGCACCTTTCATACGTGTTTACTCCTATTCCTTCACCCCTTGGCCCCACCAAAATTAGCCCTTCCTCTCTCATTTTTCCACCTCACTTAACCAAATATCTCCAAACTATCCTACCTATTTTCTCTTTCCTTACCTTCGTTATTTTTGCTTCCTTTCATATAAATTATACAATACGTCCAACATTTCGCACTGCAAATTGATTCGCATATTACATATTTTATTACCTTTTCTATGTGTTTTCTTCCCCCATTTCCATTCCCTTTAAATTAGCTCCTCCTTTTTTCCCCCTTCCATTCCCTATTTCTGCCCGCAGTTTCTCCTCTCTTTCTTTTCCTTCTTTTATCTTGCCTCCCATCACATAAGTTATCCAATACGTCCAACACTTAGCAACGCAAGGTGAGTCACATATTACATATTTTTCTTTTTTCCCCTCTTTCCCATTACCATTTTACTAATTTGGCTTTTATTACTATTAACAATTTTATTCATTTCATTTATTTCCGCACTAAACTGCGAATCTTCTCCATCATATTAAATTTGTAAAACTTTTTAAACTTTCAAGCGCTACTTTCACTTTCAGTTTTTTAAGGACTTCAACAATCACTTTGAATAACTTCTATTTACCATCATTTTACATTGTTCACTGCGTGTGCATGGATTGTTTGCTCAGCACTACTACTATCCTTGATGATTTGCAGCTTTTAGAATTCCGTATCGTGTGATACATAATTTTCAAGAATCTTCGTTATCCTTCAATGACAATTATGTGCATTGATGTATGCATTTTTAAACATAATCTGAAACTTTGATCACCAATGAGACCTTACCTGCAATACGTCCAACAGATCGCAGCGCAACTATCAGAATTTCATAAGGAGCGACATATACAAACCTCAAGAATCTTCAACGCCCAAATTCTTCTTCTTGAATTCTTCCTTCAACAGCTAAGTGTATTAATTTATGCATTTTATGCATTATCCAAACTTTTACAACAATTTTGACTTTTTCACATTTATAGTGTCAATCCACCATGTTCTCAGGAATTTTTTTTTTTTTTTACAATTTCTATGAACTATCATATACATTGTGCAACTCGCGATTTGGCTGATGACCTTAATAAATACGTCAAAACTAGTTCCAATAAATGTTTCTTCCGCAATGTAACACACATTACTTGATTTTGTATTGAAAAGGTGGAAATATTTTACTCTTAATTTTTAATTTAATTACATTGTCATTGTCCAAATTATTCAACAAAGCGCTCAGACTATCTTCATTAAGTCTCTTACAGCTCGATTTACTCATAGTGGTAATGAACAAACTAACACATTAACTCACACAACATGAAACTCACAACACTGCACACCAACTGAGATAGACAATGACTTTGTCACCCTACAATGCACTTCTGACGTACCCTATGGAGTTGCGCCAAAACGGAAATTGAAGAATTGAGGAATGAAAGGTGGCCTATGCACATACTTAAATAGACTGCCGACAAATGGCAGGAAGAGGCTTTATACAGCTCCAAAATACAGATATACTGTGCATCCAAATGGGTACGCACAGTTCTCGATTTTGAACGAACGTATGACCCCATATGGAGACGTGAAGCTCAAAAATTTTACCACCACCAACACACACACACGTCTTTATGTTTTCAAACGCCTCACTGGCTGTAAGGGTATTTTTGCTGCATTTTTACAACTAAGTGAATGTATTAAATCTGTCTTAATAATTCTAGTGTGTAAAATCTGTGAATGGGTGGCATACAGGGATGCTGTAGTAGAAACAGCAAGGGAATGCCTAAGGACAACTGTGTGTAAAGATGGGAAAAGGCGAACATCTTGGTGGAACGATGAAGTGAGAGCAGCTTGTAAACGTAAAAAGAAGGCTTGTCAGAAATGGCTCCAAACAAGGCCCGAGGCAGACAGGGCTCTGTGTATAGATGAAAGAAACAGAGCAAAACAAATAGTTGTTGAATCAAAAAAGAAGTCATGGGAAGATTTTGGTAATAACCTGGAAAGACTTGGTCAAGCAGCAGGGAAACCTTTCTGGACAGTAATAAAGAATCTTAGGAAGGGAGGGAAAAAGGAAATGAACAGTGTTTTGAGTAATTCAGGTGAACTCATAATAGATCCCAGGGAATCTCTGGAGAGGTGGAGGGAATATTTTGAACATCTTCTCAATGTAAAAGGAAATCAACCTGGTGGTGTTGCGAATTCCTAAATTAGCCTTTATCTCCTCATTCTGAGTACCCTCCTGCCATTGTTCCCACCTGTTTGTACCAGCAATCCATCTTGCTACTTTCATGTCTGTTACTTCTAACTTATGAATAAGATATCCTGAGTCCACCCAGCTTTCGCTCCCGTAAAGCAAAGTTGGTCTGAAAACAGACCGATGTAAAGATAGTTTCGTCTGGTAGTTGACTTCCTCCTTACAGAATACTGTTGATCGCAACTGCGAGCTCACTTCATTAGCTTTACTACACCTTGATTCAATCTCACTATATTACCATCCTGGGAGAACACACAACCTAAATACTTGAAATTATCAACCTGTTCTAGCTTTGTATCACCAATCTGACATTCAATTCTGTTGAATTTCTTACCTACTGACATCAATTTAGTCTTCGAGAGGCTAATTTTCATATCATACTCATTGCACCTATTTTCAAGTTCCAAGATATTAGACTCCAGGCTTTCGGCACAATCTGCCATTAAGACCAAGCCATCAGCATAGGCCAGACTGCTTACTACATTTCCACCTAACTGAATCCCTCCCTGCTATTTTATACCTTTCAGCAGATGATCCATGTAAACTACGAACAGCAAAGGTGAAAGATTACAGCCTTGTCTAACCCCTGTAAGTACCCTGAACCAAGAACTCGTTCTACCATCAATTCTTACTGAAGCCCAATTGTCAACATAAATGCCTTTGATTGATTTTAATAATCTATCTTTAATTCCATAGTCCCCCAGTATGGCAAACATCTTTTCCCTCGGTACCCTGTCATATGCTTTCTCTAGATCTACGAAACATGAACACAACTGCCTATTCCTCTCATAGCATTTTTTCAATTACCTGGTGCATACTGAAAATCTGATCCTGACAGCCTCTCTGTGGTCTGAAACCACACTGGTTTTCATCCAACTTCCTCTCAACTACTGATCGCACCCTTCCTTCCAAGATGCCAGTGAATACTTTGCCTGGTATAACTACTGATCGCACCCTTCCTTCCAAGATGCCAGTGAATACTTTGCCTGGTATACTAATCAGTGAGATACCTTGATTGTTGTTGCAATCCTTCCTGTTCCCTTGCTTATAGATAGGTGCAATTACTGCTTTTGTCCAATCTGAAGGTACCTTACCAATACTTCATGCTAATCTTACTACTCTATGAAGCCAGAATTTTACATATCCAGTAAAAACTTAATGTTTTTCATTAGTTTTATGCATATGAATATAATGTATTTTCTGTGTACGTCTTAATAATAATAATAATAATAATAATAATAATAATAATAATAATAATACTTTATTAACGGTAATACCATTTTACACACAATAAAGAAAAAAACATAACAAAACTCACTAAAAAGAAAGGCAATGGAGTATAAGAAGAAAAAGATGTAAAGATATATACACAGGTTAGGTGTTGTGACAGACTATGCAGATTTAAAGACTGTTTTTTTTTTTTTTTTTTTTTTTGCTAGGGGCTTTACGTCGCACCGACACAGATAGGTCTTATGGCGACGATGGGATAGGAAAGGCTTAGGAGTTGGAAGGAAGCGGCCGTGGCCTTAATTAAGGTACAGCCCCAGCATTTGCCTGGTGTGAAAATGGGAAACCACGGAAAACCATTTTTAGGGCTGCCAATAGTGGGATTCGAACCTACTATCTCCCGGATGCAAGCTCACAGCCGCACGCTTTAAAGACTGTTGTAGGGCAGTATAATCAAGATTTTCATATGAGAATCCTGCTCTAAATGAATATAAATATATATAATATAATATAATCTATGGATAGAGCTCTGATGAGAAGGTTTCCATACACGAGTACAGTATTCTAGTATAGGGCATGCCATAGATACATACAGCAGTCGATAGGTAGCTAAGTTTGAAAATTCTCTGGAATATCTAGTAATGCAACACAGTCTTTGTAATGATTTCTTACAAATATTTTCAATATGTTCATTAAATGATATGTTAAAACTGAATAAAACATCAAGGTCGTTAACTTGTGAAACACGAGTTAGAACGTTATTACTAAATTTGTACTGAAATTATATTTTCTTCTTGTTTTTAAAACACAATATTATTTTACATTTTTCAGTATTAAGTTTCAACCCATTTCGAATACAGTACTTTTCCAGATAATGTAAATCTTCTTGAAGTTTTAAACAATCAAGTGGACAATCAATTTGTATAACAATGTTTGCATCATCAGCAAACAAAAGCAATTCAGAATTCTTAAGTATATTCTTAATGTAATTTATGTAGAGAGTAAAACGTAAGGGTGCAAGGTGAGACCCTTGAGGAACTCCACTGGCAATAACAATACACGCAGAAACATGATTCCTTATTTTAACAATCGGTAGGCAATTTTTAAGATACGATTCAAACCAGGAGAGGAGAGGCCTATTAATTGCATAATCTGTAAGGTTTTGCAGCAAGATATCATGGTCAACAGTGTCAAAAGCTTTTGAGAAGTCTGTATAAATGCAGTCCACCGGAGAGTGGTTCACTACTGCATCCAAGAGGAAGTGATGGAATAAAAAAAGATTGGTACAGGTTGATCGTCCTGAAAAGAACCCATGCTGCTCATCAATGATGATGATTCTAAAGAGATGTGTGATCTTGTCATGATTTATTGAGTCAAATAATTTTGGAAACATGAGAAGAAATTTTAACTGGTCTATATTGTTTTATGTCAGTTTTATCACCATTTTTGAAAACTGGATTAACAAATCCTTTCTTCCATTCCTCTGGGAAAACACCTTGGTTTAATGGTAAGTTGAACAGATAAAAGAGTGCTTCACATAAAAAAATGAGCAGTACTTGAGCAGGTAAGTTGAAACATGATCAGTTCCTACAGTTTTCTTTAATTCCAGAGATATCAGTTTGTTGTCAATTTCTGCCTTACTAATGTTTATAACCGACAGATTGACAGAGAAAGGATAATCGTATGACATACTATTACTATTCTGATAAGAAGAATAAAAAGATAAAAAATGTTTAGCAAAAATATTGACAATGTTTTCTCCAGTATCAGCTGTAACTTCATTAAGATGCACTGTTGAAGGAATATTATTACATGACCTTTTAGAAAGATATTGCTGGAATTTCTGGGAATTGGAAGTAATACTTTGTTCACAGTTGGAGATTTGGATTCAGACTTGCATTCATTTCTGAATTTCAAGAAATGCTGATAATCACTACTGAGACCTGATATTTTGTACCACTTATGTGCTTTCTTCTTTTCAATAATCAGTGACTTCAATTTATGATTATACCACTTTGGGAATTTGGGAGTCTTTAAAATTCCATATAGGGATGTAAAAAAGAGTACTTACAGAGAAAATAATAGGAGGAAGACAACAGGGAAGGCCTAGAAAGAGGTGGATGGTTATGGTGAAGGAGAGTATAGAAAAGAGAGGAGTAAAAGTACAAGAAATACTGGAGGAAGGGAGTGGTGGACAGATAGAAAACTGTGGAGGTCCTTGATTCACAACCCAACCCAACAGACTGGAAATGAAGTAGAAGACATATTAATGATGGTTTTTTCAAAATTGTTAAAAGGAACAATCAATACAAAATATGATAAAGGTCCTACCACTAGTGATCCCTTTTCTGTATTTAATATTTCCCATTAAATGTGAAATAATTGCTTTAATAATAAGAAGAAATTGCGCACAAATGTGCATTACATTTTAGAGTAATCCATGCCATAATGTAGTACTGAATAGAAGGTTTCTACTGTTTTATCAATTGATACATTCTGAAACATCACCTTCCAGCTGAACTGTGACAGGTAATAATTTAGACAATTATAGTCACCATTTAAAAAGTCAAAATAAAAACTACAGCTCTAATGCTGGGTGATGTCTATCGAGGGGGACAATACTTTCATTACTACGAATGTCGATCAAATAAAAATGGGATTTTTGTTCCTGAACATCAACAGTTGGTACGACTGGCCCCACGTTTCTGCTATGCTTAGGCGGGACCGTTAGGAGTGGGGAGAAAGAGTCGTTAGATATTTCCCGCAGTTTCGTCAGTAACGCTCACGATGTCCGAGCAACAGGTGCACCTCCACATTGCGCAACACATAAAAATTTCTTGCTTGTGAAGGAGTTACAGCAGCGGAAATTTGCCGGAGATCGACTGCACAGTTCAGTGATCAAACACTGTTAAGGACGCATGTGTTTGCCTGCCATAAATAGTTCAAGGAAGTACGAGAACGTGTGGAAAATCAGTAACACGATCGCCATCCTTGGATCAGCACTACAGACGAAAACATTTGTGCTGTTGAAGACAATACTGATGACGATCGATGGGCGACAGTATCAGAAACTGCAGAACAAGTTGTAATCAGTTACAGGAGCTGTCAAACAATCATCGCAATGCGACAATGCGCGGCCCCATACTGCAGCTCTAACTGTCTCCAAGCTACAGAAAATGCACTGGACTACACTTGATCATGCTCCTTACAGCCAGGAGTTATCGCCCTGCGATTTCCATTTTCTCGTACTGTTTAAAGAAGCTCTAGGAGGGCAACGACTTGAAGATGATGAGAGTGTGGAAAACTTCATGCGCAACTGCCTGGTGACATGAACCTGTTCTTTTTACGATGAGGGCATCAAAAAGCTGCGCATACGCTGGGACAAATTCATTTCCAAAACAGGAAACTATGTGGAAAAATAAATTTTAATTGCCTTGTGTTTTTCAATAAATGAATTTAAATAAAAAATAAAATCCTGTTTATATCTGATGCCCCCTCGTAGATTTTACTTCAATTGAAATTGAGTTACTGAAAACCACATCAAGAAAGTGAATCAGAAAATTTGGGATATCATTAAACTGATTTAAACAGAGATAAGAAAATGTGCCAATAACTAAACTGGACTGCACCATGTGGTTACCTACTGACACAAGGCCAGAAAATATTTCTTCATTTACTATCCAATTAAGATGTGGTAGATTATAGTCACCAACCAGGAGCAATAAATGGTTGTTGAGATTTGATATAATTTTTCTACCAGCAATGCAATGTTCGAAATATTTTTGGACAGGAGACCTGGGTGGAATGTATAAAGCACTAATGATTAATTTTGTGGTGTTAAAAGTCAGGGACACAAACAACTGTTCAACCGTACTAATGGATGGTATCAGAGTAGATTTACAACAACTTTCTTTACGTCACCGACACATAGGCCTTATGGCGATGATGGGACGGGAAAGAGCTGGGAACTGGAAGGAAGCAGCCGTGGCCTTAAGGTACAGCCCCAGCATTTGCCTGGTGTGAAAATGAGAAACCACGGAAAACCATCTTCAGGGCTGCCGACAGTGGGGTTCGAACCCACAATCTCCCGAATGCAAGCTCACAGCCGTGCGCCCCTAACCGCACGGCCAACCTGCTCGGTCAGAGTAGGTTTAAATCTCTTGCTAATACAGATCACTACACCCCCATGGGATGCCTTCATACTTGTTAAAGAAGACCTATTACATCTGAAAATTGAGTATGTTTCGAGTCTGAGTTCCTCATCACTAATTTCATCATTTAAGTTTATTTCAGTTAATATCATGAAGTCGTAGTCAGCTAAACATGAAGAAATTCTAAATTCAGTTAGTTTGCTTCGAAGCCCATTTACATTTTGATAGTATCCTATAAAGTGTTCATCTAACCTTTGGTGCTTTCTTAGTATTGTGTATCTGACCTCTGTGAACTGATTCCCCGTCTACATGTTGTATTTCATTCCTGATATAGGTTATATGTTCTAAATCATTTACTGTATCACTTAAGTTTTGGGCATTAGGATTTGCAACCCCCTCATTTTCTTAATAAGTTTCCCGAGAGCATTCTTCTAGATATTCTACTGAGAATTTTCCCAAACTTAGAGACTCCTTTTCTGTTAAGGTGTAGCCCCAAACTTAGGGACTCCTTTTCTGTTAAGGTGTAGCCCATCTTTTCCAAAATCACTGCCTCTAAGCCAACTATTACCATCGACAAAAAGGACATCTCCATTACGGCATAACCAATCAAGAGTGGAGTTTACAGCACCTATATAATGATAATCAACATTGTGCCGATATAAAACGCCACCGAGATAAAGCTTTGCCACTGGAAACCTCCTTTTTATTGCAGTAATAAGTCTATCAGTCTCGGCCATTATGTCACTGGGTGTTGACAAATTGTAAACATTATTTGTGCCGATATGAACAATCAAGGCGTCAGGATTTTCTTTAATACTGTCACTGTTCACATGTTCTGCAAGTTGACCCACTCGTATGCCTGGATAGCAAAACGCAATACCCTCTTCAACTTCGAGTCCAAAATTTCTTATCATAGAGCCCCCCCACTATTACAGTACGGGCTTCTCTCTGTTTCGGTCACCAACGGGATTTTCTTTGTCTTTTCGACACTCTGACTGAGTCACATTCTATGTTTACCGCTTTATCATTTGATTCTAAAACTTGAAAACTGTTTTGTGTCACTAAATTATTACTTACAGTATCTTTAAATGCAACATGTTTCTGGGTATGCCTAAAATGCTTCAACTTAACCTCTTCAAAATCACTTTCGCATTGTCTCGGCACTTCGACATTATTTTGTTTTAGGTTCATCAACTCGAGTAGTGTATTTTCTAGATCAATGGATAACATTCTGATTATTTCATCTTTAGATGATAGTTCAAGTTCCAGAGACCTTAACCTGAACCTCAAATGCGAGGAGTCCGAAGTGAGGTTATTGGAAACGTGATCGTCTGCCAGATCCAACACTTCGCTACCAAACGTATTCTTAAATACACATGCATAACAAGCATTAAGACTATCATTACTTCCGTCTTTGGTTCCATTACACAACACACACATATTATTATTGAACATTTCACTCTGAGAAAAAACTAGATCACTGTTTACCGCCATGTTGCACTGTGTGCAGTTCGTGGTTACATCCATGTGTCTTCATTTGTATTAAAAGCTGAAGGTTCAATTCAAAGACAGTTATTCGCTGAAGGGACAGAAGAGATGCCAACTGAGAGAGTAAATGATGATGACGCCAATGTGTTGGAAGACAGTGATCAAAATTTCTGTTCCAAAATTAGGTAAACTAGAGGAGGAAGAAAATACCATAAGCCAATCTGTGTATAATCGAAGAGATTGGACAACACACTGGAACGTTCACGCACCATGGACCATGGATCTTAGGACCCTTGGTCGCAATATAATAACGTATTTACCTCAAGTGCAGAGATAAGCCTTTGAAACAAGTAGTCCACCAGATGTGTGGAAACTACTGTATTTTTTCACTGATGATATGGTGAATGACATAACGTTTAAAAACCTAAGAAGAGAGAAAAAAATTGAAGTAATTACTTGTAGGAAAGAGATACTGTGAAACAAAGATTGCAGAAATTGAAGCAATTTGATTTTTTTTACAAGTCAGGAACTTTGAAAGCTTCCCACCTGAGTTTGGAAGATCTTCATGCATCAGATGGCACTGGTGTGGAATTCTTTTGAAATTGTATGGCTTCAAGCATTTCAAGTTTTTACTGTTAGCTCTTAGATTTGACAATATAAATAGCAGAGAGGAATGGAAATTGACAGAAAAATTTCCTCTTGTGGACACCAAGAATTAATTTAACAAGTGCTGAATTACCACTTGAGTGTTTGGTACCTCAGTGCTGAGATTTTTCTTCCTATGTAAAAAAAAAAAAAATTGTAGAAGCTTCAATTTTTAACTTATTAGTGGGGTGATTACCTTAAAATGTTTATAAATGTTGGTTCTTTATAAATCTAAATGCAAATGGAAAATTATAACCTTATGTTCAATATCATTTTGAGAGAAAAGAAAATTACACTTTTTGTGCCCTCGAGTGCATCACTTTTATACACAGAAAAGAACCCAAAATAAAATGATTTCCTAAAATCTGTAAGCAACTAATATATGTAACACCGTACAAGTACATAAGTTGTTATTTTAAAATACTTTCTAAACCTGGAATGTGGTAAGAGTTCATGTTTTTCATCGGTTGTTTGTGATACCGATCTATTCAACCAGCTGCACCAACTCCACTGGCACAAAAGTTTTAGAAAAGCCAATGATTTTTGGTTTGTTATCAAACACTACTTGGCTCCCAGAGTCTGTCACAGTTACTTGAAAGTCTAGTGGAGAAAAATCATCCGTCCGCCACAAAAATAGCGATGAAATAGCTTTTGAACTCACTGCTTCGTTTAGAAGGAAGCTCTGCTTCTTTCTCACTTACAATATATTCAGCACACACTATCACTCTCACCTTCAAAATCAAAAACAAAACAAAAAAATCATCTTCATCATCACTTTCAGCTGTGGTTAATAACTGAAAGATTCTTTGATCCGAAATAACATCGCTGCAAGAGCAACTGTAGCTTGTTGTTCTGCCATATTTGTTTACATCATAGATGAATTCTGCCGACGTATGCAAAAAGCTCTGTAAGTTACTTCCCAAAGCTATAAGCTGAGGTCAATTAGTTCTACATAATGCCCAACACATGGCAGAACATGCCAAAGATCTAATCGGCACTCAAGAGTGAACTGGGAAACTCAAATAAATTAAAGTTCTAGTGCACCGTCTATAGACAGGCGTAGCACTCATCGGGTTAATTTATTCTGTTGTGAAAAACTGCCTATGTAATTATGTAATTAGTGAGTATTGCACTGTGGACGAAATGCTGGAACCGTTTTGCAGAAAATGTGGTTTCAGACAGTATATTAGGAGTAAGCCAGCAAAATATGGGATAAAGATATTTATATTGGCATATGCAAGAACCTGCTAAACTCTAAACATGGATATCTACGCTGGTACTCTGTTTCCAGTTCTTCAACTAAGGCTGGTGCAAGCTGTATCAGGCAGTGGTCGCAATGTGACTGCAGACAATTGGTACTGCTCATATCCTTCAGTAATGAACATGTTCCAAACCATAATTTAACAATAGTTGGCACTCTAGGAACAAACAAACGAGAGGTACTACCGTTGTTCATTCAATCTAAAAATTAGTCAGTAACAAGTCCTATCTTTGGATTTAAACCCAAATGCACAATAGTAAACTACATTCTACTACCATCTATCATCTACTAACACCTACTATGATAGTGACGACATAGATCCCGACTGAGGAGATGCAGTGAAACATGATGTGGACGATCTTAAGGTTACCTACACTACTGCAGGGACAAGCAACCAATAATCGTTGACCATTTTATATAGTCTTCTGAATGTGGGTGGAATCAACAGTTTCATCATTCTGAAAAATAATTTAAATGACACAGGAATGCTCAGGAAGTGATTTTTGAAATCTCTGGCACAAAAATTGTGTGAAGAGTACATAGAGCTAAGACTATGCATAAAAATCTGTCAAGAACACTGTCAGCAAGAATCCAGGAGATTATTAGTGAACACAAAAATAAGAACATCCTTGTCTAGCCGCTCAAAATGGTTCAGGAAGATTTTTCAAATGGGAGTGGAAGAAGAACAGGCCCTCAAAATCCAAGTGTGCTACTTGGGATTGTTTTATCTGCAGAGAGCATACTGTGCCTACGAGTCAAAACTGTGCAAAAAGTAAGCAGACGACCAAACGTGATGGGGAGTAGCAAATGTAAAAAACATTCAACCTCTTAGTCTTTAGGCCTTTTCGATCGTCAAATTACCCGAGTTTTGCCCCAGTGCAGCAGCGGGCTCATCAGTTGGAATGCTGCACCTTTCCAAGACGATGGCACTAGTACATTTGCAATCGATGAAATTAAATTATGGTTTCCTTCTAGGAACCTTATTTTTTTAATATATAAGCCAAAGGCAGGCATTTATGCAGGTGGAGGCACTTGCTTCCCCTAGTGCTCTGTCACTGCATTGTCCTACATAGGAGGCTTGCAGTGGTGTCACAACGGCGTACCAGGGCCAGCGTCTTGGAAAGGTGCAGCATTCCAACCGATGAGCCCACTGCTGCACTGGTAAGCAAGTGATGTCAATTTTACTATTGTTAGTGAGTGGCAGGAAAAACTGACATTATTGGATGGGTTTCTTCCAAACGACGTCTACAACGGAGACGAAACGGGTTTGTTCTATAGAGCACTTCCTTCAAAGTCGCTCGCATTGCGGTGGGGGGGAATGTGTAGGTAGCAAAATGTCTAAAGAACAGTTAAATGTCATTCTTTGCGGGAATATGGCGGGACAACTTGAAAAATCTTCGGTGATAGGAAAATCAGCTAAGCCATGATGCTTCACACATCTAGACTTTCGGTCATATGGAGAGCAAACAAAAAGGCGTGGATGACTGCTGCTGCACTGACAGAGGAATGGCTCACTAGTTTCAATGCCAAAATGAAGAGAGAAAATCATAATGTGTTGCTATTCCTTGACAATGCTACATGCCATCCACACATTAAATTGTCCAATGCAACACTAGCATGGTTTCCACCGAACACTACAAGTATCACACAGCCCCTGGACCAAGGTGTTATGTACACCTTTAAAAGTCACTACAGGAGACTAGTTCTGCAGGCAACAGCTGCGAAGATGGAGGGGGCAGCTAGTGCAGGTGACATGGCAAAATCTATTTCTGTGCTGGATGCTGAGAATTGGATCCACATGGCAGTAGAGAAAATAAAGCAAGAAACTGTCGCAAAATGCTTCAGGAAGGCTAATTTTCTTCCCATGGACTCTTGGACGAAATGGAAGACAATGTGCAGGCCATATCATCCATGTGTTCTTCTGAAAACTTTGAGACATGAATGCTGCCCAATATATCAACGATGATTGTGGTGTGTTGCCATATCAAACTGCTGATTTTGCGACAGAAATCATTGGTAAGAGGGCTTGAGGAAAAAATGGGGCAAAATGATGATGAAAGTAACGAGGAAGAGGAGACAGAAGTTGATAACGACTCTCCAGAAATCTCTAACTTGCCTGAACTATACCAATATTTATGCTGGATTAAAGAATCCATCGAGAAAAGTTCAATCCAGCACAACACCAAGCAGGTCAAGGCAACTGACTTCCGGAGCTCCAGCAGCAAGAAATAAATTCGTGTGTATTGACAAATAGTTTTGTAGTAGCCTTAGAGTGTTCATTTTTAATTTAATGGGGTTATTAAACTTTTAGTGTTTTAAGTGTTTACAAAATTTGTGCCGTGAACTGGAATTACATCAAGATTAACAGATGGATAAGACACTGGAGGCTCCTTGTAACGTAAGTACAGTTGCCTAGAGTGAAAGTTTTCACACAATGTATAGCATGCCTTTCACTTTTAAGACTTTTCAGATAATACCAGTATATAACAAACAATGTCACATTAAATACTGTATTTGATCTACCTGAATAATACGGAAACCTGTCCAAATCAGAAAAAATGCTGGACCCGACTACTTCCATCTTGAACAGGTTTCACTGTATATAAAAACCCCATGGCACTACAGTCTTTGAAGGGCCTTGGCCTACCAAGCGACCGCTGCTCAGCCCGAAGGCCTGCAGATTATGAGGTGTCGTGTGGTCAGCATGACGGATCCTCTCGGCTGTTATTCTTGGCTTTCTAGACCGGGGCCGCTATCTCACCGTCAGATAGCTCCTCAATTCTAATCACGTAGGCTGAGTAGACCTCGAACCAGCCCTCACGTCCAGGTAAAAATCCCTGACCTGGCTGGCAATCGAACCCGGGGCCTCCAGGTAAGAGGCAGGCACGCTACCCCTACACCACGGGGCCGGCCTTTCACTGTATATGCATGATTTAAAGTGGTTTGATAGAATCCGAGGATGTTCTTATATAATGAAACGTGTCATTCTTTGTTTAATAGTGTTTTTTTTTTTTTTTTTTTTTTTTTTTTTTTTTTTTTTTTTTTTTACAGGTTATGTTATAGTGTTATAATTAGTGTTTTCAACATACAGTCAGGAAGACTTCCCCCAATCTTCAAGAAGTCAAAAATTATTGCCCTTCTGAAACCAGGAAAGGATCCAACTCTCCCACAAAGCTATCGACCTATAGCTCTACTCTGCGTCACCTACAAATTATTAGAAAGACTGATACTAAACCGAATAGCACCAGCCATCGAAGCATTCCTTCCAGTTGAACAAGCAGGATTTCGACCCAGCCGTGACTGCAGTGACCAAGTACTGTCCTTGACCACATATCTGGAGGTTGGTTTTGAGAAGAAATTGAAAAGCGTCTCTGTCTTCTTAGATCTTACAGCTGCATATGACACAGTCTGGAGGGAAGGTCTTATGCTTAAACTGATTAAAGCTGTTCCTTGCTTAAAAATTACTACACTAATTGACAGAATGTTAAGCAACCGACTATTTCAAGTTCACTCAGAACACAACAGTAGCAAATTCCACAAAGTCAACAATGGTCTGCCTCAAGGGTCGGTTCTATCTCCTACTCTCTTCAACTTATACATCCACGACCTGCCTGAAACAGTGTCCCGAAAGTTCATATATACGGACGATATTTGCCTTACAATTCAACGACCCAACTTCGCAGAAGCTGAAATAGTTCTTAACCGAGACCTTGAACTGTTGGATGACTACTTTCAAAGATGGTACCTTCATCCCAATCCACAGAAAACAGTGACATCTACATTCCATCTGAACAACGCAGAAGCAAACCACCATCCAAGGGTATTCTTCAAGGGCCATGAACTACAATATTGTGCCAATCCCAGTTACTTATGAGTAACATTGGACAGGTCTCTTACGTACAAAAATCACCTGTACAAAACCGCCAACAAACTAAAAAGTCGTAATAACATTTTCCAACGATTGGCTGGAACTTCCTGGGGAGCGGATGGAAACACATTAAGGACAACATCTCTGGCCTTCGTCTATTCTGCAGCAGAATACTGCTCTGGTGTCTGGCTTAACAGTGGTCACACACAGCTAGTAGATTCACAACTTCGTCAAACCATGCGAATCATAACTGGTACACTTCGTGCTACACCGACCCAATGGTTACCGGTTCTCAGCAATATACTACCTCCACATATCAGGAGACAGAAGGCCCTTTTTCAGCTATGGACCAGAATGCTAAAGAATGAACGTCTACCTGTTCATGAGGATATCAGACAGAAATGCACACGCCTGAAGTCTCGCCAGCCTGCTTGGAAGACAGCCGTGAAGATAACATCTAGCGAATTCAACCCCACCTCTAAATGGTTAACAGAGTGGTCTTTATCCCCACCTCGGGCAATAGTGGATATTAATAACCCATCCACAAAGCTGGCAGGCTTTGATCTGCCACGTTGCACCTGGAGTAGACTAAACCGCATGAGATGTGGAGTAGGTAGAACAGCATCTACTTTACACACCTGGGGCTGGTCAGTTTCTCCATACTGTGATTGTGGGGAGGTTCGACAAACAATGAAACATGTAGTGCAGGAATGTCCACTCTGTGCTTTCACTGGCACCATGGAAGACCTCAACTCAGCAACACCCGAAGCAGTGAAGTGGGTGGCGGGTTTGGACATTCACATTTAGTGACATGTACATCACTCGCACTCAGTGTGTACATATGAACTGTCAGAGTTGATAGGTGGATAGCGATATAAATATATTGTGTTTTCTTCTTGTACTTTCAAACTTTGTAAATTGCTTTCTTTGACTGTATAGATATGATAATTTGTATTTACTTTGTACTCATCTTTCACTGGTTGTGTAAATAGTTTATAGGTTGTCATTATTCATCATACGCCAAATAAATAAATAAAAACGTACTGAAAAGGCTTTAGAGTTATATTGCTTTTCATTAAATTTTTAATATGAAAATTGTAAAGTCATGATATTTTGCCACGTTTAATCTGAGAGTATCCCTTATTTATTTCAGAAATAAAAGCACTAAGATTAATTATAAACAATGAGTGATGTATATAAAAAAGAAAAAAAAAGATAGTAATTATTGAAATACAATCAGTGCTTTGCGCCATGGTAATACATGGTATTTATATACTTACAGTAATTTTAACAGCTGTAACATTTCCATCACAAGTTTGATTAGAAACCATTTGGCAAAGAACACGAGCTAATGTTACTGAGAAATCTGCAATAAATGTCTGTATAGAGTCATCAGGAAGTGTACTGCCATTTTGATAGGTGTAGTTCAGATGACTCTTATCATCGAAAATACTATGATAAAACCTGAAAAAGTAAAATATTACAGTTAATGCTCTAGAAAACAGAACTCATCAGTGATCTTCAAAATAACTAGTTAGTAAGACTTACGGAGTATTGAAATGTTCCTTATAATCAGCAATCACAACACCTTGAAGTTCCTGGTCATTGGATACAAATGTTTGTAGTGATGCGGGAGGAAGGCGACCTTTTGGTGTCACTTCTGTAAAGTTCAGATTCAATTTCTCTCCTTCCATTTGCATAGCTTTCACAAAGCTTGATTTCTATAACATAAAAATAACGCCTTTAGTTATGTTTGATATTCTGGAGCCTTTATGTAGGACTATGAAAGGTACATTATGCTTGATTAAATGCTGACAATAAGACAAAGATAAAAAAAAATTGAGTACTTACTCACGAGTGGGAAAGGAAAAGAGTTCACTCAAAAGTTATCTACAGAAGAAATTGTTGCACCAAGTAAGTGCATACATGGAATGTCTAGCGACAACAATGAGCTCCTACTCACAAGCACAACCCAGTGCACTGGCACGTAAACAACTGACAGTCTTTCCCATGGACTTCCACAGCACAGTTATAACAGTATCACTATGAATGAAAGCGCAGAGGACTTATAGGCTGTTATGTTAACATGGTAAGGGACCATCAATTTCCTAAATCTCAAATGCCAGATGTTAGATTCAATTTCAATCGAAACATCAAGAAATGCTCTTGATACTCCTGACACCTATACCTTCAGCCACCATATTCTGATAACCAGGATCACCAATGCAGTGCAAAAACATTTTCATCTCTTGCTCATTGTTGAGAACCCCACCTCATTTCATTATATTCTTGTAGGAAATACTGGGCCATCCACTGTATATTTGCCTTCATCAATCTACAAAGCTCTTCACAGTTATGGCAAGAGAGTCCCCATATTATTTATACGAGGGTTGTAAATAAAATATGGCAACACAGATATTGCTAAGAGTTTACTGCGGTCATCAGCGAAGTTCTATTACATTCACTATAATACCCAGCAAAGTTCTGGACCCTCTGCCAAATGTGAGGCAACAAAGTGGTCTCAGTTGATAACACTCGATTTCTGTGCATACAACTACTTATCAGCCCTACTGCTTGGAGCATTGATGGAATATCAGGAAACCTAATGCCTTGCAGGAGTTCTTTCAACCGAGGGAACAAATCAAAGTAACAAGGACTCTGTCAGGGTTATATGGAGGATGTTCCAAGACTTACCAATGCCATCTGCGCAACACAGTAGTCATTGCTATCACCATATGGCAACATGCAATGTCATCCAAAATGCAAGGTGGATTCTCCCGTAAGAATGTGGAAGTTTCAGCCACATAGCTGTATGCAAGTGGTGCTCAAGGAAAAGGCAAAAGTACACACAGACAGTTCAACCTTGGGACACAGTACAACTAATGATGATACCTTCAGTATTGCATGCCACTATCAATATGACCCTCACCCTACTGGGTTCCTGTTGAATTTTCTTTGGACACAGGGATCCTGTGTGGTAACATTCATTTGACTGCCGATTTAGTTCAGGCTAATACGCCCGTGCCCATGTTTCGTCAATGGCTACAATATGCCACAGAGTTAGAAAACTTTCTTCTTTAGCATGTCATTCCTCTGGTTCATACATTTTCTGATACCGTACTGCTGGTACGTAACTCACTGGTTCAGCATAGTATTCCAGCTATTCGAACCCTACTCTGACGCCGGTGTTTTGAATAAGCAGTGTACACTCTTAAGGCAGAGGCTCATGTAGTAGTAGTAGTAGTAGTAGTAGTAGTAGTAGTAGTAGTAGTAGTAGTATGGGCTGGTCTAGAATTACAATTTAGGCATATTACAAATTATAGCACCACAATTCAATAACTCAAAATTCTACCCTGAAAAAATGCTGTATCTTAAAAATAGCTTCTTCCTCTTCACTTTTATTCAATTCTACATTCATTTTATTCAAAAATTAGCAGTGAAGAAGGGGTTTCTACTTTGGCTTGGAGGAAAACATTGCCTCCAAGTCAGATAGAATTTTCCACCACTAGTGTAGTGAATTGAGATATTCAAGGCTCATCGGATACTCCTAGGAAAAGGGCATAGTTTCTGCCCTGGGACTATTCACTATTTGACCCCTCCCCCCAAAAAAGACTAGAGTGTTCACGGATCACGGCTGTCTGCGGCCTGGTCATTCCAGTTCTGGAACTTTGGACTGTTAGATCGGCAGAGTAGCACTGTTCCTTAAAGGTGAGAAAATGTTTTTCTTTCTCTATTTAGTGAGTATTTCATGTGAAATCATTGCTTTTACTCGCACCATTCCTACTGATGTCATTGTAATGCCCTATGTTCATTTCAGTTGGGGAAAACAACTAAGACAGTCTTTCTGAGTGGGATTTCGGAAGTGGCGAGGGAATTCGGCTTCAAACGATCAACCGTGTCCAGGGTGTATCGTGAATGGTTGAATGTGGGTGTCACCGTCCACAACGGCCGTCCCGCCACCCTCGATGACCATGACCGGCAACATCTGAGACGGACTGTCAATAGTGACAGACGGCCAACCGTGCAACAAATCATGGCTCAATTCAACACAGGCCGTGCTAGACACGTCTCCCAGTGGACAATCCATAGGAATATGGGTTCTATGGGGTATGGGACCCGGCGCGGCACACGGGTGCCACTGTTAACCCAACGTCATCGGGCACAACGACTCGCATTTGTCGCCAGTCACCAGGGATGGACACTGGAACAATGGCGTAACGTAATATGGTCGGACGAATCACGATTTCAAGTTCACCATGCCGATGGGAGGCACCGTGTATGGCGCAGACCACATGAAGCGATGGATCCCGCCTGCCTCGAAGGTGTGGTCCAGGGCGCTGGTGTCTCTGTTATGGTCTGGGGTGCATTTTCCTGGTATGGAATGGGCCCCCTAGTTGTTCTGGAAGAGACTTTGAATGGTTCGCTGTATGTTTAGCTGCTCGGAGACCATCTCCACCCATTTTTGGCCTTCCAGCACCCAGACGGTTCTGCGGGTCCCACGTCACCCAGGGATGGTTCCAGGAACATGCAGCAAGGTCCAACGACTGCCATGACCACCCAGGAGCCCCGATATGAACCCTATCGAGCATACCTGGGATGTCCTGGAACGCAGGCTCCGTGCCATGGATCCTGCACCCACGAACAGACCAGCATTGGTGGCCGCTCTGCAAACGATTTGGTGTCCGCTGCGTCCAGAGGACTACCAGGGACTTGTAGACTCACTTCCACGGCGTCTCACTGTAGTTCGCAGGGCCAGAAAAGGCCCCACACACTATTAGGTGACTATCCCATGACATTTGCTAAGTCAGTGTACAGAGTAATAAATATAGATTAAAAAATAAAAACAATTAAAAATATGTCCTGGCATTCGGCTGAGTGGGAACCTGTGTTGTCAGGCTGATCCTGATGTAATTTTTGGGAATGCCGTTGGGCTTTCGAGCATAATCATACACGTAAGAGGACCATCTTTGAGCAGCACACATATCAAGAATTCTGAATCGGTCTACAACTAACCCTAAAACAAACAAAAAATTAAATAAATAAATAAATAAAGAGGGGACCGATGGCCACAGGACTCTTTTAGTCACCTACAACAGGCAGGGATTACCTGTGGATGTATACAACCCCTCCCATCCACAGAGGCTCCAACACATTTTACTAAAACTACAGTACATTTCCGTTCCTAGGTCACCTCTTTTAGTCGCCTCTTACGACAGGCAGGAGATACCAAGGGCTTTTTTCCGTCTGCGACTCCCACCCACACGGGATGTTACCCCTTTTAGTCACCTCTTATGACAAGCATGCGATACCGAGGGAGCATTCTTCTGCGTCTCCCCATCCACAGGGGGTTGAACACAATTTATTTGAAAATATTAGGCAAGAAGCACAACAATCCAGTAAATAACTAACTCAAGTCCCCAGATGCCCAACTGGTATCTTCATCCCCTCGTGAAGCAGTACCGGACGGTAAACAGGCCAAGGACACGCACCCTCCCCCCCCACTCAACCCACCTCACTGCAATAGCAAGCAAGTTCCAGCTAACACACACCATTACTACACCATACATAAAGCCGGAGCTACGGATGTGAGACCACTCTCAAGGTAGTGAAGATTAAATGGACACTTCAATTATTAAGGGTGAGTTCACATTGATTCTTACATAAGTTATTTTTGCAGTAGCTGGTCAAACACTCACGTTCCCATTTTCGTTCCTTGGCTGCAGATCAAGTTGCAAACCAACAACCACACCAGTACAATCAATTATATACCTTCTCACTACAACTGCTCAATGAAGTTTTAAATCCAAGATATATAATGAGTCTCATCACATTTGAGACAATCAACAACTTGTCAAAGGATATGGTGCCACAAGAGGACACTTGACACATCTTAGTTCTTAACAACTTGAGGTTACGGGATCATTCTAAGACTCTTTTAATGAACATTTGGACTTGTCATGTTTAGTTTTTAAGGAACAAAACTTAAAAAATCTGTGGATATATATAGTCATGCCTCCTTAACACCCCCACCCCCTCCCTCCTACTGTTCATCATATATTCAATGTTTTATGTACTAGAGAATATTTTAAGACCATACTTTTATATGCTTTTTTAGATTTTCACCAGAACATATTTGTAGCTGATGATGTTTAAAGATTAAACGAAACATGTACTACTAACTTATGAATTTGTTTAACCCACCATCGGTCGAGGGGAGAGCGCAAGACTCTTGTTCTACTGTCCTATGCTGCTATCTAACTGACAGTTGATATGTTAAGAAATGAATAACGCTGGCAGCGGGTTTCGCGCCAGTCATCAAAGTGAATTAGACTGCTGTTTGTGAAATCATGAGCGCTGCGCTAACACCTCAGCCAATGGTGTTAGTGAAATTTAAAAATTCATTATCGTGTTTTCTTGCGATTATTGAATAATCGGACTCATGTTAAAATTCAGATTAATCAGTGAATGTTTAATGTTCTTTGTTTATTATATCAGTGCATGGGTAGTTACATGTAGTACTCAGTAGTAAAGAACGGACCGTTCAGAAGCTCAGGTAATCCAGTGGCTGTTAGAAGAATCCGATAATGACATAGATATTGGTTCCCAAGAGTTAGAGGATTCAGTTGATTCAGACAATGATCAAAGCAATAATAGTGACCATGATAATGGAAGCGAACAATTTGCCAGTGAAGGGGATGAAATATTTATTTTTTTACAATTTGTTTTACGTTGCACCGACAAAGATAGGTCTTATGGCGACGATGGGATAGGAAAAGTAAAGGAGTGGGAAGGAAGCAGCCGTGGCCTTAAGGTACAGCCCCAGCGTTTGCCTGGTTTGAAAATGGGAAACCACGGAAAACCATCATCAGGGCTGCCAACAGTGGGGCTGTATTTAGTCCGTTTTATGTCTTACAAAAGTCTGTTAGTGAGGTTCCTCTGTTTTTGCACCACAATAAATTACATGGTATCGGTTGCAATTTGACCCAAATAGCTTTCACTTGCCTTGTGGGTTATGGTATTCCTCTGTTGTGCATAGTCAGTGGTGAAACCCACGGACCGTTACTCTTGTCATGATGCGTCGTACGTCGTATCTGGCTTCAATCCAGTCCTTGTAGATCATCGCATCCATGGCAAAGAACTCGGGCCATATCTCATGTTTCTTCTTGGTGAGTTCTCTTAGTAAACCTTTGTAGGCTTCGGTGGCTAGCAGGAGCAGGTCTAGGCACAGTTCTCCTGTGAAGAACTGTTCCTCTGCTAGTACGTAGGTCAGGTGTGAGGGTGGGTACGTTGATAAACTTAGAACTCTTTCCAGGAAGTGAGTTTGGCTTTTTCTATGTCTTCTTGATTTTTCTTGTTTAGGTTCTTCCATATCACCTCTAATCTGTAGGTCATAATTGGTGCGACCTTCACGCGGAATACGGTCATCACCATTTCCAACGATAATTTTCTCAGATTCTTTATACTATTTGCTGCCATCCTGGCTGTTGAGGTGCGTTCTCTGATGTGTAGGTCATGTGTCCCCTCGGCTTTTCAGCGTGATTCCTAGGTATTTGAAATTTGGTACGTTTGGCAATGGATTTCCTTTATAGAGAATTTAGTCGTTCGCTGCCAGTCTTCCGCCCCTTCTAAATGTCATTTTCACTGTTTTCTTCTCATTTAGATTCAGGTCATCTTTTTTTTTTTTTTGCCCAGGCTATGAGTTTGTTGAAGGCTTCTTGGGCACTGTGAAGTTCTTGAGATACGACTACCATGTCGCCTGCGTAGGTGTATATTTTGACATATTTTGTTGCTATTTCTTCTGGTACTGCTGCAGTGGCTATTATGAAGAGCAGGGGATTCAAAGGGTCACCTTGAAGGACACCGTTCGACTGCTCTATCATATCTGTTGTTGAGACTCGTCATCGATTTCGATTCGGTTTTTGGATAAGATGCTTTGTACGAGTCTGGTTTCTTGCTTTCTTCTATTCTTCTTATAAACTGCCTATTTAAAAGGTCGAATGCCATAGTGTAGTCTATGAAGATGGTGTGCGGTTTTCCTCTTGGGTGTTCTAGAGCTGTTTCGATGTCATCTTGTATACATTTCACTGCCTGAATTATCTAATTTCCCTTTTACAAAGTCGAACTGTTGTTCCGGTAGAGTGTGTTCCGTCATCCGTCTTAATCTCTTGGTAAGTAGACTTGTTAGTATTAGTACTGTTAGTACCGTATTTACGCGAATAATCCGCTCGTACTTTTAAAAAAAATTCGAGGCACGAAATTGGAGTGTGGATTTTATTTGCGTCAAGGTTGCCAACACGCTCCTGGCTCACCTAGTTTTCAATGCTGAGTGTACAGTTATGCTTTGTGCAACCTAGATGGAAGAAAACTGTCCCCATATGTCATATTTAAACAGATAACAATTCAGACTTTTAATTCTAAACTGACATTACATTTTTAAAAAATAGTACCGTATTTTACAGAGTAATTTAAATCCAAAATTTCTCCACGTCACGACAGAATGCGTCTTCCGGAACGTGCAGGGATAGCTTTCCGCACTTTAACTCTTCGGTGTGTTTCGAAGTTAAAAAGAGAGTGAAATCGTAATTCTTTTGTATTCAGCGTTTTAAGGAAAGCCATAATATCACGTAGCAGGCAGTATGCGGAAAAGCAGAATCTGCAAAAACTGGTGAGGGTTGGCATTTCTGAATTACAAGATGGCTGTTAATTCAAAATCACATAATTGGAAGTCCGATTTCTGTATTACAAAGACTTTGAATTAACAAGGTTTTACTGTATCGCAAAACTAACATCAGATTTTGCCGGTGTGTCTATTTCAAGTGTTTACATTGCACAAAAAGAATTATCCACCATCGGTCGTGTTAGTGTCCAGTAAAAGAGACCACGTGTGAGAAGTGTTTTAGGCCCGTATTCACCAACATTGGTAACTTTTGCTGTTATCTCGGATATGTTAACTCAGATGTGTCATTATTTCGGATAACACTCACTTCCGTATTCACCACAGAATTTATTATCTCGGTTTACCAAAATTAAGTTTTTGTTTCAATCTCAGTTTGAACCACATTTTTTCATACCGACGTACAGAAAACAAATGACTACGTGCTGCCGCCACTATCGAATTGTAAACAAGTTTTTGATTCTGATACATCCCACTCTGACGAGTCTAGTGTCAGACCTAAGACGAAATGCTGGTTAATAGAGCAAACGCCTGAAAAGCCAACATCTAATTTTTGATCTGATTTTTGATATGCTCTATTGGTGGAAAAATATCTAATTCCCTCCATGGGAATTTAGAATTACCATCCATTCAGGGTTTGCAAATAATTTGCATAAATTATGTCTGCTATTGAGCAGAAACGGAGAAAGAAGTCTAATATGACCTTCCAAGAGAGTGAATTGTTATTGAACTTGGTGGCAGAAAGCATTAACAAAGGGAATAAGAAAAACCAATTATAGCCTACACATTGTACGTCACTCAAAAAATAAGTCAGTATTCCTTCATTCTTTATTTAAAGTCACCCAGTCGTGTACCGTACAAGATATTAGCTATAATCAAGAATTCATTTTAGGCCTACCTATGTGTTGCGAATGCCAGGTTATGTTCGGAAGCTTTAGATAACCTAAAATGTGTCTGAAAATCAGAGTCATCGTAGTCCTGGAAATGCTTTTATCCATCTAGGACGTTTATTAATTGCATAATCTTGATCATATTACTCGTCGCTGTGATTTTATCTTTCAATTAGATATTCCAGCCGTGGAGTGTGACGAACTTGTAAGTAATTTAGGAGAGGATTCTAGTGATGCAAGAGACAATGAATCTTCCCATCTACAGGGAATCGAGCCTATTGCAAGTTCAGATTAATGAAATACCTGTCACGTAAATAGACCTACTTGCTCATTTTCATGGAAAATATATTTCATAGCAGTGATATTTGCGTAAAGTGCGTAAAGACCATGTGGACCTCGGGGAGTGATACGAAATATTTGTTTATGCCTAAGTTACTCTTCCGATGAAAGGAATTTTAGTTCATTTCATTTTTTTCAAAATGAGCCTCTCTAAAATGAGTGTGCGGGCATTATTCGATGGCGGGGATTATTCGGGTAAATACGGTATTACTTATATAATATCATTTACTTGATATACTGTACTGAAAAGGTGGATCCTCTTGTCAATTTTTTCTTATAGTATTTTTAGGGATGTGCACTCCAGGACTATTCCCCTGTAGGAGTTCGGGTCCCTTGTGTTTCCTTTGCCCTTATAGAGCTCCATTAGTGTTGCTACTCTCCATTTGTTTGGAATGTTGCCTTGCCTCCGCTATTCGTTGAAGAGCTCCGTTCAGGTGCCTGCGAGAGCATGCGCTGTTTCCCTTAGGTGCTCGAATACAATACTGTCTGGACTGCAGGCTTTGTTGTTCTTTGAGTTTGCGACTTGCCTCTGTACTTCTTCTCCGGAGAAAGGACGGGATTCCTCTACTTCTTCCTCCCCGCTTATTTCTTTAGCCTGGAGTACTTCTTTAAAATGTTCTTCCCACGTGTTAACTGGGAGGTCTCTTGGGAAATAGGGCTGCTTTGGTAAAGCCACTTTGTACCATTTCTCCTCTGCTTGTTCGATAAGCTTTTCTCCTTTCCCACTGTGTATATCTTTTTGTGTTTTTCCAGCATTTGTTTGTAGGCTCTCCTGGCGTTGTTGTACTCCCTTAGGTCTTTGTTTGTTTTTGTTTGTCTTGTCTTGTGGAGGGCTGTGATCGTGGTTCTCCTTGCTGTGTAGCACTCCTGTTTGAACCATGGCTTGGCTTTTCTCTGTCTCCATTCTTTCTTGACCATTTCCTGTTTTATATGTCCTTCGATCCTGTCAAGTGCTTCGTTTATTTTCCCTTCTTGCATTTCCTTTGATGCATTTCTTACCGCTTCTGTGTTTAGTTTGTCCTTGTCGATTTCCCTTGACGGTTTGTTTGTTTGTTTGTTTTCTAGAGGTGTTTCATTGTTGTGGGTCTTTTACATATATGACAGTGCATATCAGTGTATGTTTCCTCACTGGGATGTCTTTTTTTATCTCCTGGTGGGTCTTGTTACTGTTTGTGAACACAATGTCGATTATACTAGCCCCGTTTGGTCTGAGATATGTGTGTTCTTCCCCTTTGTTTACCCAGTTCTTGCTTTCTGTGCGGGAGCGTCTATTCTGTAGTTCAGGTCTCCCATTATTATCATGTCTGTCTTGTTCGTCTCGCTTAAGGCCTGGTTGATCTCCTCTTGGATTTCTTCTGCCTTGTATTTTGCCTGGAAGTAGGCATTTAATAATGTGCATGCATTGGTCTTTACTAGTAGTAAGTTTTTTGTGTTTCGCAATATCTTGAACAGTGCTAACCTATGTTTTATTAGCAATTTCAATAGCATCTTTACATCCGGGCATCTGCGAGATTAGATTTGACAAGTTTGATAGGTCATTGCCGCCATTGGAGTTACTGTCAGCGGACACAGAATGATTTCGTGAGTGTGTCTGGCTTCACTTCGTCCCAACCCTTGCATAAGAAAGGGGATAAATTTAATGTCAATAACTACAGAGGGATATCACTGTTATCAGTTGCCTGCAAAATTCTCAATAAAGCACTACTCACAAGATTTGAGAAGCAAACAGACCATTTAATAGGTGAATATCAGGCAGGTCTCAGAAAAGGAAGATGATGTGTAGAACAAATTTTTAAAAACTGTGACAGTTTTTGTAGATTTCAAAAAGGCATAAGATTCTTTAGATAGACAAACACTTTCTGATGTGCTGGAAGAGTTCAGTTTACAATGGCGAAAAATGAGAGTATCCTCCTATTCAATACATCATATATTCCGTCATTAGACTGAATTTGTTTGCTCCGTCTAATGACGGAATATATGATGTATTGAATAGAAGGATACTCTCATTTTTCGCCACTGTAAAGTGAAAACCGTCAATACGGAATGATTCTAATATCTTGTAACGGAAGAGTTCAGAGTGGATAAGAAAATGAGAAATTTGATCAGACAGATACTGACTGACACCACCTCAATAGTTACGTTCTTAGGTGAAATTTATGAACCTTGTGATATTAAGACTGGGGCCAGACAAGGAGTTGGCTTATCTCCATTACTGTTCAATCTTGTGCTAGAGAAAGTAGTCCGAACCTGCAAAAAGGAAACAAAAGGGATTAATATCAGCAAGCTAGTTGAAGGTAAAATTTTCATCAAATGTTTGGCCTTCACAGATGATCTTTTAATTCTATCCAACAATAGGCAAGAAGCAATTCAGTTCCTGGAAAAATTTCACACAACTGCATCTAAAACTGGACTCCAAATCTCATATGAGAAAAGCCGATACATGGAAGGATCTTCTCAACACTTGGCAAACAATATCTGGTAACTCAGTTTTGTAAAATCTCTCAGGTAAATAATTTCAAATAAGGGGAAATCATCCAACCATCTGGATTAATATAAGAAGCAAATAGAAAGAGAATGTCTAAATTTAAAAAAGCTTATAGAATCACATGGAACAGGTACGACAAAAAATAAATATCTCAAAATGCTAAACTACAACACTGTAACAATGTCATGAAGCATTATACGCATCAGAAACCTTCATCATTGGAGGCAAATCACTAACTAAAACTTCAGAAAAACAAGAAAGAATCCTTAGTAAATTCTTTGTCCCAGTATGCATGGAAGGAGTGCGGATGAAAAGGTCTCCTGTATTATACCAGACTTCTGAGAAAATAATCAGACACTATTAGAAAAAAGACGACTGTTATTTTATGGCCATATACGAAGAATGGACAATGAAAGAATTAATAAAAAAGACATTTAATTTTGCCTCCTCATTAAAAGTAAAGAATAACTGGATAATCTAAATTGAAAAAGACCTTCACAAAAAATCAGCATAGCAGATGAAATCACATGGGACAGACCTAGCTTTGGAACATTGGTGAACAACATTTTGCTGAAAATCTCAAATTAAGAACCACCACTGCATGGAGCCGGTTCTACCACATACTGGTAAAGTAGCGCATAACTTGCCCTCCGCGTAAAAGGATGTTTCCGTTCGACCACCCCCAGGTAGCGCTATCGGCAGCATAAATCGTAGTTACCCAGTGCGTAATTTATCGGCCACTTCGAGGGCCAGATAAGACTTTACCTGCCGGGCAAATTTTGAGAATTGAACATTATTAGCTGTATTTCTGGTGACATACAACTTAAATTAGCTTAGTATACTGAAAATAAAATGATACTGTAACAGTGGCCGATATTGTATTGCAGAATCTTTAACATTAATGCTTCCCTTGAGTTGCAACGGTCACACCAGTCTCTCGCATCGGTAGCTTGCGGAACACATTTTATACGTCAAGCTTTCGTAAAGAAAATTTAAAAGGATATAAAATCAAAATATATTTAGAAATCATTTCAAATGTACTTTAATTTTCTACCTTTTCAGTTTTCAGACACGAGGTATAACTGAATGTATGTATTCCAACTTCCTCAAGCGTTCTCCTAGCGTATTGGCTAACACACTCACTTCGTAATACGAGGTATGAAGGTTCGAGTCTTTATTATGACAAATCTTTTTTATTTCCATTATTAGCATTGTGTTAATCTGTATGCCTCTTTTCATACGTCCTTTTACTAATATATTTCATTGAAATATTTAATCACAATATTATGTCTACTAGGAAATTGGTTTATATGTATGCTATTTATAGAAAGTGATGTTATGATTTATAGCACATAGGACTGTCGCCCAGGTAGCAGATTCCCTATTAGTTGTTTACATAGTCTTCTAGTAAATTATTTCGAAGAAATTGGAAACTATTCCATTCCCAAATTCCTCTTCCTATGAATGGATATTTATCCTGATTGTTTCTGTACATTTACAGTACCTTCCAACTTTATCTTCATAAAGTTAAACATTTATCAATAAATGGAAGCATGTGGAACTAAACAAGGTCACAAAACTAGCTGCATATAGAGCATCGTGGAGATACTTCATCAATTTACAGAAGCCTGCAGATAGAATGCTCAAAGGCAATAAGCCCGTAAAGAAGATGTGTATATATACGTATATGGAAGCGCGTAAAATAGAGTTAAGAACAATGGCAGGGAACGAAAATACATTTTAAAATGTAAATTAGAAATACGATGACAACCTGCGTACCGGTACCTTCTATTATGGAGCGAGTGACTTGACCATTCTATTACGAGAATGCTTTTCAAAAATGTTGCCTTACATGATAGGTTATAACTGGCGTAAGAAAATGTAACCTCGAGATTTGAATTCCAATTAGGTATTGATATTGAAGATCATAGATTAAAATCACGAAAGCTTGACATAAATCGTTGTCCATAACTCTTAAGACTCCCCTTATTAGGCTTTTTGGTGATAATCAGCAGACGCAAGCACAGGGAAATAAGACAATCGAGATGAGTTTCATGCATCTGACGATAGATAGCACCACACTCGAAAGCGAGAAGTCGCTGAAAATCAGTCTAGCCAACTTCGTATATCGGTGTCTAGCTCCGGGTAGCTACCTAGTGCTTGCACGGAGGTGGACGCAAGCCAAAGTACCAGCTGATTTACACCTCCAGGTAGTTTACCTCCCGGGCAGCTGCCAGCCACTCTACCAGCAATGGTAGTATCGGCCCATGGTTGGAAGAGCAAAAGAAAAAAACACAGCAAGAGGATGAAGAGATCCTGGGAATTCTGAGAAGAGAAGAGAAGAGAAGAGAAGAGAAGAGAAGAGAAGAGAAGAGAAGAGAAGAGAAGAGAAGAGAAGAGAAGAGAAGAAAGCAAATTATTCTGCTACATAAGTTCAATCGCGCGTAGTTGGGCAGTATTAAGACAGCAGTGAGAACTGACTGAAATTTTTTAATTTATTGTTTTAAAAATTATTTTTTTGGTGTTGTACAAGATTGTATCCTGTTTGGAACTTTGGACTTGGAAGAATTCATTATTAGAAACTCCTTTTTGTGTGTTGTATCAAAATTATCATTTATCTGTGAATTTTAATATTTTATTATTTTATTTATTTCCTTTTAAAACCTGTTATTAAATTTCTTTTGTGCATTGCGCATGTCTGCAGGTGTGGTTAACACTTAAATTTACCTTTGCAAACATCTTTTGAGATTTTTATTCGTTCTTTCTATTATGAGTTTAGCTTTGTTCCTTTTTTAAACTAAATGTGTTATCCAAGGGCAATTACCCTCTAAGTTTTCTTTCTTCGCAAACAGCTACGTTCCATTACCTCGCAGGGTTCCATGCCCCTTTCCAAATCCATTCTGTAGTTGTCACGTTTCCTAACTTGCTGTTTACGTTTAGTAGTGCATCGCTTTATTAAACCTTAAGTTTTCTTTTGTGTTTAAAATTTTACATTATTACTATTATTTAAATTTTTATTTGGTATAACCAACCACCGGATGGGTGATGCTCATTTAATTATTGTAACAAACTAAAAAAAAACACCCTTGGATATCATCATTTGTCTTGGTCAAAATCCTTCAGAATTGCTGGACGCTGACCTTGCCTGATCTATTCCCCTCTTCTGCTGTGTATCTGTTTGCGTTGCAGTTGCTGCAAAATTTCTGGTGCATCTGAGGGGCATACTACTATGCCTGTCTGAATACTGCACTACACAATTTGGTCGCAACGGTCCAATACTAGGATCACAGTTGACGGAATCTTCCTGCCTTTATGTGGTTGGACTGAAAGTGTATGGGGAGTCTGTTGGCAGACGGCCGGTGTCGACAGCTACCTAAATCAGCGATGGCCAAAAGTAAAGGAAGTGGATTCATATTAATGTTCCTACAGTGAATGGCATCAAAATTGTGTGGCGCGTGGCAAAACCTCCAATTAATGTGAATGTTTGTCAGTTTTGAGGTGGAGGATGTGGCAGTATTAAGACAGCAGTGGGAATTGATTGAAATTTCTTCATTTATTGTTTTAAAAATTATTTTTTGGTGTTATATAAGATTTTATACTGTTTGGACCTTTGGACTTGGAAGAATTCTGTTTTAGAAACTCCTCCTTATGTGTTGTAACAAAATTATCATTTATTTGTGAATTTTAATATTTTCATTTTGCTATCAAAATTTTGTGAAACAGCGTGTACCTACACGCGCAGCTCTAGAAGAGAGTTTCCTGTTGCATAAGACTTTTCTCGAATATTAGTCAGCAAGAAAGAAGAGACTTTTGATTGGAGAAAATAAGAACAAATGTAATTGGTGAATGTAAAAGTTGAGGGTGAAGCCTCTTTTCTGATTGGTTCTCCTCGGGTTGCACCATTTTGTCTTTCTCGATCTTACATGCTCCTTCAGTGGGAGCGAGGGAGGATCCCTGTCTTTGATCATTTGACCATCTTACAGAGCGGATGCACTCCTTCATTGGTCCCATCATGGGATACCTGGTCTCAGGGTAAGCACTGTTTCTATTTTTATTTCGGTTATTAACTTCATTTAAATGTAATAATTTCTTTTGTTGCGCCGGAGTTTATCCTCGAGATTCACGTTCACTGCTAAATTTGTCAAAATTACTTAGCTTTTCAGTTAAGATCTTGTACCTTCTGTTTCGGAGGCTTTTTTTTTTTTACCTTGTAACTAATAATGCAATTATCTTATTCCTCAGGTTTGACTCCCGGTATTTCTGTGTCACCTGACACAAGAACTTAAAATCTATGCTCATTACTTTATTTCCTTTTAAAACCTGTTATTAAATTTCTTTTGTGCATTGCGCATGTCTGCAGGCGTGGTTAACACTTAAATTTATCTTTGCAAATATCTTTTGAGTTTTTTATTTGTTCTTTCTATTACGAGTTTTGCTTTGTTCCCTTTTTTAAACTAAATGTGTTATCCAAGGGCAATTACCCTCTACGTTTTCTTTCTTCGCAAAAGGCTACGTTCCATTACCTCGCAGGGTTCCATGCCCCTTTTCACATCCATTCTGTAGTTGTCATGTTTCCTAACCTGTTGATTACATTTAGTAGTGCATCGCATTGTTGAACCTTAAGTTTTCCTTTGTGTTTAAAATTTCATAATATTATTGTTATTATTTAAATTTTTATTCGGTGTAACCAACCAGTTAAACGGTTACAATCATCATTGTTTTAAAGTTCCAGTTTCCCGGGTACTGTTGAAGAGCCTCTTCCATTCTGTCTTATTGAGATACGTTCTGTTGTTAATGACGTCCTCCAGTGTCCTTCCCCGATCTGCAATGTCCATCTTTACGATGTCCATCCAGTAGGCTCTTGGTCTTCTCACCATCTGTTTTCCTGCCACATGTCTCTTCAAGTTAACGTAAGCTGTCCTTGTAGGCTCCATCTTCATTACATGCCCAAACCACTTCAGTCTGGACAGGCTGACCTGATCTAACAATAATATCTCAATCCCAGCTTCCTTTCTAGCTACAACGTTCCTTAACTTGTCCAGTTTTGATTTTTGAATTGTGGACCTTAGGAACTTCATATCAGATGCCTTCTTAGTGAGGGTGCAGGTTTCGATATCACAGGTTAAAGTTGGTATGAAGTACGGACTGAACATCACCAGTTTTCATTTTGCTGGTACTTCGGGATCCCAGAAGAGTGTCTGCACTTGCTGGTAAAAGTGAGAGCTATTCTGCACTCTATTTGCCACCTCCTTTGTGCGTAGTATATCTCAAGATATCACACTGCCAATGTATGAAAAGTCTTCCTAGCATGATGTTCGCTGGTCGACTGTCTCTCTTTATTGCCATCACTACTGTTTTGGGTTCCCTTATCTTGAGATTGCATCTCTGGAACTTAACTTTCCATTCCATGAGTCTCAACTGTACTTGTTCCTCAGTTTCTCCCCAGATCATAAAGTAATCAGCAAAAGGCATTGCATTTAGGTCACCAGAAATGTTCTTGATGTTCTTCATTATGTCACCCATGATGGTGATAAACAATAATGAGGACAGTGCACTGTCTAGCTGGACTCCACTTCTCGTCTGGAACCAGGATGAATGTCCGTCACCCAATAGCACACAGCTGCTATAATGCTCAAACAGCATCTGAACATCCCTCACCAGACCCTCTGGCACATTCCTTTTTCTTAGGCATTCCCATATCTTCTCTCTTGGAATGCTGTCATATGCCTTCTCAATATCAAGGAAAACCATAAGCAAATCTTCGCCGGTTTTCTCCAATATTTCTCCATTAACATATGGACACTGAAGATTAGATACGTTGTGGACCTGTCAGACCTGAAACCATACTGTTCCTCTTCTAACTGTGGCTCTAAGATGACTCACAATCTGTTCTCTAAGTTTTTCTCAAGAGTCTTAAGCCCATCAGAAAGGAGTGTCATTCCCTGGTAGTTGGACCATTTTCAGCAATTTCTTTTTTAAACAGGAGGATAACGACACCCTTGCTCCAATCAGGGGTATCTTGTCATCTTTCCAAACTGCGTTGAGCACCCTGTGTAGCTCCTGTAAACCCTGGACTTTTGCTGTTTTAATCATGTCTGTGCTGACTTGATTGATTGATGATTGATGTTTGTTGTTTAAAGGGGCCTAACATCGAGGTCATCGGGCCCCTAATGGTACGAAATGAGACGAAATGAAATGACAACTTAAATGTTCAAAATCCTCCACTGACCAGAATTCAAAGCGTGAGGACGAAGAATGAATGGATGGACAGATATGAATTTAAAACAATCAGTGGATCCAATCCACAGTGCCTCACATGTACAGAAGCTGGCAAAAAACAATAGTATTACTGACCAAGGGACTGCTTCTATAGCACAATGCTGAATTGATTATGCTTATAGTCGAAACGGGTCCAAAATCCAGGTCATTGTCCCTTCATACTGGTATTGATCGCTAGGAAAATAGAACCATGCTATGTGAAATGTTGTGGTACTAATCAAAAGTAGCAGAGACTTGCGGTATTCCACACATTATGGTACTATTCACAGGTAGTGTAATGTGCATATGTAACACAGGCCTATGGTGTTTCGCACATCGCAGCGCTATTTACAGGCAACGCAAACCTATAGTGTTCCTCACATAAGTGGACTAACCACAGGGACTTGTACTATCCCGTGAAATTCCTCACATAGTGGGAACTGAGCATAGGTAAGGCAGAGCCATGGTGTCGCTAATCCCATGGTGTCGCTCATATAGGGGTATGAATCACAGGTACTGTAGGACCCACCTCTTGAATCACACACTGTCGCTACTAATCACAAACCTATTGTGTACCTAACATAGTGGTACTACGCGCAAGTAAATGAGACCCATGGTGTTCCCTGCGTGATAGTACTAATTACAGGTAGTCTCATGGTTCTAATTGGATCATCCCTTGGTCGCCCCTTTTAGTCGCCTCTTACGACAGGCAGGGGATACCATGGGTGTATTCTTCGTCTACGTCTCCCATCCACAGGGAGTTGTGTGTTTGGTCCACGAGAGGTATTTTATTTCCCTCAAGTCCGCCGGCAAGCCGGTTAGGACCCCCCTATCTGCCACCTGGAACGTGCCATGTGGGAGTATCACCTCTCCCCCTGCTACGCCAGCGTAGTAGGTTCATGGCTGTGCTGACTTCATTGATTCCTGGGAATTTCCCTTGTGGCATCTTTTTAAGGGCTGCTTTTGTTTCTGCCTACGTAATGGGAGATTCCTTTGTGTAGGCCTGGTTCTTTTGTTCTCCCATCTGCTTCTGTCCTATTCAATAGGTAATCAAAATGATTCCTCAGAACCTCTCTGATGTCCTCTTCTTTCCTGGCCAGGTTTCCATTGGGATCCTCAAATGCTTTGATGGTTTCAACTGCATTCTTTTTGTTTTTGATCACTCTGAACAATAGTTTCATATTGTCTCTGCTGTCTTCCTCCAGTTTTTTAATACATTTCTCCCAGCACTTTACCTTCTCCTCTTCTACTATTCTTTTAACTCTCAGTTTCTTGTCCAGGTAAACTTGTTCAAGGTCGCTTCCTTGCTGTGCTTGTCCCTTACCTGTTCTAGCTTGGATTTATCTCTATCTCATTCTTTTTGAGCTATGTTCCTTTCCTTTATTGAGGATCTTACTCTTTCATTCCACCAGCATATCTCTTTCTCCCTTACTCTTGTACTTGTCTTCCCAGACCTCTATTACTTCTTTACCATGGTGTTTGTAAATCTTGTCCACTCTACCTCATCACTCTCTACTTCTTCTGTAGGCAGTTATCCTCTTATACAATCCTGTTATTGAGGTTCTCACTTGGAATCCCCTTGACATCAGTCACAAGTCTACTTCTTTCATTGTCAGTAATGACATAGTCAATGACTGTCTTGCTCTGCCCATCCCAGCTGTACGGGGTAAACCAACTGGTTTTTTTTTTATATCAAACAATTTCTTATGCAGAAGTCTATGAGATGTTCCCCTTCTGAATTCCATCTCCCATGGCCATGTGGTCCCATCACCTTCTCATAGCCATTCCTGTTTTGTCCCAAGCTGTGCGTTGAGGTCCCCGATGATTATTGCCCTCTCCTCACTGACGGTCTCTTCTAGGTTTTCAAGAAACATGTTCTTTTCATCTAGACTGCAACCCGTCTGAGGAGCATACATCTGTACCAGTGTCAGCTTCTATAACCCTAGGTGAACTGTTGCCTTTATAATTTTCTCATTGATGTACTGGATCTCTGTAATACCATCTAACACTTTTGACAATATAAATCCTACACCATTTCTCATCTCTCTGTTGTTACCATTTTATTAGAGAGTATAGTTCTTCCTCAACTCTTTCTTCCCTTCACCTTTCAATTTAATTTCACTCATTCCTAGGATTGATATTTTCCTTCTCTCCATGATGTCCACTAACTTTTCACATTTCACATTCAAACTCAGTACACTCATTGTTCCTATTCCAGTGTTTTGTCTTCTCCAGGTTTGTTGCACAATCGCAAGACCTGGCCTATCATCAGGCTGTAAGCTATCATACCTGGTGTGGGTCGGCAGGTGCTGTTCTCTACCCCGAGTTCTTTGTTTGCATCCGAGGCATTGCCATTTCCAAATCCCCAGCCATAAAGCATACATGCTAGAGCAGGAAACACGATACACAAAGGCGATGGACGATACACTCGCTAAATAAAGCATAAAATAAAAATGCTTGAAAATGAGGTTGGGTAAATTACACAAGCACATAAGAATTTATCCTTCATCCTAGGGGAAGAGTATTGACTGTACTAGAAGTTATATTGGTCAAAAATAGGAAGAATTAAAAATAAATCGGAAAATCGGAAGACGAGTTAAAAGACGGAAAGTTTCTGGGTAAATCGGAAGGGTTGGCAGGTATGTAGTCTCCAATTGACTTGCAAGGCCTAATGTTAGAGAAGATTTTCTGTCAGGGTTACCTCCTTTAGCTGTTAGCATTCCCCTGCCACATCTGCAAAGCAGCACCTTCCTGTTCAATTTATACATCATTTCGTACACAAAGGCTTCAGCAAGCCCCCTAAGGGTCACTCCTCTGTCCATAGCAATTGGTTCTCCTTTAGTTTGTCAGGTTTGGTAATGGCCGCCCAACCATCGGCCAGACAGTCTCAAGCAGTACTGTCTACTGTCGCATACACCAGCAGGATGTACCTGACCTGACATATGAAAAAAAATAATAATAAGAATTCATTATATGGCCTTAGCTACCATCTGCAGACATTTTAATTTGATGCCATCTGACTGTCTCCTCGTCAGCCCAACTAAATGGCACAGTAAACTGAATCTCTCTTGGGCGTATATGGCCGAGTTTTTATTCAATTTTGTTGGGTAAACAGCAAATGTGTCACTAGAGATCTTTCACATGCCGACAACGCATGACATGGGAGTGTCGTTTGGACTTTATTCCCACCCTTCAAAAATTCAACTACCTCTGATGGATTTGAACCTGGTGATCCAGAGGCCGACACTCTGCTACTGATCCACAGAGGCAGCTTTTTAATCAGATTGTAATCTATCTGATGTGTCACAATCCTTGATATGGTTTCAGCATTTGATTTCTAGGCACACAATTTTCATGTTGGTAACTTATAGAAAGTATTAGTCACGACAAAGCTCTTGCGTTGACAAAATTGAACAAACCTGTCCCGATTATAATTTCTCTCACCCAAGTCATAATTGCTAATTATATACCCAAATATACCTTTACCCACTTTTGGATTGAAATCTCCCAGAAGTATGGTTATTTCCAAATTCTCTGTTATTTTTAGGGCTTCATCAATGTCACCATAAAACTGATAACAGAATGTTGGCCTAACTGTATTATTTTCATGCTTACCCAGTATGACGCCAACTCCATTTAGATGATTTGGTTCTATGTTTCCTGAGTAATAGAAAAAATTATCTTTGATTCTGCAACTACTCAAACCAGGCCATTGCATTCTGCATATTTTCAAGATGTTTATTTTGAGTCTTTCCATTTCTGTGATGGTGTTACAGATATTTCTTTCTTCATACATACTTCTCATATTCCATATGTGCATATCTACATTATCACCCATGCTGGTATCTTCATCTTGTCGCAATGTGGGAGCTTGCGTGCCTAAGTGATCCTGAGAGCTATGCCGGCGGGAGCATAAGCTCTTGGTAGGGCCACCCAAGCCAGACAGGTCAAAGGTGATAGGTCAGACTAAGAGGGATACCCTGGTCCTCCAGGTTGGGGGTTGATCATGGGGCTAACAACCCTATATCGGAAAAACAACTCGTTACGAAACTCACAGACAAGAGTAGCCGGACTGATGATAATGGTAAATGACCCACGCGAGGAAATGGAAGATGCAAACGGAAATATGATATGTATGTAGCAACCTGGAACGTACAAACCCTGAATAAACCAGGAGCCCTAAACAGTCTGAAACAAAAAATGAAGAAATATAATATTGGAACAGCAGCAATTCAGGAAGTCAGATGGAAAGGAAATGGTGTTTTTAGAAGTGGTAGATATACAGTTCTGCACAGTGGTGGAGCCAGAGGTACAATAGGTGGCATAGGCTTCCTAGTGGATGACAGATATAAGTCAGCAGTTTTGAATTTTAAATCTGTAAATGAAAGAATATGCACTCTAAGGATGAAGGCCCATTTTTTCAATATCACCCATGTGTGTGTGTGTGTATGCACCTACAGAAGAGGCTGAGGATGAAGAGAAAGATATGTTCTATGGACAATTGGAACAAGAAATAGAATGCATCCCAAGACAAGATGTGAAAATCATACTTGGAGATTTCAACGCTAAAGTGGGTAAAGAAGAAGCCTATAGGGAGACAGTTGGGAAAAAAAGTTTGCATGATGAGTCAAATGATAAGGGACAGAGGCTAACCGATTTTGCCATGGGAAACTTGATGGTGGTGAAGAGTACATGGTTTCAAAGAAAGACTATACGGAAAGCCACTTAGTGTTCACCAGATGGTGTCACCTTTAATCAAATAGACCATGTAGTAATCGATAGGAGACATGCATCCGACATACTATAAGTTATGATATACTAACAATTTGTTGGTTATTTTGATCCACCTTTTCAATACAAATTACAGTTTGTGTTGCTAAGTTGTAATGTTACAACACTAATTTACCGGGACATGTTTCGCTTTTATTCACAAGCATCATCAGCCTATACAATTGCCTCAAGGTTTGTCATTTTTGGTTTGTTGTTACAAACTTCATTACATTGAATGTAAATCTAATTTCAGTGATAACAATATTTAAAACAAGAATAATATACACATTAAAAATTATGACAATATGTTCTGCGATGTTAAAATGGTTTAACTCTTAATTCTAAAACACATTGACGTCCAAAACACAGTTATTAATTTGGCTAAAAATTGTTTGCAATGTTAAAATAAATTTGATTCAACTATAATTTGGCATTAAAATTTGAGTCATAAATATAAATATAAATATTGGATGTTAATATATAGGAGCCATAGTTTCTGAAGTGCGTTGGTTTCTAGAATACAGTAACATTTCAGTATTGCAAATTATAGTTAAGAATTGTGCTCTCTAAATAATGTTATTTAAAAAACTGTAGTTTTGCATTATGCATGATTAGTCATGATGATAATCTAGAATTGAAGTCTTGAGTTCATTGGAAAATGGCTTCTAGATTTGATGAGGCTTGCTGCTGCAATTTGGCAATTTGATCAGAGGAAGTATTGACATATTTAATTCTTGTTTGTAGCGACCAGACTCTCCGTTGGAAGTTGATTGTTTTGATGTAAGTTATGGTTAAAAGGGGCTTCAATCGAAATTTTGAGTACTGGTATCTGATTATGTTACTTTCGATTTATGGAATGGAAGAAGCATCCCTTTGTCTGCTGCGACAGAATCTTGTGGGCCTTATTGCGTTACTGTGACTATTGTCTGTTGTGGCTCTACTCCTTGTGACAATAGTTACAGTAACGCAATAAGGCCCACAAGATTCTGTAGCAGCAGACAAAGGGATGCTTCTTCCATTCCATAAATCGAAAGTAACATAATCAGATACCAGTACTCAAAATTTCGATTGAAGCCCCTTTTAACCATAACTTACATCAAAACAATCAACTTCCAACGGAGAGTCTGGTCGCTACAAACAAGAATTAAATATGTCAAAACTTCCTCTGATCAAATTGCCAAATTGCAGCAGCAAGCCTCATCAAATCTAGAAGCCATTTTCCAACGAACTCAAGACTTCAATTCTAGATTATCATCATGACTAATCATGCATAATGCAAAACTACAGTTTTTTAAATAACATTATTTAGAGAGCACAATTCTTAACTATAATTTGCAATACTGAAATGTTACTGTATTCTAGAAACCAACGCACTTCAGAAACTATGGCTCCTATATATTAACATCCAATATTTATATTTATGACTCAAATTTTAATGCCAAATTATAGTTGAATCAAATTTATTTTAACATTGCAAACAATTTTTAGCCAAATTAATAACTGTGTTTTGGACGTCAATGTGTTTTAGAATTAAGAGTTAAACCATTTTAACATCGCAGAACATATTGTCATAATTTTAATGTGTATATTATTCTTGTTTTAAATATTGTTATCACTGAAATTAGATTTACATTCAATGTAATGAAATTTGTAACAACAAACCAAAAATGACAAACCTTGAGGCAATTGTATAGGCTGATGATGCTTGTGAATAAAAGCAAAACATGTCCCGGTAAATTAGTGTTGTAACATTACAACTTAGCAACACAAACGGTAATTTGTATTGAAAAGGTGGATCAAAATAACCAACAAATTGTTAGTATATCATAGCATAGTTCAATACGGGTCTAATAATGAGATTAGTTACATGTAATACTATAAGTTGACAGTTGTAGGGGAGCTGATTGTGATTCGAACCATTACTTGGTACGGGTAAAATACAGGCAACGTATTGCAACTTACAGATCTGCTAAGAAAGGGAAAGCTCCAAGGAGATATATGGTCTGAAAATTGAAAGATAAAGAAACTACGCAGCTATATGAATCCAGGACGGAGAAGAAATTGGAGGCTAAACAACAAAGCTGGGCAGTGCAAAACATCGAAGGAAAGTGGATTTTATTGAGGGATGCATTGCACGAAACTGCGGATGAAGTACTAGGAGTGGAAGTAAAGACTGAAAGGCAACGATGGTTTGATGATGATTGCAGAAGAGCAATTGAGGAGAGAAATGAAGTAAAGAAGAAAATGTTTAGCACGAAAACAAGAACATATGTAGAAGAATTTAGGAAGAAGAGGAAAGAGGCAGACTGAATTTGTAGGAGAAAGAAGAGAGAAGCAGAGAGGAAATGGATTACAGATTTGGAGGAACAATATGATATGCAAGAAGTACGGAAGTTCTATGGGAAAATAAAGGACGTACAGAAAGGTTTTCAACCACATGCTGTATTCTGTAGAGATAAAGAAGGAAACATGATTGGGGGAAGAGACTGGGTTCTTGACCGATGGGCGGAATACTTCAGTGAACTGTTGAATGTGGCTGCAGAGACAGTGAGATTGGAAGAAGAGGACGGGCAGCCTTGGCAGGATCCTAGCCTAGATTTAAAACCAGTGCCTGTACCATCTATAGAAGAAGTGAGGATGGCAATTAAGTACTTGAAGAATAATAAGGCTCCAGGAAGTGATAAAATTTCAGCTCAGATGATTAAATACGGGTGAACAGTCGACACAACTTGTTCACCAACTAATTGTGGAAGTTTGGGAAACAAAACAAATGCCAGAGCATTGGAGCTTAGCGATTATTTGCCCAATTCATAAGAAGAAAGATAAAGCAAATTGTGAAAATTATAGAGGTATATCTTTGCTTAGTGTGGTTTATAAGGTCTTAGCCAAGGTTTTGTCTATGAGACTCACTCCACTGGTTGAGCAGATACTAGAAGACTACCAAAGTGGCTTTCGACAGGGTAGATCAACAATAGATCACATCTTCACTGTCAGGCAAATAATGGAGAAATGCTATGAACACAATATGGATGTGCATCAGCTGTTTGTGGATTTTCGGCAGGCTTATGATAGTGTGAAAAGAAGGCTAGTTGCTTTACGTCGCACTGACACAGATAGGTCTTATGGCGACTATGGGACAGGAAAGGGCTAGGGAGTGGGAAGGAAGCGGCCTGGCCTTAATTAAGGTACAGCCCCAGCATTTGCCTGGTGTGAAAATAGGAAACCACGGAAAACCATCCTCAGGGCTGCCGACAGTGGGGTTTGAACCTACTATCTCCCGAATACTGGATACTGGCTGCACTTAAGCGACTGCAGCTATCGAGCTCGGTGTGAAAAGAAGGAAACTGTATCAAACAATGATGGACATGGAGTTCTGCACTAAATTGATAAGACTGGTACAAATGACCCTAACAGGTACTAAATGCATGGTTAAAATAGAAGGAAATCTTACTAAAGACTTTGAAGTAAACCAAGGTTTGCAGCAAGGGGATGTGTTATCTACCCTGCTCTTCAATGTGGTTTTGGAGCGTGTAATGAGAAAGGTGGAGGTCAGTAATCCAGGCAGAACACTGTTCAACCGTGTAACACAGAATCTGGCTTATGCTGATGATGTTGATATGCTGTCTAGAAGATTGAAAGAGCTAGAGGAAGGACTGGATAGATTAGAAAAGGAAGGAGGTGAAATGGGCATAAGAGTGAATAATGCCAAAACTCATTACTTGTTTGCATCTAGGAGGACCGTAGTTAGGGAAGACAAGTGCATAACATTAAATGGGATTAACTATGAGAGATGTGAAATATTTAAGTATTTAGGAGTGCTGGTGACAGAAGATAATGACATTACAGAGGAAATAAAAGCGAGGATTGCTGCGGGCAATAGGGTTTACTTAGCTTTACTAAAAGTGTTTAGATCACTCAGCCTTGGTAGAAGATTAAAGTTGACAGTCTATCGAACAGTATTACGACCAGTGGTAACTTATGGCTCTGAAACATGGACAATGACCAAAGTAGATGAACTGTTGAACAGATGGGACAGAAAAATACTGAGAAAAGTGTTTGGCCCAGTGAAGGAAGGGAAATTGCGGAGAATAAGGAAAAACAAGGAATCGGAAGAACTCTATGGACATCCAAGTATAGTAACCAAAATAAAAAGCAACAGATTAAGGTGGTTGGGACACGTGGAGAGAATGCCAGATAATAGGGCTGTCAAGAAAATCTATAAAGGAAATCCAGGTGGTAGAAGATGGAAAGGAAGACTCCAGAAAAGATGGCTGGATGATGTGGAGGAGGATTTAAGAAAGATGGGAATAAGAAGATGGAGGAGGCGTGCAGAAGATCATGAAGATTGGGCTACAATCGTCAAGAGAGGCCAAGGCCCTACAAGGGCTGTAGCGCCGAGGAGTGAGTGAGTGAGTGAGTGAGTGAGTGAGTAAGTAAGTAAGTAAGTAGTAAGTATATCTACATTATGGCCAACCTGGAGATTCTTAGCACCCTCTGACCACTGAAGGACTGCTGGGGACTGGAGGCTGGAGTATCTGACTATTCAGCCATACTGTAATATCTTGGTGAAAATTAATTTAGGGGGTTTCCCGTTACCTTCCTCAATGCCATTTTACGCCACTTATCATCCGCCCTTACCATAAAGAACAGTCGCTGCCGTAGCTGCCTCTCTAAGGTGCAGACGCTATGGATGATATCTGCTCCCAACCTGGATACAGGTACCTTTTACTCAATTATCCCAAGCAGTGGGTTGCCACTTCCACCACCTACACCGTACTGAAGCCCTTCTTCTCTGCTGTAGGTAATGTTGAAATCTTCACTCGTAATCTTGAGCTGAGACCCTTATCAAATGCTATACACTGGGTCGTGCACTCCGGGACTTGTGTGGGCAAGATCATCACTCCCCCAATAGAGTGGCCACAAAAGATGGTCTCTACCTGCCACCCCTAAATACTGTCATATGCTTGCCAATAGTTTTTCCTCCATTTTCTGTGACATTTTCCTTTTATCAGTTAGTGTTTGAAGCTCCCCACATTACTCAAAATTCCCTTTCTCCACTAAACCTGTTCGTTGCTAACATCTCACCATCCATCTGGTCCCTAGACATAATTCTGGGATTTTGTGATCGCCTAGCTATATTTATAACTTTGACCTACAGAAAACTATCCTCAAAATTCCACTCCAGTACAATATATCATTTTTCCCCACAGTAATTGGAATGATCTTTCCTCACTTCTATAGAAAAATTTTCCCGTTCCCATCAAGTCTTTCACTGGCAACATAAATATCAATGAGATCTGACAAAACTGGAGAAAGGTATTCTCAGAAGCAGTGCTGAAAGTTTCTATCTCTATTAAGTGGAAAAATATCATGGATCATAAAAGAGATAACATCTGGTATCTGGAAGAGAAATAATTTACACACAAAATTGAAGAAAAATCAAAATGATGGTAGGAGGGAGAAGAAAATACTGGGTAGGAATGAAACCAAATCATTAATCCATCTATAGTTCATAAACCCACAGCCTTGGTTCCAACATGAAAGAACTGTGGGCTTTCATTTTTTAAAAAAAATTAATAATAATAGCAACAGTGCCCCATCTGTCTTCATGTACAACAAACTCTCAGTTTCCTCTCCCCAAGAAACATCCAACACAGTATTCACTACAGCGACAAGGACAAAGACATATTCACTACAAGGACACCCCTTCCCATCCCTCCCCTAACCAGTCTCTATTTCACCGCTAACAAGGTCATAGAAAGTCTTCTTCTGCAAACTATATTTACACTGGATATACAAGGTTGTATCATCTATTGTGGTGCACTACACTGATGACACAATCATTTATAGAGCCATTAGAAATGAGAATGATGTAGATTACTGTCTGGGCTTTCTTCCCCAGACTAAAACAGAGAACACAGAAAACCTAGGAGTTCAACGTCGAGCAGAATGACAAATTGCTGAACACAATCATTTAAATACAGCCAGGTCACTGCTCCCAAAACTGCTCTCTGTAAACAAATAAATATTGCTGTTCTGAGAAAATCCCTCATGGGTAACACTAGGATTAAGGATTAACCCTTTCAACAGCTTAACCACTTACAGCTAAACTACCGTTCCATTCCAAGAGTTTGTGGTGTATTCCTTTTCCTTCCACTTTCAAGAACAGCAGCTTGTCAAAGTGGCTTCTTTCTTTGTTGTGCTTGGCTGAGGAATGAACTCTCACCGCAGGAAAAAAAAAAAAAAGAACTTACTATTGTACAATAAATATTGCTTTTCTGAGAAAATCCCTCATACGTAACACTCCAACCCTTTCAACCGCTTACAGCTGAACTACCGTTCCATTCAAAGAGGTTGTGGTGTATTCCTTTTCCCTCCACTTGCAAGAACAGCAGCTTGTCAAAGTGGCTTCTTTATTCATTGTACTTGGCTGAGGTATGAACTCTCACCACATAAAATGGAACTTTCTATCATCACATTTTGTAAAGAGTTAAAAAGAATGTATATTTCATTAAATCTTCTGTACATTAATTTTCTTATCTGTGTGAACGTTCCATATGTGTGTGGGAGGGTGGATGAATATTTATGTGATCATGAATGTGTAAGAGAGTATGTGTGTGTATGAATGAGAAGGCCTAGCTGCAGTATACTGTGCGTGGGAATTCACGTGTAAGTAGAATTACTTGATAATGTAAAACAGATCCTGTGCATAACTTATTAAGAAAATAACACTTCTATGCAAAATACGGTAATTGTATGTAAGCACATTCTGTAGCCTATAACTGTAATTGTTTTAATACTGTAATTTTAAGTGGGGATGGATGCACCTTGCTGTGTGTGGAGCCATACTCTTTTTCTATTCACCATCCTTGAACTGTACTGTTCAGTTTCGGGATAAATAAGATACCTTCACTCCTTAATGGAAAATATTGTTGCTGACCCTGTAGTGATTGTTCAATTCATATTCATACAAACAATTAACAAATATAATCAATATTTATGATTAATTTAGTAAGCTGTATCCATAGCACAACAAGCAGCAATATTTGACAATAAACTTTTTCTCAACAGCAACATGTTCCATTGAGATTGGGTTGCTCACAATCTCCACAACTATCTAGTTTAAGTTGCTGTATATTTTACAATTTATTTTTGTAATTTGCTTTACTTTGCACTGAAACAGGTAGGTCTTATGGTGATGATGGTATAGGAAAGAGGTAGGAATGAGAAGTAATCTACCGTGGCTCTCAGTAAGGTATAGTACCAGCATTTGCCTAGTGTGAAAATGGGAAACCATGGAAAACCATCTTCAGGGCTTCCGACAGTAGGGTTCAAACCCGCTATCTCCCGAATGCAAACTGATAGCTACGTCACCCAAACTGTGCAACACTTGCTAGGTTGTAGATAAAGAATATCCATCCATTTTTATAATACTTTTTTACCATTGTTAAAAATTAAATTACCGGGCGAGTTGGTCGTGTGGTTAGGAGCGCGCAGCTGTGAGCTCACATCTGGGAGATAGTGGGTTCGAACCTCACTGTCGACAACCCTGAAGATGGTTTTCTGTGGTTTCCTATTTTAACACCAGGCAAATACTGGGGCTGTACCTTAATTAAGGCCACAGCCGCTTCCTTCCCATTCCCAGGCCTTTCCTGTCCCATCGTCGCCAAAGACCTATCTGTGTCAGTGCGACGTAAAGCAACTAGCAAAAAAATAATAATAAAAAAAAAATTGTAAATCCACTTAGTGTACAAATAGTGTTTACTCTGCAATGGTAATGATATTCTTCTACAATTTATGTTCGTTTTATCAAAGCTAGGGTTCGAAAGAAACTATTCCCCTAAATAATGAATGTGATTTGACAACAAAAAGTACATAAAATAATCTTAACAATATGTGAAAAATATAGAAAAACTAGAATACAAGATTTTTTTGGGAAATTTGGCCATTCAAACTATAACATCTTGAGCATCAACAGGCATATCCCTATCAATTAAAATAAAAGTTCATTTCAAAATGAGAATACTTCACCTGATTCTGCACCTTGATTCTGTTACTGTTTGGTGTATTGTGGAACATGAGTGTTCGGTTGTAATTTGACAGATGACTCAGCTCTACAAAGAGTTGCAAATGATGTGGCTTCAATAATGGAGCCTGCTCTGCCACATTCGAATCAAGTGGACTCGGGAATTGTCCATGCTTCATATCCCACACCATACGACTTGAACCAATGTAGTCAAATGATTCCCCATTCAGCAAAGTAAACATCACATTCTTACCTGAAAAGAACATAGTACTAACGTATGTGTAAAATGTACAGACTTTTATTTACTTGAAGGAAAGAAAAAATAGTTACTGATATCAAAGGACAATGAACTCTCCTCAAATATTTAAATAAACTAAGTGAAACAAGGGAAGAAGTATAGTATGAAATAGCATGCTCTATTTGACTACATTCTTTGTTTCATTTCCATGATGTGAAGTATATAAATACAAGTCCAGCAACTAAGCAGAGTAAGCAGAATGTTTATATGCATTATAATACACTATTATCTGTTCCTTTTCCACTTTCAAACTGGAATGGCTCGTTAGCACCCCAAAAATAGTTCTCCGCATAGTTACCAATAGCTGTAGAAGTAGACTAAATTCAATACCAGTGATTAGTAGAATAGGGTATAGTATGAAAGAGAATCTTCAAATGTTGAAGAGTTTCACAAGTACTGTACACAGTAGAAAACTGAAAATATGTCAAATGCAAAATTTCTCTTTTCATAAGTTTGTCTGTAGTCTGTCAATTAAAACAAACCTCTTCTAATTAGCTGGCAGAGTAAGCAGAATGTTTATATGCATTATAATACACTATTATCTGTTCCTTTTCATATTCCTCTTGGAACTACAGCAGAAACTACAGCTGTAACTAACTCACAAGGACACACAGCTCTCCCTGTATGAATGAATGCTGTACTGATGATGGCTTTCTCCCAGATAAAATATTCTGGACGTAAAATAGTCACCCATTCAGATCTCCAGGTGGGGACTACATGGGAGAGGCCATCAGGAAAATGAATACCGACATTCTACGAGTCGGAACGTGCAATGTTAGACGTTTGAACCGTTGTGGTAGGTTAGAGAATCTGAAAAGGGAGATGGATAGACTAAAGTTAAGATGTAGTTGTATCAGTGAAGTACGTTGGCAAGAATATAAGAAATTTTGATCTGGCAAATACAGAATTATCAACACAAAATCAAACATGGGAAATGCAGGAGTTGGTTTAACAACTGGGCACCGGGTAAGCTACTATGACCAGCATAATGAACGATTATTGTTGTCAAGATAGACATCAAGCCAAATGCTCACCACAATAGTGCAGGTCTATATGCCTTCTAGTTCAGCAGATAAGGAAGAAATGGAAAAAATGTATGAAGAGAGAGAAGATTTAATACAATATGTAAAAGGAGAAGAGAATCTAATTGTGATGAGAGACTGGAATGCAATGGTAGGCCAAGGAAGAGAAGGTAATGCCATATGAGAATTCGGACTGGGATAAAGGAAAGAAATAGGAATTTGAATGGGTGAATTCTGAACCAATCATAACTTAGTCCTTGCTAATACTTGGTTCAAACACCACAAATGGCGGCTGTATATGTGGATGAGACCTGGAGACACAGGGAGGTAGCAAATAGACTTCTTTATGATTAGGCAGAGATTAAGACACCAGGTGTTGGATTGCAAGACCTTCCCAGCAGCAGACGCGGACTTTGACCACAATTTGGCGGTCATGAAATGCCATCTGAAGTTGATCAAACTGAGGGAAGGAAGGAATGCAAGAAGCTAAGACCAAGTAAGAATTAATGGATATCTCGGGAGATATTAGAGGCTGATTGATGAATGGTGAAAATACAAGAATGCAAAAATGAGGTGGGCAGACAAGAATACAGGCGATTAAAGAATGAAGGAGACAGGAAGTGCAGGAGAGCTAAAGAAGAATGGCTGAAAGAGAAGTGCAAGGATGTTGAAGGTAGCATGTTTGTAGGAAAGGTACATGCTACATACAGGAAAATCAAGGAAACCTTTGGAGAAAGGAAAACTAGGTGTATGAATATAAAGAGCATTAAGAGAGGAAAGACATGGCAGAAAGATGGCTGGAACATATTAGACAACTGGATCAAGGGAAAGAAGTAAATGATAAGGTTCTGGAACATGAGGAGGCTGTTGATGTTGATGAAATGGGAAACCTAATTTTGAGGTCAGAATTCAATAGAGCTTTGAGAGACCTACATAGGGAGAAAGCACCTTTAAAAAAAAAAAAAATCAATCCTGTTTCTAGTCATTCGAACGGATCAGGGATGGAATGAATAAAGCTCCCATCTAGCGGCAAGGAAACGAATTGTACCAGCTGCTGAAGCTGGTTGCACTCCTCTGGGGCAATGATTAATGATTGAGAGATGAAATGGAATGATACTGGGGAGTGTTGCTGGAACAAATAGTGACAGGGAAAACCAGAGTGCCTCGAGAAAACTGCTCTATGCTTTGGCCAGCACAAACCAGTTTGGATTTGAATCATGGAACCCAACATTGAGAGATTGGCACGCTGGCGCCTGAGCCATGGAGGCTCTTTGGAATCTACCTTCAAATTTACTGTCTGCCTTAGCAGAAACCAACATGGTGAGGTTATTCTATTTAGTGCACAAGATATACGATAGAGGAAGTGTCATCCGATTGTAGACAGTGTGTTGTTATACTTATTCCCAAGAAATCGTGTGTTGACAAGAGTGTGAAAACTACTGCACCATTAGTTTAATATATCTAGCTTGCAAAATTTTAACTCCACATGCTGGCAAAGTATCGTAAACATCAAATGAATCTATAGGGTAAAAACAACGTAAAAAAGAAAAGAAAAGAAATTATCGTAACCACCATCTGTAATAGGCATAACACCAGATTATTGTACGCATCAGTCATTACATCTTAAGAGTCTGAGTTAGAATCTTGTAATTTGTGTACAGATTATTGTATGCAGCAAGTTTTAATTCCGGAGGGAAGGTGAGATGCGTCAGTTTCATTGTTCGTGACTGTTGTCGGTCACTGCTGTAGTACACATTTTAGAACTGCCTCATATCAATTTGGCACTTGAAACATAAGGCAAAGCCTGCTGGTAGACCTATCACATGTTGATTGACAGCTAGTATACTAGCGGAATGCAGAAGAGGGGCGGCAAGGGATGAGAAGGGGCTGCTTCTTGTGACAGACTTGACTGAACACCTACGGTCAGTAGCTAAACAAATCGATTCATTCCTACCATTCATGCACAAAATGAACGATAAACGCTGAGAATTCTAAACTGAAGTTTGCTACAAGAGGACAAACACAAGAAATTGTTCAGCGTTCATAGTTTTATGAATAAGGAAGCTGAGAACAGAAAGAATAAAACATAACAGTATAGAAGGGAGTTGTTCGAAAAACAAAAAAAAAATAGCAGATGCATCAAATGTGTTGTACAGGACGGTTGAGAGAATTTTAACCGAGCAATGGCCATGCGGTTATCGTCGTGCAGCTGTGAGCTGGCATTCGGGACTTAGTCGGTTCGAATCCCACCGTCGGCAACCCTGAAAATGGTTTTCTGTGGTTTCCCATTTTCAAACGGGGAAAATGCTGGGGCTGTAACTTAAGGGCACAGCCGTTATTTTCCAAATCCTAGCCCTTTCCCATCCCTTTGTTGTCAAAAACCTTCAATGTGTTAGTTTGACATTAAATAAGTAGCAAAAAATATAAAAAATAGTATAACACAAACAGCACGAGACTGAAGAAACTTCATTTGGTACACCAGGAAAAACATGGAAAGAGGCAAAGTGTATAATGCATTTTTAAGATTTTGACATAGAATCCATGAATTTTATATTCTTCAGAAAACAATTCCATCAGTATCCAAATTACGACCTGTGTCAGGAGAGAGGATTGGTTTCCAAGGAGGTTGTACCAGTTTGAGTAGTAGTATTGTAAACTAGTTAGGCTTCAACTGGGAGAAGATTAGAAATAATAGAAGGGAATTACTCGAGGTCACCTATACAGCGCCAACTTAAAAGACCTGCACCAGGCGTCTCTGGAGGCTATACGCCATGACATTACAGTAGTTATCTTGTGAATAAATTTGTAAGTTGCTGCGGAAACTGAGTGTACTTCTGAAGACTGATGGGTGATATCCAACAAGGGGATTAGCAGGCGACACCAAGTAAGAGAGGGTTTACCATCATCCTATTTCAGTGTTGAAAAGAAGTATCAAGATCTGGTTAGACTTTGCACTAAAAAAAAATCAATCAATCAATGAATACTGATCTGCATTTAGGGCAGTCACCCAGGTGGCAGATTCCCTATCTGTTGCCTTCCTAGCCTTTTCCTAAATGATTTCAAAGAAATTGGAAATTTGTTGAACATCTCCCTTGGTAAGTTATTCCAATCCCTAACTTTCCTTCCTATAAATGAATATTTGCCCCAGTTTGTCCTCTTGAATTCCAACTTTATCTTCATATTGTGATCTTTCCTACTTTTATAAACGCCATTCCAACTTATTCGTCTACTAATGTCATTCCACGCCATCTCTCCGCTGACAGCTCGGAACATACCACTTATTACAAGTGATGAAAATAATTTTTCGTCCGTATTGAAAGTTTCATAAACTGTATATAGCATAAATATCTTTTGTTTATTTCCACCTATTCAATACATTACAAGATGTTGGCATTTATGTTAAAACATTTTTCAGATGAGACATGTTTCACCTCCTACTGTGAGGCATCTTCAGTCATTATCAAAAAATATCTTTAACCAGATGCCTGGTAAAATAATAAGGTTTTTTTGATAATGACTGAAGATGCCTCACAGTAGGAGGCGAAACATGTCTCATCTGAAAAATGTTTTAACATAAATGCCAACATCTTGTAATGTATTGAATAGGTGGAAATAAACAAAAGATATTATCCTATATACAGTTTACATACCACTTAGTCGAGCAGCTCTTCTTCTTTCTCTCAATTCTTCCCAACCCAAACATTGCAACATTTTTGTAACGCTACTCTTTTGTCGGAAATCACCCACAACAAATCGAGCTGCTTTTCTTTGGATTTTTTCCAGTTCTTGAATCAGGTAATCCTGGTGAGGGTCCCATACACTGGAACCATACTCTAGTTGGGGTCTTACCAGAGACTTATATGCACTCTCCTTTACATCCTTACTACAACCCCCAAACAACCTCATAACCATGTGCAGAGATCTGTACTCTTTATTTACAATCCCATTTATGTGATTACCCCAATGAAGATCTTTCCATATATTAACACCCAGATACCTACAATGATCCTCAAAAGGAACTTTCATCTCATCAATGCAGTAATTAAAACTGAAAGGACTTTTCCTATTTGTGAAACTCACAACCTGACTTTTAACCCCGTTTATCAACATACCATTGCCTGCTGTCCATCTCACAACATTTTTGAGGTCACGTTGCAGTTGCTCACAATCTTGTAACTTATTTATCACTCTATAGAGAATAACATCATCCGCAAAAAGCCTTACCTCTGATTCCACTCCTTTAAATATATCATTTATATATATAAGAAAACATAAAGGTCCGATAATACTGACTTGAGGAATTCCCCTCTTAATTATTACAGGGTCAGATAAAGCTTCACCTACTCTAATTCTCTGAGATCTATGTTCTAGAAATATAGCAACCCATTCAGTCACTCTTTTGTCTAGTCCAATTGCACTCATTTTTGCCAGTAGTCTCCCATGATCCACCCTATCAAATGCTTTAGACAGGTTAATCGCGATACAGTCCATTTGACCTCCAGAATCCAAGATATCTGCTATATCTTGCTGGAATCCTACAAGTTGAGCTTCAGTGGAATAACCTTTCCTAAAACCGAATTGCCTTCTATCACAAACATGTCTAATATAATCAGAAAGAATGCCTTCCCAAAGCTTACATACAATGCATGTCAAACTTACTGGCCTGTAATTTTCAGCTTTATGTCTATCACCCTTTCCTTTATACACAGGGGCTACTATAGCAACTCTCCATTCATCTGGTATAGCTCCTCCGACCAAACAATAATCAAATAAGTACTTCAGATATGGTACTATATCCCAACCCATTGTCTTTAGTATATCCCCAGAAATCTGATCAATTTCAGCCGCTTTTCTAGTTTTCAACTTCTGTATCTTATTGTAAATGTCATTGTTATCATATGTAAATTTTATTACTTCTTTAGCCTTAGTCTCCTCCTCTATCTCGACATTATCCTTGTAATCAACAATCTTTACATACTGCTGACTGAATGCTTTTGCCTTTTGAAGATCCTCACATACACACTCCCCTTGTTCATTAATTATTCCTGGAATGTCCTTCTTGGAACCTGTTTCTGCCTTAAAATACCTATACATACCCTTCCATTTCTCACTAAAATTCGTATGACTGCCAATTATGCTTGCCATCATGTTATCCTTAGCTGCCTTCTTTGCTATATTCATTTTTCTAGTAAGTTCCTTCAATTTCTCTTTACTTCCACAGCCATTTCTAACTATTTATTTCCAGTCTGCACCTCTTTCTTAGTCTCTTTATTTCTCTATTATAATAAGGTGGGTCTTTAGCATTCCTTACCACCCTTAATGGTACAAACCTGTTTTTGCATTCCTCAACAATTTCTTTAAACCCATCCCAGAGTCTGTTTACATTTTTATTTACCGTTTTCCACCGATCATAGTTACTTTTTAGAAACTGCCTCATGCCTGCTTTATCAGCCATATGGTACTGCCTAACAGTCCTACTTTTAAGACCTTCCTTTCTATCACATTTATTTTTAACTACCACAAAAACAACTTCATGATCACTAATGCCATCTATTACTTCAGTTACCCACAATGTTCCACAATGAGTACCTAAACCTTACTTATGACTCTAAATACAATGATCTATTACCATAAAAAGAGGAGGAGGTCTGGATAAAAATGTTCCTTTCTAAATATTGTACTATAATGTGTAATATCCACTTTGATTCTCTTATTGTAGTGTAGTAAGTCAATTTTCCTACTATTTTCTATCTTCATTTCTTAAACAAACATTTTAAAAAATCTCTTATTATTCTCATGCCTTACATTCCTTCAAACCAATTCCTCCAAAATATCATAAGTGCTACAAAAGCTATCGTAAGTAAACCACTTGGTTAAACAATTAACTCGACAACGACCAACAATCAATCATAAGCAACATTCATAACTTTAAAATAAGTTCCTTTCGCTGCGATTGAATAAATATTTAACCTAATAAGACAATAAAATGAAAAATTCAATTCTGAAGTAGAATAAAAACAAAAACTGCCTAAACTGTAAGTATCCGACTCACTAATTTTCATCTCTTGTAAAATTCCTATTTTGTCGCTTACAATACTTTGCCTTAGAGTAAATTAATATATTATTTTGGGTCCACCTTTTCAATACAAAATGTAAATAGTTTGAATTACATAGGGACTAGTTTCGACCTAGTAATAGGTCATCATCAGCCTGAAGTAAATTAAAGCATAAATATCAAAGAAAAAATAAACAATGTAAACACAAGAACAGTCTTTTTAAAAGTACATACCATGTGGGATATTGAACAGCAATATATTACTCTTCCAATTGACGAAGCACTGAGCGGAAGTTATGTTGTTTATTTATGAATAAAGTTCAGTGCGCCATATAGCATTAAAAGTCCAGTGTGCACTAAAAGATGTTATAAAGAAGAATTATCAGTTGAATGCTGGCTTCTTGAGTTTGCTGTTGTATATTCGAAGAAGTTACATCATTTCTTAAGGTATTCATAGACTTATTCATGGAGTTAAATAAAGGTGGATATAAATTCGCAGTTCAATGCGGACCATACAATTGACTAAATATATGTTATTCCGTCTCGTGAAACATCCATCGTCCTTCAAGATTCCAGAAGCAGAAGAGCTTTCTTCTAGCATCTTACTTTGCATCGACAATTATTTCTAGTTTATAAACATCTTGAGAAGACAATGTTACGGTAAATTAATTTCAATTGATCTCTGAATGAACATCATCGCTTGAAAACCAACCTTTTTCGATTTCCACTTTCACAACTTGTCATTTTTATATGACGCATGCGACGTTTTTATGGATCTCTATTTTTTAACATAATATAGCGCTTCTCTGGACTCCTAAGCCTCCACGCGCAACAATTACCTAGTTCCAAAAAACTGAAGAGCCTTTCCAACATCCATGTGTTTTGAAGTCTATGAATACCTTAAAAAATTATGTAACTTCTTCGAATATACAACAGCAAACTCAAGAAGCCAGCATTCAACTGATAATTCTTCTTTATAACATCTTTTAGTGCACACTGGACTTTTAATGCTATACGGCGCACTGAACTTTATTCATAAATAAACAACATAACTTCCGCTCAGTGCTTCGTCAATTGGAAGAGTTATTATTTTTAATATATTGCTGCTCAATATCCCACATGGTATGTACTTTTAAAAAGACTGTACTTGTGTTTACATTGTTTATTTTTTCTTCGATATTTACGCTTTAATTTACTTCAGGCTGATGATGACCTATTAATAGGTCGAAACTAGTCCCTATGTAATTTAAACTATTTACATTTTGTATTGAAAAGGTGGACCCAAAATAAGATATTAATTTACTCTATTGTTATCACAGTTCAATACGGATCTATCATTATGAAACTTATTTCTTTTAAATACTTTGCCTTTCCAGAAATGATATATACACACAATTCTAATCAACCATGAATGGCCACACTTACTAAATGCTGTCTATTTACAAGTCTCTCTTCCTTCCACAGTAGGAGGTCTGGCACCTTGCTATTACCTGGGGACGGCTAATCTTTACTTTAAAAATTCCCCAAATCCAGTCACCTCGTAGAGTAGGTGTGTGTAGACCACTGGATTTGAACGCAGAGCTACTGGCTACTCAACACACGATAACTATTACTTGGTTCGACTCCAGAGACAGGCCAGTAACTCACACAATCGCATGCAGTGAACAACTAAATAACAACAGCTCAACATTATTCAACAGCAGGACGATACTCACAACAGCAAATATTAACACAGCTCCATTTGCCCTTATACGCACGACAGCAGTTTCCCTCGCTGACTCATGGCGATCCTCGGTCCACAGAAATACACAAACATGCAGTATTCTCAAATAGTACACAGTCGCCCGTTCCATGCATCGTCTCCAGCCCACCTACTCACTGGAATCCCCGGCACCACAACAACCGCTTGCTGCGGCCTTGTATTTACCCCGGTATCTGGCCACTAAAACATTAGGGTTCAGCTGGAGATGGAACTTTCCCATCATACCTTTCAGAAATCAAGTGGAGAAACTAGATGAAGGGAAGAATGGAGGAAGGGCCGCAGCACGTCCTCGGGTGGGCTGGGAGGTTCCCCGAGCGGCTTAGTCATCCCTTTCAGGTAATACCAAAGGGGCTGTGACAAAGCTGATGGTCGCCTGAGTGCATAATAGTATGGACACAATCTTGGAGAAGGAGTACAAGATGAAAATAAACAACAGCAACAACAAAATTAATTTAGTGCAGTCAAACAAAGTCAGAAAATGCAGGAAATATTAGACTGGGGAATGAAGTCTTAAAGGAAGTAGATGAATATAGTTACTTGGGCAAGGCCTTCTTCACCTGTTGTTTGGCTATGAAGGATCTACTTTGATAATGTCGAGTGGGTTCCAACTGATCTGATATGTCCTCCAACGCACTACAATGACAATGACCCCCATCCCCCACCCTTGTACGATTCCGCGGATGGCACTTTCTCCTTTAAAACCATAAGACCGTTTGGGCTCGCATTAAAATAAAGAAATGCAGTTCATCGGCAAGGACAGTATTGTTCGGTGCCTACGAATTTTTTATATGAGCCACGGTTTTATTCAACTGTCGGCATCGCCAGTGTTCGCGGATTCTGTTTTTCCTCACACTGACTGTTGTGTGATATTACGGCGTTCCTTAAAAGGTTGAATCCAAAAGAATTCCAATTTCATTCAACTTAGCAATCATGAAGCGCACTATAGACCCAGCGAAGTGAGTGTAAGTGCGGAAAGCTACCCCTCCACGTTCCGGAACACACGTTCTATTATGACGCGGATAAATTTTGAGTTGAAATTACTCTGTAGCATACTATTGTTTTAAAAAGTAAAGGCAGTTTCGAATTAAAAGTCTGAATTTCGGTAATGGGGCCGACATTGTACTTTGAATGACGAATTATCCGTATTTCGAATTAAACAATTTAAATAACATATAAAACTGTATCTCATGTTTCCGGGAATGAGAGCTTCTTCGAATTAGGCAGGATTTTGAATTAACCGATTTTGAATTATCGAGGTTCTACTGTATATTGATTTTAATGACAAATAATATGGAACATATATGCTAAACTCCAAAATATGGGAAAATATGGAAAATGAATACTCCATTTTCCAACTCCACATGTCATGATTCATAAAGATAATGCAAAATATAATTAATTTTAACTTCCTAAAGAGAGATGTATTTAAATATAAATCCGTTCCCTGGTGATGAGGAAAGCCAAATTAGATGAAACAGAAAATGGAGCTAAAATTGGTAGGAGAAATATAAATAACCTTAGATATGCTGATGACACCACCCTGATAGCAGAAAGTGAAGAACAACTAAAGTACCTCCTAATGAAGGTGAAAGAAGAAAGTGAAAAAGCTGGACTAAGGTTGAATGTCAAGAAAACAAAGATCATGGCAACTAAACCTATCACCTCCTGGTATATCAATGGTGAAACAATGGAGGTTGTTCCTAGTTTCATATACTTAGGCTCCAAATGCTGACAGCGACTGCAGCAATGAAATTAAAAGACACTTGGTCCTTGGGAGGAAGGTATTGGCCAACCTTGACAACATTTTCAAGAGAGACGTAACTTTAAGAACAAAGATTTGTATAGTGAAGGCTGTCTTCCCAGCAGAAATGTACGGAAGCGAGACCTGGACAGCAAGAAGGGCTGAACGTCAAAGAATAGACGCATTTGAACTATGGTATTGGAGAAAACTGCTTAGAGTTCCGTGGACTGCGAAGAGATCTAATAAGTCCATATTACATTTCACTGTTCACTGGAAGATCAGATACTCAGCCAAAAACTAAAATACTTCGGTCATTTTAAGAGAAACCATGATTCACTGGAAAAGACCTTAATGCTGGGGAAGACAGATGGTAACAGGAGAAGAGGGCGACAACAGATGAGGTGGATTGATGGCATCAAGGAAGCCATGGCTCTAAATTTAGAAAGACTTCATAAAACAGCACACGACAGAAAGAAATGGTGCACTTTGATCTGTGGGGTCACGAAGAGTCACAAGCGATTAAACGACTAACAACAACAACAACAACAACAACAACAACAACAACAACAACCTGTTCAATAAATAACACAACTCCATCCTTAGGTGGAGTAATAAAAGTCAAACATGTTTTGACTCATTTGAGCCATCTTCAGTGAAAAAAAGGGGTTTAGGGTCATTTACATAATAGAAGCTAAAAATGTATTAAAACATAATGAAGGAACAAAAGAGACATGACAGAAATAATAAAAAAATTAAATATATACACATTTCCACCGTTAGATGGAGTAATAATCAATTTGTCTGAGCCATCTTCAGTGAAAAAATTGACATTTTTTACTGAAGATGGCTCAAATGAGTCGAAACATGTTTGACTTATTACTCCATGTAATGATGGAGTTATGTTACGTATTGGATAGGAGGACATATTAAATTTTCCTCTGTAAAGAGTTTGTCAGACTACACAGTGATCTAATTATGCCTATTTACACTATTTACAAGATTCTGAGTTGTCAGGACACAAAAATAAAGAACAACAGTCTGTTTTTTTTGTTTTGTTGTTGTTGTAATCTAAAGCACAGAGTTTTTGAAGTATAGCTTTCTGTGAGGATACAGCTGTGAACATTGATTCTAGACATGTGAAAGCTAAGTGTATTATATGACAGCTTGTTAAAAGAAAGTCATTGAAGAGAATTCTATTCCATGTAGATGATGGGCAATCCTGAGGTGAGACCTCTCGGTTAACTTCAGTCCACCTGTTCATGATACATTCTTAATAACCACGAACCTACTACGCTGGCGTAGCAGGGGGAGAGGTGATACTCCCTCGTGGCGCGTCCCAGGTGGCGGATAGGGGGTCCTAACCGGCTTGCCAGCGAACTTGAGGAAAATAAAATATCTCTTGCCGACCAAACAGACAACCCCCTGTGGGTGGGGGACGCAGATGAAGAATACACCACAGTATCCCTGCCTGTCGTAAGAGGTGACTAAAATGGGCGACCAAGGGATGATTGTATTAGAACCATGAAACTACATGTGATTAGTACCACCACGCGGGGAGCACCATGGGTCGCTTTTTCTTGCGCATAGTACCACTATGTTAGGTACCAAATAGGTTTGTGATTAGTAGCACGCAGGAGCACTGTGTGGTCAGCCCCCCACTTAGAGTGCACTGTCGGCTTTCACATTACCTGTGGTTAGTACCACTATATGAGCGATACCATGGTTCTGGCTTGCCTATGATTAGTACTCACTATATTAGGAACACCACAGGATAGTATGAGTCCCTGTGCTTAGTACACTTATGTGATGAACACCATAGGTTTGCGTTGCCTGTACATGGCACCGCAATGTGCGAAACACCATAGGTCTGTATTACATGTGCGAATTTCATTACCTGTGAGTAGTACAATAATGTGTGGAATACCGCAAGTCTACGCTACTTTTGATTAGTACCGCACCATGACACATACCATGGTTCTACTTTCAGTACCATTATGAGGGGCCTATGACCTGGATTTTGAAGCCGTTTAGACTACAAGCATCATCGATTCAGTATTGTGCTAAAGAAGCAGTTCCTTGGTCAGTAATACTATTGTTTAACGCTAGTTTCTGGTAATGTGGGGCATTGCGGGTCGGATCCACTGATTGTTTTAACTTCTTATCCATCCATTCATTCTTTGCCCTCATGTTTTGAATTCTGGTCAGTGGAGGATTTTGGATTTTTAATTTGTCATTACATTTCGTACCATTAGGGGCCGATGTCCTAGATGTTCTTTAAACAACAAGCATCATCATCATCATCATCATCATTCTTAATAGGGAGTGCATACATGTCTGAAATTCGGTGTAGTAAACTGCAGGACGGCGATCTGCCTTCTCCTGCTGGCTCTCCTCCTTATATACTAGTTGAGCGATGACATCAGTGCTACTTTCTGCTTGGCAGCCGGAAGTCGCTGTCACAAACTGGAATGTTCCTCGCACAGTGTACCAGTTTCAAATCGGGCTCCACATCAGTCAGTATGACGAGAACCGCCATTCATGGCCAATCCATGAACTTCTTCATGGACATTAAAGGCCATTCCATCCATTCCTGTACTAACCTTTTTATTACTATGTAACTACTACATCCTACATATACTCTAATCTGTTTGTCATATTCATACCTTGGTCTACCCCTACTATTTTGCATACACTTCCCTCAAAAACCCACTGAAAAAGTCCTGGCTGTCTTAAGATGCGCCCTATCTCTGGTCAAATTTTGCAAAATTTTTCTCTCATCAATTTGATTCAGTACTTCTTCATTAGTAATTCGATCTGTCCATCGTACCTTCAGTATTCTTCTGTAACACCACATTTCAAAAGCTGCTATTCTCTTTCTTTCTGAGCTAGTTATGGTCCATGTTTCACTTTAATACAATGCCACGCTCCAGACGAAAGTCTTTGAAAACATCTTTCTAATTCCTATATCAGTGCGTGAAGTGAGCAAATTTCTTAAGAAAGGCCTTCCTTGCTTGTGCTAGTCTGCATTTTATGTCCTCCTTCTACCATAATTAGTTATTCTAGCCAGACTCACTGTCATGCCTAAACATTGTTGCCTACTTTTTTATGGACGGACCTGTTGGTCTTGGGTGTAGTGGAAAAAACTATTTTCAAGCATTATATAAAGAAAAATACTGTAACTTTTCTTTTAGTCCTAATTGTTGTAAATTTATTAATAAGTATTTTCAAAATACATACTGTTGTTGCCTTTTGGTTGTCTAAGAAAAAAAAAAAAGCTTTCTTCTTTTCCTGTCTGCCATTGCTTTCCTCACTGAGCCAGAAAGTACTATTGTAGCACAACTGATTATGAATAGCACTTTTCATAACAATTTTTTGTTATTTTACATTGCACCAGTACAGATAAGTCTTATGGTGATGATAGGATAGGAAAGACCTATGAATGGGAAGGAAGCGGCCTTAATTAAGGTACAGCCCCAGCATTTGCCTGGTGTGAAAATGAGAAACCACGGAAAACCATCTTCAGGGCTGCCGACAGTGGGCTTCGAACCCACTTTCTCCCGGATGCAAGCTCACAAGTGCACGCCCCTAAGTGGGACTGTACCGAGAGACAGATGAAAAAAATACTTCATGCATTACAAACAACAATGGGTGAGACAAATTAATAAGTTATATTTCATATGCTCACATATAAAAATTTACAATAGATCTAGGAAATGGGATGACAGTGATGATGATAATATGGCCATAGCCACTGGGTGCAGGAGATTTCAGCTGTTGTTCATTTAGACTATCTACCACATTAGACAGACCTTCTCTTTTCTCTACCAAATGGCAGAGAAACAGGGACTTTATAGGTAAAATGTAGTAGAGATAGTGGGTTCATTATTTTTTTTTTGGTCAAGTAAACACCCCATATAACATCACAGAGCTTTTACATACTGAGATTGCATAGAAAACAAAGGAAACAAGATGAGGGTAAACAATGTCTTTACAACAAGATTAAATATGGAAATGGATTAGCTCTCCAGATTGTGGTGTACCTGGACACTATTAGGTTGTAGAGGAAGAAAAGAGAGGGTAGAGATCAAAGTGGTTATCTGATGTTAAGGCCACATGCTTCCTTGGACCTGAACACCACTTCAAGTCCAAATATTGGACTGCCTCTCCAACAAAGACAGGTTATCAACAATGCTGGGACAGATAAAGACTAGGTTAAGGTAAGGTAAAACTTTGACATTTGTCTACTGTGAGAATGGGAAATCACTGAATATTATCTTCATGGTTGCTGACGATATGGCTCAAACTAGCCCTCTCCCAAATGCAAGCTCACAGTTTCACGACCCATGCCGCATAGCCAAATTTGTTATGATCTGCTAATAGTACTGATTAAGATAAACTTTGAAACCCATCTCGTTGCTTTTCCTTCAAGCAAATTGTTGTACACCAAAGATACTTGTTATAAATAGTTTATAATGGACAGTAAGATATTGCTTCTATTCATCCTGCGCTACAAGCAAAACGTCTCACAGATTTGGTTCAATACTCATTTTACAGGGCTATAAATCCTGGTACCATTATAACTCACCAGAACTTTCATTACGGGGAACCATATTCGAGAGAGCATATGCTGTAGCCAGCAGTGCTACAACTCCAGTTGTAGGTGTAACAGCTCCAGGAGTTACACCATCAAACATAGACGTGGTATCCAGACGTGCAGCTACCACAATAACAGATCTGTTGTTATCCTTTCCTTCATCCAATGTCTTATTTCGGGGAAACAATGTAGACCAAATGTTACGATCTCCAAGGGGGTCACAAAACTTCACTATACAAAGAAAAGCACAGTAAGTCATAAACATCATGAACAAATATAATGAACACAGCAAATAACCTAAATATACTTGGTTAAAGGGTACTCAATTCTCAATAACCTTTATTCTTGAACAAGGGTGTTATGAAACAGGATATATCACTCACATAAGTCTGCCCATTGCCTGACAGTGCAAAAATATTTTTTCAGTAACCAATATTTTGCATGGTAAACAGAAACCTGAGGTCGATGAAATTAAATATCGAAGAATTTTGATATGGTGGGCATAACTAGGAAAACTTGAGTATGGCAGATTCCATTCCACATGAAAATAAGGAAATAGTTTTCCTTCTTTTTACATTTGAACATTTATTTTGAAAAAATGTCATCCTGTTAAATGAATTCTAAAAATCTTTCCCATGGACTGATGGACTGTCACTGAACATGTAAGGGATTCCATTTTTAATCTGTTAGAGCCATGAAGAGAGGAAGTTATTATCTGCCGAGTTCAAAGATTCTTTAAAAGTGTGCAGAACTCTAAGACAGTGATCTGCAACTGGTGTGCCATGGCACACAAGGTGAGATGAAAATTCTTACTTATTACCCTATTTAGTAAGTGTTGATTTTTATATACTATTTTATATACATGTCATTCATTGTTCAAGAGTGTTTTTTGTTTTTTTGTTTTACTTTACTTGTGCGTTTGCCAGACTGAAAAGCTTTTAACTTATATTTAAATAAGTCTACACTGGAAAGTATGGCTTCCTTCTTAACAAATCATTCGGTCAGTCAGGCAAATTTCAAAACAAAAAAAAAACTCAAATCACTTAAAATCAACATCATGAACATTGACTAATCAATTACATTTAATAAGAAATGTCTAAAATTGAAGCTCATTTCCATATAAAAGCTAAACCTACAATAACTTCAACTGAAATATAAACATCCCAATCACAATTATTATGGATCAGAAATAAAATTAAATTTGCATACATAAAGGAACAGAAAATCAAGACAAATTCTACGCATCCATTTAAACCTAAGCAACTTTTGGCACTGTACACTCACCGGGTATCAAACACTTATTCTTTATATGATTACATTAAAAAAAGAAGCAATCAGGAAACAAAAGATGATTGACAATATTATATAATTATATATAAAATATATCATAAAAAATAATCAGTAAACAGAAAAAAACCAGAAAACATTAACCACGACAAAATCACTACTTTTCACCGTAGATTAATTAACAGATCAAACACTATACCTTTTCAAATAAAAAATAAACCTGCTAGAGAAGGGCCTGAAATTCAACTGCCAAGAACGTCATACCGAAAACAACACAAAACACTTAACCCTGACGTAGAAACTGCATGCGAAACATACCCCCACCACAAACAGAAACAATATAAAACGTAGCCACCAACACAGCCCTAAAAATAGTCATACAAGAAAATTCCACCTAATTGTGCTACTCAATACTCGGCTTTGAAAACAGTTAACAAAATAAAAAACGACACCCCAACAGTCACAAAAGCAGATGAAGGGAACACAACAGTCATAATGAAGAGAGATAAGAACATAGAAAAAACAACAGAATTCATTAACAACCATGGAATTCAAGGGCTACAATGCGACCCACCAAATAAATTTCAAAACAAAATAAAACATGCGATCAAGAAAACAGGCTTTAATATCAGAAAACAAGAAAAAGAAAGCATTGCCATCTAAAATCCCGAACTCCCCACACTAAAAGCCCTCCTCTAAACACAAAAAAAAACCTCATGTCCCATTAGACCAATAGTAAATTGCAAAGACGTTTCAAGTTACAATTTAAGGAAACAACTCAACCAAATTCTAAAAGAAAAAAATCTCTCTTAAAGAAGGTTGATTAAAAACAGCTTAGAATTAAAGAACTAAATAAACTAATAATATCAGAAAGGGCATGGATGATATCCATTGAGATTACCAACATGTACACCAATGTACCAATACAAGAATCCATTAAAATTATAGAAAACCTAAAAGAAAACACTTCCCTAATGGAAACAAAAGAAATAATTCACTTTCTTAGAACAAAATTAAACAAAAATTGCTTTACATTCAATAATCAAATCTAGTCTCAAAAAGAAGGGTTAGCCATGATATAGCTTAATAGTAAACATTTTTCTGAATAACTTTGAAAACATTTTCTTAACCGACCAATATTCTCAAGGAATCTTAATTAAAGTCAATCAGGTTCACAATGGAACCAAAAACTAACAAGAAAATAAACATTTTAGACATCACAATTGGTAGCATTAATGACAACCTGTCATACAAAATATACGGAAAGCCCATTCAGACATCACATACTAATGACAACAAATAGAACCACTACTGCTACACACACAATGTATCAGGTCTGAATACAGTGATACACAGAGCAGAGTGTTCTCCCCAGAAATTTTCGTCAGCCGGGTGGGAGGAATGAGTAGCCGGGCGGGGAATACTACATAAAAAATGAACATAAAATATGAATTTATTCCCCTCAGAGCATTAACTATAATATCAGACTGGCATTAACTGCAAAACTGAATTATTTTAGTGTTGACATGATATGGGCTTTTGGGTTTAGAACAGTCAAGATGCGGAGCAACGTTCTCTGCGAAATGTAAAGAGTTTCACCTTGATTTCTTGATATGGCAAAACCCATTATGCCATATCATGTCTACAAGTGTGGGCCGTGAAAGCATCAATGTTAATATTTTAGTGTTATTATCACGAACAAGAATTTACAGAGTATTTTGAACTTCTAGTGTTAATGTTATGCTGCTTGTTTACTATCTTGTAACACTACGGCTTACCACTCGATGCTGTAGAGTGACATCATACAGAATCAAGTGCTCGCATGAGATTCCACGTTAATCTACACACCAGCTCGCACACGACTCTACGTGATAGTCAGAACTAAACATTTAAACTCCGATGTAATCGATGCCATTGTGCTGATAATAATGATTTATCATTTAAATAATCAGTTTTACAGTAGTTACATTTTAATTTGGAGCACCCAATGCCTCAAATACATCTAGGTTATGTTAGCCGGGCAGCGGCTGACTGGGCAGTGCGCCCATTAAAAAGGTCCTAGGGAGAACACTGGAGCTATTTATATACCAATGAGCACAAAGGATTTCAATCCCGTGGGGGTTTTCTTACCTGGTCCCCTATCGGATGCATCCCAGTTGGCAGATAGGGGGGCCCTCCAGAATTGTCTAGAGGGTCTGAGGGAAATAAAATACCTTCTCGCGGACCAAAAACAGTTATTGCCAGAAAACGACTTGAGGCATTGTGATTGTTACTAGTCCAAGTCTAGGCTTGGAAGTGGAGGCCTCGCCCACACATGCTAGAGAGGCATCCATGGTTCCTCCACATGGGTGATACGGTGGTTCAGGTGAAGTGAGGCTGGTGATTGAGGTGAAGGCTCACTGCGGGGTAATGGAAACAACACATAACTTTGCTCTACGTAGCCTGGAGGAGCCGCGGGTTGGGAAAGGGGCGATCCCAACCTAGGGGGAAGTCATGGCTGTGAACTCAGTCATGATAATGCCAAGTGGAGACCACGTGAGTAGGCCTACTGAAAGGGAACAAATATGGCTAGGTTCGAGCCAGGGGCGGACCACTGGATGGACGACTGAGGGGCGTGGTCTCTGCTACGGAGAGCCTGAGTTGCGGGAGGGCAATGTCTTGCTGTATGCCTCACCATGGATGGTGAGAACGACGCTCACTACCCTAGAAGGGGCAAAAAACCTATGACTGATTGAAATATGGATCCTTATAAAAAACCAATTTCAAAAACTTCGACATCAAGGGAAACAAAGGAAGCTGAAGTACAGCAGATCCGGGAGCAAGTCCAAGGTGAAAAAATGGAGACAGAAGTCCCAATTGGACAGGCTGTCGCTGACTCAAAACAAGAAATGGCAACAGAAGCTCCAGTAGAGCACACTGCTGTCAGAATCAATCAGCACAATACCAAACTTCTAACACACAAGTGGAGAGTGCTGAATGCCACTTCAAACGACAAGACAGGAAGGACAGTCATTTTAACCCTTGGTAAAAGAGACTTTGAAGAGCTCAATAAGATGCCTTAAGGCTAAGCTCGGACTTGGGCGGATCAAGTTTCAAGTCATCAGGGGAAAAACAAAATCCAATGTTGATAAAAATGGAGCTAAAGGTCCTTCAGGCTAATCTTCAGCATAAAAAAACAGCTGTGGCCAATTTTGCCAGGAAGTTCAAGTCTGAGGTCATTGACATGGCCCTTATTCAAGAGCCATGGGTAGTCAAGGGCAGAGTAGCAGGACTGGCGGAATCTGAAGGTAAGCTGATGTACGATACAACAACGGAAATACCCAGAACATGTCTTCTTGTGAACAGGAAACTAAAATGTCTTATGTTGCAGGAACATTGTTCACAGGAATCAACCATGGCTAAGATTAAACTTGGAACCCAGAGAAATAACCATAGGCTCTGTGTACCTCCCGTATGACTCAACTAATCTGCCCCCATCAAAAGAAGTTGAGAACCTAATTTGCAACGAAAAGAGGAAAGGCGAACACCTAGTCCTTGGAGCAGGTGCAAATTCACACCACATGGCATAGGGCAGCACGAACTGCAATGCAAGAGGTGAGTCCTTACTAGAGTTTATTATTGGAACTGAGATGACAATACTAAACCTAAGAAACAAGCCTACATTTATAAATAAAAATGAAGGGAGGTAATAGACATTACACTAAGCACTACGCATACTGCAAACTTTATTAAAGACTGCAAGGTGCTGGAGGAACCATCATTGGCAGACCACCAGCACATCCAATTTGCAATAGATGTGAGACTATGTGGGATTGAGATATACAGAGACCCAAAAAGAACTACCATGAGAGGACAAAGAATTGGGTGATGCAGTGGAACTATTATAAGAGGCCATTATAGACTCATTCCATGAAAACTGTTCTCTCAATGAAAAGAAAAACACCAAAATAAGTAAGGTGGTGGAACAACTAGCCAAAATGAAAAAATAGGTTAGGATGTTGTATAGAATATCATCTAGAAATGGTATGTGGGACGAATATCATAGGAAACTCACTGAGTATAACCCAGAGATACAGAAAACAAAAAGAAAATCTTGGAGACTGTTCTGTGAGAAAGTGGAATTACACACTAAAACAGCAAGGGTCCAGAAGGTTCTGAAAGCAACCCATATAAACCAAGTGGGGACACTGGAGAAACCAGATGGGTCATTTACTCAGGCGGGGAGGGACACACTGGAGATACTAATGGCGTGTCACTTTCACGAGGCTGAAGAGATGACAGAAGAAGAAACGGTTGGAACAGAGAACGGAGCTTGAAGAGCAGACTGGAACTGTGCCAACAGAATAATAAAACATAACCATGTAAAATGGACAATCGACATGTTTCATCCCATAAAGGCTCCGGGGCCAGATGACATACTTCCGATACTCCTATAGGAAGGACGGGAGATACTCGTCAATGCCCTGACGGACCTTTTCAGAGCTAGTCTAGCTTTAGGGTACATGCCAAAATCATGGTCTGAAGCTAAAGCAGTATTCATACCGAAGCCTGGAAGGGCAAATTATGCCCAAGCCAAAGCATACAGACCATTATGTTTAACCTTCTTCATGCTGAATGCAAATGAGAAAATTCTGGATAAATTTATCAGAAGAACGGTGCAACTGAACTCAAAGTTACATGAAAATCAGTTTGTATATAGACCTGGCAGATCCACTGAAGTAGCATTCCACCAGCTGGTTTGTAAACTAGAGAAAAGCCTAGAATATAAAGAAACTGGCAGCATTTTTTGATATAGAAGGAGTCTTCAGCAATACAATCTGTGACTCTATGATCAAAGCATTGGAAAAGAGCAGCAAGGTGAGTAAAACCGCCGTCAAATGGATTAAATCCATGTTAGACGGAAGGAAGATAAAAGCAACTCTATTCGAAGAAACACGCACGGTTAGAGCCACCTGAGGCTGTGATCGGGGAGGAGTTCTTTCTCCTCTGATGTGAACCTTGTGGTGCCTCGTGGTGAACAAAATCATAGCTATGCTCAACGAACAAGGTTTTTACACACAAAAATATGCAGATGACCTAGTGATTGTGGTACGAGGTAAGGTGATGAGTGTTATCCAGGACCTCATGCAAAGATCACTTAACCTTGTGGAGAACTGGTATTGGGAAGAACAACAATCAGTCAACAAGAACAAGATAACTCTGGTCCCTTTTACAAGAAGGAGAAAATTAGAGGGAAAGAGATCACTGACGCTCTTTGGGCAAGACATATATATGGAAGAACAGGCACTGCACCTAGGTATAGTGTTAGACAAAAATCTAAACTGGAATCCACATACAGAAAGGAACATAACCCGGGCCAAGAACTTGCTGTATGCATGTAAAAGAGCCGTTGGAAAGACACGGGGCCTAAAACCATCAATGGTAATGTGGATATATACAATGATCATTAGACCGTTGATGGCCTATGCTGCTATCATCTGGTGGCAGAAAGTAAGCCAAGGAAAAGTCAGTAGTAGATTGGATTGCCTACAGAGAATGGCAAGCATAGCCATAACTGGGGCAATGAGAACTACGCCGACAGAAGCCTTCCAATACTTTACTAGACCTCCCATCACTATGCAATTTCATAAAAGGACAGGCTAGAATGAGTTCATATAGATTGGCACAATCAGAGTGGTGGAATGCACAAAAACCCAATCTAGGACACTGTAAAATTAACAGAGTAATAACAGAGGAGGTTCTATACATGCCTTCTGACCATATGATACCAAAGTACAACTTTAAAAAGCCGTTTGAGACCCAGATAATAAAAAAAGACGACTGGGATATCAACAAATGGAAGACTGAAAAAGAAGATATAATGTGGTGGACTGATGGCTCAAAGACTGGGGATGGCACAGGAGCGGGGGAAGACCTGAGAGATCAATCCAGATGAGCCTGGGCAAACACACTACAGTCTTTCAAGTGGAAGTATCACAACATGTCTTGAAGAAAATCTGAAAATGAAGTATAGGAATAAGAACATTTTCATTTTTACAGTCAGCCAAGTGACCATTAAGGCACTAGAAGCAGTCCGGATAATATCCAGAATTGTCTGGTATTGCCATTCACTTCTCCTGAGACTCTCAAAGTACAACATTGTCAAAATAATGTGGGTACCAGGGCATGATGGTATAGAAGGAAATGAAAAGTCAAATAAAATGGCCAGGAAAGGGGCAGAAACACATTTTGTAGGCCCAGAACCTGTAGTCAGGATTTCCTATGGACAAGCCCGACACTACATAGGAAAATGGGTAAAAAAAGAAACAAATGGAGAACTGGAAAAATTCTTGAAAACTTGTACATACACACTGACCCCAAAAAAAATCCAAACTCCAATCTTAATGAGATTTCAGAAAAAACTAACATTTTATCTGATGAAGCAATAGAAATAAACCCTCAGCAAATAAATCTTTATCAACACATTGTAAAAGAACCGCCCCCACCCATGCTACTCTTTCTACTTCTCTTGCTTTACCATAACCCTTCACTAGCGCTGAAACAAGGCGATCACCCGCTCGATTGTCAACATCACGAATGAGAAAACTCTAAGGGCTGTCCGTTCTTTCTTTTCTAGATTGATTTTGCTACTGGAGAAACTCAAATATAACTTAAATTCCTGTACTGACAACTACTTAATCACGAAATCTGTAATGATGGCCACTTACAGTGTACTGTGTGAGAATACTTTCAGCCTCATTTTTCAAATACCTACGTCATATCCATTACTTCAACAAGAGCATTCTTAAGGTCGAGCCTTCTGTTAACAACTTTAGAGTACAAAAATATAGCACAATGTATTTAACATATCTTTGTAATTAGTACATTTGGTCATGTTTTTGTTGTGATTTTCTATAATTAGGTGGAGATGATCTACATAATGAAGAAAACATGTTCGTACATTTAAGAAATTATTATCTTAATAAATAGTTGACATTGTACCTAGGTATTGAATAGGTGGACCTAGAAATGAAGTACTTTTGAGAATTTTTAAAATTTATTAATACGGAAAAAAAATTAAATTCACTTGTTGCAATATACGAGTTTAAGTAAATCTGGAAAATAAATACTTTCTAGGGGTAGTAGCTGCTAGTTTGCAAACTTTAAGCATTGACTAACATCACACAGAACCTGGTGCAGCTGGTCATAGCAGTCATGTTCCTAAGCTCCAGCTACACCCCTACCCTGCCTTTCTGTTCATTTATTGATATTGCTCTCTGACTGAGACATGTGCTTGTCTATTAATCAAAAAAATATTTCCAAGTAAAGATGTCAGGCAAGACAACATGCTTGCCCAAGCCTAGATTTATTGTGCTTGGCACCCTGGGCCCAGCTCATTTTGCCAACCTCTCCTACTATATTATACATGATGCTTACAGGATAGTAATAAAACTTGATATTTAAGACTGAAGGTTAGTAGATTATACTAGTCTACAAAACCACCATTTGTTAGGCTAGATTATAAAGTGAATAATAATATTTTTTATATTTAGTATAATAAGAAGTTAAGTTATTAGTTTGTGTAAAATAATTATAACTTGAAGATTTAGTACACCCATTGGCTTTCTGGGACAGTTTCAGAACCAATCTGGAAAGAGACAAGTATTCTAAGACACAATTGTAGTTAGTATTACACTTTTTTAAATGTTATCATGGAATGTGTTTTTATATAAGTACTGGTAATTACAATTTTTATTTTTAAATTGTCTGTTGGGTTGTTCCTGCTCTGTTATGTGGTTGTGAATTCCATAATCTATGGAAATATAAAAACAAAACAAAAATACTTCATTTACATATAATAACAAATATACTTAATTTATATGTAATACCGGTATATATATCTATATATAAGGGAATGGATGACGATATATGTATAATATTCATCATCATCATCATCATCATCATCATCATCATCATAATTTTTATTTCTCGTTGACCAGTTCTTGCCAGGTCAGGATGTTGATTGTACTCCTCCACCGTTGCCTCTCCTTCCACCACATCTTCAGTAATTGTATTCCAGTCCAGTCTTTTTCTTATACTGTTCTTGACAGAGTCTATTCATTTTGTTTTGGGCCTCCCTCTTGCCCTCTATCTTAGCCTCCACCACTTGTTTTGGTATCCTTCCCTCCTCTATCCTCATAACATGTCCAAACCATCTCAATTTATTCTCCCCCCTACCACTCAGTTTTTCTACCCCTATTTCTTTTCTGACCTCAACATTTCTTACTTTGTCCCTCCTTGTCTTCCCTATCATACTCCTCAGGAACTTCATCTCACTGGCCTGAATTTTACTCTCATCTCTTGCTGTCAATGTCCAAGTCTCTGATGCATACGTTAATAATGCAGTATCGTACATCTTGTACATTATCTCTTTACATTTCATAGGAACTTATCTGTTCCACACCAAGTTCCTTACATTCTGGTACAACGTATTTCCCACTTGTTCCCTTCTGTTGATCTCTTGCATCTTGCATTATTTCACTTCCTAAATATTTGAAGCATTCAACAACCTCAATGTTTTGTCTCCTGATACTAACGATTCCTTTTCCTTCTCTCTTTCTCCTCTTGTCATCACCACTGTTTTGCTCTTCTCACACTGATTTTCATACCATATCTCTGGTCTTTCAAGGTGTTCCATTTTTTTGTGAACTTGAGTGTATAATCTCAGCCTTTGTGGGTGAGGTTAACTTCCGAAAGTAACCAGGGAACCTGACCCCTACAAAGCGCATCCCCAGGTGGTGGATAGGGGGCCCCTATAGTATGTAGGGCTGGTTGAAATACCCATTACAACCCACAGACCAACAGGTAGTCTAATTCCTGGGAGCTTTAAAATACTGGGACACCTTCTCTCCAGGGCTCATAAATATGGAGGGTCCTTGCCCTGCATTATAGGTGAAGTCCTCAATGGCATCTACGGTGGAGAAGATTAACTTCAGTACGATGGAGATGGCAGAAGGGAAAAACCCGTGGCGTCTGTACTTCAGAGCAGCGCAGTTATGAAAGACGCCTGTCTCCATGTTAGGGGCGGCCTAATTTCGAACCTGGCAATAGGTATAGAATGGCTTTGGGTGTGGCGAGCCCATCATAACAATAGCCTATATGGATAAAGCAGATATGGTGCCTCAGTAAAAGTTAGGATGTCCCCTGCTAAAACCGATGAGCAGCTCTTTGGGTGCTGGGGGAACTGTGAGAAGTGGGCAACCAGCACCAAACTACATCAACACTGTGACAGTAAATGTCCTGACACTGACGGGAAAGACAGAAGAACTGGTTGACTTCATGAAATAAAAAGAGATAGCCATACTTGGACTGTGTGAGACCAAGAAGAGGGGTACAGGAGAGATTCCTCTGAAAGAACGATACAGGCTGTATTACAGCGGAAGACCTAAAGCAAAAAATGGAGTGGCCATCATACTCAGAAAAGAAATCCAAGAATATGTGAAATCTGCAAAATGCGTCAGCGATAGGATGATGATGATGATGATAAGACTCCAGTTTGAAAACGGCACAAAAGATCTACTTCAGTTGTATGCCCCACAAACAGGTTGCATAGATGAACATCTAGAGGACTTTTTAGAGGAAGTGGAGAGACAGATAGAAGATTGGGAAGTGCTACTGATGGAGATCTAAACGCACCAGTTGAAGTCGAAAGACAAGGAAAGGAAGATGTTGTACGGCCCTTTGGATATGGAAGTGTAAATCCAGAAGGCGAGTTGTTGGTGGATTTTTGCATGAGGAACCAAATGATTGTAGGAAACACCTGGTTTAGGAAGAAGAACAGTCAGAAGATTACAAGATATGGTTGGGGAGACAGGTGAACAAAGATCATGATTGATTATATGATCATCGAGAAAGAACACAGGAAGAACCTTTTAGATGTTACAACCATACCTGAAGAAGCCTTTGGTAGTGATCATAGAGTTGTGATAGAAAAACAAAGTGGGAAAGATTGAAAAAAACAAATTAAGAAGAGAGAAAAGAATTAAAGTATGGAAGCTGAAGGAGAAAAGCATACAAGAAGAATTTCAAACTAAAATAATACTCTTGGTACCCAGGACGAAGATGGGGAATGTTGAAGATGAATGGAAAAGATTTAAAGAAGCACTGGTTGGATGTGCAGAAAAGGTATAGGGTAGAACATCAGGAAATGTGAAAGACAAAGAGACACACTGGTGGAATGATAGGGTAAAGATTACAGTGAAGGAAAAGAAAATGGCATGGAAAGCATGGAAAACATCCAAGACTGAAGAAAGTAGAAAATATGTGGAGGTAAAGAATTTGGCCAAGAAAGTAGTGGAGGAAGAAAAGAGGAAAAGCTGGGCCTTATTCACACAGAAATTGAGAGATGATATGCAGGGCAGCAAGAAATTATTGTATGGTATCTTAAGAAACAAAAAGAGAGATTAAGTAAACACCAGATTTGTGAAGGATGAAGGCAGCATAATATTAACAAAGCCAGAAGAAATAAGGAATAGATGGAGAGAGTATTTTCAGAAGTTGCTGAACATGAGAATTATTGACAGTCATTCAACAGACCACCAGGAAAGGCAATTAGTTGATGAAGAAATGGATAAAGAAATTACAATGAATGAAATGGAAATGGCAGTAAGAATGATGAAGAATGGAAAAACTGCTGGAATAGATGAAATTTCAGTGGAGATGATAAAGGCAGCTGGAGCTGTAGGCCTGCAGTGGACATATCGAGTTCTCAGAATTGTCTAGGAGAATAATGAGGTCCCTGAGGATTGGCAAAAAGGAATAATCCCAATTTTTCAAGAAAGGCGATAAGAAAGTATTGAAGAGCTACAGGGGAATTAGTCTGATATCCCATGGTGCTGAGCTAATGGGGAGGATACTGGAAAGTAGAATAAGATTGAGGGTTGAAAATCAGATACAGGAAAATCAGTTTGCTTTCAGAAGTGGAAGGTCAACAACTGAGCCCATTTTCATTATGAGACAACGAATGGAAAAGCAACGGGAGTATGGGAATGATATGGTGATGACATTCATTGACATTGAAAAGGCATATGACAGTGTCCCCAGGACTAGAGTTTGGGACAGTCTGGTGAAAAAAGGAATTGGACAGGGATTAATAAAAATGATCATGGGAATGTACAAGGAATGTTGTCGCGTGCAAACACAAGTTGGCAGGACAAGATGGTTCAAAATCACTAGTGAGCTGAGATAGGGAAGTGTTCTATCACCAATCCTGTTTACAATAGTAATGGATGACATCATGAGAACAGCAAAAGCAGCTTATAGAGGAAGAGAAATGAACATATTGTTATTTGCAGATGATGATGTGATTTGGGGAGAAGAGGACATGAATGTTCAAGAACAGTTGGATGTGGTGAATGGGAAGATTGAAGAATGTGGATTGAACATAAGTGTAGAAAAGAGTAAAACTCTTGTTATGACTAGAGGTGAGAAAAAAGGGAAAGGTCATATTAGACTTGCAGACAAGCCCCTGTAAGTAATGGAGAGATACAGACACCTGGGGGTGGGGGGGTGAATTAACTCTTTCGCTGCACTTTTTTAAACAGAACACTAACAGAAAAATGTAATTTTCTCATATTTTTCAAATGAACTGAAACTTTATTTTCTTAAAAGTAGTGACATACAACACCAATTGCACCATTTTTAACTGAACTTTGGCAAACTAGCAGTGACATTTGACCTTGAAACACACATTACTGTTATACATCTCCAAACACATTGCAGGCTGTCCCGGGCAATTCTTACCAAAAAAAAACACCTGTCTGTTTTCTCTTGCACAGTCCCTGTCCTTTCTTTGAACATTTTGCTGTTATTTTAGAACAAACAACACAATTAGGTTTGTGACTCTTGTCCTACTGCTCCCCAAGAAAGTGCCTCTTCGTCAGGTGCGCTTGTGGTATGTAATCAGAAGGTCTTCGTTTTGCCGGCGGACTGTGCTGATACTCTCGTAGAAGTATTATGACAGAATTTCTGAAGTCAGGAGCACTAATTGCCCTTTCTTGAAGCTTATTGTACAATATTTTTCCATTCATTAGTGCAGTTTCGATGTCATCACTTATATCCCACTAGTCCGATACAAAATGAAGATCTTCCTCGTTGGCACTTTCTTCCGAAAAATAACTATGCACATCACCACTTGTTTCATTGTCCAAATTTACTGAACAGTCTGAATTAGAATCGGCCACTAAAAAATTGAAGATTTCTTCACTGTCATTACTAATGTTGTTCCACGCACTCATAGCTGCTGAGTGAAGCCTGCTATCGGCCAGACAGCTGACAGGAATGTTGGCGGGTAGGCGGGTGAAAGAACAAATAAAAATAGGTCCAGTATTTGTGGCAAAGTTTTCAAACAATGCTTAGTACATAGTCAATACATGACTATAGATGTTTGTATTATTAAATGCGCCTTTATTAAAGAAGCGCGCGGAAACTATAGCAGGAAAGTACCAAGTCGATATAAGTCGATTACCGCAGCAAATGCTATAGGGAAGTCTATTACATATAGGGAAGTAGGTCGACAAAAGTTGATTTCCGCAGCGAAAGCGTTAATGGAGAATGCTCGACTGGATGCTGAAATTAGTAAGAGGATTCAAGTTGGAAGCTCTTTTTATCATATTGTAAGAAACATGTTATGGGACGAAGATGTGCCAACGGAAGCAAAGGAGACTATGTACAAGATGTATTATGTACCCGTAACAACTTACGGAGCAGAGACTTGGACAATGACAAAGAAGGATAGAGTCGAATACAGGCAGCCGAAATGAAGTTCTTGAGGAGTATGATACAGAAGAATAGAAGGGGCAAAATAAGGAATGAGAAAATCCAGGAAGAAATTGGAGTGGGAAAAAATGAATGACAGAACAGAGAAGAGCCGACTAAGATGGTTTGGGCACATAAAGTGAATGAGTTATGAAAGAATGCAACAAAAAAAGAAAAGTGATGGAAATGCAAATGCAAGGAAGGAGATGCCAGAGACAACCACGACTGAGATGGAAGGACACAATCCAACGCTGTATTAGAGAAAGAAACCTGGACTGGGACAATGTTGGGGGAGGAATGGTGGAAAGACCGAAGAAAGTGGAGAGGAACCATATTTGCCCCTACCCGGCTACAACTGGATAATGGGAAATGATGATGATGATGATGATTTCTCAATATTGTCATTTAAAGCCTCTAGTTGGATTAGCACTTCTGTCTTGTTGACTCCCCAGATCACTATGTCATCTGCAGACAACATTTTCATATCCCCTTTATTCGTTGCCTTTGTTTACTTTAGAATTTCATCCATAACCATTATAAATATAAGTGGAGACAACACACTTCCCTGTCTTAGTACAGTTTGGTTTCTAAACCAATCTGTTCTCCTCACTAGAGTCTGGACACACCTGGAACAGTTTTTATACATGGCTTTCACTAATTCCCTTGAATGCTCTCACCATCGTTTTCCAGGGTTTCCCACACCTTTTCTTTATTAACACTATCATACGCTTTCACTTGATCAAGGAATACCATCACCAAATCTTTTCCATATTCTCACTGTTTTTCCAGCAATAATCTCATGGTAAATATCGGATCTATCATTGACCTGTCCTGTCAAAAGCCATACTACTGTTCTTCTAAATTTCTTTCCAACCTTCCTCTCATCCTCCTCTCTATTATTCTCTCCAAGATTTTGGCTACTTGTGACAACAGTGTAATTCCTCAATAATTGTCACATACCATCCTGTCATCTTTCTTAAATCATCAGGTACTTGCTTTTTCCTCCATATACACCTTAGCAGCCTATATACCCAATGTAGACCAATAGGTCCTACTGCCTTCATCATTTCCACACATATTTCATCCATCCCTGCTGCTCTTCCCATTTTCATTTGTTCAACAGCAATTTCCACCTCCGCTGTCGCAATATTACTCTGTTTCTGGACCATCCTCATTTACCACTACACTCTCTTCTGCAGCATTTCTTACAGTCAGGAATTTATCAAAGTAATCTTTCCACCTATTCTTTCTCTCTTCTGGGTCTGTAATTACATTTCCACTCCCTTCCTTCACTTGCTTTGTTTTTTTTTTTAATCAATCCATACAACATCCTTTCTCCACCATTTACATCCTTTCCCAACTTTTGTGTGAATCTCTCTCAACATTTTTCTTTTCCTCATTTACCACTTTTTTTTAGACTTACTTTTAATTTCCTGATACTTAATCTTTCTTACTTAATTCCTTCTTTCCCATGTATATTGCATTCTTGCTATACCTTCTTCTTTTGTTCAACAACCTCCTTCACCTTTCCATTCCACCAAGGTGTCTCCTTTTCCTTCACTCTCAGCGAAGTTCTGTCACAAATCTTCTCTGCACAGCTTAGAAAAGTGTTTTTAAATTTGGTCCATTCTTCTTTTACACTTTCCATTTCTGATATAGGGATGTGTTGTTTTAATTCCTAATGAAATTTCTCCTGAGTTCCTTTATCATTTAATTTCCATACTTTTATGTTGTTATTTCTTTCACTCTCACAATTTTACCCATTTTCAATTTTGCTACCACTGCTCTGTGGTCTTGATCGAATGCCTCCTCTGGTAGTGCTGTTACATCCATTAACTGTTTACAGTTTGTTTTCTCAACAAAAATATAATCAATAACTGTTTTTGTCCTCTGTTCACCCCGGCCATATCTAGTTTAATTTTTCTTCTATTCTTCTTTTTAAACCAAGTGTTACCTACAATCATTCCACTTCTCTCACAAAAATCGTATCTCCCTTGCAGTTTCTTTATCAATATCCAAAAGGACCAATCGCTTCTTCTTTCCCAATTCTGTCATTTCCAACCTGCACATTGAGGTCTCCCACAACTATCACTTCCACAACGATGATTAGTTCCTCGAGTGTCTCCAAGAATTCCTCTATAATTTCCTCACTGTGTCCACTTTGGGGTGCATAAACTTGGATGATGTCATTCACTCCTTCCGTCCTCAATCATACTCTGATTATTCTATCACTAACATAGTCTACCTTATCCACATATTCATCCAGGGTTTTGTTAAAATCACTCCTACTTTGCCTCACCTCCTCCACTCCAGTATAGGGTGTATCTTCTACTCATCTTCTTCACTCACTTTCCCTTCAAGTTGACCTCACTCAGTCCCATCATTGCAATATTCTCTTTCTCCATAAAGTCAATCAACTCTTCTGACTTTCCTGTCAGGATCATAACTTTAATTATTCTCACCTTCATAATACTGGTTGCTGGGCACCCACTTATCACAGCTCCCCCAGCAAAAGAACTGTGCGTCGCCTGAAGGGTACGGCCTATCTTTCCCGAGGCTGGTATTTACCATCACTCATTTTCAGGCTATTGTTACAATCGGGTTGCCACTCCCAAAGGCATTTTAGAGCTACTGCCAGCAATTATTCAGACCGCCCGTTACATGGGGAACACACACCCTTGCAGCTGTCCCTAACATGAACAAAACCTGCTGATGAATAAACTTAGTACTCATACTAATCCCTACGTACTGGGCTGCCTCTTTTGCAATCTACATCATTCCAAAGTTCATCATCTTTACTGTAGATTCCCTTGAGGTCTTCACTCATAACCCTGAGCTGGAACTCTTACCACATGATACAGACCAGATCAGTGTGCTCTGGAACTATCGTAGGCAACTGTGACATCATCAAAAAATGGCCAGCACATAAGAAAACAAATAAAAATGGAGAGAGACTATTTGACCTGTGTAGAAACCATAACTTAATCTCAAAATCTACATGTTTTAAGAAGAAACCTCAAAAACTCAAAACATGGAAATACCCTGACTACACTAAAGGAGAATGGCAACTGGATCACATCTGCATGGATAAATACCACCACAAAGAGAATCTATAACGTCAAAGTCCTCTGAGGAATAGACTCAGGTTCAGATCACTTCATAGTTAAAATTAAAATTAAACTCACTCCCCAGAGGAGACAACAAAAGCAAGCCCCTAAAACTAAAAGAAAAATAGATCATACCCAGTTAATCAACAACAAAAATTGCCAGAAAGCAACTGAAAAAATAAAAATCACAGATAAACTTGAAGACTTAGTACACAACCTTAAACAAATTGCAGAAGACCTGGCTCCAATTAAACCACGTAAAAAACACCAATGGTGGAACAGTGAATGTGATGAAACATTGGAGAAAAGACATCAACCGGGCGAGTTGGCCGTGCGCGTAGAGGCGCGCGGCTGTGAGCTTGCATCCGGGAGATAGTAGGTTCGAATCCCACTATCGGCAGCCCTGAAAATGGTTTTCCGTGGTTTCCCATTTTCACACCAGGCAAATGCTGGGGCTGTACCTTAATTAAGGCCACGGCCGCTTCCTTCCAACTCCTAGGCCTTTCCTATCCCATCGTCGCCATAAGACCTATCTGTGTCGGTGCGACGTAAAGCCCCTACCCAAAAAAAAAAAAAAAAAAGACATCAGGCATTGTTATTACATCAGTTCCAAAAAAACAGAAATATCCTATCAAAATCTAGTAAAACAGAGAAAAGAAACTACCCAAGTCTTAAGAAGAATAAAAAGACTGCATCATAAGGACACACTGCAGTTAACTGAAGAACAATTCAATAAAACTCATTCAAGGGACTACTACAAAACCTTCAGAAAACAGTTCCAAAAATGTGAACCCCCGACCCTACTGATGAAGGATGAAAATGGTACGCTGGCTCATGACAATAAAGACAATACAGAAATTCTGGTTAAATATTTCAACAAGCTTTTAAATTGTGAGGAACCTACAGAACTCCTTCATTTGGACACCAACACCCTGATTAAAAAAACACCACCAGAGAACATCAATCCCCCCCACAATAAAAGAAGTCTACCAAGCAATGAATAAATTAAAAAACTACAAAGTGCCACGAGAAGATGAGACCTTTGCGGAAATGTGGAAATATGCAGGAAGATCAGCAAAAGTTGTCCTCCATCAACAACTTGTCTCTATCTGGATTATAGAAGAACTACCAGAACACTGGACAACAGCTCTCATTCACCCACTGCACAAAAAAGGAGACAAAACCGACCCTAATAACTACAGGGGAATCTCGCTCCCGGACATAACATACAAAATATTTTCAATAATCATCAAGTTTACAACTTGAGAAAGAACTAGGAGAATATCAAGGAGATTTCAGATCCTGGAGGAGCTGTCCTGATCAGATCACGAGTCTTAAGTTGATAATGGACTATAACAGGAGAAGAAACAGAGATATGGTGATAATATTTGTAGATTTCACGAAAGCTTATGATTGCATCCTTAGAGAATCTGTTTAAAATTTTAAGACACCTTAGACTACACCCTAATTAATAAACATGATGAAACTGACTCTCACTAACACCAAATCAAAAGTGAAGTTTAGGGGTGATACATCAGAGACATTTGAAATTAAAACTGGACTATGGCAGGGAGATGTGCCCTCACCACTATTATTTAATTGTGCTCTAGAAATGGTAATGAGGGAATGGTTTAGGAAATGTCCCCCAAAAATAAAGACTGGCCAAAAAATCAAAACAAAGTACCTGAGTTTCGCTGACGATTTAGCATTACTAGCAGTGGACATAAAAGAAGCAAAAACCCAGATATCAGAACTTCAAAACATTGCAAATAAAACTGGCCTCAAAATATCATTTGAAAAAATAGTAATTATGCCCCAAAAACCAACACAACTAAAAGAAGTTACCATAAATGGTAATAAAATCAAAATAGTAACTCAATTTAAATATCTTGGAGAAGTAATAACACAACCTAAATGAAAAAATCCCAATCCAAACAAGAACAAATAGATTAGCTAAAGCACAAAAAATAACATGGGATATCTACAAAAAGAAATGTCTATCAGTAAATGCAAAAATAAAACACTACAACACAGTTATAAAACTGGAAGCTACATATGCAGCAGAAACACTTTTTCACCTGAATAAACAATCAAAGACTGACAGACTTCAGAAAATTGAAAGGAGGATTGGAAGAACCTGCATCAACAAAAAATATCAGAGAGATGGACAGTGGTGGATAATACCTAACAAAGTCGTGTAGGAAAGAGCTAGAACCTATTACAGATACTATGCGTAAGAGGAGACTGGGATTCTTTGGACATATCATGAGGTTGCAGGATTCGAGACTTCTGAAACAACAAGTACAACACAATCTCGTCTCAAAAAATACCACAACAGGATGTAAATGGATCAGAAGTAAGGGAGGATCTGAAGGAAATAGGCCTTACAACAGAAGACACCATAAGTAAGATAAAATTGAATACAAAACTCTAGAATACAAACCTCCGCTATACCCTTACACGAAACAACCAACAACATGCATATTTTCAACTGAAGAAAGAGCACGAAGATTGGAGTGTTTGAAGAAGTACTGGGTGGACCGCAAAGCCCGAACAATCCCTTCAAAGAGACCTGAACGATGGACTGACTAAAGTGATCCTAAAGTGATAATTATTGTTTATTGATAAAATGCAGTAACTATTCAATTTAAATTAAAAAGTAAATAAATTAACATTAAAATACTCTTCCTTTATAGTACAGCAATAATAAATGCTTATGTTTTGATGAACTTTGCTTCCTCCCCCAAAAATCTGGTGCCTTGGCCTGTTTATAAATGAGGGGCCCAGTAGAAAAGAGGCACATGCCACCAGACTGTGTTTTGATAGGAAAAAGGAATTAAGAAAATCTGATTTTGGATAGTAGTTTGAACTCCTGCTGTTCTACTAACAGTTGTTACAGTAACTAGATGGTGTTTTACAAATACTATTAAATATTAAGCATATTTATTACAATATTAAAGTTATATTACAATAATGAAAAGAAATCCTGGACATGTAGTCACATTACATTGCACTTCATCAATGTTTTCCAGTTCCACTGGATTTTCACTACCATCACTTATCAATGATTGATAAAAATTTGAATATATTGGAGGCAAAAACTGAAGTAAGCTTCGAAGGTCCTTGAACTTCGCTGCCTTAATTTGACGTCCATTTGGATATTAAAAACTAACTGACAGTCTGCAAGCTTTGTAAATCATCCAAAACACTTTCGTAAACAAACTCCCACAGGCTTCTCAGTTTGATATATACAGAATGCTCACCACTCACTAATATAAATACCATTGCTTTTCTGATGTCTGCAGAATGTGTGTCAACAGTAACATTAGTTTGATGATGCTGTTCATTATAGAAGACAAAGACACAAAGTCCTCTTTCTTCATTTTAACAACAATGAATGGGTTCTTTTGCTTGCTTTTTCTTATAAGTTCAGCCCATTTTGCTGGGGTGTACACAGCCTGTGTCTTTCTTTTCAGCTTCTCAAAACTCCAAAATCCCTGTTGTATGGCAGGAACGTGTGACCAGAGAGAATAAATTTGTGCCGAACAACATCAAAAAATTGTTTATCTAGAATGTACAACCACAGCCCTAGAACAATATAGTTTTTATTTTGTCCAAAACACGAATCTGAATAAATGATGAGCCTTCGATAACGTTCCTCTTTCACTATATCCAAAGCCTTTACAACGCAGCTTGCTACTTCATCAGCCCCTCTAGATCTAACATCCTCAGATAAGACACACATCACTGCCTGCTCATCACTACAACGGTGAATACAGAAATTATATCTCCAAAATTGTCTCTTATAAAAATGTTTCAGTCTAAAAATAGGGTGTTGGCAATACTTGTTGCAAGTCCATGTACAAAACTAGTGTATCACTATCATTCTGTTTTGACTCATTTGCTCATTTGCATTACGTTTGAGAGCACTATATGCAGTTTCAGCTTTCTCAAGGTGTAGGTTGATGTCTGTGGATTCTGTGTTATTACCTGCCTTATCAGAATTACAAATACGACATGTATCACTCGAAGGCAACTGAAAACCAATATTATATTCCGTGTTGAAAATGGTTTCATACAAATGTTGTTTCATTAGGGCTTCATCTGTATTTGTAAGTTCTTCACAGTACAAACGATAATTTCAACAATCAAATGAACAGAGGTTATGTAGGACTTGTTTGGATTCTGCATTCTACTGTAATGAGATTTGTACCTTGGAAACATTTTTATGTGATTTCTAACCTTATTTTTTCTCTCGTTATCAATGGCATGAGGTCTGTTAACATGCTTGACTCTTCTATCCTCTCTAGGTGTATGTACAGATACATGTGATGTAGATTCATGACTCTCAGTGTCACATTCCTCATTGTTGCGAACAGTCCTCAAACGTTTAACACAAATGGCATGGAGTGCTAGAAATGCAGCCCTACACACTTCAACGTCACTAACTGAAGTGCCACGAATAAAATACCTGAAAGAAATCTTTCTCTGGCTTACTGTTGGAACCTTCCTTTTCTTTGGATACTGTTTTTTGCACTTACTAGGCCGCAATAATCCAAATAAATAAGCATTTTGCTTATTATAATCTTCCAACTTATAAAACTCAATGAATATCTCCTCCTGTTCTTTATTCAATGTTGAGTACATACAGAAACTTGTTTTGCAGCATGGACTTTCCCACGCACAATCTTATTGTTTCGAGATTTATATTCTTTCCCTCTGTTTCCTAACCTCTTCTTTTAATTATCTGTCCGGCCATTTTCATTACGAAGCCTTTTTTTTTTCTTTTACATGTACTGTTGCATTTTCTTCTTGAAGGACATTAATAGGAGCACCTATTGCTACCATCTTGGAAACTTATAAACAGCATTTGAGAAACACTTTCTGATTTGTTATCAAAAACCAAGCCGACCAATGAGAAGTATCGACTCATAAGACACAAAGAAACTAATGGCATGGGCCTCTTTTCCACTAGGAATGTGTTTCGAGATGAATAATAGCAAATATATAATGCTCTCTTTCAAAGAATGGACACATGCCATTGTGATACAAGTTCCTACTGATGATACTAGATGGCATCAGCTGTCTTCCTGTACCAAAATCACACAACTTCAGAGGTGGCATGTGCCCTTTTTCAACCTGACAGATTTACTCTTAATATCCATAAAACACTATTTTTATGAAAAAAATCTATATTATCAGCTACAATCAAAGTGTTGGAAAAATATGATACAGGATTATTCTAACATGAGTGGTAGGCAAGTAACTGTATCTCAACAGATTGAATTACTCAATAATATGGTAATATCAATAAAGAAGGAAACAGATTTGAAGGTAACAAGGAACACACCGGTGAAATTAAATATATGGGAGAAGAAATTGCTGGAACTGATAAATTATTAAAATCCTGTGCATTGTAAGATTTCAGAAAGCCTTTATTTTGGTATAGAAACCTCAGCTACTCCGTTGTTTTCTGGTGAGAAATCAGCAGTTAAGAAATCGATAGTTCCATTTTCCAATCATAAGAGTTCCGTGCACCTGGATAGCTTCATTTCTCTTCACTGAGGATACCTGGATAGCTTCATTTCTCTTCACTGAGGATACAATTTTAGCTTGTGAACGTTCATGACCATAGCCATAGCTGCAATTGATCAGAAAACAAGCTAGTCTCCAGTAGACTTCAAAATATTCACAAAGAGACTACCTCAAAGTAGTAGTTTCTAGTTTTTATTTAATTTAATTTTAAGTAATTATTATGCGACTGGAAAAACTCAGGTAGTTACTAGATGTAGTAAATAACTGTAATCTTTATTCACATGAAAGCAAGTAAATTCTCAGAAACAGGCTAGAAGTAGCAAATACAGGTAAACCCCGATATACGCGGATTCGTTATCCGCGATTTCGGTTTTAAGCCTAGTGCTGCCATCTGTTAACAGTATGTGGAAGCTGTAATGCCATCAGAGTGAGGGAAACACGGCAGAAAAGTTTTTTAAAAAAATGTATTTTTATTAGTTAAACTGCCAATATTGGGTCAGAATGTTAGCATCTCTACCATCTGAGACACTCAACCCAGCTAATACAGACATGCGTGCCAAACTCTAACGTACACTATGTCGCGCGCCAAGGTTAAACGCTGCAAGTGCATCTCTATGCACATCTTCTGCCATGTTTGTCGAGACGTAAATCGTCAGTTCCGGTCAGTAGAACTGTGAAGTTGCACTTTATAGGTTTTGTATTTAAAACACCAGGTAAAAGCAAAGAAAGTGTGCCTGTCGAAGGAAAGAAGCATGTACCAAAGTTGATTTCATTAGAAATAAAGTTAGAAGTTTTGGATCGTTATGGAAAATTGAGCATATCGTTGACATTCAGTGTGCGTTTGTGAGAACTATCTGTGACAATGCGGAATCAATTTGAAAAACTGCTTAATCTTCTACTAACTTAAGTGTGACTAGAGTGACCAAATCTCGCTCAGTAATGATTGAAAGAATGGAATGGAATGGAATGAGCATCACAATGAACACCACATGCCTCTCTCTGGAGCTGCTATTCAAGCTAAACCCAAGAGCTTGTATGCAGAGTTTAGTTTATTATTGAGTGTTTGTGTTAATATTTTAAGTACCGACCGAGCTTGATAGCTGCAGTCGCTCAAGTGCGGCCAGTATACAGCAATCAGGAGATGGCGGGTTCGAACCCCACTGTCGGCAGCTCTGAAGATGGTTTTCCGTGGTTTCCCATTTTCACACCAGGCAAATGCCGGGGCTGTACCTAAATTAAGGCCATGGCCGCTTCCTTCCCATTCCAAGGCCTTTCCTATTCCATCGTCGCCATAAGACCTATCTGTGTCGGTGCGACGTAAAGCAAATAGCAAATAAATAAATAAATAAATAAATAAATAAATAAGTGTATAAAGTTTGCATTAAAATTTGTTTCAGAAACATGATAGTGATTATACTAAGAATCTCTGCTATTTTAAACTTAATATGTGAATAAACTGAAACCTAACCTTATATTTTACATGCAAAATGACTCAATTTACGCGGACTTCGGCATGCGCGGCAATTCCACAGTACATGACTATCGCGTATAACGAGGACTACCTGTACCACTGTTTTATTCACTTTGCCCAATCGTAATCCAGTCAGATTTCTCACAATGATAGGACCTGGTAGACACATACTGTCTATGTGGGACATCCTATGTCAGTTTTATTTTCCCTTTTTACTAAATCTTGTTAATGTCACCCTAACTTCTTAAGATTTTTGGCAATGTTGGGACAGGAAAGGGTCAGAACTAGGAAAGTAGTAAACTTTGCTGTGTGTGGTCAAGGTAGAGAAGAACCTCCTGGCATTTCTCTCACTACATGCCACCCAAGGAGAATACTTCTGATGATCCTTTGCAACATACTGAAAATCACAAGGGAAAAGGGAAGGCACACAATACACGAGTACACTAACAAGAACACTGCACAAAACTATTTAGAATAGTAAAAATAAAAATGTGGTTCTAACATTATTGCCTTACTGGGATTGAAGTTTGTAATCATGGAACTCCTACGTATGCATGTAGCTGAGTTCACTGTAGCCAACATAAATGAGCTCATTTCCACAGCACAAAGGGAGCGATCATGCCGCTGGTTCCTTCTCTCAGAGTTGAAGTCAGCATAACACTGCAACATGTTCCTTCATTTAAGATTTTCCACCAACAGTTACAAATTAAATGCTATAACATTTGAAGCTATACCGATATACAATATGATGAATACATGCATATATGTCTAATCAAATCTACAAAAAAATATTCTAATAATGTCTTATATACAATGCGAAGTACGTAATAACGTGATATTAAACAATATTAGAGAAGAAACATTGCGAGGCTTATGGAATGTAACAGAAAAGTAGAAGAGGGCATACATAAAGGGAAATATTGTAAGCAAGAAGTTTAAACCAAGAGACATGTATAAATAAACAAACTTCCCTGAGCACTCTGATTAGTAAATTGTCCAGTTCCACCTGTTACCTTATTTCCGCTGCTCGCTTTTCATTCGTCTGTGCTTTGTATTGATGTGTAACGTACACACTACGGAATGTTTGTCCAGCAGTTTTTAAATACAGTTAACCCCCGATACAGTGCCATCATCCATTACATAATATTTTATGGCATAAAGCAAGGGTGGTACTAAAGCAAATTGTAAGTGTGACGATAGATATCTCTACGTAAAATCTATTGTTAAAAAATAATAGAGATTTTATTGCAGGAAAATGTTATTATTTTGCTAAGTAAGAGGATAATACACTAAAACTTTTTCCTATTATGGTAACATGGTAAAACAAAGTTGCACTGTTAATGCTTTTTTAAATTTTAGTCCTTGCACAAGAAATATGTGTTTTTCTTCTTCTTCCTCTTCTACTTATTCTTATTTTTTCATTTAACTGTTCAGCTGCATCAGTCATAGTAATCAGGTGATGAATCACAGCACAATCACTGGAATATTTCTCTAAATACACCCATTATTTTCTTTAAACTTTCCTTAGCTTCTGTACTTGAAGGAACTGACAAGTCATTACAATCAGCTTCATCTTCCGAGTCTGAATCCTCATCATGCTGTGCAGTCTTCAGTATGACTTCATTGCTCATTTCCATGAAGATAGACAACTGATTGTCTATAGATAAGAATTCTTCCATTGTAAAAGGGTATTTAAAAGGGACACAGGTTTCAAAGTCTTAACACAATTCTGAGTTCTTCCTCAGCATCGTCATCTAAGGAACTCTCCTGAGGCGGGATTAAACCTGTGTGGCTCTAACAGTTCATAATTGTTGTTATGATAACTTCATCCCGCGAATGCCGTATAATGAAGAGCACCTCTTTAACTGACAGATTGATTGGTACATCATTATTAATGCACTCTATAATATATTTGATGTGATGGCAGCAGTAATGTGCTTTAAAGCATTTCATGACTTCAGCAGCTAGACGATGAAGGAATGCTGTAAGTTAGGTGGTATGAATTCAATTGTTACATTGCTGACTGGCTCTGTCTTGTGACAAGTTGTGTTATCAAGGATAAGTAAGACTTGCCTCTTTGCCCCCTTCCGGGCTTCACTGAAATCCTGTAACCAGGTCATAAATTCAATTGCAGTCATCCATGCATATTTGTTGTAATGGTAGACGACATATAGATTAGGATTAAAACCGTTGAAGCATCGTAGCCAAGCAGCTTTCCGAATGACAGTTAATTTTCTTTTGTCACTGCCATCAGCATTTGTGCAAAAAGCTAGAATAATCCTACCTTTGCAAAAAAAATTGTCTTATCAGGCTGCATTCTAAAAATAAACCACTTTCGTCGATGTTGTAAACATTTTCAAACGAATATTTGTTGATTGGACTTGACTAATGAAGGGAATGCACAATGTTCCTGAAACATGTATGAATAAATAATTCTCAATTATAAAAAGTGTATTGACAAGGTAGACCCAACATAAACCATTTTAAATAGTTTTTTTTAATAGCATTAGGCATTATGTTGTCGTCCACTTCACCTGTTTCATATTGCCTAGTGTAATGCAATAGGCCACACCTCTGTTTAAAACGTGCCAACTATCCATTACTGTACTGAAATTCCTTCATTCCCATTGTCACCTTTGCCTTTTCAATAATTACAGCATCAGTCACTGTTTCATGATTTGCATTAACCTGGCTTATCCACAGCGTTAAGGCATCCTCCAGCTCTTCAGATGATGCAGGCCTAAGGTGTGTTGCTATAGCAGAAAAATGTTCATGTCCCTTACCTTTTTCATTCACAATGTTATCTATACACCTCTGGCTAACAGAATTTCTCCAAAGTAATGAAAAGTGGGATGGGATAGCCTACCGACTAGTCTACTGTATTACATACTATCCACTTCATTCCGTATCGATACTGTAATCAAGATAACAATTAAGTAAAAGGTTCCACCTGATCGATACTTTTTTATTATTTAGCCTTCGGCTAAATTTTTGTCATTAAAAACTTACAGAACATCAGCTGTTTCGTTTAAAGCTTAGGTGAAAAAGCATAAAACATTTCATAATTAAAATTAAAATGTGTTAGTAAGGGACGCTTAAGTGGTGAGGGAGGGTGGAGGACAAGGTCGAGGACGGCAGAGACAGATACAAACTCATAAACATCGAACAAGAACGAATTGGACAGGGGTAGTACACCAAACTTCCCGACTTAATGATTCCGAATGAAATTCGTACAACGAATAAATGGATAGGAGTCGTACTCCAAACTATCCAACTAATTGAAAACTGAACAATTCGACCAACAATCTACATAATCTTCTCCACCGGACAGTAAGAAAGGTCTAGAAAAAGAAGGACATTATACCATCAAGACAAGTGTGCAAGAGCATTAACGATAAACTGTCGAACTTAATAATGAACCAGTGCAAGTAACAACGAATGAAATCAAAGATGTTTTAGTTTAGAACAGCTTTTAATTTGTATAATTTTAATCTTAACTAACAAACACAACTCCCACCCATGAAACAGCCAGTTAAATAGACTATAGGCAGCTGAACAGCCACTTAAGAGGGCTGTTGTCTTATCACAACATACGAAATTGGCATCTTTAACAGTCTATCAGCTTGGCTTTTTCTTATCTTCTAACAGGAGTATTCAAGGAGGCACATTCTGTTTCATTATAAAGATTGAGCTGTTTATTGCTCTACCCCCAACAAAAAAAATTTTTTGGCGCATTGACTCAACACTCCAGAAAGTATAATTGTGTGAACTTTTGACATGCAGCTTGATACTGCAATTTTAGCCAAGGACATTCTAATAATTTTTATGTTTGGACAGACACCTACATTGATATCCTCTTTTTATGACTTGTAAGAGCAATCAGGATCCTGATTTTTCACCATACAGGTTTGAGTTTGAGGCTGATGATGCCCTTAATATGGGCGAAACATGTCCCTTAACATTTTATAATAATATTTAATTTCTAAAAAAGATCTCTTTGTATTGAATAGGTGGATATAAGAAAAAACAATAATAACACTTGTAACATACTTTGTATTTAGTCTACTGTATTCGCAAACACCACGTTTCTCGTGAAGGTAAATGACTGCTCTCTTCATTTTAATTCCCAATGACACTGTAGTACTGTAACAACTGAATGAACACTGGACAGTACAGTAGAATTTGTGTTCATTGTTGCTTAAATAACATGCAAATACCCCTTCCACTCTCATGTGCTATTTTAAAACTGTTATTGTTTATTGTTGCAACCCTTCACTAATTTCAAATCATAAATAAACCTATAACCTTGACAACTAACGGAATTTGGAAAGTCTGAAGCTTGGAGCAGACGGCTTACTATGCTGCCTGCGGTAGAAGAGGTGGTTCTGAGCACTGAATACCTGCCCTTGATAGCCAATGTTGTCAGTTCTATAGCAATTCCAGGAATTCTCACTAGCCATATTTTGTAACATTTACATGACATTCCCTCACTGTATGCTGGCATTAAGTAAATAGGCACAGTAACCAGGTTTCTCATGTATTGAGCATACAAGCAGATCTGTCTGCAAGTACTTCTTGGCACAATGCAAGGGTGGCACATCAATTGGGGGGGGCACTGTATCAGGGGTTGACTAGATATTTCTTGTTTTTTGATATTTATATGAAAATGTGAAATATACCTTCTAATTTTCTGCCATGTTTGTTCTTCATTTTTAAATATGAACATAATTCTAATTGTTATTTAGTAATGAATTATGATTATCGAAAGAGTGGCCAGAGTTACCCCATGCCATATAAATATGAAGGGCGTACTATATTGTTTTACACCTTATGTTTTGTACATCCAGGTATGGTTCACATTTCCCTTTTGAAGATGGTGACATGTAACTAGTGCCTTGTTCCACCGTTTGGTAGCAGAACGCACACAGGTGCCAACGAATGCACTCGTCATAGCCATTTCGTAACAACTGTCCACGTAGGAGCAGACAACATGGAAAGCAACCGTCAGAGACAGTGCTATACAACTTTGTTCCTATGGAAAGAAGGCGTCACCCATGCAGAAATCCAAATGATGGCACTGTTCGACATTTCTTTGGTGGTGGACTGCCCCTATGCTTCCATTGCATCGATTGTTGTTTTGTTTGTGGCTCATGGTAATGGAGCCATGTCTCATCACCAGTCACAAACCTAGCCATGAAGTCTGCTAGATATTGATCATGGCGGTGCAAAAGTTCTGTGCACACGCCTCTGCCTTTTGTCTTTAGACATGAGTTTAGGCACCCACGTGGATGATACCTTCCCCAACTGTAAGTGGCTGTGCACGATCCGCTGCAGGGTGTTTTGGCTAATTCCCGTGGCTGCCTCCATTTCCATAAATGTGATGCATTTGTTTTTTGAATGGCCTGTTCGACCCGGGCAATGTTGGCTGGTGATGACACTGTCACATTCCTTCCAGAACTGGTTCCCTTGTCTATCGATGTGCCCTGTTTTCCAACCTTTCAGCCAGCTGTAAACTGTTTTCCGTGACTGTGCATGTTCTCCACAGACTGCCACCAAGTGCCGATGAATTTTTTATTATTATTATTATTATCGTCCGACTCGTTGGCTGAATGGTCAGCGTACTGGCCTTCGGTTCAGAGGGTCCCAGGTTTGATTCCCAGTCAGGTTGGGGATTTTAACCTTAATTGGTTAATTCCAATGGCTCGATGGCTGGGTCTGTGTGGCGTTTTCAGCATTAGAAATCATCCTAGGTAGGGCCCTCATCTTCACAGACATGCAGGTTGCCTAACAGGCCGTCTATGAGAAAAAGACCCGCACCAGGCCTCTCCGGAGGCCATACGTCGTCATTATTATTATTGTTATTATTATTGTTCCGGGGATACCGTGGTGGACAGAGGTGAAAGAAGGTGCAGGCATGAATGGGTGAATATATGAAAGACAGAAGATGAATTTAAAACTTTAAATTTAGTGATTATATTTCTTCCTTTGATCTTTGGTTTCTTTTCAAACTTTAAACATTACACTTTGGGTGGCGTGCACCAACCAAGAGTAAGTTCTACTTCCGTAGTAAAGTACTCTTGAAGTCAGCATTCGGCGACTTCCATATGAGAGTAAATTACTTCCGAAGTATTTTAGTCCTTTGAGATACTCCTGGACTAAATTACTACAAGAGTAAAATGTTGATGAGCACCATATTGTAGTATATTACTAAAGAAGTAAATAACGCACGAATATAGGTTAGAATTTACTCTCACGTCGTGCGTGGAGTAAGCTAGGATCAGACTTGTTGACTAAATACCGTATTGTATACGAGAGGAAGACGTTTCAAACTTGGTTATGGATTACAGTACTTGGATTATATTGATGATCTCGACGAAGAAAACGACGGGAATATAATAGTGCGTACAGTGCGTGAAAGGCGAGATCCGAATGATATGTACACGGAGAGAGAGTTTAAGGAACGTTTCGGCCTTAGGAAGGAATCCTTTACTTTCCTTCTAAATCTACTTGTAGATAATTTACAACAAAATTCAGACAGAAATTCAGCTGTATCTCCCAAATTACAGTTGTTGTGTCCCCTGCGAGTGTTTCGTATTGGAACATTTCAGTTAGTTGCCGGTGATCTAATAAACATTCACTGCACGACTGCTGGCCGTATCTTTCATCGCGTGGTTAGAGCAATAGTGAGGTTAAGAGGGAGGTACATACATATTCCTGCAAATGACGATGAATGTTCTGAAAATAAAAGGAAATTTTTCACGTTGGCAGATTTCCCAAACATCGTGGGTGCAATTGATTATACGCATGTTCCCATTTTGTACCCTCCCGGTGACAACGGCGAACTTTTCAGAAATCGGAAGGGGTATTTTTCTATAAGCACAAAAGTTATTTGTGATGCAAGTATGAAGATCATGAATATTGTTTGCCGATGGCCTGACAAAATTCCTCATGACACCACTCCTACAACCAAATACACCCGCTGAACACTGGTACAACACTGCTCATGCAAAAACCCGCAATGTTGTGGAATGCACTTTTGGAGTGTGGAAAAAAGTATTCCAAATCCTTGAAAAGGAAATGCGCTTCATGCCTACAGCATGCGGCAATGCAATAGTAGCTACGGCAGTCCTCCACAATTTCGCTCTGGATATAGGCGATATGTATGAAGAAAGAGACTTGTTCAATAACAACAAAAACATTCAATTTGTGAATCATGAAAAAAATATAGCAGGAAATGCCATTCGGCGAGCTATTATAAACGATTACTTTTCATGAACGAGAAAACCAGTTAGGCCTAATGCATTTTTCCACGTTCCCTTGTAAATAAAGACAGTATTATGAGAACATTTTGCTCTAAATTAAACTAATTAAAATATGATCTAAATGATGTAATAATATTTAAACTGTAAATAAACATACTTTATATGAAATTACTGACAAAACTGGTAAACAATATAGGCTGAAAATATTTACACATTGTTCGAAATTTCAATCTGCTGTTTCAGATACAACTTCACATACTTCACTCGTGTGATCTAAGTAAGTCACAAAGTTGACCGTGTTTTCTGCGGGCATTGAGCATATTTTGTTCTTTAATACTTCTAAAACGTTTATTTTAATTTTGTGTACTTCCTCTTGCATTTCTTTCTCTTCATTATTGACATCATCTCTTCGTGTTCTATGCGAAGGAAGTCCAGACGCATCTTATGTAGCTCTTCATGCTGCTTATGTATCTCACTGTCCTGTCTACTAGGGCATCTTCTAATTCTCTCAGTACTTCCAAGATCTGTAATACAACAAAATACGGTATTTGTCTTTACCACAGCATAGCCATAAGAATGTCAGCACATACACTTAAGAGGTTTATGAACAATTTCAACAATATTTCGTTATCGAATAAGAGTTAATTTTACACTTACCAACTTTTGGACTTCCAGCAGTATCAGTGATAGAAATTTCAACGTCATGATCCACTGGAATGTCTAGACTTAAACATTTTTAACAGGAAAGAACAAGAAAAAAATAGCAATTAAGTACATTCTAAGTAGCATCCGATAATAATCAACATTCCATAAACCTGATGAAAGCCATTTTGGCAATAAATGGGACACGTAAACTCATTTGGAGTGACTTATGCCCTCACATTCTTTATACTGAAATACGTGTTATGGATGATTTTCAATGAGATATTTTCCACATATTTGACTGACTTTTACGGTTTTTGGAGACCCTCAGGTGACAAAATTTTGTTCCCCAGGAGTTCTTTTATGTGCCATAATAGACTAATTTACAGTAGTGTTGGGCCCACTTCTTTATCATTATACATATCATCAGCGTGTCATCAGCTCCGTGTATAGGCTTGTTATTATTATTATTGTTGTCGTCTTCCATGTGATTACCTGCTATCGCATCATCAGCATCATCATCATCATCATCATCATCATCATCATGAACTGAATTAATACCACCGAAAACCTGTGGCATTATTTCAATAATTATTTTTGATATATCATCAACGTGCGTTGTTTTTCCCGAGTGTCAGTGGCTTTCTGCTTCTTAGCCTTCGCTTTTAAGTCCTTCCACAGAATTTTAAGTTGTTCTTCACTGCGTTTACCGTCACTCAAAGCATTGAATTCTTCTGTCACGGCTTTCCAAGCATTTCTTTTTTTATCCAGCATCTTTACATCGTGTTTCTTACATTCTACATCCTTCGCATACATCCTCATTATCTCTACTAACAACCCTTTATCTCTTTCGCTTACGTTTTTCCCCTGTTTCTTATCGCACATAACCTTATCCATTTTGATTTCTTTAAAGAAGACACACGAACACAACATAAACTATTTTAAATAGTTTTTTTTTAATAGCATTAGGCATATGTTGTCGTCCACTTCACCTGTTTCACATTGCCTAGTGTAATGCAAGTAACGAGCGCTACTTCTGTAGTAGTAGTAGCTAAAAGAGTAAATTGTACTTCAGCTCTCCGACGTTACTTCCGGAGTAAATAATTACCGTAGTAGTTTACTTCTGTAGAATGGACTTCTTTAGTAGACGCTACTTCCGAAGTAATTTACTCTAATATGGTGCACGCCCTCCTCTGCGAACCATGTGACCTTGCCGCGGTGGAGAGGCTTGCGTGTTCCAATGATGCAGATAGCCGAGCCGCAGGTACAATCATATCGGATGGGTATCTGTTGAGAGACCAAATTAACAAATTGTTCATCAAAAGGGGGGTAGCAGCCGTTCGGTAGTTGCAAGGGCGGCAGTCTAGATGATTGACTGATACGGCCTTGTAATAATACTCAACATGGCTTAGCTGTGTTGATACTGATACACGGCTGAAAGCAACGGGAAACTACAGACGCAACTAACTCCCAAGGACATGCAGCTCTCTCTGTATGAAACTCTTCCCTATAAGCACTTTTAAACACTGCATCATATTTCTTTTTTGACATTTTGGCCAAAACAAATATTAAGGCACAACAGCACTTCTGCAGGTCTTGCTGCTACTTCTGAGGTTAGGTTACTCCAAAGAGAATGTTACTCGCTTGACTCGCTTGCAAGCAAAAAGAATGACTGTATTATAGACCAAAGAGCAGCACATGACTGGCCACCGAACCCCGTACTGCCATCTGGGATCATTATTACAACTACTATTGACCAGCCATACTCAGCCATATATCGATAGAACGAGGAAATCCGCGGGAGTTTAAAACAATACGAAAATTATGGATACTGCTCTGAAAATCGGGAGATCAGACCCGACGATCGGGAGATCGGGAGGAACGATGAAAAATCGGGAGTCTCCCAGCTCAAATCGGGAGACTTGGCATGTCTGAGATGGTAATCGCTCGGCGCAAGGTCAGGGCTGTAGGGTGGGTGGTCTAAAACTTCCCAGCCAAAAAGTGTGCAATAAACCTCAAGTCTGAGCTGCAGTGTGAGAACTTGCATTGTCATGAAGAAGGACAATTCCCTTTGTCAGCATGCCGCATGTTTTGAATCGCTCTGAGTAGCTTTCTCAGGGTTCGGCAGTATGCTTCTGCACTGATAGTGGTTCCTCGTTGCATGAAGTCGACCAACAAAACACCATGCCTATTCCAAAACACGGACGCCATGATCTTGCGCTGGGACAGAGTCTGTTTGGCCTTCACCTTTACAAGCAAATGTGTGTGTCTCCATTCCATGCTCTGTTGCTTCAATTTGGGCGTGATATGCGAAACCCAAGTTTCATCTCCTGTTACGATCTGACTCAACATGTTGTCACCTTCTTCGGCATAACAAGTCAAAAACGTCATCGAACACTTTTTTTTTTTTTATGGTCCTCTGTAAGGACTTTAGGGACCCAACTGGAGCACAGTTTCCTCAAGTTTAGGTTTTCGGAAACAATTTTGAAAGGCACTGACCTAGACACATCAGGAAAGGCGTTTGAGAGAGCTGTTATTGTGAAGCATCTGTCCTCACGAATCTTCACTTCAACTGAAGCCACCAAATTGTCTGTGATCAGAGATGGGCGACCGGAGCGTGCCTCATCATGGACGTTGCCACAGCCATCTTTGAAGTCTCATACCCACTTACGTACTTTGCCTTGACTCATAGTATTAGCACCGTACACTTCGCAAATCTATCGGTGAATGTCTGCAGCAGACAGGTTCCTTGCCAACAAAAACCGTATCACTGACCAAACCTTGCACGGGGCGGGCAAGAACCGTACAGGATAGCAACAGAGCTCCAACTGAGCACCGTTGTTCCCGAGGCGTGCCGTCACACGACGCACACACTCGCAACGTGCGTGCGCACGCAAACTAATAATATCTACAACAAAATGGCCCTTACTTAAAAAAAAACACCTCGTAGATGGGCCAGACAATAGATGCGAGTCCATAAGACTCAGCCTGGGTGTCAGGGTAACAATGTGAAAATAAAGCGCATAATAATGAAGAATGACTTAATAAAATAATGAATAAAGCCATTATATTATAAACACATGGTATTCATGAACACAAATAGAAAGAGAAGTTCCTGCAAAGAAAAGGAAAGAGTAAACAGTACAAAATATGATGAGGTGAGTCAGAGACTCCCGTTAAGAGTTCCAGGGTAAGAAAAGATATCTGTTCACCTCAAACATTGAGATAAGAATTAAAAAGGTGTTTTTGAAGACTTTTGTCTGGAGCGTGGCATTGTATCGAAGTGAAACATGGATGATAACTAGCTCAGAAAGAAAGAGAATACAAGTTTTTGAAATGTGGTGTTACAGAAGAATGCTGAAGGTGAGATGGGTAGACAGAATCACAAATGAAGACATAGTGAATTGAATTGGTAAGAGGAGATTGATTTGGCCGAATTTGACCAGAAGAAATAGAATGATAAACACATCTTAAAACATCCAGGACTTGTACAGCAGATTTCTGAGGGAAGTGTAGGTGGTAAGAATGGTAGGGGTAGACCAAACTACGAATATGACAAGCAGATTAGAATAGATGTAGGAGTTATGTAGGAATGAAAGATTAGCACAGGTCAGGGTGTTATGGAGAGCTGCATCAAATCAGTCTATGGACTAATGACTCAACCAACAATAATCCCATACCAGCACAAAAATCAAGTAAACGCTTACTATTAGCTTCCATTTCTTTTCCATATTTACCCATCAATTTCCCATATCATTCAGCTGTATTTCTAAATCTTGCAAAGAAACCGCCCATTAACATTATCCTTTCCTCGTTATTAACCCTAACTATACCACTCAGTGCTTCATAAAAACTTCTCTACTTCATCCTCATCTGTTCCCTCACAGGGTGATTGCACTGAGACAAACTATTCTTGTCCTAATTCCTGCAACTGCCAAATACATCTATATCATTTGCTCATTTACACACTTTACAAGAAACTACTGCTATGTGCAATGGTGTTTCTGATGAACAATCCCACCCCACACTCTGCCTTTATCCTTTACTCTTCCTCATTATCTCCTCTTACCTGAATATCATTAATTACTAACACATGCAGATGCATCCTCTTTGCTGATTCAGCCAGTTCCATTTCCTTTCTATTATAAGTCCCATTAATGTTAGTACTAAACCATCAAATAAAATTACATTCACAGAGTATTTCCAAGGAGTCTCTGATATGTAAAATAGAAGACAGACTCAGTCTTTCCCACAAGTCATGGATAGCTTAAAAGATTCTGAATGTGCGCTGCTCAGTAAATTTCTTTGAAGGGTGCTGCTTTACTCAGATGGAATCCCAGTAAGAATTTATCCTCTAATGGTATAGGGACATATTCTCAACTGCCTAAGCATAAGGAAGGACACAGCTCAGAATATCTCCAAGATACACACTCCTTTTCCACAGCAACTGTAATCCCACTCGTAGGACCATTTACTAGGCCCATAGTTTACATATAGTAAATGAAAAACCACAGAACCATCTTCAGGGGTTCCAACAGATTTGATTGCACTATCTCCCAAACAAAAGCTAATACAGTAGAAGTTGCTATAGCGAGTACGGCATATAACGAGATCCCCGTTATACCAACATTTTACTCTCCCTTCAAAATTCCTATATTAAACTGTGTATTATCCTTCGGTTACAGTGAGAGCCCTATCACTGATGCATCCGTTGTTACGAGTGATTAAGCGCATGCGATTTTTCCGTTACCGATATTTATACACCCCAGCGATTATGTTGCATCCAATCGATTATATTCGGTATCGTTTCCTCGCTATGTCCACTAGCGAGTTCTCTCGTCGATATTCGAAAGTGATGTCGGAGTCGATTAGTAATACTCATCGACTGCTGTTCCGTAAAGAAAATTTGAATTGAAAGAGAACAGATTTTCGTAATACCGTGAATACCACTGGCAACTACCACAGTAACCACGCTGCTTCTTTTTACCCCTGCACGCGCACACAAAATTCGTTGACAATAAACGACCGCCTCTTTATTATACATCACTAGCCATGACAACCGCGTACGGTGCATGTGTGTAACGTAACTGGATCTCGGGAAATAGTGAAGAGAGAATGACATTCTATTAGCCTCTACAAAAAAGTTTCTCAAATCTGCAAAATGGCATCAAAACTTGCGAGCCTTCGAATTCTTAGAAATGCCACGGCTACTCAGTGGCAGAGCTATAACGCGTCTACTATACCTGATTCTTAGTAAAATTAAGTTTTATAGTCAGCAGGAATATTTTCGCGATGGATAATCGTAAAGACACGTGTAACAGGTATTGCCGGCAAATTTTCAACGGGTTCTCGTCGATATTATGATGCCAATTTTAAGTTAATTGTTATTAAACATTCGGAAATGTAGAATAATTGTGCAGCCGCAAGAAAATATGGCATAGGCCTAAGTAAAGTCAATATTTGGCATCAGCGTGAAGACAAAGATAGCTAAAAAATGTGTACTGAACAAAAAATGCATTCAGTGGCCTGCAACAAGGACGCTTTAAAGAAGTCGAAAATGAAATTATGAGGTATGTGCACGAAAAACGCAAGGGTCAAATGGCCATACCGTGGCGCAATAAACTTGTTCGTTAAACTTCAGCGTCCGCAATTAGGCTTATACATCGCTAGCCGCTGAAGTTGGCCGAACCCGGCAAGCGAGACGTGCATGAAGTGGTAGCTGGTTATATCTGACACTGAGTAAAAGTACCATAACAGTTTTATAGACAGCAAGAATATTTTCCTGACGGATCGCCATATTGTAGAGACGCACGGAATAGGTATTGCTGGCAAATTTTCAATGGTTCTCTTCAGTATTATGATGCCAATTTCAAGTTAATCATTAAACCCGCGGAAATAAAGAATAATTGTGCAGCCGCAAAAAATGCAGTATAATGAAAGCCAATGTTCGGCGTCTAAAAATAAGTCTAAAAATGTGTACTGTACAACAAAGGCATTCATATGATTTTACAAAGCACTTTTTGAGCCTGATTTAAATTTTTTGAAGGAAAAAGTGGGGTTCGTCAGGGATTGAGAAGTACGGTAGGCCCTACTGTAATTTTTTCAGAATGAAATTAAACATACATTTTCATGTAGTATTGGATTTTGAAAAATAACAAACAAGTAAGCCGTAGTGTGGATATCAGATTGAAATAATAACATTAAGTTATTTATTAGACCACCTAATCAATACAAAATCGTCTTGGATGATTTACATAAATTTGTTAGCTAATAGTGGGACATGTTTCGCCTTCTCTGAAGGCATCATCAGCCATAGTCTTAACCTTAAATTAAAAATAAGCGTCTAAATAACATGTAGTGATGAAATGAATTTTAAAATCTTGAAGAGATTTGAAGTAAAATAACATTAAAAATAACAATGATGGTTTGAAAATACAATGTGATGAGATACAATAGTGGAAGTATTAACAAAATTAACCTTAGAAGGCTGCTAAAATAAGTACAATGGATTAAAACAGATTGTTAAACAACAAGTAGTAAGATTGCATAAAAGTAAAATTGATAGTAATGGCGGTTATAATTTGAGGATGGCGAAAAATCTTATATAATCAAAGTAAAGAGGAGAGAGTAAAAGTCAAAGTTAGTCGGGAGATCCGAAGTTCATCATGATCTTGAAGAAAAAAGATGAAAGTCAGATGCATATGGTGAAGTTGTAGAACACGTTGAGGATATGAAGTTGGTGAATAGAAGTTGAAGAACAGTTTCAAATAGGATCACTATGGACCATCTCAAAATTTGAAGTGATGTTCAAATGTTGTAAATTGTGAGTTTGTAGATATTCTAGTTGAAAAAGCATATACAAGTGGAATCTGTAAATGGAAGCAAGAAACGTAGAGTTAATTGTGTGAAAAGACATTTGAAAAATATTGAAGTAGAATCTTATGCACTTACCATTTGACGGTGACAAAGATAGCTTGTAATATTATGAGTTAGAAGTATTTGCAACAGTAGACTTCTTGCTACGTGTGTTATAACTGAAGTTTTGTGCTGGAGGGGGATCTGTTTGCGTTGACGTAACTATTAGAGGGGGGCTGCTATTGGTGGGAGGGAAGGAAGAGAGTGTATTACTGCGCGTGTTGTAACGGTGTAAGGCTATTGGAGGGAGCGATGTTCCGGTGGGTGTGGCTATGGGTTTATTGGTTGTATTTGAATTAGAGGTACTAGCGGCGGGGGGAAGGGAGGGGGGTATATTGGCTGTAGGGGAGGTGGGAACTCTAATTGATGTGAGGTTGAAGATTTTTAAGAATTTGTTGGTGAGGGAAGTTGATTCTCGTAATAAAATAAGAATCTGTTCATACAAGGGGCTTTTTTTATCAATAGTGTCATTTAGATTTTTATCTTTATTAAAATGTTGGTCGAGGAAAATAAATAAGTTTTCATATTCTGTCATGAGTTTGCTTTTATCAACTCTTTTTAGGATATGGAGGTCTTGTTCTATTGTGGTGAATTTATGCCCGGTGTCCCTCATATGGTTGGCCATTGCGGAAAATTTGTTGTGTCTTTGGGCATTGTAATGCTCGGCGTATCTGGTAGAGAAGCTGCGGCCAGTTTGGCCAACATAAGAAAAATTACATGTAGAGCATTTCAATCTGTATATTCCTGATCCAGAGTAACTATTGTCTGTGATGTTGATAGAGTTGTGATTGAAGAATAAATTGCGATTAGTGTTTTTTGTTGTGTAGGCTATTTTTATTTCGTGCTTCATTAATGAATTGGTTATCGGGTAAATGCTATGGTTAGTGAACGTGAATTTAGCGTATTTTGGTTTGACGGGTTTTAATGGAGTTAAATTGGTAGCTAGTTTCAGTTTGGTTTTATTGATGATTTTATCAATCATATTCGTGTTAAATCCATTGAATTTAGCTATTTCCTTGATGAATAGTAATTCTTTCTTTAAATTAGTAGAGGACATAGGGATCTTTAATGCTCTATATATTAAACTGTGATAAGTGGCTTTTTTATGTGAGTTGGGATGTAAAGAATCATTTTTTATGGTTGTTGGAGAAAAGGTGGGTTTTCTGTATATTTGGAAGTCGAATTTGTTCAATGCTCGTGTGATTTTGATATCTAAGAAGTTCAAAGAGTTATTGATCTCATCTTCTTTAGTGAATTTAATATTATTATCTAAGTTGTTGAGGAATGATAGTATGTTATTGCTGTTGTTGATTTGTTTATCAATGATAGCTATGGTATCATCAACATAGCGATGCCAAAGACAGAGTCCGTTGATGTTATTAATAATCTTACTATGTTCGAGATTATCTAAGTATATGTCGGCTAGTATTCCAGATAACGGGTCTCCCATCGCTAGACCTTCTTGTTTGTAAATTTTCTTATTGAAGGTAAAATAGTTGTTGTCTAAAACGAAATTAAGTAATTTTAACCATTCATCAATTTCGATTCTACTCAATGTGCTATGTTTCAACAGATTGTTTTTTATGATGTTAATAGTATTGTTGATAGGGATATTAGTATACATGTTGGTGATGTCAAAAGAACATAAAACGTGGTTTGGTTGTAGACTGAACTTATTTAGGGAATTACAGAGTTCGATCGAGTTCTTTATGGGGTTGGAGTTGTGAAATTTGAAGTGTTTTTTTAGGAATTTGTGTAGGAATTGAGAGGTTTTATAGGTAGGACTATTGATACTATTAATTATAGGCCGAATGGGGACATCATTTTTATGAATTTTGGGCAGTGATCTGACTGTAGGTAATTTTGGGTTCATTACAGTTAATTTCTGATAATCTTGATCATTTAAAATGAAGTTAGAATTTTTCAGAAGGTTCTTTAAGTTACGCTGTATTTTGTTTGTTGGATCTTTGTTAATTAAGGTATAGGTATTGTCTGAAAAAAAAGTTTCAGTTTTATTGATGTAATCTTGTTTGTTCATTATTACTATGGTGTTGCCCTTATCTGCTTTTGTAATTACTACGTTGTTGTTATGGATTTTGGATTTCAGGTTTAGAATTTGTTTCGAGACATTGTGGTTATTATTAGATGTTATCTCATTAATTAAAGTTGGGAGTTTCTTTTTTACTTCATATCGTACAATGCCCAAAGACACAACAAATTTTCCGCAATGGCCAACCATATGAGGGACACCGGGCATAAATTCACCACAATAGAACAAGACCTCCATATCCTAAAAAGAGTTGATAAAAGCAAACTCATGACAGAATATGAAAACTTATTTATTTTCCTCGACCAACATTTTAATAAAGATAAAAATCTAAATGACACTATTGATAAAAAAAGCCCCTTGTATGAACAGATTCTTATTTTATTACGAGAATCAACTTCCCTCACCAACAAATTCTTAAAAATCTTCAACCTCACATCAATTAGAGTTCCCACCTCCCCTACAGCCAATATACCCCCCTCCCTTCCCCCCGCCGCTAGTACCTCTAATTCAAATACAACCAATAAACCCATAGCCACACCCACCGGAACATCGCTCCCTCCAATAGCCTTACACCGTTACAACACGCGCAGTAATACACTCTCTTCCTTCCCTCCCACCAATAGCAGCCCCCCTCTAATAGTTACGTCAACGCAAACAGATCCCCCTCCAGCACAAAACTTCAGTTATAACACACGTAGCAAGAAGTCTACTGTTGCAAATACTTCTAACTCATAATATTACAAGCTATCTTTGTCACCGTCAAATGGTAAGTGCATAAGATTCTACTTCAATATTTTTCAAATGTCTTTTCACACAATTAACTCTACGTTTCTTGCTTCCATTTACAGATTCCACTTGTATATGCTTTTTCAACTAGAATATCTACAAACTCACAATTTACAACATTTGAACATCACTTCAAATTTTGAGATGGTCCATAGTGATCCTATTTGAAACTGTTCTTCAACTTCTATTCACCAACTTCATATCCTCAACGTGTTCTACAACTTCACCATATGCATCTGACTTTCATCTTTTTTCTTCAAGATCATGATGAACTTCGGATCTCCCGACTAACTTTGACTTTTACTCTCTCCTCTTTACTTTGATTATATAAGATTTTTCGCCATCCTCAAATTATAACCGCCATTACTATCAATTTTACTTTTATGCAATCTTACTACTTGTTGTTTAACAATCTGTTTTAATCCATTGTACTTATTTTAGCAGCCTTCTAAGGTTAATTTTGTTAATACTTCCACTATTGTATCTCATCACATTGTATTTTCAAACCATCATTGTTATTTTTAATGTTATTTTACTTCAAATCTCTTCAAGATTTTAAAATTCATTTCATCACTACATGTTATTTAGACGCTTATTTTTAATTTAAGGTTAAGACTATGGCTGATGATGCCTTCAGAGAAGGCGAAACATGTCCCACTATTAGCTAACAAATTTATGTAAATCATCCAAGACGATTTTGTATTGATTAGGTGGTCTAATAAATAACTTAATGTTATTATTTCAATCTAATATCATCAATACGGACCAAAAATGATATTTATTACATGTAATGTCAATGCCAACCAGGCAATAGTAAAACCTAACAAGTACTTGAACCTAAAAATTAAAATAGGCAAGATTTCTAGAGATATCAAGTTTCTTAAAGATTGCTTGAAATTAGAGTTGGTACCTAAATTTCTCAAATCTTTACAAAGAAAAAGTCATCCCTATTCAAAATCTAATGCCACTCAAAAGAAAGTAAACAACATATGGTTGAAAAATGAAATTAAACTATTATACAAGAAGAAATCTTTACTAAATTTACAATTATATAAGACTCATTTGACCATCTCTCAGAAATTACCCCCACTTGAATGGAGCTCATTTTTAAGGTACACTGACCTCAAACTATCTTACGTATTAGACAAGAAACAGAAAACCCTAAACCTTAAATTACTTAGTCTTCAAGAAAACAAATGTAAAACTCCTGACCAAAATACAAACAACAAAGTGTCCCCTTCCCATTTGACTAACATTCCCACTACAATCAACCTATCTAATGCAACCTTCTCTAACCAAGAATTAAATCTATTAGATAAAGGCATCAAACATAATTGGCCTAATCACAAAAAGGCAGAAGACATCATCACTACCATCGCTGAAACCGAAACTAATATCGATAAACAAATCCCAATTGATAAACAGAATGACGTACGATATGAAGTAAAAAAGAAACTCCCAACTTTAATTAATGAGATAACATCTAATAATAACCACAATGTCTCGAAACAAATTCTAAACCTGAAATCCAAAATCCATAACAACAACGTAGTAATTACAAAAGCAGGTAAGGGCAACACCATAGTAATAATGAACAAACAAGATTACATCAATAAAACTGAAACTTTTTTTTTCAGACAATACCTATACCTTAATTAACAAAGATCCAACAAACAAAATACAGCGTAACTTAAAGAACCTTCTGAAAAATTCTAACTTCATTTTAAATGATCAAGATTATCAGAAATTAACTGTAATGAACCCAAAATTACCTACAGTCAGATCACTGCCCAAAATTCATAAAAATGATGTCCCCATTCGGCCTATAATTAATAGTATCAATAGTCCTACCTATAAAACCTCTCAATTCCTACACAAATTCCTAAAAAAACACTTCAAATTTCACAACTCCAACCCCATAAAGAACTCGATCGAACTCTGTAATTCCCTAAATAAGTTCAGTCTACAACCAAACCACGTTTTATGTTCTTTTGACATCACCAACATGTATACTAATATCCCTATCAACAATACTATTAACATCATAAAAAACAATCTGTTGAAACATAGCACATTGAGTAGAATCGAAATTGATGAATGGTTAAAATTACTTAATTTCGTTTTAGACAACAACTATTTTACCTTCAATAAGAAAATTTACAAACAAGAAGGTCTAGCGATGGGAGACCCGTTATCTGGAATACTAGCCGACATATACTTAGATAATCTCGAACATAGTAAGATTATTAATAACATCAACGGACTCTGTCTTTGGCATCGCTATGTTGATGATACCATAGCTATCATTGATAAACAAATCAACAACAGCAATAACATACTATCATTCCTCAACAACTTAGATAATAATATTAAATTCACTAAAGAAGATGAGATCAATAACTCTTTGAACTTCTTAGATATCAAAATCACACGAGCATTGAACAAATTCGACTTCCAAATATACAGAAAACCCACCTTTTCTCCAACAACCATAAAAAATGATTCTTTACATCCCAACTCACATAAAAAAGCCACTTATCACAGTTTAATATATAGAGCATTAAAGATCCCTATGTCCTCTACTAATTTAAAGAAAGAATTACTATTCATCAAGGAAATAGCTAAATTCAATGGATTTAACACGAATATGATTGATAAAATCATCAATAAAACCAAACTGAAACTAGCTACCAATTTAACTCCATTAAAACCCGTCAAACCAAAATACGCTAAATTCACGTTCACTAACCATAGCATTTACCCGATAACCAATTCATTAATGAAGCACGAAATAAAAATAGCCTACACAACAAAAAACACTAATCGCAATTTATTCTTCAATCACAACTCTATCAACATCACAGACAATAGTTACTCTGGATCAGGAATATACAGATTGAAATGCTCTACATGTAATTTTTCTTATGTTGGCCAAACTGGCCGCAGCTTCTCTACCAGATACGCCGAGCATTACAATGCCCAAAGACACAACAAATTTTCCGCAATGGCCAACCATATGAGGGACACCGGGCATAAATTCACCACAATAGAACAAGACCTCCATATCCTAAAAAGAGTTGATAAAAGCAAACTCATGACAGAATATGAAAACTTATTTATTTTCCTCGACCAACATTTTAATAAAGATAAAAATCTAAATGACACTATTGATAAAAAAAGCCCCTTGTATGAACAGATTCTTATTTTATTACGAGAATCAACTTCCCTCACCAACAAATTCTTAAAAATCTTCAACCTCACATCAATTAGAGTTCCCACCTCCCCTACAGCCAATATACCCCCCTCCCTTCCCCCCGCCGCTAGTACCTCTAATTCAAATACAACCAATAAACCCATAGCCACACCCACCGGAACATCGCTCCCTCCAATAGCCTTACACCGTTACAACACGCGCAGTAATACACTCTCTTCCTTCCCTCCCACCAATAGCAGCCCCCCTCTAATAGTTACGTCAACGCAAACAGATCCCCCTCCAGCACAAAACTTCAGTTATAACACACGTAGCAAGAAGTCTACTGTTGCAAATACTTCTAACTCATAATATTACAAGCTATCTTTGTCACCGTCAAATGGTAAGTGCATAAGATTCTACTTCAATATTTTTCAAATGTCTTTTCACACAATTAACTCTACGTTTCTTGCTTCCATTTACAGATTCCACTTGTATATGCTTTTTCAACTAGAATATCTACAAACTCACAATTTACAACATTTGAACATCACTTCAAATTTTGAGATGGTCCATAGTGATCCTATTTGAAACTGTTCTTCAACTTCTATTCACCAACTTCATATCCTCAACGTGTTCTACAACTTCACCATATGCATCTGACTTTCATCTTTTTTCTTCAAGATCATGATGAACTTCGGATCTCCCGACTAACTTTGACTTTTACTCTCTCCTCTTTACTTTGATTATATAAGATTTTTCGCCATCCTCAAATTATAACCGCCATTACTATCAATTTTACTTTTATGCAATCTTACTACTTGTTGTTTAACAATCTGTTTTAATCCATTGTACTTATTTTAGCAGCCTTCTAAGGTTAATTTTGTTAATACTTCCACTATTGTATCTCATCACATTGTATTTTCAAACCATCATTGTTATTTTTAATGTTATTTTACTTCAAATCTCTTCAAGATTTTAAAATTCATTTCATCACTACATGTTATTTAGACGCTTATTTTTAATTTAAGGTTAAGACTATGGCTGATGATGCCTTCAGAGAAGGCGAAACATGTCCCACTATTAGCTAACAAATTTATGTAAATCATCCAAGACGATTTTGTATTGATTAGGTGGTCTAATAAATAACTTAATGTTATTATTTCAATCTAATATCATCAATACGGACCAAAAATGATATTTATTACATGTAGTGTGGATATCATACGCAGAAACACACGTTCTGAACAAACTGATTGCCGTTTCATACCGATTTTAATGTGTATGGGTGGTTTTCAGACTTTTATACAAAAATCGGATATAACGACAATCCACTATAACGAGTGAATTTTCGGCTGTTATAAATTCTCGCTATAACGGACTTCTACTGTACCTACACAATCTGTACTGCATAGCCAACTCACTCAGTGTGGTTGTTTTTTTTTTTTTTTTTTTTAGAATTTGCTTTATGTCGCACCAACACACAGGTCTAATGGCAATGACGGGATAGGAAAGGGCTAGAAGCGGGAAGGAAGTGGCCGTGGCCTTAAATTAAGGAACAGTCCCAGCATTTGTGAAAATGGAAAATCACAAAAAAACATTTTCAAGGCTGCCAACAGTGGGATTCAAACCCACTATCTCCCGAATGCAAGATGATAGCACCGTGCCCCAAACTACGCAGCCACTTGCTTGTCAACTCACTCGGTAATCCTAGCCCTAATTCTTATAGAGCAACTCTACATCATTCATACCCTATAACTCAAATATTAAATTTTCTCATATTCCTCAATTAACACGTCCAAGAAATTAAACATCCAGTAACAATATACTGTAGCTTCTAAGACTATTCTACTGTTACTCATACTCACTTCTTCATATATAAAGACAGATTCACAAAACATATAGGCTATAAACACCTCTAAGCCAACCTAAAACATTCCAGTATGCAACAAGTTTCCAGGAATAAGGAACAATATGAGACAAAACAATGAGGGGAAAAATGTGAACAACCAAACAGTAAAGAATAAACACCTCACCTTATATAGTTTATTCACAGAAATCGCTGTGTTGACATAGAAGATTGGAAAACCCCAGTCAACCATCATCAGACCAGTACCATAAACATTCCACGGAGTCATACCACTTGTATCATCACATGTCTGTTCACTAAACGAAGACAGTCCTGAATACCGATTAGGGCATTTGTCTTCATGAGAAAATTCCCCAGGCTGGTCCGTTCCATTATTTACCAATATAATGCCATTAACTTTACCAGAGGACTTCAATGCAAGAAGTATATCTCTAAAACAAGAAATAAAAATATATATTACAATTAAAAAATTAACTATTGGTAACCTTTAAGTTTTTTAAGTCTATTGAACACAAGATACAAATAGAAAAATAAAACTGTTTATTACTAATAGAGCAAAATGTTTTGTTCAGTAACAACATTTTCAGATAATTTCAAATTACTTATTTTAATTTGTATGTAAGTGCAAGATTGTTTATGTTGTGTAAAGTTGTTAAGAATTATGAATGGGTAATGATATGAACAAGTGAAAGAGTTTATGAATTTTAAAATTTTGCTATGTCTTAGTGTATATTAAGGATTTAACTGACTAATTATGCACAAGTTTATGTTTGAAAGTAATAATAGTATAGGATCCTTTATAAACATTTATCCTGTAGTTGACAGACTGAAATACTTAATGGTTATTTTAACCAATATGACAATGAAAAGTATGGTTTCTATCTTAATGTATTTTTAAAAAATCAGAGAACAGCACAAAGAGTGATCAAAATAAAAATGTCTCTACACAGAGGCTTGGTTCTAAGAAAAAATCCTTTATTAATAATTTCACAGTATTTGGGAAGCCAGGCTCTGCCCGTCACGAGTCAGGACTAAGGGCAAGTGAGAGAGGAGTGACACCTCTTTAAAAAATCTTGGTCCAACTGGCCCAGCTGGTAGTACCTCGTAAGGGCCCCAACCAGGGTTATGGTGAAGATGGTCAAGGGTTTCTGAAAGCGGATGAGGACAACCATGTCCCAATGGTGGATAAAGCGGAAGAACTATCTTCAGAGAGCAGTGCCTGTTCTTCAGTAAAATGGCTGCAAAAGGCATCTGTACTCCAGAGGAGCGGTCAATTATCCAGTGCCGGAGCTTACAACCTCAGTTCTATCACCAGGAAGGAGCGACCAACCCACTCTTTTATTAACAACCAAGCAACATGGAAAGTCATCAGAAAGAAGACAATACCCCAGGTGGTAATTGTTCACAAGAATCCAGCACTCCTAGGAGTGCAAGCAGGCTTTTGGTTTCTGGGGAGCTGCACCTAAATGCTTAAGAAAGGATTCTAAGACTGGACACACAAACTCAAGACCAAACAGAATTACTACTTTGGAATACTGAACGTCAATTCACTGTTCAAGGTTGGTAAGCACAAAGACCTGACAAAGGTGATGGATGACCACATTGTATTGGTTTTGGCCTTGCAAGAAACACAATACCAGGACGAAGATATAATGGATACAGAAGGATATAGGGATCTACAAAGCAATGAGAGCAAAAAAGATAGGCAAGAATTTGCCAATGTTTCAAACAGCTTTTGCAGTAAGTAAGAAGGTTACTGGCTCGGTAGTGAATTTCTCTAGTTCTTCAGACAGATTACTTCTTCTGACTCTCCGTTGTGGAAATAAAGGGTACACCTTGATCAATGCCCATGCACCAATCAATGAAGACAACAGGCACAATCCCGAGAAATTAGACCAGTTTTGGGATCTTCTTAAAGAACAGATGGAGAAAATACCTGACAAGAAAATTAAGATATTGCTGGGTGATTTTAACACCCAATTGGGAATGGAAGCACAATACAGATCAACAGTAGGAAGATATCCTGCTCACAAGATGACCAACAAAAATGGAATAAGACTTGCTGAATTGTGCCGGACATTTGATCTTCAGGTAATGCCGACGTTCTATAAACACAAACCAAGCAAACAGAAGACTTGGCATTTACTGGGTAACTTAAATGGTGAGAAACAGATTGACCATGTTGCAATCTCTAGAAGAACAATAAAAGAGATTATGAACGTTGAAGTTCAGAGAGTTGCAAGGTTTGATGCTGATCATTACCTTTCCAAGGTTAAGATGAATTTCAATCCTCTCAAGAAGACTCCAAACACTGGAAATAAAATTTGGAGCTATTATGCAATGAAACTTAAGATTAGTCAGGAAATTAAGGACCAGTATCACCAGAAATTGACCTTTGAATATAAGAACTGGACTGACATCGAATCTAAGATCCAATAGGCAGCTAACGCCACAATCCTGGCAGTTCCTAAACAAAAACACTGATGGTGGAACGAAACCTGTGATGATGCACTGGCTCAGAGAACTGATGCCTGGAGAAAATGGAATCCAACCAAGGATCAAGAAGATTTTGATACATTCCATGATGTGCGGAAAGCTGCAGCCCGAGTGTTTTGATATGCAGAGCAATTGTATGAGAAAAAACAGAAGGAACAGACTGATCAGGACTTCCAAAAGAATGTCAAGGACTTTTACCAAACCTTCCAATCTAATCTGAAAGGTTATCAAACCCCCCCGTCTATGCTTTAGAGATGCTACTAGAAACTGTGCCTGAACAACAGGGAAAATTGCAACATTTTGGCTCAGTACTTCAACAAGTTGCTCAACTGTGATGAGCAAATGCAAAGACAATCCATGTTCCCTCCTATTCAAGGTCTGTCCAATTCTCAACCCCCTTGTAATATGGAAATCAAGCAGATCATAAACAATCTGAAAGATAATAAAGCAGCTGGGAAAGATTCCACAGTGGTGGAACTATTGAAGCTGGCAAATGAGGATACTCTGGACATAATAGTCTGTCTTTTCAGGAGATTTGAAAAACGGGTACTATACCAGTTGAATGGCAGTCAGCACAAATTCATCCTGTCCATAAGAAAGGAGCCAAGAAGAACAGAGGTATATCAATAGTGCCTGTTCCTTACAAAATTCTTTCTAAAGCACTACTTAACAGAATCAAAGTTCATCTTGATAAACAGATTGGCGAATACCAGGCTGGTTTCCTGTCCGGAACCACTTCTCAATCTGAAGAACATCATCAGATACAAGATAACTGCATGGTTTGAATATATGGTCGTATTAGTGGACTTCAGAAAAGCATACGACTGGACTGATCGACAGTCTTTATTGAATACCCTGGAAAAGTTTGGGGTGGATCCTGCATCCAGAAATTTGATTAAGCAGACTCTCACCAACACAATATCAAAGGTAAAATTCAAGAATGAAATTTCAGAGCCCTTCGAGATAAAGACTGGGGTCAGACAAGAGGATGGACTTTCTCAAATTCTTTTCAACTGTGTCTTGGGACAGGTAATTCAAGAATGGAGAAAATCGCTGAACAAAGGAAACGAAGATCAGTTTCGATTAGGCCCTAAACATAAAGGAGTGTATGTTGACTGCCTGGCCTTCACGATGACTTAGCCTTGTTTGCCAACAACATCAATTCAGCAATCAGGAACATAAACCTTCTTAAAGAAACAGCAGAGAAAGTAGGACTACAAATCTTCTTTGAGAAGACAAAATACATAACGAACATGAGTGATGGTCCAGAATGGATGTTAACAGACCATGGAAAGATTGGAAGAGTCACGATGTTTAAGTATCTAGGTGAAGTAATCCAAGAGAATGGGCAAGAACAAGAAGCGACCAATATTTGCATCCAGAAATTAGAGCGAGCGTTCCAATTGACTAAAAACTTATAATAAGAAGATGCTGAGTTTTGGAGTCAAATTATGACATAACAGCACTGTTGTTAGACCAGAAGGCTTATATGCTTCGGAGACACTGTGCATGATTCGAAAAGTACTTGTCAATCAACTACTTAAAAGAGAATGCAGGCTACCATGGAAGATCTTGGGCAACAGAGGGGTTTGACAGGCAGGTTCGACTGAAATCCAATAAAGAAGTATACCGCAAGATGGAACCGGTTACAATAACAATTAGGAAGAGAAGATTGCTGTTTTATGAGCACATCTTCCATATGAATGAAGACTGGCTCACAAAGAAAACCTGGAATTTCCTAAAACCAAAGGCATTTAAGTTGAGATAGTTCCAAGGGTGTGAGAAAGATCTGAGAGGGTTGAGCATTATGTAGAATAAAATCAATGACAGGGTTAGTTCCAGAATGATAGTGAGAAGCTATCACGGTTTTATGATGGAGACAGAACCCAGAAGACAGAGAGGCCCATTTACCAGAGGAGCAGAAGAAAGCGCAAAAGCGATAATCCAAGCGCTCAAGAGATACTGGCAGCATGTCAAAGCTGGCAGATGAACAAGACACAGACACTGAAAATGAGAATGGTTGTTAACATGCAGTCCATAGAGGCTCAATTTGAAAAACAAAACAAAAACAAAAGAAAGTTATACCCTTATAAATTCTGCAAAAGAAAAAACAAATTTGAACTAAGACAACTAAAACCAAAATCATGAAAATAATTAGAAAAAGAACAAAAATGTTGATACATGATGCCAAAGGTGCCAACAGATGCGGTGGTGTATACACAGTGAAACAACTTCCCCTTCACAAATCAGATATTTAAAAAAATACTTAAACATTTTTAGCAGGAAAGAACAAGAAAAAATAGCAATTAAGTACATTCTAAGTAGCATCCGATAATAATCAACATTCCATAAACCTGATGAAAGCCATTTTGGCAATAAATGGGACACGTAAACTCATTTGGAGTGACTTATGCTCTCACATTCTTTATACTGAAATACGTGTTATGGATGATTTTCAATGAGATATTTTCCACATATTTGACTGACTTTTATGGTTTTTGGAGACTCTCAGGTGACAAAATTTTGTTCCCCAGGAGTTCTTTTATGTGCCATAATAGACTAATTTACAGCAAAGATTTGATTTTTATTTGTTTTTTGTTTCGTTTTTTACATAAATATGAAGCTATTTCGACCATATTTTCCTGAACATGTATTGGTTGAACAATCACAGTTGTGTTAAGCAAGAGTATTGCGTTAATCTTAAAATTTGGGATACAAATTTACTGGCAAGTCAGGTTAAAACATAAGGATGCAACAGAAAGTAAAAGAACTGATTCTGTTCACAGAAACAGATGGAGTTAGAAAGTAAACCAATCAAAGTACGGTGTTAGTCATGGGACCTCCAGTTTCATGTGGAAGCCTAGCCACAGGAAAGTGACTTTTCATTTCAAAAATCCCACATGCACTGGCTGGAATTAAAGCAGTGTCCACTCTGGTGAGAAACCAACAACGTGTTAGGTGCTTCGGAATTCATAGGAAGACTGCAAAGTGCAGAAGAGATGATGATAATGTTATGCCTTTGCTGGCGAGACCTAGTTTTTTTACAGTGGACTATGTCTTCTTGTATGGGCTAGAGCAATTGTTACTTTCAATGATCTGCCTCAGTCTTATCCTTGGCTTCGACAATATGAAAGTGACTGAGGTATGAGTGATGCTAGTGATGCCATTCCTTATGCAGCCAGTCCCTGCTATGAATGGTGTAAAAATGTTGCTCATAGGGTCGGCTGGTGCATACATTTCAGTGGGTTTGGCAGAATGATATGTAATAGTAACTTCTGGCTCAGTGAAGAAAGCAACAGGAAACTACCTCACTCCTTTCCCTAGTACACCTCTTCAGTGATGCCTAGGCCATCTATGACAACTAATGGTGGGGCTGTTGAGGATCCAACCAGCTTTCGGGCTGAAGACTGAACATACATACATACAATAATAATGTTATTAGTTCTACATCCCACTAACTACTTTACAATTTTTGGAGATACCAAGGTGCCACAATTTTGTCCAAAAGGTTTTCTTTCACATGCCAGTAAATCTCCAGACACAATGCCGGTGTATTTGAGCACCTTCAAATAATACCAGGCTGAGACAACACAGGATCTGCCAACTTAGGTTCAGAAAGCCAGTGCTCTACTGTATCAGCCACTCACCCTGGCACTCTTGAGAGAAAGAGAGATCCAAAGAAATTCCAGCTCATAGTTTTATGTGACCTGATTTAATAATCATAGGAATGGGAATTGCATTCAACAACAGGGATGCAACAATGGATAGCTACCAGATGATAGCTGGACTGATTTACAGCAAATATTTGATTTGGATTGGGCTGGGTTGTTTTTTTTTGCCAGGAGTATGATGCTGTTATTTCCCAATTTCAAATCAAATACTTTATAAAATCCTACATCCATTGGGCAGAATTCAAACCCCAACCAGAAAAAAGACAGATGTACAGTAAAACCTCATTAAGATGTTTCTGCAGGGGACAAGGAAAAAGAATGTGTTAAGCGAGAAAACGTGAATACACTAATAAAAACTATCCGACAAAGATATGGAAACACCAGATACGATTTTTTACGACAGGAGGGAATTTTATGTTGAGTATTGGCAGGTACAGTCAAAACTTTATCTACCATTTCTGAAGATGACAGGAGAGTATTCATAGATGTGAAATACACAAGAGAAAAAATGAGGTGTCTAATATCAAACATGGACATGTGCCACCTATATCAAAATTGAGTTAAGGATTGATCCTTATAGTATTTTTAATGCTCTATCTGAATTAGTGGTCCGTGTCTTTCATACACGAATATTTGTACATAATTTTTAACATAGATATATGCAGTTTCTTTCATAATCTCCAAACGTAGTTTATATCAAAAACAGACATGACCGTTTCAGCCAATCAGAGTGCTTCAAGTGACATCAAACTGTCATGGTGACCAGAGATTTTTTATCGACATCTTGAGGAAAAAAGAGGAGGACTGTTTTTTAATGTCCTATGATTGCCAAAAGAACCTTGTTTTGCCAAAAATGAGTGATCAGTCAGCTTATTATTCCAGATAACACTACTGTTACAATCTGTCTGTTGTAATAGGCACATCTCAAAGCAAACTGCGCCATGACAATGTGTCTGTTTATACGTGGCTGGTGAATGAGGGAAAGAAATCAAACAAAATAGCATCAGCGGTTGTCAATGAGTTACGATTCATAAATTTACAAGGCTTCACTTCAGTCAAGTTGATTGTTGATGGCTGTGTCATCCAAAATAAGAACATTAATATGTTGGTGATGCATGCAAAGTGGCTTACAACGAACGCACCATCCTCTGTTGACAAATTAGAACTGGTATTTCCATTACTTGACACTCTTATTTGCCTCCAGATAGGATTTTTGGACTAATTGAGAAAGACCTCAAGAAGATGACGACCATAGTAAGTCCTGATGAATATCTTGAGATGTTCAAAATGTATGGCACAGTGAAAGTGATTGGACAAACCTTAGAACCACTGAATTGGAAAGAACAAGCACAGATTTATCTGAAATCTGCTAGTCAACTTCATTTCAAGATTTCACAGTGTAAAAGAATTGTACTCAGGGACACGAAAAGAGGTAATGTTGTAGTTAAATGTGAGGTAGGCTACTATTTGGAAACAGGTATTGGGCGAAAGATCACGAAAGCATGACAGGCCTGAATGTAAACCCACAAAAACTTAAAGATGTTGACAAATTACTAGGAAAGCACTTCGGAAAATATTGGAAATTAATGCATCTCTTAAGTGGTATGTCGAAGTCATCAATAAGAACATTTGTAGTGAAAATGAACAACCTGTTAATGGTTGTTTATAAATGTGATTGTTTTGAAGACCCTTGTTATGAACCAGAAATACAGTGAAGCAAGAAAAATGAACGTTAAAAATGTTAAAGTATAAGAATAACCTTATTTCTTTCATAGTTTAATTATATTTCTTTTAAAATGGAAATTAACTTTCGTGTCATCATGCAACTTTTTTTCCAAATATTGGGATAGTTCGTTTCAAAAGTGGGCAATTACAAGGATGTTTGTATCAAAAATGGACAAAAGCCAATCTCAGTTTCAGAAATGGACATCGTCATACAAGAACATGTTTTACATTGACTTAGACTGAAATTCTTAAGTGTCGACCATGATTTTCTTGTTCATAGGGCTGACAATATGACACTCAAAAATGTTCACACACGTAATGGGGGGTTAACATAGAGAAACAAAAATGTGGCTCTACTGAAAAATTAACAAAATGGCTTTTGTCCACGTTTGATACTAGGCACCTCAAATATGAAAACATTTGCACAGGGTCCCATAAAAATATCGAAGTATTACTGCAGATTTATCACACTCTTTCTAAAACAAATGTTAGTAGAAGCCCTTTATTTTGGACTAATGGGTTATTAAACATTATTTTCTGGTCACACTCTCAGACAATAAATTGGAGGTTACACTCGACTATGTGCGACTGCGAGAGAATGACTTTGGCCACCATTTTGAATCCAACAAGACTTTGACCAACTCGAGTGATCGAGTTGAAACTTGACGATGCGAGTCTTAACATTCATGCCACCTCTGCAAGCTTAAAGATGCAGATGCCAGTCCACTTTCTGATAGATTACAAGTTTGTCTCTATTGGTACAGAACATCACAACTTTTTCCATATCCATAACTAGCCTCTCATAATACAAATATGCACCACGCTAGTCAACTTCACACGATTATGTTCCTTATCTAAATGTAGGCTATTACTCGACAAATATTCACTACCATTCATTATACCATTCAACATAAAATAAATTTCTAGCTTCTAAATGGAATACAAAATACACGCACAAAAAGGCTCACTGTGTTATTCAGCAATCTTGCTGCTAACCGGCAAGCAAAATTTTACATTCTTGAAGCTAATGGCTTGCTCCCCAAAAGTACAACTTAACCTTTGAAGTTCAGGAATTCAAGTTCACTTCCCCGTTATCACACAACTGTGGAGACAGCTTTTACCCGAATTGGAAATCACGTTCCTATCGTAAGGGATGGACAAATAGCATTTTCAGGGCTAGAAAGGTGTGATCATACTAAGTGGTAATAGCAAAAATTCATGACACGATATAGGAGGTACTTTTCATAGATTTAATATGATTATCTCAGGACTTAGAATTTATGATGTGCTAAGCGAGAAAACATGTTACTGAGGAATGCACTAATGTGGTTACACTGTATTTTGTTCCCCCATTTTAATGTTTTCCACAGGGTTTTATTTTTGGGGGGAGGGTGGTCTAAACGCAGCACAGCTCCCTTACTGTATAAAATACTATTGAAAATTAAAATCTTGATTTCGTCAGTAAAACACAAAGTTTATACATGGCTCATGACGAGAATATCACAACTTTTATAGCTCAGAACATATGATTCGATCTATTTCTGTCTATGTTTAAATTTAAGAATTTCATTTTTAAGTCCATATTGAACCCAGAATAATAGATAAGTAAAATTAAAAATCCACCTTTTCAGTACTAATATTTTTGTCATCTGATTTGTAAAACTCCTACAAATATTTGTTGCCCTTCCGATTACCACTAGTTTCTGCTGTTGTCATTCTGCTTGGTGTAATACCATTTTAAATGTGAATTGTTTTTAATCTACATTTTAATTTATCAACTAACAGAAAATAATAAATAGAAAACAAAAATACACATTTCAACAAGGAAAAGTTGAAAATATCTCATGATTTAGACCAAGAGTATATCCCTGAATCCAAATACAAAGCAGTCAAGTTCAACATAAAAACAAGGATACAATTGCATATAATCTGTTAGTTTTGATGAAAATGAATCTATTATAGTGGCTAAATGATTTGAAAGTGGAAGTTCCATTTCTCGCTATGATGCAGCTGAACAAGAAAATGCAAATTTGCCATCATGTTGGTCACCATCACAAAGAAGTGCGATTCTGTGATAAAAATATATGATTGATCGTGAAACAAAAGAAACTACAATGTAATTCATGCAGAACTGTTGGTGCTCTGTGTACAGATATTTCACAAGGTATGAAAATTTGGTGATGGTGGTTTCTGTTTTAAGAGGAAATACAACTCGGCAACCATCCTCTACAAGAAAAGTTTTGCAAGAACGAGTTGGCCAGGAAGTTTTTGCATACTGAACCATATCAGGTAATGGTTCATTTATTTAGGATATTAACACTAATTTCAAATAAGAGGAAGCCACATGTAGCAAGTCAGCTAGAGTGAGTAAGTTCTGGCTCGCAAAGAGAGAGAGAATGAAGGAATCGTTGCAACAGGAAACGCTATTACCATATAAACCAATTTAAAATCACGAGTTCCAGAACCTGTACCATATGAAGATAAGAATGGAACAATGCCAGAGATCAATTCTGCACAGATGTGAGAACACTAGAAATTGTATTTATAATTATGTAGCACCTCATTGTATCATAATGCTTGTTCTGTAAATATTCAATCATTTGAATTGATCGTTGTGTGGTTAGAGAGCCATTGGCCGGATACATTTCCTTGTATTAGGGGAAATCCTACACGTATAAGCGTCATCTCTAAATATGCAAGAGACAGAGGAGTGCATAGCGTCACCCCATTCAGTGAAGTGCGGAGTTACAGTGCACACATCTGTAGTGACCAGGTGCTGGGCAGTGAGTCAAAGCATCAGCTGAAAGTTAGCTATTAACTATTTTGAAGTATAATAATAACTGTATTTATACGAGACAATTGTGAAAAATGTAATTCAGCTATTTTTAAATATTGGCACAAGTGTAAAAGCAGTAAATTTTATGAACTTGTCAATGTGAATAGGAGTGCCAAAACTGTGCTGCTAATTAACAAGTTCGCGGAGTGAATTTTAATAGTACGCAAAATTAAAGTCAGCTGCATACGAACATGACTGAAACTGAGCTTGTTTCCTTAATTAGGAGCAAGCTAGTGAGCAGACTAATCTCCTAGTGATGGATATCACTAATAAATATCCAATCCCTAGGTTTCAGCAGTGAGCGATGAAGTGCACATGCTAACCAGAGATCAAGACTAAGAAGAAGGAAGAAACCAAGCAGACAGCCACATCATGTAGTTACGAGGACCAAGTCACCAGATTTTCGTTGTTTTGGGAGACTATATGATGGCATAACTTAACCATGCAGCGACTCAGAGGGGTCACAATGGTCAACATGGTCCTGATCAAGTTAAACTGTTTTTCATTCATGAGAAATAGACTGGACACCGGCCAAAGCCTTGTAAGTTAATTGTAAATACTAGTGTTGAATATTTAACCCTCGAGGCAATTTCTTTTTATTTCATTTTGTTGCGTAATTTTATTTAAATGTGTTTGGGCCCATAGTTATAATTTTCAGTCATTATTTTCTTAGATAGTTATGTGCATTGGGAATTACAGGCAGTTGTGGTCAAGTTTTAATGTAGTGCATTTCTTATGGTGTCGGGATGACACATGGAAGATAAATTAAAGTTCCGATTACCGATGTTAAACTGCGGACTTTCAGCTGAAGATTTAGAAATATATTAGAATTGGTTATTTACATGGCATGTATGTGCATGAATTTCAGTGTGCTGCTGGTGATAAAAGCTGTGTCACCAATGTATTAGTAAGGGTGATCAAGATTAGGGCTGGGAAAGGCAAGGATGTGCTCGAGATATGAAGGTGGATATACAGGATGTGAGGCCACGAAGGGCCAGTGCGATTTTATATTTGAATAAATGATAGCCCTGAGTGCGATATGAGATGACATATGGGCAGTATTTAGAGAAATGAAGTTAGTCTGTGAGCGTATACACTGAGTGGTCAAAAGTCACAGGAAGGGGTGTCCCATTACAAAATGTGCCATGTATGACCCATGAGCATTGCGCCTAGCTGCGGCGTAGATGAACAGTCTGTCACAGACACCAGTGTCGTGAAGATGGGAATACACTGTGAGTTAACCGACTTTGAACATGGGATGATCATCGGCGCATGGCACATGGGTGATGGCATTGCGGAGATTACGTGCGAATTCAGGTTTCCGGGGTCAACAGTGTTGAGGGTGAATCTTCAATATCTCAGAGAGAATGTTACCAACCGTGCAAACTGCAGCACGGGAAGACCACAGGTGTTTAACGAACGGATATCACATCGCCTCCACAGAACCATACTAGACACTCAACGGGTTACTGTGAGTCTAATCACTGCTCAGTTGAATGTTGGAAGTCAGGAACCCATTTCTACCAATCCTGACTGTAAGGAGAGAACTGCACCGCGTAGGCTTCACCAGCCGACGTCCAACCTATGTCCCTTTGCTGACACCTCGACACAGAGCTCAACAACATGCATGGGACCGACGAACATCGGCAATGGACCATGGAACAGTGGTGGTGTGTGGTATGGTCTGATGAATCCCGGTTCCAGTTGTATTGAGCTGATGAGCGCGTGAGAGTGTGGTGTATGTCCCATGAAGCTATGGATCTCACGTGTCAACAAGGTTGTGTCCAGGCGGGAGGTGGCTCAGTTCTGGTCTGGGCGGCATTCTCATGGTCGCAATTAGGCCCCATTTTCCAGCTGCAGGGAGCGCTGACAGGTGCACATTATATGTACATTCTTTCAGACCATCTGCATCCCTTTCCGGCCCTAGAGTACCCTGATGGAGATGCAATGTTTCAACAGGACAATGCGCCATGTTACTGCTCTGTAGTGGCATGCAGGGGGTTGGAGAAGCACTCTAGTGAAGTTATAACCATGAATTGGCCCTTTAGATCCCTCAATCTTAATCCAATTGAGCATTTATGGGATGCTGTGGATGCTGGTGTACGCTCCATGAACCCCGCACCAACTACACAAGACCAATTGTGGGTACCAGTGCAAGATGCGTAAGTCCAGATCCCTCCAGAATGATTCCAACACCTTGTAAAGTTGATGCCTCGCCGTACTGCTAAAATTTTGACAGCTCATGGAGGAACAACTCGTTATTAACATCACGTTCAGTGTCTTTCCATGACTTTTGGCCAATCAGTGTAAAAGCCAGACTTGGCCATATAGAATCTTGTATGTTGGAGCAGAAGTGAATTGCCTGCTAGCTAGTAATGAATTCCAGCAGATGAGCTGTTGAGTGAGAAGAGATAATGTACCTGGGAACCTTGTAAACGTGTGACGAGCAGTCCTTGAGTGAAGCCCACAAAAATAGTAACTTGTTTATTTAGCCACGAGAAGCAGCTGATTGACAGGCCATGGAGGCTTACCATACATGTTATCGTTGTAACACAATTGTGACTAGAGGAAGCGGAGGTCCAGTTCAAGTCAAGCGGATGGCAATTCACTCACGTACTACAAGTGTGAATATTTATTGTATTATTTCTCTCAAGTGATGGTATTTGATTTTTCTTGTGAGTAATGGTGTCCCATATGTTGTGTGTTTACACTGTCATTTATTTGTGTGTTGTTCAATGGATCTGTAGCCCGACTGCTACGTTACTGGTCGTGAGGTTTCTGCACCTCTTTATTTGCAAATGGACATGGGTCCAGTGTCAAATTCAGTGTATTTTAGAAGGGATATTTTGGAGCTCAGGGCTCAAACAAGTGTTTATGATATTTGTGTATCGTATATTTCGGATAATAGTAAATAGAGGCCAGTGTTTAATCTAGCTATATTTTCATGTAATTTGGACGGTTTATAAACTAGGGCATAGGCCATGCGCATTTTTAACTTGACTTGATGAGCATTTCATAAGGTTATTAAGTGTTCGTATTGTCATAAAAAAGACTCCAATATTTTGGGTTTGAGACTCATATTTTTCTTAATGGCCATGATGCCGTAATACATGTATTTGCTGTTCGTGATTTTTATTTGGGTTCTTTGAATCCCCATTCATGTTGAGTTCTCGTTCATATATTTATGTATTAAACTTCCTGTCTTTGATGAGTTTGTATTTTAGATAGATTTTCTGTAACCCACTTTTCAAACTGTACTACGAGCTCTTCACTTAGCTAGGTTGAATTAGACAGGAAATGGTACAATACAGACATCCACTTGTCCCCATCCTTATCCAGCAATGTCACAATTTGAATGGGTCAGTAGCAGAAATGGGTGCCTATGCCATGTTCACCTCAATCCTACATAGGCTGTCTATACACCATCAACCTCACAAGTGACGATGTTAAACTGACCGACAACAAATGCTTCCAATCAGACAAATATCGAACCTAATCGGGGTTTAGTGTCACTGTGTGTCTCAGACATGGGCTTATAGTGCATACTGTGAACATGTTTGACTTACTGTGACATTTACTGTGTGAAATCACAACGATGCAAAACTTCTTTGAGTACTCTAATTAGGGCACGGTAATTAGTGCACTGCATTAATGAAATGGCACGATTATGAAGTGTTATACTAGGTGCAAGCAATGATGGCATATGAGAGGCCAATGCTAGTGTATGCATGGTGTGGTGCTGCCCAAATAGGAAGCTAGGTGTGTCCAGCACAATTACAATTATGCAGATAATAATAATAATTTTACTTTGCTTATTCCAAAATTGTTTACACCACCTATGTATGACATTAAAACTTGCTTCAAAGGACTCATTTCACAGGGATTTGAGAAAAAGAAGTATGTATGAAGGCTTACTTAAAAAGATAATGCCAATAATCTTAGATTTAACACTAATGTTCTTTGCAAGAATTGTCAGATATACCTCTCAAGCTCAGTGTAGAGAAATGACTGTGTGTCAGGCAAGTGAAGCCATCAAGAAGCATTCTATTTGAAAGCAGAATAAATAAAACGGGCCCATACTCAGAGCTGTATCTGAGGGAGAACGCCGTACCAATAAAAAATTATGTTCAATATAACTATTCCAGTAAACAAATGTGTCTTTTATTAAACGCTTAAAAGGGGTGGACAGTTGTTTAAAATTACATTCATTTGAAGATCATCAGAGACTAGGTGTAAAGAGAAAACAGTTCTATGATCTCTGACCAGAGAATATCACATCCGTGAATACATATTTTCTTTTGCTGGATTGGTACTTCTTGTAAATTGTTCATAATTTTTGTTTCATTGCAATGTTCATGTGTTTGTGAATTTACTGTAGTTTTTAAATAATACTCCTTCATACAAAGGAGGCAGTTTGCTGAAATGGTTATCAACAAAGGAAGGGTACCTCTGGCAATGCAGATGAAAATGAAAATCCACAGCCTGTTTCCAGTCATTCGACCGCGTCAGGAATGGAATGAATGAAGCCCCCATCTAACGGCAAGGATAGGAATTGTGCCGGCTGCTGAAGCCTGTCGCACTCCTCTGGGGCAATGATTAATGAATGACAGATGAAATGAAATTGGAGAGTGTTTCTGGAATGAATTTTCACAGGTGAACTACCACTAAGAACACAACGAAGACCCAATACAGTGGATTTGGTCAAAACTGGCAAGAGTGCCAGGAACAGGACCCGGGCCTCTTACACAAATACATATGTAAGAGACACAAAGAAATTAAAGTAAAACAGAAATAAGGGCAAAAATATAACTTTATTAAGGAGAAAAAAATCAAAAAGCTGCATAGGCCGACATAGGCAAAACAAGGAGGTCAAATAATCTAAGTTTATATTAACTCTGCGTGACCCTTAATCAAAATACATAGGATTCATGGTTTATTATACCTTCTCCCACTCTTACCTTAATGTAAGTCGTGATTAAAACTTAGGTATAATGGCATGGCATCTACTTCAATTAAATGAGGAAGATAAATTCAGGTGGGTTCAAAGTATTTCTTTTATGCATATTGGGTCCAAGCAACCGTAAGTTAAAGGAGAAACAGGACTCAACCCTAACATTCTCCGTTCTAGTCGAAAAGATCAGACACACTGCCCACAACAACAACACCCGAATAAACAAAAACCATATCGCCCGAGAATACAAGATTGTTGAGTATAAGAGCTTAAAACAGGAGAAGAGGGAAGGATGCACTGAGCTCATAAAATTAAAGCAAAGAGAAAGGGGGAAAGGTGAAGTTACCATGGTTACACGCCATATAAACAAAGATAAAATAGAAAGGCGTCCCGTCAAAAATAAAAGATAATAAACTAGAAAATAGGTAAAGAAAGCCAATGACGGCAAGATGTAATGAATAATAAATAAGTAAATTAGACACAAAAGGTACCACGGATCCTACAGTCAGAACCACCCTCGCCCACACAGAGACCATTGAGTTTAGGTCGCCAATAAGGGGACACACAGGCCGGACGCATAAGAACGTCAGCCACACAGCCCATGACTAAACAACCACTCTCGAGCTCAAACAGGCAATACGGACCAGAAAGTGGTCCATCATAGTGAGACGGAGTGTCTCCAATCAAAACACACAGAAAACAGTCAATCGCGTTGTTAGCTTGTATTCATACCACGTAAATGTGGTGGACATGAAATATACAGAACAAGCAATAAAATAATAGAACATGAGCTCAAGCGGTATATTAAAGAAGTGATACAAGTGAAAGGTCTCAGACAGCACACAGCAAATGATACCATACATACAAACATGAATCCGTGTCACTTTCTGTTTTCAAAACAAACCTAGCGGATCGGTAAAGGAAAATACTGATAGAAGCCTGTAAAGGCAAAGATAACACACAAATAAATTAGAAACACATTTAATGAAAGATGCTTTTCTAACCCAACCATGGCGAGCATAGGATGAAGCAAATATCAGACCAAGAGAAGATTTTAGAAAAATAAATACCACAGATACATAGGCAATTAACATTTCCAAAAGGCTGAGAATCGTACAAAGACATCTTGAATCTATTAAAATATCCTCTATACACCACAAAGGCGACTTGGAAATCCATCGCTTCCAAATTCTCAAATTAAAAAAAACTCCCCAACCAACCAGAAAGATAATTCAACAAGACGGGGCAGAAAAGAAATGCATTGATATATGCTGATGCATGAGATGCCATCTACTGGAATAGGGAAAGTTTACGTAGTAGTAACAATACACGATGGAAGAGAGTAACAGTTCACAACTGATACAAGAGATCGCTACGAACGTGACGTCTTCAGAACAAGAAAAACCTGTCCCGCCTCCGCTTTGTCCAGCACAAATCTCATATGGAGTGACCGGGATTTGAACCACAGAACCCAGCGGTGAGAGGCTGTCGCGTTGTCACCTCAGCCTCAGAGGCTCTGGCAATGCATATATTCAAGTAAAATGACCAAAATTATGTGATGAAAATGTTGGAGTTAAGACTATAGAACTACAGAGCATGAAAATAACGCTACCACAAGTGATGACTATGAGTCCAATGGTGAACAGTGTGCCTCAAAAGCTCCTGCTTCAGTCAATAAGAAGGAATATCCCAAATGCTGGTCAGAAGATCAATATAACTACTTTTTGACAGAAAACAGCTGGTTAGTTGTTAAAAATGGAAAGTCAGGTTGCTCATTATGTACTGTATTAGATAAATTGAACAGGGTAGGCTTTACAATTATGCATGATAATCAAATCAACAAAGGAATGGTTACAGTGTCAGGTAACCTCTTATGGAGCTACAAGAGTAACTCAACAAGCAAGGCTCGGATAGAAACAATTTTTCATAAAAAATATCTTCGCCATTGAAAGGCAGAAAATATTAGAAAGAAGCTGCCAATAGAAGTCGGTAATTAGGAATTGACAAAATAATGCATTATCTTAATACTACTGTTAGTGTGTTCTGTACTGCTTATAAATTAGGGAAATTAAAAAAACCTTTCACTGATTTGCCTGTTGATATTTAGGCACAGGAGCTTAATGGCTTGAACAAGCGAAATTAAGTTGTACAAACATTCTAAACCATATTTCCAAAGAGACAAGAAAGAAGGTAACAAAACACATTCTCAAAAACAACATAAAAATAAGTGTGTTGGTAAATTAATCTTCAACTATTAACAACAACAAAAAACAGTGTTTGTTATATGTTTGAGAGGTGCAATGTCACTTGATTCACTGGTTGACAGAATCAATTTTATTGGTTTTTATGTCCTACTAACCACTTTTTTTTTTAAATGCTCTTACTGGTAGATACATTTTCTGGGATCATGTTGAACTACTGAAGCTCTTCAATTAAAGAAGCCATTCTCTCCAGTTTGTCTTCCTATGGATTGGATGAGTTTTATTTAAAAGATACTTTAAGGCAATTTCCTTGTGATGGGGCTTCCGTTATGCTTGGTTCAAACAATGGTGTAACAGAACAATTACAGGACAAATTTCCTGATCTAATAATATGTTACTTTACCAACCACAGGCTTGCAGTTCATGATATCAGGGAAGAGGTTACAGGTGTTGCCATTTTCATAGTTTCTTTAATAAATTATCTTCATTATACAACAGTCTCCCAAAAATCAAAATGAATTTCACCAGTGTGTTGGTTTGTTAAATGAGAGACTACGTAAAATAGGTAATAATAATGGTGTCTGGCCTGTGGAGAGGCCTGGTGCAGGTCTTTCGAGTTGACGCCGTATAGGAGACCTATACGTCTGTGAGAATGGGGCACTATCTAAGATGAAATCTAATGCTGAAGACGTCACCAACACCCAGTCCCCGAGCCATAGGAATTAACTAATGAAAGTTAAAATCTCCAACCGGACCAGGAATTGAACCCGGGAACCCTTGAACCAAAGGCCAGCATGCTAACCATTTAGCCATGGAGCCAGGCATGTAAAATAAGTAAAATGTTTACCATTAGGTGAGTAGCTTCTAAGTCGAAGGACAGTCAAAGCTGTATGGGATTCCTTGTGATACCTCAACAGATGCCAATAGAGAGATTAAAAAAAAGATCCAAATATTTATAATGAAGTCAATTAATTTTGTCCAAAATTTAGGAATAATGATGGATGCTCTTACTGAGTTATCTGACTTAACATTGACACTCCAGAGTAGAAATATGAACCTTTCAAATGCTGACAAGTGCATTGCATTAGTGTGTTGGAGTCAATGATATCTTCTCCTGGCCCATTTCCAAGAAAAAACTCAAAAGTTGAGGGATTTTAAGGGTGTTGATATGCACAAAAATTGCAAAATAGTTCAAACTAACAGTTAACAGTTTTTTAGGAGCTTGGTAGAAAACTTTAGACACAGATTTGTTGATAACACCAGTAGAGTATCTCATCTTTCTTCTACCCCTGCCAGCCCTAATTGGCACACTGGGGCAAACCGCTGGCAACCAAGAATGAGTTAGCAGCAGGCTGGCAACGGAGAATGAGTTTGTAGGAAAATTTATAATTTCCAATGATGAAGCATTTGTATTGGAATTATAAAATTTTGTTTGATACATTAAGGTGACCAGAATTCTTTTGACCAACTACATATATTGATGTGAAAGACACAAAATAATATAATAATAATAATAATAATAATAATAATAATAATAATAATAATAATAATAATGTTATTTGCTTTACGTCCCACTAACTACTTCTTAAGGTCTTCGGAGACGCCGAGGTGCCGGAATTTAGTCCCGCAGGAGTTCTTTTACGTGCCAGTAAATCTACCGACACGGGGCTGTCGTATTTGAGCACCTTCAAATACCACCGGACTGAGCCAGGATCGAACCTGCCAAGTTGGGGTTAGAAGGCCAGCGCCTTAACCGTCTGAGCCACTCAGCCGGGCACACAAAATAATATGGTAAAATAGTGGGAATATTGGGGAATTTTGTGAAATGTATCTGCTTAACTTTGACTGTATAACTCACAATGGTATGTACATACAAGCAGTCAATAACATTGGGCACTCACTTTTAATACTACTGGGAGAATTTGCCACCTTCAGCAATTTCAGATACTCAGTAACATTTCATAGATCACTTTTATCTTAAAATTCACTTTAATCACACGCCTCAGTGTCGACTACAAGCATTCCACCACTGCGAGGACATATTAATTAAAACAGGTAGAGTTACACATTCAAATATGTACACTAAAAGTCTTTATATATCCTTGCTCATTTGTCTGTGATTTGTTTTATGGCTGATGACATTTAAAAGTCGAAACCAGTCCCATGTTAAATAAATGTTGTGAATAACATCTATACAACACGTAATTACTATTGAATAGGTTGAACCTTATAAATAACTCATCTCTGTGATCTCAGTTCAATACGGAAACAACAATGAAACTCATATCTCTGAAAAGCCAATCAGGTCGGCGTTTAAAAATCCAGTCGTAAGTTGCCAGAGCCAATTACATCAGCCGGCTTAAAATTCTGTGATATACATAATTTTGTGGCAACCTATAGTGATGTGCATACTTCCGTGACAACCTATAGTAAAGGAGCTACAAGTTATTGTGTGAATGACCTCACTTTGGCAGGTCTAAGAGGGTGTTCTAGCTTTCATAAGAGTCGTTTCCTGTGTTTAGAAATACCGCTGACTGGTCAGTAGGACATTGCTCCTTGCAGTGAGTGGATTTGTGACAGCAAAATGGCAAGTGGTTCACGTGACATTTTTTCAGCAGGTATTGATGACTATAAATTAATGGAGTTTTTGGAACAATGTGAATTTAATGCGGATGGTTAATCAGATAGTGATAGCGAATTTAGTTCAGAGCATATAGTGACGAAATTATACTGGACATGCCCCAGGGATCACCGCAGCAAAAGAAGAGGCGTTTGTGACAGCACTAAAGCTACTGTGAATATGGTGGTAGATGAAACTAGTGATGATGAAACATTTTGTGGAAACTTCTTCCAAAGAACCTGACAACATTCCTCGACCTCCTATCCCCTTCATGGAACTTCCCGGACCTAAACATGCCCCTCTGTCTGATTCTCTGCCCATATCATACTTCAATCAATGTTTTACTTTCTCTCTTCTAAACCTTATAGACATAAAGTCCCCTATCATTACATAAATGCCGGTCCCCACAGACCAAGTGTAGCGTGTCTGCCTCTCACCCGAGGCCATGAGTTCGATTCCCGGCCAGGTCAACAAATTTTACCTGGGCCTGAAGGTTGGTTCGAGGTCCACTCAACCTAATTAGCCTAAGTGATTGCAACTGAGGAGATATCTGAGAGTGAGAGGGCGACCCTGGTCTAGAAAACCAAGTATAAAGACCAAGAGGATTCGTCACACTGACCATGCATCACCTCGTAAATTGCAGGCCTTCGAACTGAGCAGTGGTCGCTTGGTAGGAAAAAGCCCATCAGGGCTTTAGCGCCATAGATTTTTTAATTACGTATATTCTGTTGTATTGTAGAATGTTCTTTTTTTCAAATAGATACTGGAACCGAAAAGGAGAAATGGGTTTTTCTGAAAACAAAAACTACAATATCAACTTTTTTTAAATTGTAATAATTCAGAATTATTTTCACACAATGTAGACGCACATAGAAAATTTCTTGTCAGTATTTGCCATACATCGATACATATTATACCAGGAATACTGTTCTAAGTTAGAGTCCCCAATGTGTGAAGTTAGGTTGCCCGCCGAGCGAGCTCATCCAGCAGCCTGCAAGCATGCCAGCTGAGAGCGACGAGGAGTTGTGATGTCACAAACTGTAGAACGTGGTCAAGGCCATGTTGCGTCAGCTGATAGAATGTTTGATTCTTTCCATCGTTGATATCTTTTGAGTGGATTAAGGTACGAGGAAATGAACTACGTCGTCGTGTAGCCCGATTTTTTATGATTATGACTCCAAGTTTGAAAGAAATATGTTAAGAATTAGGGAGATATTAGAAAACATAAAACAGTCACAATTTCTCGGGGATCCTGTATAAAAAGGCAGGCATTTCGCCTGTCAACTCAATCTACTTTGTGCCACAGTTGAGGCCGGTCGGTCAGCTGTTGGTCATTCTGCTGCCGTGATGTAAGTCACCAGTTCGACTCTCCGATGAAAGTTCAAGTCTACGTACTATTGAACTCTGATTCTACAACTCATCTACAAGACTTAGAAGAATTACAGTACCATTAGCGTGTGGTAATAGAAGTTGCGTGTGAGTTGAGACGTGAACAGCTAAGGTGTTTAACTATTTACAGGAACAGTGTGATCCAAACTTATATTTCCTCACTAGTACGATACTACCCTACCACGTACTTAAATGTAATTTGATGTTTAAATTACAAGAGATGATAGGATTTGAATGACAGTGTTTAGACTTTACAAAGTGATTTAACAATGAATGCTATAAGTGATAAAACTTTGTCGTTAGTGAAACGTCAAAACTGTACATAATTTTGTATTTAACCCTAACAAGTGATGAAAGTGTGCTAATAGCGAAACATAATTCAGTATTTCAAACTGTACAGGTGATTGGATTTTGTGGTAGTAAAACGTCAAAGAGCACAATTACTCCAGCAAGGTGTTGGAATATTTCGTCAAACTATACGTTTATGTTACAAGCTACTGACACAAGTAGTTGAATTTAAGAGTGCTATCGAACTTAGGATTTATTTTCCAAGTGACCAGATTCTTGATAGAGCACAGCCTTAGAACTGTGGTTAAATAAACTGGTGCAGTTAACATTTCTTAATTATCCAGATAGGACTTCTGCTGAAGGAAGTATAAAGACTTTTAGTGTACATATTTCAATGTGTAACTACACCTGTTTTAATTAATATGTCCTTGCTCATTTGTCTGTGATTTGTTTTATGGCTGATGATGACATTTAAATGTTGAAACCAGTCGCATGTTAAATAAATGTTGTGAATAATATCTATACAACACGTAATTAGTATTGAATAGGTTGAACCTTATAAATAACTCATCTCTCTGATCGGCTTTGGCAATTACAACACTCGCACTACCGCCTAGCTCCAACAGGGTTAAATTAATATTGTATGGCTATTGGTGGATGGCATCTGCTGTGTATGGAAAACTCTGTATTAGTGCGGTGGAGGATAGTGTCGTGTGTTAGTTGCAGATATGTTGAGGATGGCACAAACACCCTGTCCCTGAACCAAGGGAAATTAACTGCTTGAGATTAAAATCCCTTGACTCAGCCAGGAATCAAGCTTGGGGCCCTGAGGACTGACAGGTAAAGACACTGACTAGTCAGCCATGGAGCCTGTCAGGGGATCTCTGAGTTTACATCAATCTGGCAATCACCAAGTAATGATGAGTATTTGCATAATGTATATGACGATTATTCTTATTGTGTTGTAAAGTTTGATAGTGGAATATTTTACTTTCTATGTCATTATTCAGCCAAAGTTCTCATATTTAACTTCGATAAAGTGACTTATTTATTTTCCGTGGCTGATACATCACACGTTTAATTATGAGTTCAATTTAATTTATTACTTAACTCAATCCAGTACTAATGTCTGTGTACATCAAGCTCAGTGATATTACATCACAATTATTTGGTGTCATCAAATTGTGAGGACAGTTTATCACCACTTGTGATCTGTTTAAAATCGCCATTAACTTTGTTTGTGCAGATAAAACACTTTACGAGTAAATTTCGAATCCTAGTGCAGTGTTACACCCAATACTACGAGTGCTCCTAGATAATCTAGAACTTCTAGATATTCAAGACCTTCTAGAAATTTGAGATATTAGAGACCTTCTCGGAAGATGGTACCACTATGAATGAACGTTGCGATCCCGCAGTGTACCAGGACCAGCTCAATCCCAGGAGAAATACTCATTGTAACTACTGTGCTGAGGTGATGTTGAATTCTGATTTTACTTTATGAATAAACTTTTGAGGAAATTAAAAATATTCCATTTTACTTATTTTACTTCCCTCTCCTCTGTAACAAATCAGATAGAGACCGGACACCCCTGTGCCGAGTCTCGTGTTCAGCTAGCCAACATAATAAACTTTTACTGTTACAGAGAGGGAAAAATAAGTATAAATGGCGCCCCAGATGTACAGAGGCCCGATCTGAATAGCATACTAGGCCACATAAGTATAAATAACGCTTCAAAAGTATAAGAGTCGATCTGAATAACACACTAAGGTGCATAAGTATCAAATCAATTTGAATCAGCATAATAGACACTTACAGTAGATGAAGCTCAGACTTCCAGTACTTGATCTGAATAAATATAATAACCGTACAAATAGATCTTATAAACATTTTTTAACTGAAGTACAGAAATATTAATTTTCAGATCGTATTAACTTTAGTAAAGTGCAGTGATAGAAATATCAACATTGATCATGTGCTGTTTAATCAGAGTAATCTCAAATCAACAGATGTATTTTTTGAACTTAATTGAATTTATTCAGAAGTAATGAAATGAAATGTCGTATGGCTTTTAGTGCCGGGATATCCCAAGATGGGTTCGGCTCGCCAAGTGCAGGTCTTTCCCTTTGACTTCCGTAGGCGACCTGCGCGTCGTAATAAGGATGAAATAATGATGAAGACAACACATACACCCAGCCCCTGTGCCATTGGAATTAATCAATTAAGGTTAAAATCCACGACCCGGCCGGGAATCAAACCCGGGACCCTCTGAACCGAAGGCTAGTACGCTGATCGTTCAGCCAACGAGTCGGACATTCAGAAGTAATACGTGGTAATTTAAGAACAACGAACTACAATTTTTTTTTTTATTTTTTTTTCCAAGTTGATACAGTTGATCTTTGATATTGTATGCGAAACATTTGCCAGTGTCTAAGTGATTATTTTTACAAACTGTCTATCACTGAACATTAATGGTGATATTTGCAAGTTTTATAAGTGCTTGATTATTACTTGTTTATTATATTTTGGTCAAATATAATATTGTCAAAATGGAAAACATATTAGCAGGCACTGAGCTCTAAACATTAGCTTGAATGAAAGAATTACGGAATCTAACACCAATTTGGAAGCCTGCCTAGGTGCTCGCATTAACGAGCTACTAATCAACTCGGCGTTAATTTAGAAGTGCTAAGAGATGACATGAATGCACGTATCAACGAGTCCATTACGCATCTTGAAACTCGTATGACTTAGATGACAGAAAATATAGATAGCCAGTTCTCTGACGTAAATAGGAATCTTGAGCGCAGACTCGCCAAAAGATTTTCTGGGACCAATGCTAAAATTAATTCTCAATTTTCCCAGATTAATGAACACCTTACTCGCGATTTAGACGCAGTAAAAGAGGACATTAAAAAACAAGAAGTTGCAGATTTAAAGACTGCTTTTCCTATCTCACAACAATTAATTGATCAAGTAGGGATTTAAAAGCAAAATTCCACATATTGCATGCACATCTTTTGCAAGCACAAGCAAAGATAGCGTCAATATATGATACTATTTGTGATTTTTTAAGAGTGGTATTCACAAGCTAACTAGTGAAGTAGACTTGTTAAAAACCAAACAAGAAGAGACTGACAAACATGTTAAATCTCAACTGAATAACGCACACACACAGATCACCTGCATAAGTCGCGATGTTGCCGAAGTCACAAAGGACCTCGAAAAAGAAGTTAAGAATGTAGAAACTTCAATTAGTGGTCAGGTCAGAACCATTAAAATAGATCTCCAAAGTAAAATTGAGACACTCAACAACATTCTCAATTTGAAAAGGTCGTAACAGTGCCAAACATTCTAGGTACTAGCAGAAGCACTTCTAACATTTCTGAAGTTATACGGATGTCGGATTACAAACCTGCAAAGTTCTCTGGGAAAGAAGAGTATACTGCGAAGGAATTTTTCCTTAATCTTGACGAAGATTTTTTAGAGTGTCAAGTTAGATCTGATTGTAAGTTAAGAATAGCTTCCCGATTTTTAGAAGGAAGAGCGCTAACATGGTACTCAGCGTTCAAATTAAATATTAAGACTTACGATGACTTTAAAGAAGCACTACTGAAAAGGTTTTGGAAATCGGAAATTCAACACTTAATTAAGCTGCAATTATATTCAAGAAAGTACAATACAAAAATTAATTCCTCACGTTATTCCGATATTTTACTCTCTCAATTAAAGATGCAGTTTTTTTGATCCACCTCCTCCCGAACGTGAATTAATTCAGTAGTGACACTTCAATTTCCTGCACACGTTCAAGAGATTCTCGTAGCAGCTAACGTTCAAGATTTAGAGCAGCTTGACGATGTTCTTAGAAGATTGGACACTGCTCACATGCAGAATCCCAATAAGACTAACAAACCGAAGGATGTCACAATCATGTGGAAATAAAGCCACAGCCGATATCGAATCCCGAACTTTGCGTGGAAGTGGAACAGAGGAGAGATCCACCCTCTTCCTTCCGTAGATTTCGAAGACGCCCATATGAGGGTAGGACACCCTATGAGCTTTATCAGAAATGGAAGAAGCCCACTGAATCAGCTGACCAAGACTGAGGTACTCAAAGGGCTGAAATTGAAAGAAGATGGAGGGACACACGTGAATACATCCAGGACAAAGGATTACCAGACGCCGCTTCACTGGAATATCAAGAAAATACTGGTAGACAGAATGAGACGTCCAAGCCAAATCTTGAATCAAAGGGCGCGATAAAATAACCTTCATTTTCCCAGCAATAAGACTGCCTGAAAACCAATGTGAACAAGTAGTCTTTTGCACCACAAACATTAACTATTGGCACGTAGATGATAGTGAACTGTTGTACGTAGATCCTACTATTGTCAACCCTAGGATACAACGTAGTCCCTCAGTCATTAATGTTACGCTAGGCCATCTCATTATATCTGCCTTAGTCGATTCCGGAGCTCAAGCTTCATTAGTCTCCGACAGATTGATGAATTAAAGAAGACAGAAGAGGTACTCTTAATGCCAGTCGCCCAACTTAAAAGTTAAGGGGATTGTTCCTGACAAATTCATCAAGTGTAAGACACAGGCATTCTTGACAATTAAAACTGAAGGTGTCTACTTTGAATATGTATTCTTAGTGATCACACAAATTAAGTTTAACATTGTTATGGGGTCTGATTTTCTGGTCAAGTATGATGGTGTTATTGACTATCCTGCCAATACCTTAAAGTTTTTCAATGCTAACTCTGTAGAGTTACAGCTGTTAAATAGTGAAGATATGAAGTGCCAGGGTCTGGATGCCCCTATAGTTAATTCCGAAGCAATAAGAGCGATGCTCCGCCTATCGATGAAGAGGGCAGACCCGATGAAGAGGGACCAGTTGAGGGCCAGGAAGCGCCCATCAATGAAGAAGAATTTGACTTGGGTAGTACTGACTTTGTATTTTCTAGCAGTGTAACTAAAAGCCCAGAGTTCAGCTCTCAGATGGCAGAGGCGACTCAGACATTGTTTGAAGAATACTCAGACGTCTTCAATGACAAGCCTGGTGTGATTGAGAATTTTCAATACCATTTGAATGTCAGGGATACTCACACCATAGAGGAAACAAGTTAAACATGCAGCCCGGATCCGAGAGAGGAGGATGAGAAACAGAGCTTTTCGGCAACCACTTCGAGTGAATGATATAGTGTTAATCAGGAAATCCGCTCTATCACATCCAGAACTCTGTGTATATGCTAAATTCTGTCCCCTTTACATAGGACCTTACAGGATTACAGAAGTCTTAGACAATGGAGCTGGCTTGTTGTTTTAAGGGGCCTAACATCGAAGGTCGTCGGTTCGACAATGGAGCTTATCAAGTAAGCAAATTAAATGGAAACTTGGAAGGAATTTACAACACAGCTAATTTAAAGAAATACTATCATCCGGAACCCTAGAGAAGAAAAGAAAACCCTGATCGGATTTTCTTTTTCATGGAGAGAGGGGAAAATATAAAAGGAATACCGTTCTAAGTTAGAGTCCCCAATGTGTGAAGTTATGTTGCCCGCCGAGCGAGCTCATCCAGCAGCCTGCAAGCATGCCAGCTGAGAGCGACGAGGAGTTGTGACGTCACGAACTGTGGAACGCGGTCAAGGCCATGTTGCGTCAGCCGATAGAATGTTCGATTCTTTCCATCATTGATATCCTTTGAGTGGATTAAGGTATGAGGAAAATAACTATGTCATTTTGTAGCCCGATTTTCTATGATTATGAATCCCAAGTTTGAAAGAAATATGTTAAGAATTAAGGGAGATATTAGAAGACATAAAACAGTCACAATTTCTTGGGGATCCTGTATAAAAAGGCAACTCAATCTACTTTGTGCCACAGTCGAGGCCAGTTGGTCGGCTGTTGGTCATTCTGCTGCCATGATGTAAATCGCCAGTTCGAATCTCCGATGAAAGTTCAAGTCCACGTACTATTGAACTCTGATTCTACAACTCATCTACAAGACTTAGAAGAATTACAGTGCCATTAGCATGTGGTAATAGTAGAAGTTGCGTATGAGTTGAGACATGAACAGTTAACCCTTTCAGACCGTGTACGCACAATTGTGCGGATTCGTATTTTGTGTCTGAGCTTATTTGACTTTTTCTTGGTGCTAGAGTGGACTGCAGTGCTTGTATGGGACACGTAGTATGTACTTCAGCTGTTTTTATTTAGTGCTTTACCACCAGGGGGCAAGAAGAAGAGTTTAAATATACAGTTCATTAGCAAGATGGCGGGAAGCAGTAATGCCTAAAGTAAGTATTAATTTATTGCATTCATATTAATCAAGAAGCTTTACTGAATATCAGAATATAATCAATGAAGTGTGTACATTGTGTAGCAAATGTAAATTGTGAACTTACAACATCGTACATTAATACCATGAGGATTTGAATGTTGCTACGCACATATGTGCGGGCTAGGTTTCCTTACAGGCAATGCATGCAGGAGTGCTGGGTGCTGCCACAAAAAGGTCTGCGAAAGCAGAACTCATACTCTAAGTGAGAAATGTAATGTACAAGATTTTAATTGTTTAAAATCGTTCCACACTGTAAAATAGAACATTTGATCATGTACATGTGTATATTCACATGTATTGAGTTGAATTATATTTATTTTTTATTTTTTGTAAGTAGTGAATGAAGTCCTGACATGCACAATTGTGTAGGTTCTGTTTTTCAGCCAATAGTTGTTATTTAGTAAAATAAACTGTAAAAATATGTATTTGAGAGCATTTTAGTAAGTTTTTGACGTAAAAACAAAAATTCACACGTCCAGTTTTCTTTCAGGTCTGACGACAAGTTGCTGCTGCCAAAAGGGCAGTAAAAGCAAAACTCGTCCTCAGTGTAGAAAATGTAATGTTTACTTGCGTTTGAACGAAGATTTAATTGTTTTAAATTATTCCCCGCTGTAAAACAGAACATTTGATCATGTACATATGTATATTCACATGCACTGAGGTAATTTTTCTTTTTTGTAAGTAGTGAATTAAGTCCCGACACGCACAATTGTGTGTGTGCCTTTTTTCAGATGTTAATATTTATTTTGTAGAATAAACTAAAAATATATGTATTTAAGAACATTTTAGTCAGTCAGTTTTAGATGTACAAACGAAAATTCACACCGGCAGTTTTCTTTCACGTCTGAAAGGGATAAGGTGTTTAACTATTTACAGGAACAGTGTGATCCAAACTTACATTTCCTCACTAGTACGATACTACGCTACCAAGTACTTAAACGTAATTTGATGTTTGATTTACAAGAGATGATAGGATTTGAATGACAGTGTTTAAACTTTACAAAGTGATTTAACATTGAATGCTAAAAGTGATAAAACTTTGTCGTTAGTGAAACGTCAAAACAATAATAATAATGGCATTTGTTTTACGTCCCACTAACTACTTTTTAAGGTCTTCAAGACGCCTAGGTGCCGGAATTTAGTCCCGCAGGAGTTCTTTAACGTGCCAGTAAATCTACTGACACGGGGCTGTCGTATTTGAGCACCTTCAAATACCACCGGACTGAGCCAGGATCGAACCTGCCAAGTTGGGGTCAGAAGGCCAGCGCCTTAACCGTCTGAGCCACTCAGCCCGGCGAAACATCAAAACAGTACATAATTATGTGTTTAACCCTAACAAGTGATAAAAGTGTGCTAATAGCGAAACGTAATTCAGTATTTCAAACTGTATAGGCAATTGAATTTGGTGGTAGTAAAACTTCAAATGCACGATTACTCTACCAAGGTGTTAAAATATGTCATCAAACTATACGTTTATGTTACAAGCTACTGACACAAGTAGTTTAATTTAACAGTGCTATCGAACTTAGGATTTATTTTCCAAGTGACCAGATTATTGATAGAACATAGCCTTAGAACTGTGGTGAAGTAAACTGGTGCAGGTAACATTTCTTAATTACCCAGATAGGACATGTGTTGAACCCAGGACTTTCTAGAAAGGACAGTGTTTTCTTTATTTAATTGTGAATGGGCCTAAATTCAAAGAACAAATTCTTTGGTTTCATTTTATTTCAAGAATTAATTCGAACTTAAACTGTGTAAAGTTTGAAAGTGGAATATTTTATTTTCTACGTCATTATTTAGCCAAAGTTCTCATATTTAACTTTGATAAATTGACTTATTTATTTTCCGTGGCTGATACATCACAAGTTTAATTATGAGTTCAATTTAATTTATTACTTAACTCAATCCAGTAGCAATGTCTGTACGTCAAGTTCAGTGATATTACATCACAATTATTCGGTGTCAAATTGTGAGGACAGTTTATCGCCACTTGTGATCTGTTTAAAATTGCCATTAACGATAACTTTATTTGTGCAGATCAAACACTTTACGAGTCCATTTCGAATCCTAGTGCAGTGTTTCACCCAATACTACGAGTGCTCCTAGATTATCTGGAACTTCTAGATATTCAACACCTTCTAGAAATTTGAGATATTCGAGACCTTCTCGGAAGATGGTGCCACTACGAATGAACATCGCGATCCCGCAGTGTACCAGGACCAGCTCAATCCCAGGAGAAATAATCATTATAACTACTGCGCTGAGGTGATATTGAATTCTGATTTTATTTTACAAATAAACTTTTGAGTAAAATTAACAACATTCCATTATACTTATTTTACTTCCCTCTCCTCTGTAACAAATCAGATAGAGACCGGACACCCCTGTGTCGATTCTCGTGTTCAGCTAGCCAACATAATAAACTTTTACTGTTACAATATACTCAAATTTTATCAGTGAGTAAAATTGTCTTGTATATACTAGTGACATGTGTTTGAATTTTTATTTTTTATGCTTTTATTACTCTCGTTCAAAGCAATTATTTTATAGAATTATATTTAGAAATACATTATATATCATTACGTATTCTTTTGTATTGTAAATGATTTTTTCCAAAGTAGATATTGAGTAATTGTTAAAATATTTTTCTCTTCCTAAAAATAAACATTATCAACAACTAATCATTTTTTATTCTTTATATCACTCTAAATCAGCTGTTTATTCTATGTAGTCGATATGCAAAAAATTTCTTGCTGGTACTTGCCATACACCGGTAGATATACGCAAATTTTAAAATACATGTATTTGCACTAAAAATGGCCTGGGACTTTACAGTAGTAGAGTGGAGGCGGAGCTCTGGCCTCTTCCAGCTGATGGTGAGCGGCCGGCCAGATCGACTCCTGGCTCCAAGAGGGTTAAGAGCTTCCTTTCTTATTTTGCTACAAATTAAGAACTGATTTTCCATACTGATATAAGTATATCTTCTCATGAACAAACAAAACTATATGGAATATGAATATTATACTAATTTACGATTTCTATGCACAAAGCAATAATAATTGTTCTTAGTAGTAGTAGTAGTAGTAGTAGTAGTATAATATACATCCTGGAACTACACAATCTTTTACAGCTGTAAACTTATGTCAACTTATGGTATCAAGGAAATCATCATCGATTACAACTTGCAAACATAAAATGTGTTGAATAATACTGATCACATCTGAGTGGCTCAGACGGTTGACGCACTGGCCTTCTGACCCCAAATTGGCAGGTTCAATCCTGGTTCAGTTCGGTGGAATTTGAAGATGTTCAAATATGTCAGCCTCGTGTCGAGAGATTTACTGACAGGCAAATGAACTTCTGCGGGACTAAATTCCGGCAAATCAGCATCTCCAAAAACTGTAAAAGTAGTTAGTGGGACATAAAGCAAATAACATTATTTTCTTTTCTTTTTTCCTACCGCTTTTCCCACACCCATGGGGTCGCGGGTGCAAACTGCATCGCACATGTGAATTTGGCCCCGTTTTACAGCCAGATGCCCTTCCTGACACCAGCCCTATATGGAGGGATGTAATCACTATTGAGTGTTTCTGTGGTGGTTGGTGGTGTGGTATGTTGTCTGAATATGAAGAGGAGAGTGTTGGGTCCAACACACACACCCAGTCCCCAAGCCAGAAGAATTAATCAGAAGTGATTAAAATAGACGACCCGGCCGGGAATCGAACCCGGGACCCTCTGAACCGAAGGCCAATACGCTGACCATTCAGCCAACGAGTCGGACAAAGCAAATAACTTTATAATATTATTAATATTGATCACTATCACAATGCCTTGTTGTTGTTTTTTGCTACAAAATGAGCTAGCCTACAATGTCTGGAGCACAGAACAGCACCTACAGCTAGCACCTTGTGTAAGTTTTATCTGACCAAAGAAGTGCTTGATAAATTACTTTTCTTTTTTTTTTTTGCTGGCGGCTTTACATCGTACCGACATAGATAAGTCTTATGGCGAAGATGGGATAGGAAAGACCTAGGAGTTGGAAGAAAGCAGCCGTGGCCTTAAGGTACAGCCCCAGCATTTGCCTGGTGTGAAAATGGGAAACCATGGAAAACCATCTTCAGGGCTGCTGACAGTGGGATTCGAACGCACTATCTCCCGGATGCAAGCTTACAGCCGCACGCACCTAACCGCACGGCCAACTCGCCCGGTGCTTGATAATTTATCCTACTGGAAACTGACATTTACACTGCATGTTATATTACCCAAAAATCGTCTATCAGAAGAAAACCTTTTACACAGCAGAAAGATGACCTCTTAGAGGCAGCCCTGGAAAAAAAGTTTCTCATGGCCAATCTTTCTTTACATTTTTAATTGGATGGTTTGCGAAAGTGTTGTAATGCCCAGGCACTTGGACTCTGTTGGCCATGATGTAGAATGGTTTGTAATCTTCACTTACTTGCATGTACCATCTCTGGTCAAGGTGTTAGTTATTACTTGCCTCAGAGGTGAAGATTAAAATGCAAGTGTATGGGTTTCTGTGTCCAGTGTGTGCACTGTATACAGGGTGCAGAAAAAATGAATTTCATAGTAAATGAAAGGAGCGTTCATGGATACAAAATAAGTATTGTGAACATAGGAACCATAGACTGCACTGATCAGTTTTGGCTGCCTACCTTCCTGGCATTCAAGCGTAAACAAGCCACAATATGTTTCCTGATGTGCTATCTGCACGATCTTCCTTTTGTCTTCATTGGTCCGGTAGTCACCCGGATCCTTGAGGCTGCACATTGTGTCTGAGAACCACCAGAAAATTTCCACAGAATACGTGAATCAATGTTGCATCAATGTGAACTGTGCCTCAAATTGGAGGGAGATATTTCGAACATCTGCTCTGCAGTACTGTACGTTTGTCCATTTTCATTGTCTGCAGCTAAAATGTGAACAAAAAGGAAACTGTGTGGCACATTTAAATTTGAGTGCCTGGGAGGTTGGCAGGCATTTTTAAAACTTTACGAGTGTGCATCACTGAAACTAATCATTGCAGTCCTATGGATTCTATGTTGACATTTCTTGTATTTGTCCCCACTAAAACTCCTTTCATTTACGATACAAAGTTTTTCCGCACCCTGTACAGTGTGCTGTGAGATGATGATGCTCTAGTAGAAAGAAGGTGAAACCCCAGTATCGGAACATAGCCTACTCCTGTTAAATAACACTAAGGGGGTCTGCCCAAGGTTTAACATCTCCATCTGACAGACAAATTACCATCAACAGAGTAATTTGCCCTCATTCCATATGAGGGCAAAAACTGACCCTTCGAGACAAGATTTTTCTAACGATGTAAGTGGAAATTAATGAAATCGTACTAGGAATGTATCTCAGAGGAGAGACGTGTTCAGTGCGATGCCTAAGAACCCGCCATCCCGCCCTCAGAAGTACATTTACTTTCATAACCCAATTAAGAGCATTACACGCCATTTTCATTGCTGAAGTAGCTACATGCATTCCTATTGGCCAACGTAAAGTGCCATGTGATCTCATTCCCATCAATTATGATAGACGTATTCCGTTACCAACCCCAGCACAATAAAAGCACAAGTAAATGTAACATGTAAAAAAAAAAAAAAAGTGTGTCCAAAGGAAAGTAGAGGCCTCCGGGTTTACGTACCCAGACCCCCTTTGCTTGTCCCTATATATCTGGTCTTGTCCAGGTCCTATCCTAACTGTACGCACGGCAAGGATCAGTCCAGACCAATGGTGTAACAATAATCACCACCACCAATTAGTTCCTCAAGCATAACCCATTAGTTCCTAAGTAGAGAGGTTGGCAGCATATGCACCACATGACAACATCCTTCCCGAGAAGGCCGCGAGAAGTAAACAAACGACAGTTGTTCTGCGCGTGTGAAAGTCTTGTCTCAAGGAAGCAAATATTGATCATATGAGCACTACAAAGAGGTTTGCAACCAAACAATCTACTGATTAGGAATTGTATACCACCAAATCTCCTACCCTGCTGCCCGACATAACTTACTAATAGTGAAATTTTTCTTTACACTAACAGGACTCCAACTTGCTAACCATGGTGTCAGACCACAAAGATGTGACACCTTAATGATCATGAGCACCTGGTGGACTTATTCCATTGCTTGGTCTGGGACTATTCATTCATTCATTCCGATTATTTACCTAAACCAAACCAAACCCATGGCGCAACAGCCCCGAAGGGCCATGGCCTACCAAGCGACCGCTGCTCAGCCTGAAGGTCTGCAGATTATGAAGTGTCATATGGTCAGCACGACGGATCCTCTCGGCCGTTAATTTTGGCTTCCTAGACCGGGGCCGCCATCTCACCGTCAGATGGCTCCTCAATTGTAATTACGTAAGCAGAGTGGACCTTGAACCAGCCCTCAGATCCACGTAAAAATCCCTGACCTGGCCGGGAATAGAACCCGGGGCCTCAAGGTAAGAGACAGGCACACTACCCCTACACCGCAGGGCCGGCTATACCGTAATCTATATTCAGCCTAATCCTTTCTGTATCCTTCTGTACCTCTTCATATTTCTCTCTCCTTGTTTTCCAGAACATATTTCTCAAAATTCCAGTTCTATTACCAGTATTCAATTCTCATCCATCCATCCTTCTTATTACGGTGTACTCCCAAGAACATTTTAATGGGCGCACTGCCCTGCCGTTTTTACACACCGTCCGGCTAACCTACATATATACTAGTTACATAATATTAATACATATCTGAATCATTAGACGTTCCAAATTAAAATATAAATACTGTAAACCTGTTAATTTAAATGATAAATCTTCATTATTGTCAGCGTAATTGCATCAATTACATCGAAGTTTAAATGTTTATCTTGACTATCATGTAGTGTCGTGCACGAGCGATGTTTGATTAGCGTAAAATCCCATGTGAGCACTTCAATCCGCAGGACGTCACAAACCCATATGGCACTCCACAGCAAACGAGTGGTAAGACCCAATGTTACATGATTATTAACAAGCAGTAGAACACAAGAAGTTTAAAATACTCTGTTATGTCTTTTTTTGTGATAATAACACTAAAATAGTTCAATTTTGCAATTAGTTGACCTGTCTGACATTATTGGTAATGCCCTGAGGGGAATAAATTGAAATTTCATCATATTAATTTTTTACGTAGTATTCCTCACCCGGCTACTCATTCCTGCCATCCAAGTGGAGACCACTGCTATTAGCAAGCTGCCCAGCTCATTTAAGAATACAAAAGTAACCAAAAGAGCTATGAAAAATGTAATGATAACAGAATACTGATAAAGAAAGCCAAGCAAGACAGCTGAGGATGTCCCCATACCGAACACTCCAATACTTGCAAGCAAACTTGTTGGGCAGCAGAAAAGAAATAACAGAATATGCAACTAAAAGGCTAATTATTAACCTACATCACCATAACATATAGCCACAGAAGAAAATATGGCTAAGAAATAGTATTTGTGTATTAGCCCAAACATTTGAGAAAGAAACTCAGAATAATATCATAATACAAGGATAAGGCAAGGACATACATGCAAGAGATATCTTTAAAAATACTCATTACTTGTATTAAAACTACAAAATACCTCATAAGCCAAACTGATTCAGTAACATTCAAGAATCACCAACGTAACTTTAGAGAAAAAGGACAATTTTAACATTAACACTTCAGAATAAATAGTTCCCGCAGAAAGTGCAAGATAATAACAATATTACTTCGTAAAACTGGTTGGACGTAGGACCACCACGTACGGCACAGCTTCTCCTTCATTCAACAGCCAAGTCAGATTGGCAGAATCTTCAATAATATGTATGATGCCAACATTACCCAGTCTGTTAGCTGAAGATAAAAGACAACATAATATACAATTATTGATTCTGAATATCTATCAAATATGCTCACATAACCGAAAGATATCTACAATGAAATGAAAACAACAAACTTACATGAACAACCGAATTGGTGGGTACCATTTAATCTCCGGAAACATGCTGCAGCCCCGTCGATGGAATCGTATATCTTATTCTTCATTCGCTCCGAAGAAACTGTAAGTAAGAAATCCAAATAAAGGCAACTCAGGAAACGCCTACTTGAATACTCTTGGTTGTCAAATAACCCACATAAACAATATCAATTTACTTGCTTCCTTAGGAAAAAACTATAAGTACAGGCAACTATTACAGTCAAAAAAATAAGATTGTAAACTAAAGGTTTTTATGCTAACATCGAAAATTCGAAATACTAAAAACTTACCCAAAACTGTCAAGGAAAGGAGCAATGTGACACACACCACCCCACACTTCATGACTGCCATATTGCTCAGACTTCCAAAGACCCAAAAACCGAAGAGCTACCACTTACGTTTACATATTGCAATACGTCAAACATCATCATAATGTACTTTACCGAAACACTAATTTACCCGTTGCCTACGCTATGATACCAAATACAGTAGAGACAATACACGACACTGAGCGAGATATCGCGGGACAGCTATTGGAGCTCACTCTAGCGGATAGACCTGAACGGTACTGATTCTGTCATAAGAGCACGTGCATTTTTGTGTGAAGTTTTCGGTGTTATTTATGCGTTCTCAGTGAATTGACATAATTAAATAGTAGCGTGTATCATTCCTTGATATCTCCTCTCAACATGAGGGGAAAGGTATGTGCTGTGTTTGGCTACAGTAATTACGAAGTAGAGAAAAATGCGCGGTCGTTCTTCAGGTTCCCTCGTGACAAGAACATGTAAGTAATATTGTGTTTGCATATATATTCTTCCAGTGACAGAGATTTTTATAGTACTTCATAATCTTCTGACCTGCTCGACCCATGTTTTAACGGGCTTAAAATATAATATGCATATTTTATTGTATAGTGCAGCAGTTAACCTTCAATACCGATGTGTTGTTGTAGGTGTGATCTGTGGGTTTTGAAATGTCACAGAAGCGATTTGGATAAAGTGTACAAGAAAGAAGGGGCGTTACACTTATATAAAAATTATAAGATCTGTTCAGATCATTTCCAGGCCCGCGACTTTAAAAATCCTCGACTATACAGCCAAGGGTATGTTATATTTTTACTCTAATTGCACGTTAATATTCCTCAAAGCATCACTATCGACAACATTTTCAAACTTTTCTTTCTTTTATCCCTCTTCTCAGATTAAAGCCGGGATTTTATAGATTTTCTTTCTGTTAGTAGGCTTCATGTTAAGAGGAAAATTGTCCAGCTATTAAATGTTAATTCATTGCATCATATGTGTAAGGAATGTGCCGATATTTTTATTGACAAATGTCTTAATGTGATGATACAATGTTTTTAAATGAGGAAAAAGACAAATCCAACCGTAAGATTTCAGGCAGATATGATAAAGCTAAAAAAAGTAATGCATAAAGGAAAGATCAAGCCATTTCACAGCAGTCCATTTCACACCTTGTTTATATGTCTAATTTCAGTCTTTAAATAATAGCCTTTTAAATAATTCTTCATTAATTTATCCAGAATTGCTATAGCAACTTCAAAGTTAATATCTCAATACCACTTTCTTTCTAGACGTAATTTATTTATCCATTTCCGTATATACATTTCCATTGATATTTGAATTTAGCGCGATTTGTTCAGGTCAAGTCACTAGGAGCGCCACCGTCGAATTGTCTCCCATGTTAGCAAGGCGAAATCCGTAAGTGTCGTGTATTGTCTCTACTGTATTTGATGATACAAAGCCTTGAAATGCACTCGTGGACACGGGTTGCTTCCTAGTTCACCACTCAGCCGCTAGGATTGCGGTCTTGCCCCCATGTATTCGCATGGCCGTATCTGTCAATAAGTAAAGTATATCCTAAATAAAAAGAACTGAATGTTTTTGCGAGTATTGACAGTACTTTATTTATATAGCGGTACTACATTGGCTTGGATATGTCATTGAAGTTTCAAAACTTTCCTTCTGAGGGGCTTCTTATCAAGTTTCAAAACTTTATCTCTTCTACTTGAGTGGCTCAAAGCAATGTTGTCTAACAGAGGTCTCAGAAATTTTCATAGTAGAAAAAGAGGTGGTTTGTCGCCTTTACACTTTCCACACTTAATTTCACTGTTGAACATGTCTTTCGAAAAAAATAAACGTACCGGTACACCTTTTAGTAACTCTCTTCGGGACAAGTACAGCGTAGCGGAAGTGACAAATTCCGTCGTTCACTGCAGAAGTGCCACAGACGATTTTCGGTATCTGAGGGCTCCTCGATCTTGAAAACGAATAAGACACAATGTTGGACTTTGAGTAGCTGGAGAACAGATATGTTCTAAACAGCCTTTACAGTCTGTTTTTTCTTTTGCCACACGAACCATAATGTCATTTTATTCCGCTTGGCGTCTTAGGTAGCTGAAGAAGCTAGGGGCTTTACGTCGCACCGACACAGATAGGTCTTATGGCGACGATGGGATAGGAAAGACCTAGGAGTTGGAAGGAAGCGGCCGTGGCCTTAATTAAGGTACAGCCCCAGCATTTGCCTGGTGTGAAAATGGGAGCTGAAGAAGAGCTCGATGTCATATTTCGTTAGGTTCCTCATCAATGCATAATGCAAATGTATACTTATGAGGTATATTACGCAGGCCACAGTGGACTGGGTAGTCAAGATCTATGCCTGATACATTTCTCTCATGATTCTTTTCTACTTTCTCTGAATCCATTTTAAGTTTCTTAATATATGACAGGAAATCATTAATTAACCAACTGAGGAGTTCATCTTCAGTACTAAAAGATGTTTTTTTGCTAGTGACTTTACATCGCACCGATACAGATAGGTATTATGGCGACGATGGGATAGGAAAGGCCTAGGAGTTGGAAGGGAGCGGCCGTGGCCTTAATTAAGGTACAGTCCCAGCATTTGCCTGGTGTCAAAATAGGAAACCACGGAAAACCACCTTCAGGGCTGCCGACATTGGGATTCGAACCCACTATCTCCCGGATGCAAGCTCACGGCCATGCGCCCCTAACCGTACGACCAACTCTCCCGGTTAAAAGATGCTCGTTTGTTCTCGTTCCTGAATATGTTCCATGTGAGGTGTTGCAGACGTTATACGCATTGAACAATTTAATAAAATGCTCCATAAAACAAATGGCTTATTTAAAACTGTATTTTATGCTCTCGGGCCAAAACCACCTCCATACTTTACAAACCAGAGATTGTTTCAGGGTAAAATGCAATATTTTTAGCTCTTGCTACATTCATTTTCGTGAAATTGGTTGGGCAAATTATTTTCCTCGTTGGGTTCCTAATTTAAGATTTCTGATTTTGAAGATGCCTCTCAAATGCTTGCCGGTCTCGGTAGCATAGTTTAAAAAAAGTCCAGTGACAAATTTTGGGAACGCCGGATTCTTATGGCGTAACTCGGATCAAAACTTAGGAACAGAGGCCTACTTCGATCAGCTTGAAGTCGTATCTCATGCGTAATACTTCCTCTGTATAATGTTTCGAACATTGAACATTCACTGGAAACTTGTGAAACGAAATTCCACTACCTTTAATTTCTCGTGAATAAACCATGACTGGAACTGCGAATGCTCAACAGCAGACGAATAATACATTCACAACCAACTCAGTTAATGAACACGTTTAAAGGCGCGAGCCTGGAAGACAGGGGGCAAGATAGCGATCCTAGCGCCCCGGCATTGAACTTCAGTGTAACCATTTCCATAGCGTTCTACGGGCTCTATTTCCAGGCCTTGTATTATAACGTAGGCAACGAATTTACCAATGTAAAAGATAATGAGAAATATTCTGCTATTGCCAATTACAACTATCGTATGAGATAATAAACGTAGAACTAAGCATCAAATTTACATTTTTTGGAGTGATGAATGGAATTTGCTTAAGCTCAATACGAACTCTATTATAAAAAGTATAAAAATAACTGACAGAAATCCTTTAAGATTGGCTTACATGAATGGATCAAAGTTTCGTCTTATTATGTATCAATGTACATTTAATGGAAATATATATATTTTACAATAACAACACTAAGTATACGGTATAATGATGCGAAATAAGTGCAATAGAGGGAGTATATTTTAAGTCTTAATCGCGGAGTACCAAGGCATAGGAGCGCAGAAAAGTGGTGACAGTGAGCGCAGTGCCCGCAATGGCGAGCAGACATAGTATCCGGTGCATACATCAGGTGAACGAGGGGGCCATAAGCCTTTACTGATTATCGATCATCATCGAAGACTTCCTGCAACCGTCGCAAACAACTACGCAACGTATGAGCAGTCGCACCATCCTGCATGACAGGGCTGTACAATTTTGCTTCAGTCAGATCAGCAACAAATGTTTCGAGAATGTTGTGAATATAACGCACGGAAGTAATTGGGTCCTGAAAAAAATATCGGATCGATAATTAGTCGGGCAATAATAGCACACCGTACACCCACACTAGAATGTCGAGAGGGCTGATGACCTATATGTTAGGCCACTTTAAAAAACAAGCAGAATGTCGAGAGCGTCCGTCAGGGAAACCCACTGAACTATACGTATTACCTACAGTTCTTCTTCTTTTCGCAAATCTTGAGGTAGAGAGAACACGGTCATAATAACACAAACAACAAAATAACTGCACAGATCATATCGCATATAAGAAAGGTAACCACTGATCTTGACAGAAATGAGAGAAAGAAAAAATACCAAAAATATACACCAGTGAAAGCAGGAGAATAAGACACAATAGTCGCCAATAATCTTGATGTGGCACTTATCGAATTTCCAACACTGGGAGACACGAAGCTCGAAATAGCAGGAGGAAAACAAATGAAGTGCGTAGAAACAAACACCAGTGGAAGCAGGAATATATGACCCTGAACATAACAGTAAGACAGTAGCTTACAATAGAATCTGGGCAGCAATTAAATACTTATTGATCGCATTTATTATGTCAGGTGTGAGATTGTAAAGCAAACAGGAGACATTAGTGGGAAGGGGATGGCAGAAATTCGTGAGACAAGACAAAAATAGATGAGCAGAATCATACGCAGGGCATTGTAATAATAGATGATTCGCATCGGCATCGGGTGTATCACATACGCACGAGGAAAGGTTGACGAATCTAAATTTATATTTATACCAAGGCGTTAGGGCGTGATTAAAACGAAGACGAATAATATAGACGATATGACGCCTAGAGTAGACACCTTTCGTATACAAACGTTAGAGGTAATGATCGGCTGTAAATTATAATAGAATTTTCCTTTATGCAATGCAGAAATGTTCCAGTCCTCTTGCCAATTATTATTTACTGTATGTTTAAAAAATAATAATATAGAATTTCACACAATCTGCATGGAATAATTAATTTTCACAGTACTTTCTTAGAGAGGTACCGCGTCGATTACACCACAGTACGAACTTCTTCATGCCACATACTCTATGCTGAAACCTATGAACCGCAAAGCGAGTCACTACATGCCGCAGCTCGTAGTTTGAGTCCATCCAGTCAGTCGACATCATTGTTTCGGTCGCATAGAAATCGTTCCATATATTTTTCCGTTACTCTTGCAGCTCGTGCAATAATTGTTGATAGTCCTCAGTACATGGCAGGTGCAACTGCATGCGAAGTTCTTTAATGTAGTATTCCTGACGAGCCAGGACATACAACAACGGGAAGAGGTGAATTTTAAAAGATTCATGGCCTTTTTCAAATACCTTGCTTTGACACTTTCTAATAGTTTCAGGTCTTTCTTCTTCAAGTGGTCCCATATGCATTCCAAAGCATACGTCAAGACTGTTGTCATTTTCAGCTTAAATAGGTCCTTAGCCGTTTTGAGCAAAAGTTTACTAATATTCTCCACTTCACTAATTCAAGCCAATGCGGACGCTAACTTCTCCTTTATATGTATGGTAAAGATATCACCATGGGTTTGATATGTCAGACCCAGATACTTGAAGCTGTTCACTGTTTGAAAGTTTATCCCTTATAATTGGATTACTTGGTTTGTGGCTAGTCTTCCTCCCTTTCTGAAGGTCATCATGACCGTTTTCACTTTATTTATTCTTAGCCCATTCTTCTTTTACCACCTTTGTCGGTGCCCGTTATGTCATCGTCACCATCCACGTTAATAAGTGCTTCAGTCCCCACTGTGACTGAACACTCGAGGGCCGGTTTCATCAAACTCCGTTAAGGATTTAACGTCACGTTAAACTGCTTTAACGGGATAGTAGGAAATAACGTATTGCAGGAAGAGAAAGTTTGGAATGGAATTGCAGAGGGTAGTATAATCGGTCCGTTACTTTTCTTAAAATACGTAAATGATTTAGGGAATATTATAACATAAAAAATAAGATTGTATGCAGATGACATAATTGTTTATAGAGAAATAAATAACATTGAGGACTGTTCAGAATTACAAATGGACCTTGAGAGTATCCAACAATCTGATGAAGAGAATAATATGAAGGTTAATGGAGGCAAATCAACTGTGACAACATTATACAAACAGGAGTTTTAAAATTGAATTTGAATATACTTTGGATGAGATAGTTATCCCAAAAGATGGCAAGTGCAAATACTTAGGTGTGAGACTTGAAAGTAATTTGCACTGGAAGGGTCATGTGGATGACATTGTTGGGAAAGCATACAGATCGTCACATGTCATAATGAGGCTACTTAAAGGATGCAACAAAGAATTAAAAGAGAAAAGTTACCTAAGTATGGTTCGTCCATTATTGGAATATGCAAACAGTGTTTGGGATCCTCACCAAGAATACCTAATGAAAGAAATAGATAGTGTGCAGAGGAAAGCAGCAAGATTTGTAACAGGGGATTTCAGGAGAAAAAGTAGTGTATCAGAAATGTTAAAGTAACTAGGGTGGGAAACTTTAAGGAAGAGAAGGGAGAAAACTAGACTTATGGGATTATATAGAGCCTATACAGGAGAAGAAGCATGGGGAGATATCCGTGAAAGGCTTCAGTTGGAAAATAATTATATCGGCAGGACTGACCACAAATATAAAATTAGAAGGAATTTTAGCAGTAGCGATTGGGGTAAATTTTAATTCATTAGAAAGGGTGTGAAGGAGTGGAACAGTTTACCAGGGGTAGTGCTTGATCCTTTTCCAAAATCTGTACACATATTCAAGAAGAGGATAAACAGCAACAGAAACAATAAATGAAATGTTAGAGGGCATTCGACCAGTGCAGGTTAATATAAATAAAAAAGGTGTGTGAATAAATTAATTCCATCCCCTGGTCTAAGGAGTTGGACAGCCAAAGTAGGGGACTGCCTGTAGGGATGAAGTACAGTGGGGACTTCGAGGGCCCTGGGACCTCTACGGTAGCTGTGAAGGCCCTTCAGGAACTCTGAAAAGTGGTGGCAAAAGGGGCTCTGGTTAAGACGCAGCAGGTCGTTATGCTACTTAGGTTCCAGAATGGGTAAAGAAAAAAAAGTAAATAAATGCAATGTACATTTTAATCTTGTACCAGTTGTACAGTATCATTTGAAGTAATTCCACATACTGTATATCAGTTGACTATATTTGTAAGTAGTACAGGAGATATTATAAGTAGAATTTTGTAAACAATATAAATTTATTAAGGATGAGCTGTGTGTTTAATAGAAAAAATTGTTAGCGTAAATTGTATAATATTGTATTATAGGAAAATTTTCTTCTCTTGTTAATTTAATATTTAGTGCTTGACAATAATGTATTTTAGTGTACCATTTTCCACCGAGGTAGACACCTCATTTGCAAATAAAGAGATTTTGATTTGATTTTAGTTAACAGAATGGCTGTTTCAACAACCTTCGTTAACGCTAACGCTACGTTAACCTCTCTATTATTTTAACATGGCCCTCCCGTCCCGTTAAAGTCGTGGTAAGATAAAAATGGCTGGAAGAGAAATTGTGTTTCGTGTTCAGGTACTCTATTTAGATTACCTCGAAAATGCTGAGAGACAAGAAGTTTTTCTTATTTCTTTTTAAATTTATTGGTGACAAAATATCCCATTAGCTTCTGGCTCGTGATAGAGACAATACAGTACATACTATTCTTAAGGCTACACAATAATTTTCTTATATGATTTTTTTGTAAAGTGATAAGTATATCTTTGGATAACTAAGACATTGCTGTTTTTTTAGATACCGGCATCATAGTTTTTCAGAAGTATATTATATTATTATTATATATTATTATATACAGATAATATTAAGATATCTCTGTAAGAGTAATATTCCTTCAGTTTTTTCTTAAAACATATAACCGATTTAGAGTTCTTTATAACAGGAGACAACACATTATATTCCCTAAACATTGATGATTCTATGCCTTTCACTCTATTCTTTACTGAATTAGAGTGAGAGGGATATATCCTTAATGATCCTCTAGTTATATATGAATTTCACTAAAATGTGAGAAGTTAACAGTAGAGTGCGTTAATTTCCTTTCTAGCTTATACATAAAGACTGCTGATAAAAATTGCAATTTGTTTATGGAATGGCAGAATATTTGACTCTGAAAAAACTTCATGTGACGGTTTGAGGAAGGACAATCCATACATGACTTTGATGGCTCTTTTTTATAGGATTTCCAAATTATTAATATAATCTTTCCTATATCTTCCCCCAAATAGAGCTTGTGTATGTTAGATGTGGGTGGATCATTGCATAATATATACACTTCAATTGTTGATGAGAAAAATTACTGTATCTTAATATGTGTATTATTCCTATCAAAAGGGTTATTTTGCTGATTACATAATCAATATGGCTTTCCCAGGAAAACGATGAGTCTAATATTATACCAAGATAACTAGTTGAGTTGACTAGCTTATTACTTGGTCCTTTAGGGTAACAGTGTTAGCCGCTATGATCTTATGGGCTGTTTTATGAAAGATTAAGTATTTTGTTTTAGTCACATTTATGATCATTTTTGAGATAAAGCCCAGTCCGATAGCTTGCTCAAGTCACAATTTATGTCTTCCGAAATTTGCGCTTCGCTTAGTACTTTATAATTTATTAAGTTATCATCGGCAAATAATTTACATTTTCCCTTTAGTGTTAAAGATTGTATGTCATTAGTACAAATCAAAAATAGAATAGACGTAGTACTGAGCCTTGCGGTACTCCCTTTTTGTTTGCTGCTAGAACTTTTAGTATCACTAATCATCACATATTGTGTTCGGTTTGATAAATAATTCTGGAAACATTTGTGTGCTAAACCCCTAATTCCTGCTATTTTTAACTTGCTCAGAAGTATTGTATGGTCAACCAGGTCAAATGCTTTTTATGATCTATGAGTAGCCCTGCTGCTAATTCATTTTAATCTAAGGTCTCTTGAACATCTATTACTGTATCAAACACAGCATTATCAGTTCCTCTATTTGGGATAAACCCATATTGATTATTGGAAAAGTAATTAGTTCTACATTGAAAATTTAACAATCTAATTTTTACTACCAATTCTATGAGGTTTCCAATTGCAGATAATATGTTAATTGGCCCCTAATTGGATGGATCTGTATTATCTCCTGATTTAAAGATAGGTACAATTCTGTCACATTTGAGTAATTGGGCTATTTCTCCACTGAGAATTGAAGGTTAATAATTTCCACACTATATGGCACTAAACATTCAACACAGGTTGTTAATATGACATTGGTTATATTATCTTCTGTTAAATTATTTTTATTTTTGAGAAGTGATAATTTTGGGCGCTTCACATTAATCAGTTGGAGACATGAAAATACTATTAGTTTGACCTTCAGCTCTTGTGCTGCCTTGAAGTTGCTCATCTTCAGGAAGACCTTTTCTTACATTTTCAGCAACGTTAACGTATAGTTCATTTAGATTATTGCATATGTCCTCTGTGTTTGTAATGCTGACATCATTTACCACCAGTAGGCTGATTTAATGTTTACGTCCAAGCTTCCTATTTAACACTTCATTGACTATATACCATGTTTCTTTTTGGTTTTTGCAATTCTGCAATCAGTGTTCATAATACCTTTTTGTAACTCTCTTTTGAATTAGGTTATTTTATTACTGATTCTTTTGTATTCTTCAATTACTTCTGCAGAGGGTTTTTACTGTAGTTTTTGAAAGCAGCGAGTCTTTGATGTGAATAAGTGTTAGTAATTCTTGGGTAACCCAAAGTTTTAGGGGGATGTATGAGGGTTGTTTCATTTATTGAAATTAACCTGGTTTCAATTTCCGTACTAATATACTCAATAAATTTATTATAATAAGTGTTTATGTCCATTTCCTCACAGTTAAATTTATTTTGTAGGATATACTGATTTAATTTGTTGTAATTTACAAATTGCTTACCACTATCTTTGATTATTGGTACTTCTGGGACTGATCTTTCACTAGAAATTTCACATACCAGTAGGTAGTTATCACTTAAGTTATTTGATACATTGAATACATGACATTTTTACTACTGATTGTGACAAGTGTGTGATCAATTAATGTGGAAATTGTTTTGTTTGCCTTTTGTTATAAAATTGTCATACAAAATTCTTTTCCTGTAGGCTGAGAGCAAGTTTATATTTGTATCTGAAAGTATTATTTAAGTATGCCCTGAACTACTATTTAGGATATTTTCTATATCGAACATAAAACTTGGCGAGTTACTTTCATGTGGGTTATAGATGGTAATGATTTCATACCTTCGATTTCCTTTTGTAATCATGTTTTTCAGTATCCTATGAGATTTATTTGCTTCCTTTATGACATTGCTTTTCAGTTTGTTTGAAACATAAAGCGAAATATCCCCACTGATCTGCTCTCTTACCACATGATGAGAAATGTAGTTTTTATTTCAAAAGCGTGGGTTAGTTTGTTGGCTAACCAATTTTCGGAGATTGCAAGAATATATACTTCTTTTATCTTATCTAAGATAATTTGGATATCATCAAATTTATTCTTCATACTTTGTGCATTTATATGAAGGCCATTCAATTCACATAATCTACTTTCTAAAATTCTATCTTTAATATAATTATTTAGGGTTTCACATTTAAATTCCTCTACTTTAAGAAATTTGTTTTCAGGATCCAGGTTTGGTTATGTAAGGACAAAGATTTGAAATTAAGAAATCTTGGAATTGAAGTGGGCACAACACAAGGAAAGATTACCACGTTGTTTCCAGATCAGCTGAAGTGAGCAAGTTCATGAAGCACTTCAGGGTTTGTCACTAACCTCGAAGGCCCGTCCTGGAACTTACGGATATACACTTTACAGTCCTTGAACCATGTGCCAAATATTTTCCCCTGTTGGCGTGGCGTAGCATGGGACATTTTTGGCGGGGGTCTCATTCCTAGGCGTTAAGTGCTCGTGGAGTTAGATGTTATTTACCGAACTATATCCGACTTCTTTCGTTTCAGTGTTTTTTGTCGTCTGCTACTGAGGATTTATTCTTTCTTCCACCGATTCACAAGCTTCACGATGACCGGAGAAATAGTGACCCGCTTGAACTCTCGGAAATGCAGCTTTGGAGCGATACAGCTTATCGAAGCCCGTCGCGAGAAAAGGGCTTGAATGATAGAAGAGAGTTTAGGATTCCCTATAGCGCGATATTCACCTCTTTCCAATGCAGCAAATGCTAATTGCATTGAGATATTATTCAACAGGGTCATTTCAAATCATTGTGGGTGATACGGCAGGTGCCTCCAAAGCTACAGGTGGTAGGGTTGTGGATAGAGTTTCTGCTGCAATTGCAGCATTACGGCCTCTTTACATTGCTTTCCCGCAAGGCGATGAAAAAGCAAAGGTGAGAAGTGGATTTTTTAGAAGTGAACATGTTCCTGGTGTGGTGGGAGCTTTAGACTCAACACATATAGAAATTCAGTCTCCTGGCCATGCCAGGGGTAAATACATAGAAATAGAAAGGGATATTTCTCATTAAACATCCAGGCTGTCTGTGACTCAGATCTGTTGATAAGAGAAGTTGTTGTACGTTGGCCACGCTCTGTGCATGATATCACAATATTTAATAACAGCAGAATTACAGCTGACTTTGATAATGCACGGATTAATTGTGGTGTTCTTTTAGGTGACAGTGGCTATCCTTTACGGACCTGTATACTGACACCATTCTTGGAGCCACAGACAAGCTCTCAAGAAAGATATAATAGAGATCATCACATCAAATCAAATCAAAATCTCTTTATTTGCAAATGAGGTGTCTACCTCGGTGGCAAATGGTACAGGACCAGGAACTGTGTTGAGAGAATGTTTGGTGTGGGAAGAGGCGATTTCCAATCTTGAGGTTTGAGCTTCGTACCAAAATGGAAACAACGTTTAGGATTATTATTGCAACAGCAATTATTTGTAACATTACTATTCGAACCAATGACAATGTTCCTCCAGATGATATCAGGCTTCACCAGTTTTTTTAAAAAAAGAAAACGTCAAGATGATGACCAAGATGTATATTTGAATGTGAGCCCAGAACGTGGAACAGCTGTCGCCTTTCGAAAAGCTATTCCAGAGCAGCATTTTGCTTAACATGTAAGTACTTCTGACTCCTTACTTACGCTGTATAGAGTATTTCATATGATGTAAAGTTATAATTTTAGATATTTGTATTATGTCTTATTTCGAGTCGTGTCATCTAACTCATTCTTTATCTTAAGTCGTGATTTTTTAATGTAACGTTTCCCATAGAATGTATTATTATTGACGAGACTTATTTTAATGTCTTTTTTCAAGTAAGTTACCGTACTTGATATTCCCAAACTCTTTAGATATTGTACGGTTGTCTGTGATCATATAATTGTTACCCAGTATTCTTCTTATACCGTAATAATGCTACATGCTTGCAGCTATTCACATTCTAATAATTGTACTTGACAGCTGTCCTCCAAATGGGCTAGTAAGTTAAGAAAGTCAAATGGCAATGATAAGACATAAACTGGTTTCTTTGCAGAAAACTAGTAATTTAATCTTGAACAGCATTTTAGTTTCAAAATGTTGTCAAATGACCTAAACTTCGGACCGGTGTATATAAATTCCAACCAGTGCTTCAATAAAAAATATTAACAGGCTCAAAATGCTCTTTCTTTTTATGGAAATCTCAAACATACAGAAAGCTGGAAAATCATTCCTTTGGCTAGCATGTTAATTTAATATTTATAAAAAGCATGGACTTGAAAAGGGTTGCCATGTTTATCTGTACAGTGAAGTTTGTAAGTCAACAACACACCAATTCAATATAAGCTAAATGCATTCCAAAATAAAAATAATCCCTTGTACCTCTCAAACTCGCACTATGAAAAAGTGTTTTACTTGTGCCGTTTTTTTCTGTTATTAACATCCACATTGTATAGCTGTTCAGTTTTCAAGATAATCAACAACTTCATTATGGACTTAAATTAAATAACACCCGCCTCTATCTCCAGTTCTCTAATTCAAAAGTAGAAATGGAAACTTCATAGCCTTCAACACTTCTGTAACGTTCTTTGAATATGGTGAGAGTTTTACTTTGGGCAAGTAACACTTTAATTGATCCAACACTAAAGCTCTTGCATGTAATCGTGGTGGTGCAGGTAGTGTAGAACAGTGGGGCACCCACAGCGGGCAAATAAGAGGCCGCGGAGCGGGTCACGTGACTGCTGAATCAGCAGCGCGGGAAATTTGAATTCAGCGCGCGGGAAATTTGAATTCAGCGCGCGCGAAATTTGAATTTGTAAACAAAGCCACGTAGTCTTGTTTGTAAACAAAAACACGTGATTTCTTAGCTGACAGCTGTCATCTTTAAACAAGAGCACATTGCTAACTTCAGTGCTGCCATCTTTACGTACTAAACATCATGGCTACTACCATAAGCACGTGGTATCGGGAAATTTGAAATTCCACGTGCTTTTTGACACCTGTCAAGGTGACAGCTGCCATCTTTAAACAACAGATTATCGCAAACTTCAGAGCTGCCACCTTGACGGGGCTAAATCCCCATGGCTACCACCTTATGCATGTGGGCGCGCGAAATTGGAAACATTGCACGTGTTTTCTGACAGCTTTCAAGGTGACAGCTGCCATCTTTAAACAAGAGAGCATCGCGCTGGCATCTTGATGGGGCAAGATCCTCAAAGCTGATATTTTATGCGCGTAGTAGTGGGCAATTTAAAAAATTCCACGTGCCTTTTTCACATCTGTGAAGATAACAGTCGCTATCTTAAACCACGTGCACTTACTTTTTGATCGCGGCTTACTTGAGTGCTGCTATCTTGACGGAAGTAAACTTAATGGCGCGGAATTTAAATAGATCTTAACGGGAATTAGCTACGCTGCGGACAAGCAAGCTGCTGTTGTCGACATACCACCATCTTATAGCAAGGTGCCCTTTTCAACGTACTTACGATCCTATAGGGAGCTGCCCTTCTCAACATACTATTATCTTAGTTTTTTATGTATACTCAAACCAAGCTGCTGTTTTCAACACTCTATGACTTTGTTTTTTGTAACATACTTACTATCTTGAACGAAGCTGCTGTTGCTGTTACAGGTGTTGAGAACACTGATTGTTGTGTTCAGAACATGGATTCGAATAGAAAAAGTATCGTCTACTGCAATGGTAAGAAGACGAGTATCGAACATTATAGTCGACTAACAGGTGTTCAGAACACTGATTGTTGTGTTTAGAACATGTTTCCAGCTTAGAAGGGAATACCTTTGTCCTAAGATGATCGATTCGAACAGAGAGAAAAAAATCCTTCTCAACATACTTACCGAGCTGCTCTTCTCAGGACCTAGTTCTTAGGCATACTTAAACCAAAGTGGGGTTTTTTAAAGCAAGCTGCTCTTCTGAACACTCTGAGACATTTATTTTGTTAACATACCATCTTAAACGAAGCTGCTGTTTTTAACATGTTATAGAACATAGATTTGAAGCAAGCTACTCTTCTGAACACGTTTAGAATTTAACCTGACTACAATTATCTTAACTAAGTTGTCTATAGAATTTTTCAAAATGTAACAGCCTCCTCGTACTCTTCTCCTTCTCCTCCTCTTTCTCCTCCTCCTCCTTCCTCCTCCTCGAGTGATTAGCAGACGTGGAATTTAAGCATATCATCCTAACCTTATCGTTCCACCAAGAGGAGGGAGCGGAAGGAGGAGGAGGAGGAGGAGAAAGTAATACTTATATTAATAAACATGTGGACAAAGGAATACATAATCTAAAATAAATAATATGCCAATTCTACATTATTTAAAAAATGGAACTGTACAACTAGCCACTGATTAACTTACAAGAAAAGAATAGCAACGAATATAATATTGAGGAAACAAGCACTTGAATTACTACACAAACCAGCAACAACTAACGCAGCTAAAACTGTACTACTCCAAATAATATCACAAAAGTGACTGAGAGCAAGCCAACCCACGTGGCGATAGCGTTCTTAAATGTGGCATCCCTGTTATAGTTGCCATGGCAACAGACCATTTTCGAGCGGCGTTAGTCAACTTTTTTCTCGCCGGTGGCGCTTAACGTCAGACTTCAAATCTCGTGTGGCCCAACAATAGTAGCCAGTTATTAAGCAAGTGTGTCCAGCATTCTGTCAGTACATTTGTGCCCTCTGTTATGTGTTCGTTGAAAATCTGGTCAGGGCTGCATGCTTGATTCTTCTTCTGCTGTTTTAATGCTGTTTCAAATTCCTTTGCTGTAAACAGTTCTACGTTTACGTTATTCTCGAGATCTTCAACTGTTGCCGGTCGTGTTTCTTTTTTCTGTAACACATCCTTGAAATGCGTTTCCCAGATCTCCACGGGTATATCCCTGGGGAATTGAGGTTGTTTTGCTTTCAGGGCTTTATATGGATGTTCCTTGGCTTCTCCTATAAGCTTCCTTTCAACATTCAGCAAAAAAATCTTTCCTGGTAGCTCTCAATATGGTTTTATATTCCCTATTTGTCTTTGTATATTCCTGTAGGTCAGACTGAGAGGGACTTTCTGTGTATGTGCAGCGCTTGTAGCACTTCCTTGCGGGCTTTGTAGCATAGCTTATTAAACTATGGCTTTGTACATCTGGGGTTAACTAATGGTCATTCAGCAGCTATTTTAATAATGGTCTCCAGATAATACAGTATCTGATTCAGATTTCGCCCATCTGTAGGATTCATGTCTTCGCGTGCGCTTTGCAGAATCTCTTGATTTAGTTTCCTGGAGTATGTATTTCTAGCCTCAGACTTCTTCGGTGATAGTTATTCTATACAGAGTGTGATTTCCACTGGAAAATATTTTCTGATGACCACATCATCCCTTACTCTACCGCCTGTTACTGTGCACGTTTTCACGTTTGTAAAAACAAGGTCTAATGTACTGCTCCGATTGCTGCATATATACGTCTTGCAGTGGGGTACATTTACAAGGGACAGCCATTCCCCTTGTATAAAGCTGAGTATACTGTCTCTTTTCTTGTTAACTAGGTCCATCCGACAGTTCAGGTCTCCTGCTAGTATAACAGTCTCACTACTGCGTATTCTAGCTAGCGTTGTGCCTATATCGTCCATTATTTCTTCTTCTCTCCATTCTGATTGAAAGTATGCTCGTATCATTACACATGCGTTTGCTCTCACTGTGAATATATTGTCAATATATAGTCCTCATCGGGGCTAGTATCGGACTCACCAGGCATGTTATGCCGCCTTTCGATCTGCCCTTCTCTCCTTATGAAGCACAAACATGCGCTGCATACACATTATTTGGACACCATTCCTTAGTCAAAAATGTCTCTACTAAAATAACTACGTCGTATTCCACGAGCTTGTCTTTAGGCATCACATTCATGGCATACACTATACCCTCAATGTTCTACGACAGACATTTGACGGTTTTGTTCATCTCTTCCTCTAAATTTCCAAGGGGGACGAAAAGTACGACAGGTGACATTTTCCGGCCAGAACTTGTTGTCATATACGCTCTCGAGGTCTTTCAGGGGCTCGCCAATTTTGAATGCTCAACTAGAAGGTCTGGAGCTAACTAGTTGACTATCCATGTCGCTTATTCATTTTCTTTAAGGTATTCTTCGACGTCCTCCTTCGTAGTGTCAGCATTGAGCCTTCTAATGTATAACCAGGCCTTGCCCTCAGTTGCTTTGATCTTGCTCTCTCCCTGCTTACTGAAACGCAATAGCTCCCTTCTCTCATGAGACCCAGGTCTCTGAAGTTGGCTCACCTGTCTTGTGCGTCCTTCTTCCGTGACGCCCGTTAATTGTGTGCGCCTTCAACGGTTACGCTACATTTTCCAAGGGCCATCATGCCCAATGTCTACCTCTTTCTCTTCCATTCTCGCTCCCATGCTGCCTGTTTAGTTTCCATTTTATATATTGTACTAGTCGATCTCCCTCGCTAGAGCTTCTTGGTTCTTGGATGATACTGCCAGGTTTTGTTTCTTTTCTTTCTTTCTTCGACAGGTTTGTGTGTCGTTCTGTCACATTCTTTATTAAACTCTCTCTCTCTTGAGCGCCCTGTATTCATCTTCCATTGCTTTTTAATTTCATCTTTGATTTTTTCCTGTAGGTTCGTTTCCAAAAACTTAAGAATTGCGCCTACTTTCAAGGTTAGGTTAGCTATGATGCCGTTGTCTGATTTGACTGTCCTTTTGAGTTTTCAAAACAGTCGATTTACATGCGACACATAGCCATGTCAACTTGCAGGGGGAAGGATCAACGGGGAAGGCATGAGATATCAATCAAAATGAGCCTAGGCAGACACACCACAGTTTTCCAAGCTTAAGTTTTAGCTATCATAACGTGCTTTGAAGGGAATCTGAAAATGATCTACAGAGAGAAGAACATTTTCATATTTACAGAGAGCCAAGCAGCCATTAAGGCACTTGAAGCTGTTCGATTTACATCCAAAAGTGTTTGGTATTGTCATACACTTCTCCTGAAACTCTCAGAGTACAATGTTGTTATAATAAGATGGGTACCAGGGCATGCAGGTATGGAAAGTAATGAAGAAGCAGACAAACTGGCAAGAAAAGGCTGTGAAACACCTTTTATGTGCCCATAACCAGTATGTGGGATCTCTTATAGACAAGCCCGACTTTATATAGGAAAATAGGTAGAAAAGAAACAAATGGAAAACTGGAAAAATGCCCCAGGATGCAGGCTTGCGAATGAACTAACACAAAAGCGTTTAAAAGATATTTTGATATAAGTAGTTGACGACGGATATTTATAGCAGGCTCGCCAGACTCAACTAGGAGGTGGGGGTGGATGAGAGAGCTCTAATACAGATTCTCAGTGCTTGAAATTGAATAGTATTGAGATGTTTGACGGAAGAATTAGATGCAGTATCAGTAACATGCGCACTATAGTCTAACCGCAAGCGTATAATGGCCGTGTATAATAACTTGCCTGTTTCAGGAGCGGCACCCCATGTTCTTCGCGTGGCTGATTTTAATATCTTTATATATGCATCAGATTATATGCTGCTTCCAAGTTAAGTTAGATCTAAAATTACTCCTAGATGTTTATGATGGGAACAAAAAGGGACGTCATATGTATCAAACACAAGCGGATCGGACTTGTATCTTCGCTTACGTGTAAAGAGCATAGCAAAATATTTGGATGTAGTAAGTTGTAATCCATACGAAATAAGCCACGTGAGCACTTGATCCATGAGATGAGATAGACGCTGGCGGCACGTGCCGTTTCAGTTCCAGTTGATGACAGTCAGCATCCAACCACTTCAAGCATTGATGTTGATGTAGTTGGTGAGAGGGTGAAATTTCATATGGACGACAGATATCAAGATAATATAGTATGATGCGGAATAATATATTAAAATGTAAATCTCAATCGGAAAGAAGGTCTATACGATGTGTAACGTATGAAGTGAAAGACATACAGTACAGGTAAGGTACGCCATGCGATTACGGAAGCCTTGATGGTTCCAGATAGTGATAGGTCTACCGCACTTGGAGGGGAACCAGGAGGGATTAAACGAGTAGGGGAACCATTGTTTAATATAACAAAATCGTGATATTGAGAGGCGGCAAGGAAATGGGCACCCTGAGTGGTATCAACGCTACATCCCTATGCAGTATGATGTATATTAAGGTATCCTAGTATTAAAAATCTCAGCCCAAGAAGGAAATTGCTGCGAATATTGATACCAGAGAGGTTGAATTATATAAATATGAGGCGGGCAATAAATAATAACCATATGGAGGTTTTCATATAAAATGACGATTGCAAGCGCATTTGGCATGCAGTACGATATCTGGGGAAGTTGATATGTTAATTGATGGTGAACAATCATGGCTACCATCACAGTATTCAACATTAAATCCTTTTAGATAAACATCAGTAGATGGTGTAATCCAAGTCTCCTGTAACGCTACAGTCTGGCGGTTCGCTTCAGCCAATATGAACTTTAATTCATACTGCTTGTCAAGAATACCCCTAGCGTTCTTGCAGAAGTCATGACACTCGCGAGAATTCTAAGTTCCTTCAATAGTCACTGGATAACAAAGTCCCAACGCGACACTTGAAGAAAATAATAAAGTCCCAACGCGGCACTTGAAGAAAATGACAAAGTTCCAATATGGCACTTAAGAAAATAATAAAGTTCCAACACTCGGATTTCAAAGACTTTTCCAACTATAAGTTCGGTCAGCACTCACAGCGCTCCTCCCGTCACCCGTGCTGCAGAGACGGTGGAGTGACAGATACTGAATTTGTAGTCCGGGTCGTCCTTCTTTTATACCCGATTGTGGGGAAGTATCTAGAACACGAGTATTATCGACCCTTAAAACTCTTAAAGTATAAGGTGGTTTTCCCTGAAATGTTGACAGGTTGCGTCCATTATAATGGTTTTTACGATGGCAGTGTCAAAATAGCAATATTTTAACGCAAAATAAACTTTCGCAGGTAGGCTGGAACACGACCATACATGGTCATGTAGAGGACACCTAAGGCGGCTACGTCACTCGCTGCGTGGGTCATTGAGTTCGGTGGGCTGCATATCTTCCGCCTCGCGCGAAGTTCAATAAACATACTTCGAACTTCGCTTCCGTAGCGGCGTTCCCGGTACATGTCCCCCCTCTCAGGGCAAAGAAAATTCGATCAGGATTTTCTTTATGCTTCTCTTTCGAAGTATGTTTTTAAGCTAGAAGCATTATATATATTCCCTCGGTGGTTCGATCTGTGTGATGTGTGTTCTTGCTTCTGCTCTGCATCTTCCTACTATAGGATAGGGACGTTTCTTGTATGTGGAAGTATCCTTGACATCTAGATGATATCTAAAATCTCGGATCTCTCCCGGCTTGTCATTGAACACGTCTGGATAAGTTTTGAAAATTTCCTGGACTGAATCTGCAACGTCTTTGTTGGCCGCTGGGTCTTCAACTACACTGACTATGGAGCTGACATAGTCTGGACCGTCGTCGTACATCTCATCTATCAGGGGTACATCTTCGACGGATCCCACTTCATCGGGATCACCCTCTTCATTTTCGACTGGTGCAGCATCGCTATTCCCACCACCGAATTCTTCTTGTGGGGTATCTATGCCTTGTATCCGACCATCGTCTCCTTCGATCAGCTGTAATTCTACAGGGTCAACATTATAAAACGTAATAACGTTTTCAGTATAATCAATCACTCCTCCATGTTTGATAAGGAAATCAGAACCAAGAATAACATTGCATTTCATCTGAGAAATCAGTAGAAAAACGTGCTCAAATTGAACATGTCCCACGATGAATTCCACAAAAGTCTGTAATTTACATTTAATGCACTTATCTGGAACAATCCCTTTAATCCTAAGTTGGGAAACAGGCATCACAAGTACATCGTGTTTTTCCTTTATGGCTTCCAATAGTCTAGAATGAGGGAGGCTTGAGCTCCTGAATCTACCAACGACATAAGTTTGATGTTGCCAATTCTAATGGCGATTACTGGCAGGCTACGTTGGATTCTTGGCCTAGAGGCTGTCATGTTCTCATGGAGTAGTTCCGAGTCCTATACGTGCCAATAATGTGCCTGAGTTACGCAAAGCGGCTCCTCCCCCCTTCCGTTTTCAGGCAACCTTCCTAAGAGAACATTGGAGTTTTTTGCACATGTTGCGTTAGGGTTCGGGGCAGGTGTTTCGTTTCTTTTACAAGTAGATTCCTGATACTCTAATGAGGCGGCTCCCCCTTGATCCTCGCACTTCCGCTGTTCTTTCAAGTACTCTTGAGTATCTCGCCGTCGTCTATTCATTTCTTCTCGATAAGAAACACTGTCCTCTACATGTTGGGCCTCTGTTGGCTTCTTCCATGTTGATTTATTTTGGTATGTACTTTCCGTCGGTCCGGCCGTCCTTTATATCCTCAATATCGGATAGGTGTGTGTCGTGGTGTAGGCCGTTCCTCTGGTATTTCTAGATCTGGACGTCCTTGTGTCACAATAGCGACAGGACTGGTAGTCATTTCTTTAGTCTTACACCCTTTGGGTAAAGATTGAGCATGGGCTGTGTCTAATCTACGAAGTATACCATCCATTTGTTCTAAAGATTGTATATTAGCAGCTACCAGCATCTCCTGGACTTGGGCTGGGAATTGTAATGTGATCGCTTGGATCAGCTCTTGCTCAGGCAATGGTGGGTCCAAAAATTGCATCTTCTTAAGTTGCCCGACGATATAATCTGAGTAACGGGACGTATTGATAGAAGTATTATACTTCTTAGGATATAACTGCGGCTTAATTAAATGTTGCGTCTCTGAATTCCAGAAACGCTTCAGTAGAGCTTCTTTGAACTCGGAATAAGTGTTAAAGCAAGATTTAAAACCGGAATACCATGATATGGCGCGTCCCTCTACTAACTTGTAAACGACACGGAGCTGTCGATCAGGACCGATTTTGTTCTCCTGAAAATATTCAGTGTCGAGTAAAAATTCCCTAGCGGTGTAGTCCTCCTTCCCTGAGAATTTAGCAGTCTTTTCATTCGCCATTCGGATGATAGTGGTAATATTTGTTTTCTCGTTAATTTTCAGTAAACTTGACGAAAATAAAGGAATATCTTTTAGTTCTAAATTAGAGACCTTACTACCAAGAGTTTCTATTTGTCCCTGTAGTTCTGGTTTAACGTCCTCCACTTGTCGTTTAATAGTGCCTTCTACCACCTTAACTTCTTCTTCAAGGTCCCTTTTTAGCTCAGATACATCTTGGCATATACGCGTAACCTGAGTATGCGTAGTATCTAATTGAGATGTAAACTTTTTATCAAACTCTCCCTGTTCACACTTTATAAGACTGACTTCATTATTTACTCTTTAAATGTCAGTTTTAAGCGTGTATCTAAGATTCTCCTGAATGGAGGCTATCTTAACCTGGACTAAGGATAATTGTGAGTGTGATTCTTGAAACTGAGTTCATAATTCTTCTACCTCTTTAGTAATTTCCTGAGAAATTGGAAGAATAGCTTTGTTGTCATCTTTGAGAACGGCTACAACTTGGGTTTTAATTTCTTCTTTCATGACCTCCATGTTATTTTTCAATTGGTCATTTATTTCGGAAATTTTTTCATCTACCCTAGCGTTGGACTCTTTAAATTTTTGTTCAATGCGAGCACCAGCCTGAGTAAGTCTTTGTTCTAAGGTGGCATTTGCTTCTACAAATTTCTTGTCTATTTCGGCATTGATCTGAACTACGGATTCCTTAAGTTGACGTTCAAGATTCGAACTGGACTCATTAAGTCGATGTTCAAGATTAGAACTAGACTAAGTCGGCGGTCGAGATTGCAACTAGACTCATTAAGTTGATGTTCAAGATTATAACTAGACTCATTAAGTTGTTCTCTCAAAGACCGTTCAAGATTAGAACTAGACTCATTAAGTCGATGTTCTAAGCTTTCTTTTGCCACTTTCATACTGAGCCTAAGAGCTTCTATCGCTGCCATAATCTCCTCCATTGTATTGAAACATATAACGCTAGTACCAAGTACAGAAATAATGATTAACACACTCCAAAAAAGAATTAAAGATTTTTCGGAACTGGCATTCAGTCAAAAGTTCAAACAGTTCTTAAGTCCTAGTGCCAATGTTTCAACTTAAATTATTTAAGCTAAGTCTTTTGAAATTAATGCAAATCACTCCTATCAAGTCACTTAAATTATACACTTTCACTTAGGATGGTGTCCACTAAAATTGGTAAGCACTCCTATTCTGATTGAAACTGGTCACCTTAGCTTGGGTTGTATGTTAATGTCTTATGTTAACCCTCAAATGGAATCGAGCCCCACGCTGGGCGCCACGTATTCTACCTCCTCTCTGTACCAGGAAAAGATGTTTATCTTAAAGGCGCTTGACACTTAATTGATGAGCAAGGACTATATCTTAGAGTTTTAACTTAGAGATTTTTTTGATAATCTGAGTTTATTGATCATTGAAAACAAGTTAATATCACTTTCATACAGTAGAATTGAAGCGTCGTGGCTGGTTGGTAACTCCGGGTCCTGGTATGATGCTGGATACGGCCTGGGCAGGAACCACGCCCGAGTGGATGTGGAGTTCTGGAATTTCTCAAGTTCTGGAATTACTTGAGGTTCTGGAATTTCTCGAAGTTCTGGACGCACACGTTCCGGGGTTCGATTTTAAGACGTGATTCACGTGCAAGTCCCTGTACGGCACTCCATTTATTTGTGGCACTTTTAAATAGATATGACCTTTTAATGATTGCATCTACTCGTACAATGAAATGTGACAAGTGTTACTAAATCCTTGATTCAGATACTTCATTGAATCGAAAATGTTCCTAAACAGTCACTTGAAAAACAGGATGATTGCATTAAATATTTGACCTTGTACTGGTGGAATTAATGTGTAAAATGTTAAATTCGTGACGTGAGCTTACTAACACAGGCACGGTAAATTAGAATGTTCTGTAGGATTGCCGTTTATAGTCACCACAGTTCTTAATGCACAGTTTATGAAGGTTCGGAACACATTGGCACATTTGCAATAAGCTTAGTAAATGAAATAGCACTCGGAAAATGTCCTATTCCGTCGATAAGCAAAGTAAATAATCATTAAAGAAAAATGGTACTCGGAAAAAGTCTAACTCCATAAATTGTGTGTTCACTTTCAAACCAATACCATCTTCTAGGTACCCGAAGCAACCTATCGATGATGGGTTCATAACCTTACCCAGCAGGGAGAGAGAGAGAGAGAGAGAGAGAGAGCCGGAGAGAAGGTTCTTAGCGTGTTCGCCCCTATAGGGAAGCTAAAGCGAACACATAGAAGGGCAAGGTGGACAAGGAAAACAACAATGCACAATACAACATCAAACACGAGGAAAACACACACTTACTTAAGGAAACTGCCGTGGTTAGAATATTATTTTTAAAGGTAACAGTGACAGTGCCTTATTTAAAAAAATTTGAGTGAATAAAACCCACCATTTGTAAAAATAAATGATTTTAATCCACCTTTTTAAAGAAAACATCTTGCAATAAATTAAAGAAAACAGAAACTCAACTAGAAATTAACTTCCTTAAAATTCTTAACATTAATAAATTGTCACTACACTCCAAGACTCTTAATAGTGGAAAGATTTAAATTAACAGGTGGAGAATCGAGCAATACGACAAGATTAGTTTTAAAATAAAATAAATAAAATGCTGACCTAGATAAAAACATTAATGGCACACAAGAATTAAAACTTCTTATCGACCGGTCGCCTATGCTAATAATTAATCCCTAAACTCTAAAAATTAATTCAAGGTTGAAGTTACATTCTCTACCATAAAACCTTTCCTGCACGGCAAGCCTTCACAAGAGTTAGTATTTTTAAACACCCCGAACAAACGAAACAGGTTACAAATTTACTAGAGAAGAAAAAAGGTAAAGGGCAAGAACATACAAGGTAACTATTCACTTAGAGGACACGAAAGTCAAAACATCCACATTAAGAAAGTACCAAGCAAAAGCCACGCCTCCAACAATCACGTCAGCAAAAACGTTGCTAAGGCAACAACAACAAAAGCATGTCCACGAGGACACAACTAATACAGGAAAATGCCCTTGAACCAGAAAAATAAAATAATAAGAGACCGAAAGAACAGAGCGGAAACAATAATTGACATGAACAAAAGGCCCAAAATAAATTATTAAGCAAGATCGAATTTCAAACAAAATCTTGCAATTGCTTTGCCGAAACAGAAATTTCCAGAAATTTTAACCAACAGAAAACACTTTTGAGCTTAAAGCAATATAATTTTAGTCCACAGCGAACTTTTCTGCTATAACACTAAGCTGTAGCTTCTTCCTGTTTACATTGCGATGTAACACACATACAGTCGTTACACAGTTTATTATTATTATTATTATTATTATTATTATTATTATTATTATTATTATTATTATTATTATTATTATTATTACCAAAAAGTAACTTTTCTCACATCGGGCCAGGAGATTTCTTAAAGATTTTCCATCTTCTTCGAGGATACATTTTCACACAGTAAATGAATTAAAAGAACTTCCAGTTTCGATCCATGAGTACGAGGTGATGCTGAAAGGTTGCCTTGTAATATACCTTCACCACATGGTTTTCAAACAGACGAAAAAATTGCAGTTAACTGCTTATGCCACACCAAAAATTACTCGAGGCCAACAATCAGTCTGTAGGGCAGCCAAAAGCCCACGAGGGACTTAATTTAGCCGTTCTCAAAGCTAATATTCCCAGACATATTGCTGGGGCAACACACGCGTCTGTCCGCCATGGCGATATTACACGAACTGCCTGCGTGCTAACTGCAAACAAAGCGTGGCGTCTACTTCAGCAGACAATTATTCTAATGTTTAATCCTAAACCATTTTAGCGTAATGATAATTACATTCATGGTTTGTATAATTTTTATAATTTATAAAATATAAGTTATATAAATTAAACAATGTCATAATTTATTCTAAGGATCTTTCTGAGCACAACATAACCTACTTCTTATGGACCCTTATTCCACTCACCTGTTGTGACATCCTTTTGCTTCTATTATATCTCCTATCAATCAATCTTCAAACAATGCCAATCTGCAATTAGGGCAGTCGCCCAGGTGGCAGATTCCCTATTTGTTGTTTCCTAGCCTTTTCTTAAATGATTTCAAATAAATTGGAAATTGATTGAACATCTCCCTTGGTAAGTGATTCTAATCCCTAACTCCCCTTCCTGTAACATAATACATGCCCCAATATGTCCTCTTGAATTACAACTTCATCTTCATATTGTGATCATTCCTACCTTCAAAGACACAACTCCAACATATTCGTGTACTAACGCCATTCCACGCCATCTCTCCGCTGACAGCTCGGGACATACAACTTAGTCGAGCAGCTCGACTTCTTTCTCCCAAGTCTTCCCAACCCAAACTTAGCAACATATTTGTAACGCTACTCTTCGGTCGGAAATCACCCAGAACAAATCGAGCTGCTTTTCTTTGGATTTTTTCCCTTTCATGAATCAAGCAATCCTGGTGGTAATCCTGGTGAAGATTTCCTTGTTGTATGAGCTTCACCCTTATTTCGTTTCCTTTTTCGTTCATTATCCTTCCAGTTATCCATATTTGTCTTCCTTTCTCTTGTTTTATTCAAGCTTTTTGACTCGTTGAACTAAAGATTCAACACATGGGCGTCCATCTTGAATGAGTGGCATAGACATTTCTTCCAGGCAAAGAAGTTTTGTAACAAACAAATGACTATCACAGTCCGCATGCGGACCCAAGCTAACATAATTCATTAACAACTGGCAAAGCCAACTAAATTATAGCGTACACGGGAGATAAGATAAAATAAATGTGACGCAACAAATAAAGAAGAGAAAAGAAAAGAACACACGGACATGAATTAGACTGAGGAGCGTAAACGGAAGTATATTTAAGGAATGGGAGAAACAAATTTCAATTTGCTACAACCACAACATTACAATAATAATGTATAGTTGATTGCATTTATCATTTCGTTTAACAATACATTAATAAATAGAGGGCCAAATGCCGGTTATTAAATTTAAATTTTAGGAGGCCCTGGAAGTACGGTAATGTGCGTATGAGTCAGAAAATAAACCATGCCTGAAAGTAGTAAAAGAATGATTCCAAAACGAAAATTATACTAGCACACAGCATCGAACAATTCATTAATAACAGTGTAATAGAGACCACAAAACATGAATCGGAAAAACAGAAAGAAATCCACCAACCAAAATTAATAATAATAATCCCAACAAAATAAAGAAACAGAAAAGTTAACACGACGATAATCTCAATTAAATAAAACGAATGGAATATTTTACTTCTCATGGGCGCATATACCGCGTTCCAGAATTACCCCCATTTTCCATTTACAATTACAACTGGAATGTTGAATTTTATAAAAATCTTGAGGATTCATCTTGTGTTATTAAAATGTCGGATGCAGAAGAGATCCCAGTTTAATTTAATGAATAAACCGTTACCAACAGGTCCATGAAAAGATAGGCGTAATTTCAAATTACAGTTGCGGGGTTGGCTTGATACAATTCCGACAGCTTTGCCGAAATTTCCCACAATTTATTGTCAATGATAGTGTGTTACTTAGATTCTTCTTCTTCAATAAATCCAGCAGTAACACAGTTTGGAAACGCGTAAAAATATATCAGTACGTACATCCTTGAGTATCCAGTTTAATGTTCGGTAATCAAATAGCTTACGTGCTTAGGATATTTTTGAAATGAATCACACGCTCTCGTCAATTCAGAGGTCCCAATTACCTATCACAAATTAAGCATCAATAGTAAAATAGTAATCACACAGAAGTTAAGGCCAAAGCCTTAATTTGCATGGCTACTAGCCTGGAGTGTCAGACTCCATCTCACCAACACCCTATCGCATCCTTCACAACTAGGTACAATCTTCCTCCATCTTGTGCAATGGCTCGAGCACAAGTCCTCTCTGCGAGAAGACGGGAGGAGAAGCGCTCGCAACGCACAGAGCAGAAGTCAGTAATGCTCAAGCGCGCAACTCGTTGATCCACATATTGAACGAATGGGAAGATGGAAGCCATTGACGTAATAATTGCTGAGTACAGATTTAAGTAGGCAAGTTTCGATCACACAAATTAACGGCAATTCAAACCATGGACCATGAGGGTAGATAAATTCTCCATACACAATTAAAATTGTCCAAATAAGTAGGTTCGCTTAAATTCATGTCACAGATATAACTTATTTCTTACAAAGTAAATTGAAAATGACAATACAATACAATACAATACAATACAATAGTATTTTATTTCGTCCAACTGATCATACAGTGATATGGGACACGTCAATAATCATATTTACAGTAACAAAGGATAAAACAGTAATATACAAGCCAAGATAAATAAAGAGAAATATACAATGTGGTAAAGAGGCACAGATTTAAAAAAAATGATACATAAGTTAATTTTCAAGCGCTAAGTATTCTTCAATAGAATAAAAACAATGGTTAGAAACAAATTTGAATAATTCTTTCTTAAATTTTGAACATGGTTTTATCTGCTTAATATAGTCTGTTAATTTATTAAATAAATGTAATACTGCATAACTCAAACTTGATTCATATAGCTTAGTTTTGTGTGGTTCTATGTGCAGACTGTTTCTATTTCTAGTATTATACCTATGTACATCAGAGTTTATGGTGTAGCTGTTTACATTCTCCTTCATATATACAAGTGTATGGAAGATATAAAGGCTAGGCAATGGTAAAATAAAATAAAGTTAAAAGTATTTCTTGCTGCTTGTCCTCCTGCCGACACCGGCCATTCCTCTAATTATTTTCTTTTGTAACTTAAAGATGACTTCGCTATATCGTGAATTCCCCCAGTAAATGATTCCATAGGTTAGTATGGGGTGGACATATGAAAAATACATGATTTGGCAGGACTTTAAATTAAAACTATTTTTCAAAGATATTATCATGAAATAAATTCTACTAAGCTTTTTCCCTATAAACTCTGTATGTTTTCCCCAGGTTAATGATTCATCCATCCACAAGCCAAGAAACTTTGTTGATGATGAGTACTCAATTATGGTCTCTCCAAATGATATTGGACTAATTTCCATATTTAAATTAATCTTATGGTGAAATCTAATCACAGAAGTTTTCTGTTTACTTAAAATTAATTTATTACCTTCAAGCCAGCTCAGGATATTACTTATTATATTGCCTCCCTTCAATTCTAACCCTTCAGAATTTTCATCAGCTACAAAAACAGTAATATCATCTGCAAACAAAGTTAATTGCACTCCTTGAATATCATCGACAATTTGGACGATATCATTAATAAATACTAAAAATAATAATGGTCCTAAAACTGACCCCTGTGGAACGCCATGATCTATGTATCTGGCACAGGAATACACATTCTTAATTACATTTTTGCTCAAATCAGTCCCGGTATATGATATTTCAACAATCTGTCTTCTATCCCCTAAAAATGATTTGAACCAGTCATAGGCCATTCCCCGAACTCCATGCATGTATAACTTTTCTAAAAGCAAGCTGTGGTCAATTATATAAAAAGCTTTTGTTAAGTCCAAGAAAATACCTAAACATGCACCCTTTCCATCTAGTGTGTCATATATCTGTTCAATAAAGTTAATGAATGCTGTGGTAGTTGATCTATTTTTAAGAAAGCCATTCTGGCAACCAGCTAATATATTATGCTTCTCTAAGAATGATAACAGTCTATCGTACATAATTCTTTCCAGTATTTTGGAGAGTACAGAGGGAGGCAGACCAGCCTATAGTTACCAGCATCTTCTTCACTACCCTTTTTATGTATCGGAACCACTTTGGTTACCTTGAACTTGTCTGGAAATTTACCAGTGGTTAGTGACAAATTTATCAAATAACAGAGTGGCTTGATTATGTATTGGTAACAGCATTTAATAAGGTAGTTTGAATAACCATCTAAACCAGAAGACTTCTTTTTACCCATCTGTTTTATTATATTATCTATCTCTTGCTCAGTCACAGGAGTAACAAACATGGATGATACATTCCTGTGAACTGTATTCAAGTTTGTTCTTGTCACTGATGTTTGAAAATTTTCCGTTAACCTCAAAACTGCTTCTAGAAAATAGTTACTAAATCTTTATGCAACTTCTTCTGGATCGCTGACTTCTTCCCCTGCATTTGTAAGAGTAATATTATTTTTTAATGGAACTGGAGTACCTTTCTCCCTTTTTATAACGTTCCACATACATTTAGACCTGTTTTTCGAATTTTCAGCGCATTCTCATTATGTAATCTTTTGGCAGCTTTCAAAACTTCTTGATATATGTTCTTATATTTCTTATAATAATCCTTCAATTCAGATGAGGTGTTACTCCCTTTCACACATTTGCTTAAAAACCTTAATCGTCTACTTGAATTTCTAATTCCTGTTGTAATCCACGCATTCCTATAATTCTTTACAATTACCATTTTGAATGGCATTGTCACTTGATAATAATAGTCAAACAGACCCAAAAACTCACTGAAGGCCACATTAGTTGTGTTATTTCTATATACACTCTCCCAAGTTTCCTTGGCCAATAACTGGTTAAAATATGAAATATTTTCCTTGTTACACATTCTAGTTTCCCTGTAAATTACATTGTTATTTTTTAAATTATGGTTTCCTATTACCTTAAAATTTAGATGCACAATTTGAGCAAAATGATCTGAAAAACCTGTATCATAAATTTCTATTTCATAGTTCCACATTTCCTCATTCAATACAACTTGATCTACTGCTGACTTTGTATCCCCAGATATTCTAGTTGGTTGATTTACAACTGCCTTTAGACCATACAAGGAAAACAACATTTCTAGCCTTTGCTTATCTCGCCAACCATTATTCCCTAAAAAATCTACATTGAAGTCGCCCATGATTATTACATTTTTGTTCTTATTCTGTAGGTCATCTAAAATAATTTCAATATTATTGTAAAAGTTTCAACATTACTAGAAGGATTTCTATAAATGCATATAAGTATTAACTTATAATCCACTAGTTTAACAAAGCTAGCCTCGAAATGCTCCTCTACATTCAGATATTCAAATTTACCCAACTGCTTACATTTGATATTATTATTCACATATATACATGAACCTCCACACTTCATTTTCTTTCTACAAAACTAACTTCCAGGAGCATAACCTTCTAATACAAAGTTTGAAATCTCATCCTCTATCAACCAATGTTCAGTTAAGCATAAAACATCATACCCTTGTAGGTTATCTGCCAACAGAACCACCATACTTAGAATTTTATTTCTTAATGATTGAACATTCTGGTGGAACAAATTTAGCTCTCCCTTTAGATTATAACTATTGCTACCTTTTACCTTAAAAAATCCTGCTCAAGTAATACTGGTCGTTTGCTAGTCCTACTTGACGTTCTTATTTCTGGCTGTTTAGCTTGCCCTCCTTCAGTTCGTCCTGATGGTGTCCAACATCCAACTTCTCCAGTAACTCCTCTCCTCGTTTATCCAACTGACTGCTATTGACGATCTCAATGGTTTCCTCACAAGTTTTCCCTGTGTACTTGGTGCTTTCTAGTATTGCTGTATCTGATGATTGTGGTAGAATCACATTAATCCCTTTCAGCTGATTTTCTTCTCCTAGGCATCCTTCTTTAGTGGTAGCACTCACCTCAACTCTTCTTACTTTCATTACTTGCAAATGTTCTGCAACTTCCTCATCTTTATCGAACAGCAGTGGTATGGCATTATTCATGATAGTTGTTCCTGGTGTCTGTTGTATTTTCTTTCTTATCATATTACATAGCTGCTTTTTCCGTCTTCTGCTAAGATGCATGCCATGATTTGTGAAATATTCTCGATCCATATTGCTCATATCAATTATTTCTGTATTTTGAAAGCATTTGACAATTTTCTGTAGCCGCCTGTTTGTATCATCAAATAAGTTATTTACACAAGACCATTCAATTAAATCATGTCGATGTGGAACATTACGTAATATTACATTGGTGGTCTTTAATTTGCAAAGTGCTTTCCTCACCCCAGAAATCACATTTCAAGCTTCATTTCTAGCAATATCATTCGTCCCTGCCATAATGACCACGTAGTCATTCTCATTAAGTGTTCCCATCTCTTCCATATCTGACCGAAGAACCTCTTTGAACAGAGCACCTGGCTTGACAAAACCTACAACTTCAGTCTCCGGTAGCATATCACCAAGTTCGACAGCAATACCCCGACCATGGCTATCCCCGTACACAACTACCTTACATTCTTTCTTCTTCAACCCCAGTGCAGGCTTCCTTGTAATGGCTGGTACGTTATTAACCTTTACACATTCTTCTTCACTAGAGGTAACTGATTCAGGGACCTGGAGCTTATTCCTTAATTCAATAAGGCCTACGCCCCGATCATGATTAGTTTTAGGCCTACTGCTGCAACTCCTCGTACATACTTCCGACCATGTCTCAGTTTGCACATCAGTCACACCATTTAAACTAAGTCTATTACGTTTAATACTTTCAATGTCTTCTCTTAACATTCGAATAATTTCATCCCTTGAGGCCAATTCGGATAATAAATTAACACAGTCAACACACTTTCCCGCTTCCGCATGCACGATGCGTGCGTCACATACACAAACATTTCGCGAATTATTTTCCTTTTGGCCTTTGACCTGATCCACACTTCCACTGGTATTTGACACCTTCTTCTTCCCGTCGTTAAATTCTATGCACTCACTACTTTCCATTAAACTATTACATTTCTGAAAATTCTCAACAGCTTGAGGAGCAACACGACTGGCCGTCGCCATGTTCAAACAAGGTACACTAACATAAGACTACAGCTTCCTAGTTCTATCGATGAGCACAATATTGAGCACTTGATTAAGGGTAATTTAACATGAATAATTGCAGTGGTAGCATCGCGAATATTTTCTTCAAGCCAAACATTCAGAAGTGACCTAATTTAGCTTAATTCTAATGATGTACTATTCCATAACCACTAAACCAGTTATGGCTAAACTGCGCTTCTCGGGAACTCGAGCTCCGGAAGCGCTCCTGACGCGTTCCTGCCGTTTGCATGCAGAAAGCAGTGCTGTTGTTGTGTCGAGGTTTGAAGAGTAGGGAAGTTTTGCATTGTGTCCTCGTGAAAATGACACATTTATGCATAGTCGGCTTGTCATCCTGTCCGTTTTCGAGGAGCTTTGAAGACTTCTAGGCGCTTAACATTAACTTCGATTTATATATCATGCCTTTCTCCATTTTGGCTGAGATCTGAATATCAATGCTCAAGGGCAAATTTCCAAAATCCCGAAATTTGTACGGTTTTTAATAAAGAACTTCCTTATTAGTATCAACCTCGAATACACAAGCATGCAGGTAAGTTGCTAAAATTATTTCAATGTTCGTTTCCAGCTATGCATGCGACTGTAATTTCTCTCTTCTTCTCAGTTATGATATTGAACAAATCCTAGCACGGCGAGGGTTTACTGAACTTGAACCTGAGCAAGTCCGTGCGGTTTTTAATGCGAAGCCTCTGTGTTCCAAATACAAAACACTTTACACCAGTCGTGACTCGTGTGTAGGTTGAACATTAGTAGCTCAACGTACAAAAAGAATGAAATACGTAGAGATAACAATAAAATTTCGTTCCTTCGTTTGTTGATCACGTTTACGGAGAATATTTTCTGAATTATGTAAATCACCTTCATTGTTCCAAGTAGAGTACTTTTCTGGTTACACAATTTAAACATGGCCAAGGGCACAGTCTATTTAAATATCTAACCCCACACAAACGCGGTATTTCTGAATAATTAGAAAGTGGTGATGGTTGTGATTATTGTTTTAAGAATAAGTGTAACTAGGCAACCATCTTCTTCTTTTTCTTTTTCAGTAAATATTGTGACAATTTCCTCATATCGACGTTGACATTAACCATCTTTGCTTCACGGAGTATGGAATCTGCATCTATAATTATCTTTGGAATACGACGGAACAACAACATTTCAATATAGTCATTTATTTAAATGAAATAATTCAGTATAAAACTGGAGAAAATAGAGCAATATTTTTTAAATTCACGGCATGATTTACACTGACTGACAGAGCAAATGCATCACCAAGAAGGAGTGGTTCGAAAGGGATGAAAGTTGGGGAAAAAACAGAGACGGCACGGACGAATAATTGATGTTTATTTCAAACCGATATGCAGGTTACACAATGCGCACGGCATCGACTCAGTAGGATGTAGGACCACCGCGAGCGGCGATGCACGCAGAAACACGTCGAGGTACAGAGTCAATAAGAGTGCGGATGGTGTCCTGAGGGATGGTTCTCCATTCTCTGTCAACCATTTGCCACAGTTGGTCGTCCGTACGAGGCTGGGGCAGATTTGCAATCGGCGTCCAATGAGATCCCACATGTGTTCGATTGGTGAGAGATCCGGAGAGTACGCTGGCCACGGAAGCATCTGTACACCTCGTAGAGCCTGTTGGGAGATGGGAGCAGTGTGTGGGCGGGCATTATCCTGCTGAAACAGAGCATTGGGCAGCCCCTGAAGGTACGGGAGTGCCACCGGCCGCAGCACATGCTGCACGTAGCGGTGGGCATTTAACGTGCATTGAATACGCACTAGAGGTTACGTGGAATCATACGCAATAGCGCCCCAAACCATGATGCCGCGTTGTCTAGCGGTAGGGCGCTCCACAGTTACTGCCGGATTTGACCTTTCTCCACGCCGACGCCACACTCGTCTGCGGTGACTATCACTGACAGAACAGAAGCGTGACTCATCGGAGAACACGACGTTCCGCCATTCCCTCATCCAAGTCGCTCTAGCCCGGCACCATGCCAGGCGTGCACGTCTATGCTGTGGAGTCAATGGTAGTCTTCTGAGCGGACGCCGGGAGTGCAGGCCTCCTTCAACCAATCGACGGGAAATTGTTCTGGTCGATATTGGAACAGCCAGGGTGTCTTGCACATGCTGAAGAATGGCGGTTGACGTGGCGTGCGGGGCTGCCACCGCTTGGCGGCGGATGCGCCGATCCTCGTGTGCTGACGTCACTCGGGCTGCGCCTGGACCCCTCGCACGTGCCACATGTCCCTGCGCCAACCATCTTCGCCACAGGCGCTGCACCGTGGACACATCCCTATGGGTATCGGCTGCGATTTGACGAAGCGACCAACCTGCCCTTCTCAGCCCGATCACCATACCCTTCGTAAAGTCGTCTGTCTGCTGGAAATGCCTCCGTTGACGGCGCCCTGGCATTCTTAGCTATACACGTGTCCTGTGGCACACGACAACACGTTCTACAATGACTGTCGGCTGAGAAATCACGGTACGAAGTGGGCCATTCGCCAACGCCGTGTCCCATTTATCGTTCGCTACGTGCGCAGCACAGCGGCGCATTTCACATCATGAGCATACCTCAGTGACATCAGTCTACCCTGCAATTGGCATAAAGTTCTGACCACTCCTTCTTGGTGTTGCATTTGCTCTGTCAGTCAGTGTATAAGGTAATATTGAGATGGATACTTAACAAAATTGAGTATGGAGACTCAACATATAAAGTGGGACACGACTGAAGTCGTACAGACGCGGCAACTTACATTGCCCACTGTTGACAACTCTCACTCTCTTGGCTTGAACGTAGGAGAAACATATACAACCAAGGCTATGAAATTGCTAGGCTTTCTCTAACGCTTCACAGAAATTTCTGACCCCATTGCTCGTCGTCACTTTTTCATCACGATCATTCACCATCTCTTAAACTACTGCACTCCGATTTGGACAACAGCCTCCCCTTCCAATACTAACCAGTTAGACAGAGTAGTGTCCTTCTTTGCAGCGATTGTACGGAACAGAAACCCCAAGCTCAGAAATCTGTCTACGCAGCAGGTATTACGGGCAATAAATGTGTCACCGCTGCACATCAGGCGACAGGTAGCTGATTTGAGTTTCCTCCACGGGATCTTAAAATGGCATTACCGCTCGGAACATCAAATCAAATCAAAATCAAAATCTCTTTATTTACAAATGAGGCGTCTACCTCGGTGGCAAATGGTACACTAAAATACATTATTGTCAAGCACTAAATATTAAATTAACAAGAGAAGAAAATTTTCCTATAATACAAAATATTGAACGTAGAAGAAACATATACAACCAAGGCTATGAAATTGCTAGGCATTCTCTACCGCTTCACAGAAATTTCTGGCCCCATTGCTCGTCCTCACTTTTTCCTCACGATCATTCACCATCTTTTAAACTACTGCACTCCGATTTGAACAACAGCCTCTCCCTCCAATACTAACCAGTTAGACAGAGTAATGTCCTTCTTTGCAGCGACTGTACGGAACAGAAACCCTACGCTAACAATGTTTTCTATTAAACACACAGCTCATCCTAAATAAATTTACATTGTTTACAAAATTCTACTTATAATATCTCCTGTACTACTTACAAATATAGTCAACTGATATATAGTATGTGGAATTACTTCAAATGATACTGTACAACTGGTATAAGATTAAAATTTACATTGCATTTATTTACTTTTTCTTTACTTTACCCATTCTGGAAGCTAAATAGCATAACGACCTGCTGCGTCTTAACCAGAGCCCCTTTTGCCACCAATTTTCAGAGTTTCTGAAGGGCCTTCACAGCTACTGTAGCAGTCCTAGGGCCCTCGAAGTCCCCACACATCTTGTTTCACTCTTCTATCTCCGTGTTCCTTCCCGCTCCGCCAGAACCAAAGACCTTCTCCACATTCCTCACACTCAGCACTCAATATTTCAATGATCTTTCCTAATCCCCCAACAATACTTAACAATATCCACAGGAGACAAGAGCTTGACATAGCATCAAATAAAAGCATATTGGAGAGGAGTGTAAATAGCCTCTTAAGGATAAGTTGATGTGAAGGGATTACGCCGTCATCTTGACACACGACGACTTGGCTTTGAACATGGACTTTATGATGGTTTTAGATTTGGATAGTTGCTATTAGTAGGCCGTGTACGTGATATTGTTATATTTTGTTATATTTTATTGTGAAAGTTTACATTTGTTAATTTGCCTGTTGACAGTGCAAGTGGAATTTGCTCAGTGTAGCTGTATCTTGTGTTTCGTGAATAAATAAAAAGCATCGTATAAGCTGAGCATTTATTATTATTATTATTATTATTATTATTATTATTATTATTATTATTATTATTATTATTATTATTATTATTATTATTATCGCCGCATTTCACGCTAAGGATCGTCGCCAAAATTCACGACAGACGCGACCGGTGTTCTGTCGTACGGTCGGAGCTACGGAATTTAATATTAATATGAACTGTTTGCTGTGATAATTTCAAGATTGGAATTACAAATTATCGATCGTATAAATATTGATTTTATTAATTGTAATTTATGCACGCTTGGCCAATAAAAATATATGCTATTATTTTACAGTGCGTGGCATTCAAGATATGTAGTTCCTTTAGTGTGTGCTACATCAAGATGAGTTAATACGGTATGTGAGGCAGCAGGACAACGCAAAGGTGGACTGTAATACTTCACCTGATCCCGGCGGAGGTGGCTCTACATAAGTCCTTGCTTTTATGTTCACTAATACATCATACTCTTTCAGGTTATTTTCTTTATTTTGATTCTTGCGTACATATCATTTACAATCGTCAGAGCAGAAAGAATATTCGGAATATGAGATTGGATATTATATCTTCAAATAAATCAAGGTACCGTAGGACATAGTATATCTTCAATTAACAATTTCAAGCCACATTTAATGTTGATCATGTATCTAGGTCTCATTTATCTGAATTTTTGGATGTTAGTCTTCACTAATATTAATGTCAGTGTTAAACGGGTAAATTAGGATCTTCGAAACAACGATTATGCTTCGAGTGTAATAATATTTGTACTATTATGACTGATTAGAGAGTAGTAATTCAATTTCAGAGTATTCAGCAGATTTAGCAGATTTGTACGGTAACTTTTATTTTGCAGGAGAATCGAGGACAGTGTAAGCTACGTAACTATTATAGAATCTTTGTTTATTAGGTGGACGAGTTATTGAATCTACGAATTTTGGAAATTCTACGAATATTGAATCTACGTGTTTATGAGTCCACGAGCTACTGAATTGACGTGTTATTTAAGTTACGTGTTATGTTGCAGTGATATTTTATAAGAGGTATTTGTTGAATAGAGTCTTCGGGTATAGAAACTAATAGATCGTCTGTAGCAATGAAATAATAAAGGTAATAGAATATAGCAATCTTCGATATTAATCAGAGAATATTAGAAACCTTATGGCGAGTTCTGCTCCTGTTATTTATTACAGATGTATTTCCAAGAGAATCTGACCAGAATTGATCCAGTAACCACCAGCAGTATTACTGTAATATGTGTTCGTGCATGAGACGTGTCTGAACGTAGTTTAAAAATTATTGTAGTGTATTATAGCATCTTATTAGAAATTAGTGTTTCTGCGAATACTGTGATATATTTGTGTAGTACAGAACCTGTAGTACCTGTAGTAACTCTCTTACTAGAATTCAGTTGTAGTAATTAGAGTAGACATAACTGCAGCTTAGAATTGTACGATCCTTGTGTATTATTTTCTGTTTTTAGTAATTAACAGCAATTTTCATCCAGTTAGGGTGTTGTAGGAAAAAGGTCGCACAACTGAGTAGTATTGCAGTGTAGTAGTAGCCTGTATTAATTACTTTATTGTTGTGTCATCTTTCTGAACTATCCTAGACAATATTTCTTTCCTTTTATTTTTATTTTGCGCAGAAAAATTTATTTTTCCTTCCCTTTTAATTATTAAGTAAACAATGACTAAGGAGTGCAAGTGTAGGAACTGTGGGCGTGGCCAGGCATTAAGGAGAATGAGGGAGAAGTTGGAGAGTTTGAGGGAGATAATTAGGATTCTATCAGATGACAGGAAGGAAGGTAGGCCTCCCTCAAACAATGAACAGGATACAGTAGGTGTAAATAAAGTGTTGGGAATGAAAGGGGGAATTGTAGAAGACATGTGGTCTAATGCTTTAAGGGTAAGGAGATTGCAGGCTAAGGATTCCATTCAGGATCAAAATTCAAGACATGTATCTCTGGGAAATCGGTTCGAGTCACTGGAGGTAGAACAACCGAGGGAAGGTGAGGAACAGGGAACCGATGCTGAGAAGTGTGGAAGTAGGAGGAAGGGATAAGGTATGAAAGGGAAATGTAGATTAGATGATAGGAAAGTACAGATGGAACAGGGTCATGGGAGGGAGAAAAGGGAGGAGGAAGTAGCTTCTGCAGCTGTCAGGAAATATCTGCGGACCAGGAGGGAATTGGATCAAGTGAAGTGGTTAGGGATGAGCCTCTGGTCATGGGGGATTCCATTGTTAGACACCTGAGAAAAGTGCGTGCAGGAAAGGGAACCAGGGTAGAGTCTTATCCAGGAATTACGTTAAAGCAGATGTTGAGGAAAGTAGAAGAGAAGGAGACGGGAAAGGAGGAGGTGGTAGTGTTTCATGTTGGTACTAACAACGTAAGACAAGCAGGTATAAGTACCTCCATAGTTGGGATGTGTAGGAGCTGGCAAATGCAGCACGGGTGTTTAAGAAAGCGGAGATTGTTATCAGTGGAATACTGTGTAGGAGGGGTACGCACTGGAAGATGATTGGGAATTTAAATGAGACCATTGAGTGGGTATGTGGGTAACTGCGAGTGGGATTTCTAGATCCTAATGGGTGGTTAGGAGGTGGGTAGGGATCTGCGCTCATATCGCTTTCACTTAAACCGCATTGGTACATACTGTATAAGTTAGGAAATTTGTTTAGAAGGGTTATAAGGAGGTACATTGAGGGAAGTCGAGTGGCCTAGGGAGCGGTGATAAGGGAACAGGGAACTGGAAGTAAAGTATTCATGACACAAATATGTTAGTGCTGAACTGTAGAAGTATTGTAAAGAATGGTATTGAATTAAGATATTTAAATATATATACAGGGTGATGCGAAATTCGCGCACTTGGGCGTCGCAGCACGACTCCTCACATGCCAGCAAAAAAATTCTGTCATGAAAGTTCGTCCTGCGAGTATATCCGGGAGAAAATATCGTTGAAATATGGCAATCTGGCTACACTGTAACCACATGCAGGGTAATTTGTTAAGAATGAAGCCATGTTTTCCAGTGTTGACTTAGTTAAATGTAACAAAGGCTTTTCAGTCTGTCAAACACACAGCAAGTACAATGTAAATTATAATACTATAAACATACCTGTAAAAAACGCACTAACATACAAAGAATGACATGTTTAGTTCTACAAGAACATCCTCAGATTCTATCAAATCACTTTAAAAACAATCTTATATATGTACAGTATTGTTTACGTAGCGCAAACTTGTCAATGATAGAGAGTTTAGTGATAACATGAAACAGTAATGACAAAAATACAAATATATACAAGTATTAATATAAATGAAAACTTACGTACTTATCTAGACTGCCGATGTTAAGTCCGTTGTCACAGGTCCTGACATAGTATTTGGTGACGACGGACTTATATAGTATATAGTAGCCCCTGTGTCTAAAGGAAATGGTGATAGACATAAAGCTGAAAATTACAGGCCAGTCAGTTTGACATGCATTACATGTAAGATTTGGTAATACATTCTTTCAGGTTATATTAGACATGTTTGCAAAATTAATAACTGGTTTGATAGAAGGCAGTTTGTGTTTAGGAAAGGATATTCCACTGAAGCTCGTAGGATTCCAGCAACATATAGCAGATATCCTGGATTCAGGAGGTCAAATGGACTGTATCGCGATTGACCTACCTAAGGCATCTGATAGGGTAGATCATGGGAGACTACTGGCAAAAATGAGTGCAATTGGACTTGACAAAAGAGTGACTGAATGGGTGGCTATGTTTCTAGAAAATATATCTCAGAGAATTAGAGTAGGCGAAGCTTTATTTGTCTCTGCAATAATTAAGAGCGGAATTACTCGAGGCAGTATTATTTGACCTTTATATTTTCTTGTATATATCAATGATATGTGCCTTTGCTGGCAGGACCTAGTGTTTACAGTGCACTATGTCTTCTGGTATGGGCTAGAGCAATTTTGTTACTTTCATTGACCTGTCTCAGCTTTATCCTTAGCTTTGACAAAATGAAAGTGACTGAGGTATGAGTAATGCTAGTAATGCCATTCCTTCTGCAGCCAGTCCCTGCTATGAATGGTGTGAAAATATTGCTCATAGGGTCAGTTGGTGCATGCATTTCAGTGGGCTTGGCAGACTGATGTGTAATAGCAACTTGTGGCTCGGTGAGGAAAGCAACGGGAGACTACCTCACTCCTCATTTCCCTAGTACGCCTCTTCAGTGATGCCTAGGCCATCTATGACAGCTGATGGCGGAACTGTTGAGGATCCAACCAGCCTTCGGGCTGAGGACTAAACATACAACACATCAATGATATGTGTAAAGAAGTGGAATCAGAGATAAGGCTTTTTGCAGATTATGTTATTCTGTACAGAGTAATGAATAAGTTACAATATTGTGATCAACTGCAAAATGACCTCAATAATGTTGTGAGATGGACAGTAGGCAATGATATGATGATAAACGGGGTTAAAAGTCAGGTTGTGAGTTTCACAAATAGGAGAAGTCCCCTCAGTTTTAATTACTGCGTTGATATGCTGAAAGTTTCCTTGGGGGATAATTGTAAGTACCTAGGTGTTAATATAAGGAAAGATCTTCATTGGGGTGATCACATAAATGTGATTGTGAATAATGGGTACAGATCTCTGCACATGGTTATGAGGGTACTTACGGGTGTTAGTAGGTACCGGTATATAAAGGATATGGCATATAAGTCTCTGGTAAGACCCCAACTAGAGTATGGATCCGGTATATAGGACCCTCAACAGTATTACTTATTGAAGAACTGGAAAAAATCGAAAGAAAAGAAGCTCGATTTGTTCAGGGTGATTTAGGACTAAAGAGTAGCGCTACAAACATATTGCAAAATTTGCTCTGGGAAGACTCGGGAGAAAGGAGACGAGCTGCTCGACAAAATTGTATGTTCCGAGCTGTCAGTGGAGAGGTGGCGTGGAATGACATCGGTAGACCCCATCAATGCAGTAATTAAATCTAAGAGGACTTTTCCTATTTGTGAACTTTCTTAGTTTTAATTATTGCGTTGATGGAGTGGACGTTCCTTTTGAGGATCATTGCAAGTACTTAGGTGTTAATATAAGGAAAGATCTTCATTGGGGTGATCACATAAATATGATTGTTAAAAAAGGGTACAGATCTCTGCACATGGTTATGAGGGTATTTAGGGGTTTTAATAAGGATGTAAAGGAGAGGGCATATAAATCTCTGGTAAGACCCCAACTAGAGTATGGATCCATTCTGTGGGACACTCACCAGGATTGCTTGATTCAAGAACTGGAAAAAATCCAAAGAAAGGGAGCTCGATTTGTTCTGGGTGATTTCCGAAAAGAGAGTAGCGTTACAAAAATATTGCAAAGTTTGGGCTCGGAAGACTTGGGAGAAAGGAGACGAGCTGCTCGACAAAGTGGTGTGTTCCGAGCTGTCAGTGGAGAGATGGCGTGGAATGACATCAGTAGACGAATGTGTTGGAGTGATGTCTTTAAAAGTAGGAAAGACCACAATATGAAGATAAGGCTGGAATTCAAGACAAATTGGGGCAAATATTCGTTTATAGGTAGGGGGTTTAGGGATTGGAATAACTTACCAAGGGATAAGTTCAACAAATTTCCAATTTCTTTGCGATCATTTAAGAAAAGACTAGGAAAACAACAGATAGGGAATCTGCCACCTGGCCGACTGCTCTAAATGCAGATCAGTAGTGATTGATTGATTGATTGATTGATTGATTGATTGATTGATTGATTGATTGATTGATTGATTGATTGATTGATTGATTGATTGATATGTTTGTGTGATGTCCTTAAAGGTAGGAAAGATTACAATATGGAGATAAAGTTGGAATTCAAGAGGACAAATCGGGGCACGTATTCGTTTATAGGAAGGAGAGTTGGGGATTGGAAGAACTTACCAAGGGAGATGTTCAATAAATTTGCAATTTCTTTGCAATCATTTAAGAAATGGCTAGGAAAACAACAGTTAGGTAATCTGCCACCTGGGCGACTGTCCTAAATGCAGATCAGTAGTGATGCGATGCGATGCGATGCGATGCGATGCGATGCGATGCGATGCGATGCGATGCGATGCGATGCGATGCGATGCGATGCGATGCGATGCGATGTGATGTGATGTGATGTGAGCTTTTATTTCAGCGTTTCGTCGAAGAGTAATCCATTATTGATCCAGTGTGGCTATATTTTAATATTATGGGCTGTACTTTATCCATTCTGAGATGATGCCACATTCTTCTCATTTTATCAGTACCTGTGTTGAGATGATTTATTCGTTACTTCATGGTACCACATTTGCTTATGTTCTTCGACTCGATTTTAATCTAACATTATTTATTTCTCCATTGAATTGAGTATGTTGTTGGAGAAAGTGAAGACCTCTTTCATATTTTATGAGTATCTTTATGTTTCTGCCATTGATTTAACGTTAATTAACGGGCCGATGTAAGGATTTCTATTAGAACCGCATTTAGAGGAGATGAGAATCAACCAACTCAAACTCATTCGGACCAAATTACATCCAAATTAAATCATGTTATTGTCAATTACAATCGAGATTAACTTATATCACGGTGACATATATTAAATCCATTATTAGGAAGATAATATTTAAACCACCATTTGTGGCAATGTTTTAAATCATTTTCAAGATACTAAAATATTCATTTGAAGATTTATTATTTATGATTTAGTCAATGTTAGATTATACGAAATTTCAAATGGACTAACGATCAAATATTTGTAAATTCAATTTTATACGGACTTGTCGTTTTTAAGGTCATTGATTAGATACGCCATTGTCGTTACTAAAGACCGCCGTTCTTCTCATGTTATCTTCAACAATGTACATTGTGTCCTCCAAGAAATAGCACTTCTTATGTAAGTAAACCAGCCATCCTCTAATTAAGTTTATTATTTGACAGTTAGAAATCCTCCACATTCCTTCATAGTAATTAATTATTATCATTGCACGAGACGCCTGTCTGTCCCAGGTATATTTTTTACTTTTACAATTATTTTAACATTGTGGTGAAACTGTCGTGAGAACCTACTCATGAGTTAGGAATCTTATGTTCTGCCAGAGCTAAGCGAAATACAAAAATAAACATAAACATATGATGATATGCGATATGATGAATATGAATATGCGCCGAACCCACATATGAGATATTTATTAAGACATCCTACCTAACGATAATTTTGATGTAATTATGATTCATGATGACGGGTAGGTCGCCTACGGGAGTCAAATCAAAAGACCTTCACCTGGCGAGCCGAACATGTCCTCGGACACTCCCGGCACTAAAAGCCATACGCCATATCCTTTTTTTTATGATTCATGATGTACATATCTGTTGTGGTTTGTAATGGATTATGATGAAGCCGTGGGATGAACAATATTGAGAGCGCATATTATAAATAATGTAACAGTTAGGCCTCATATATTTTCCCCAGGCTTAATTTACTTATAGACACTACGTCTCATTTTCGTCACCCACCTGTGCGGCTGGACTCCCAGTATGTCCTTAGATAGGCATCAACTGGATGTCCTCCATTTCTCTCTGTCCTGAGAATCTTCCTTCATTTACTTGTGACTTCTTCCTCTCTTCATATCTGTCCGCATTCCAAACTTTCTTCGTCATCTCTATCTTTTTCCTTCAAGTGTTCCCTCCATGATTCTTTGTAGCAGACAATTTCTACGAAATATGTGACCAATCCAAGAAGTTTTTCTCATCATCAACATGAAGTTCCTCTCCTCTCCCACCCTGCTCGGCATCTCGTCATTTCTCACTCTATCGGTCCATTTCACTTTCTCCATTCTTTTCGATAACCACATTTCGTAACTTTCTAAATATTTTTGTTCTTTCTGTCTGACTGTCCAAGTTTCAGAAACATAAAACACAACAATCCACACAAAACATTTGGCAGACCTCTTCCTAAGTTTCAAAAGTATGCTTCTAGCTGCCAGGAAGCTTTTTGCTCTCCCAAAAGCCCTCTCTCCCATGGATATTCTGCATCTCATGTCCTCTGTACACATTCCACTGGAAGTTATCAAACTTCCCAAATACTGGAATGATTGAACCTGTTCTAATACTACTCACTCTATACATATATTAATTGTGTCGTCTCCTGTTCCTATTTTCATTACTTTGGTCTTGGCAATGTTCAGGTTCGTTCCAAATTCTTTACCCACATTTACAATATTCTCCATCATTACCTGGAGCTCTTCTTCCATTTCTGCTAGCACAGACATGTCATCAGCGTCTCTCTCTTTGAGTCCAACCCTTCGTAAGGGTGTTGTAGCATCACGCGATAAGCCTTTTGCTGATCTGCCTCCAGGAGTCTCTGTTTTGTGCATGTTGACTTGCTTGTTGTAAGCTCATCCTGGTCAAGCTCTTGATTTGGTCCATCCTTTGTAACGATGGACGTCCTCTAGGTCTTCGGCCGTCGAATTTTCCCTGTATGATAAGTATTTCCATTGCCTACTGTCTTCTGGCAATGTGACCAAGATATCTGAGTTGTTTTTGGTTGATAAGGATCGACAGACTTGTTCTGACATCGAGCTGTTGCAATATCGATTCATTTGTACGTCATCAGCTTATTTGATGTTTTTTTCCTTTCTCCTCCCACTACAAGTACTTTGAAAAGTGTTGGTGACATACAACAACATATCTTACATCTCTTCCAATGCTTATCTCTTCAATTTGATCGTCTTCTCCTTGAACTACCACGTTCTGGCCCATATGCAATTGCTTTATCAACCTTCTACCTTTCCAATCTCTACCTGTATCGTTCTGAATCTTCCTCAGCATACACCAGCCAATTCTGTCACATGCTTTTCCCAGTTTACAAAAACAAACGTATATTTCTCAATTTACGTCCACAAATTTCTTGCCATCATCCGCTGACACCCAGTTACACTTCTGGTCCCTCTTCCTTTCCTGAATCCGAACCGATCTTCTCCTATATTCTCCTCTATTTTCTTTTCTGTTCTTCTTAGCACTATTCTGGTCACAGGCGTAGTGATATGACATACAAAACTAATTGTCCTATAATCCTTACATTGATTGGGGTTGTATTTCTTTGGTACACACCCACGGCATGCCCTTCTCTATATAACACTAATCAGAGAGAAAGAGAAAAGGGAAGCGATCCAACACTTCGGAAAACAAAGGTATAGGCCGAAGAAAGAGAAGGGCCACGAAGGGCGTGAAAATGAAAGACTCCCTAGGTCTCGAATTCTCCAACATCTTCGGGGCGAACAAGAGAAGACCAAGGGAGGTCGGATAGGATCGATGAAAGTGAGCAGACTGGCACTAGTAAGCGGAAGCAATGCCAGGACTCATCTAAGGGCCCAGTGGCCGTCAATCCACCCTTCCATATTTAGATCCCCTTTGGCCCTTTAATCGCCTCTTGCGGCAGGTAGTGTATGCCGTGGTTGTTATTCTACCGCCCCCACCTGCAGGGGGATATACTTAGAAACATAGACAATTAGTTTCACTGTTTTGCTGCCTGTTTTACGAAACTGAATTAAATTGGGTAATGATGGTGTAGGCCGCCCTTTAGAAATTAGTTTTTACCGGACGAGTTGGCCGTGCGGTTAGAGTCGCGGACCTGTGAGCTTGCATCCGGGAGATAGTGGGTTCGAATCCCACTGTCGGCAGCTCTGAAGACGGTTTTCCGTGGTTTACTTTTTCCACACCAGGCACATTCTGGGACCGTACCTGAATCAAGGCCACGGCCGCTTCTTCCCGACTTCTAGGCCTTCCCTATCCCATCGTCGCCACAAGACCTATTTGTGTCGGTGCGACCTAATGCAAATGACAAAAATATTTTTTCTATGAAATCTTAATCGACCAATCGTTTTTTATTAGCCCTTCGATTACACAATCACAAGGTTCACTTACTGGATTTTACATTTTGATGCACCGGTACCGTACTTGCTTTACAAGACCTTTTACGACGCACTGATTCAGTACGCGCTCCAGGTCTAAGAAAATCTGCTGTCGGATGAACGACCACGTCCTCACTGCCGGTTTTCTTGAGCACAGTTCCCCCATAAACCATGCCTTCCTACCGTAGCGCTGACCTTACCGCCGTGTGGATTCAAGGGCAGTAGAGATGGGGAGATTCTGAACGCGTGATTCATAATGAACGAATCATTGCACTGAACGTTTGAATCATGATCCAGTGAACGAAATAAATCGACATGTTTGTGAATCGAAAGGTGAATCGAGAGATGGCAACCATAACTCTTTACTTGTTTCCTCATTCCTCGTTCGTTCTGATTCATATCGCCAAATTGGGTATCTATCATTTTTGAATCAATGACAACATGTGAAGAACGACTCTTATTTTTTATCTAACGTGAACTAAAAGTCCGGTTCGCAAGTCAAATTCTCCTAACCTAACCTTACTGGATTTTTAAAAATAAGAAATTATCACGTCGTTTCAAGTCACAGACTTCACGGAACTGTAATATATACACAACTTCCAACTAGTTGAGTTCTCGTGAACTACTGTGAACTAACGTGTGAAACATCGGAGCTTCTCCGTTCTCGATCTCAGGCCAAGACCAACTACAATTCCTCAGACCTTAACCGACCTATCGAAACTGTCCATAATGGCGGCAATTTGAGTCCTAGCATGTGTTTGTTTTGATTTGTGTAAGTTGGTACCAATATTTACGGAAATTTGAATATTATTAATCATAGATTATATATATTTATAGTCTTAAAAGGCTATAGATCCTCCTTCATTGCCGTAGAAAGCTGTTTGTTCTCAAAGAGCTTATTTATTCCAACAAAATCGGTGGTGATTGTGTTAATGTGGATTCTGGTATTATTCTCTGAAAGTATTTTCTTTATTTTTAGTTACCCATGCGTTATGCTTATAGTTTAATGTGCTGTGTGCCTGGATGTAAGTAAGGGGTAGGGTACAAGCTTCAGTGTCCCTTTTTCCAAAAGACCTAATATTAAGGCAGAATGGGTTAAGAGCATTCGTAAGGAAAACTTCGAACCAAATTATGCATTATCAATTTGAAATAAAATTTATTGTTAAGGAAGATATTAAACACCCATAGAAGGTGGTGATCTAATTCGAGTGCCACGCAAACTTCCGAACTTAAAACTAATGATGCCTATCCTAGCATTTTCCCTTATAAGCCAACGTACCTTACTGCAAAGAAAATTATATCAGTCCCGGAAAGATCCAGAAAATGACCAAGATTTATGATTTAGAGACTAAAATAATCTTAAACGGTGGTGTATGAATGATGTAATTAATTTTCAACGTTTTACAATGTACATGTGTAAACTAAACCTAATCAATTCCCGTGAGTAAAAGTGAGGATTTTGTTGGTTTTTTATGAAATATTTTGCCATCAATTCTGGTGAGTTTTAAGGTGACGAGTGCTTCAGATAGTCAAGTGTATCGTACAAATATCACTTGTGATTTTATCCCAGAAGTCATATCCCAATTCTTTGATGTGTTGCATTATAAGAAGCATACTAAGCGAAAACTGCATAGTGATAGACGATGGAATTTCCCGATCAAGAACCATAAAGCAAAAAGTGGTTACAGCGGACGTAATAGAGGCGACACACTCAGAGAAAGTTAAAATATATATCTATGCAGATGGCATGGTGATGGCCTCAACATCGAAAGAGTATTTGCAAACATCTTTCGATCAGTTGGCAGCTGGGCGGAGAATAACGAGCTATGTATTAATAACGAAAAGACAGTGACTATGACATTTAGAAGAGGTTGGAAACAGGTGACTTTCTTCCATAGAACATTTCCTCTATCAGCAGTATCACATGTGAAATATTTGGGAGTGATCATGCAAACAGGTGGAATCAAATTTTCTTACCACATTAAGGACAGAGTCAGCGCAGCATTTAGAAGCGCAAATAGCATAAACATCTGAGGAAATTATCACTAAAACAGCAGTAAAATTGTTCAACGTCAAGGTTTCACCTGTCATCACCTACGGAATAGAAGACATCTGGCCATACCTAACTAAAGCTCAACTGTCAAGCATACAAAAAGTTAAAGCATCATTTCTGAAGAAAGCTTCATGTGTCTCCAAGTACACTCCATCTCGCTTGGTTTACGTGTTGGCAAGGGAACTATTCTACTTAGAGGAAATAAGGCTAAAATTTCTACTTCCAACCACACCCACGTACAAAACTACCATGATGGAACTTGCATCAAAGAGAGAAGAAATCTGGGAAGAGTTCTATGCCACCGACGCCATGATCATACAAGATTGGAAACAACCAAACTACGACCTCAGACATGTGACGACTCGGTTTGCAGTACATGGTTTTCGCCACCTATAATGCCAGAAAGTAGGTTTCCATTCTCCAGGACAAGAATGTGTGTGAAGCGCTGTGGTGGGCTATGTGACAGATATCATGCGATGTTTTGCAAGCAAAGGACCGAATCACTGACTATGTTCTGTGCTAGAGTCAACTAGCCATATACTTACTGTACCATTTATGCACACTGTGCGCATTTTCTCTATTATTATTAATATCACTTGTACCTACTCAACAATCCAGGTGAATTTTGGAGGATTGAAATTTTGTTGGAGAAATTTGTTTGCGTGTTTTACATGATGGGCTGTGGTTAATGGTGGTGTTGCATAGTAATTCATGCAAGGTTAATTTTTTGTCGACATCTATATATCTTATTTGCTAACCGGAGTTTCATATGTGAAATAATTTTATACTGTGTGTCTGTTTCAAACTGACGTTGATAAAATAATTCTCCCTTCGTTATTTTCCCACTGAAATTTCAGTCAGACTTGCAATACGCGATAAAGCTACTTTTGGTGTTTAATTATTAATATTTTGAGTTAATGAGTTGCATTACATGACGTTAGACTTGTTATCTTTTCTTTAGGTGACTCGGAATAAACATGCATAACCTTCCCCTCAACCTCTCATATCGCCCACCGATGTCCGCCATGTTTATTTCCTGGATTATGGTCTGAAATAATTGTAGGTAGTCTTACTCAGACCTTAGCCTACAAGGAATACAAAGCCTGCCCAATAGCCACTCATAGCTGTCCGCCCTATGAATGCTATATTTGCCGCTAGAGGCGCTGCAAATCAACCTCACATGAACACCTCGGTTGGCGGTATTTCTACACGTTGTATGCTAACTGGTGACGTCTACTACGAAAGTTGAATGTTAATACTGGTAGAAATACTGAAACTTAATAATGAATTTATTTTGTCCGAATCCTTGGCTGAATCGTCAGTGTTGAGGCCTTCTATTCAGAAGTCCCCGGATTCGATTACCGGCCGAATTGGTGATTATAATCACGTCTACTTAATTCTTCTGGCTCGGGGACTGGTGTTTGTGCTTGTTCCAACACTTTTCCTTTCATATTCAGACAACACACTACACTTCCAACCACCACAGGAACTTGATATAATGATTACTAGACCTCGGATTTTTAGGTGCTAAAATGTTATTGTAACTGCCTAAAACAGACTCTCAAATAGGCTCTACAATATTTTTAGGCAGCTGCAGTTTTACTTATCTTAATATGCATTATTGAAAATACCATGTTGATTTTGCTAAATTCATTATAATTCGTTAGGGGGCATATAAAACAAGTTTCACTCACCTCTTTGCTGCAAACGTCACAGAATATAATTTTACCATCAGATGTGAAATGGGTAAACTCTTGTAAATTGAGGATGATTTGGAACCTGACACTTTCGGCTTAACTCACACACTGACAAAACGGGAAAACGGTATTGTTAAAATACGTCAATTATATTACACTGGTGTACTGCTTCGTACCGTTTTGTAAACAAGGCTCTAGAAATAAAGTTCCTGGAAGTAGTTTCCATGAATTTCCTTGCCAAGAGTCAACTAGGGAGTTATGGATTAAAGCAATAAGCAGGCAAGGTATGGTACAGTAAATACGCACACCATGTGACGACAAAAATTAAATCACTTATTATTATTGCTCCTGTTCTGATGATAATAATTTCCTTATTCTGTTGTGTAGGTGGTACCAAAGATAAGTTATGGAACCCTAGTGACCGGTCCGTCGAGTGCTGCAATGGCATATATTGGAGGGTATTTGGTAAGAGTTGTCGAAGACCACATGCCAAGCCAAGAGTGTGTTGATAAAATTAGTACAGTAGTATTCAGAGTCCATCTCAACTAACGTCATTAATAAAAATCAAAGACATAGGTGGTCTCACGTCTCAGGTATCGAAAGCCAAGTTTTGTTTCACTGCTGATGAAACTGGGGCAAGTAAGGGACGAAATGTTATCGGTAATACTGTGCAGTCCAAAAATAGCACAAACAATAACCGAAATACTGCCACGTGTTGCTAAAAATCCTGTTCTACAGTGTGGGAAAAGTGATTATCCTGAGGAACTAAGCGGAATAATAGGCCTACTGCAGAAGTTTCTGCGCCCCTCTGTCACTAACTACGCTAATGGCATGACAGATGAGTATCGCCGAGAATAATTCTCGAGAAGAAAAACAATTTATGAGAAGAAAATATCAAGAAAATGGTTAAAGTCGTTCCTTTTCACAGAAAATCTACGGTGCGGTAGTAAAAATATCTAGTGCAGACCTTATATCCTTTTAAATGACACATAAATTTCGACAGTTATGTGTGTTATCTGAAATGAAAATCCACAGCTGAATTGAACTCCTAGGGGTAAAAGGTGAACATTTATGATTTTCTACTTCATTCTGCTCAGTAACGTATATAATATACAGGAAGTATAGTGTAGAGATAAATTTGTGCAGGTTTTAACTCCCGTTAGCAATGCTATTGAATGCTGATATGAGGTGGTATACTAGCGCTGCAGTGGTCAAGAAGCGCACTGCCAGGCGGACACTGTTTCTGAAGAGAACACTGCGAGTGAACAGGCTTTGTATTCCTTGTAGGCCAAGCTCAGACCTTGGTAAGAATCGATATAAGTGATTTTTTTAATCTTGTCACTTTATGAAGTGTATATGCAAGTGAAATAGATGTAGCTAACCATTATTTCTTTGTAGTATGTAGGCAATTCAAGATATTTAATGTACATTACTTATACAGTTTTCACCATGATGACGAAGGGAGCAAATAAAGCAAGGCACAAATCCTCCAAATGATAGATTCTTGTGAATGTGATATGTACACCAGTTACTGACACATAACCTGAATTATTTCTTAAGCATTTTCGTATTAATTGTTTCGTACTTTCTCGTTTGGCGTTCGCCTTTCTGGTTTCAATGGTTACTTTGTGGAGCGGCAGTATATTATGGGACAACCGTACTAAAGAAAAGACAAGTCAGCGAGGGAGTGGCTGCGCGGTTTGATTCACGTAGCTTTTCGGTTTTTGGATACGCCGAGTTGCCGTAATCTTGTTCTTTTACGAGCCAGTAAATCTACCAACACGAGGCTGGTGTATTTGAGCTCCTTCAAATTCCACCGGATTGAGCCAGGATCGAACATTCCAAGTTGGGATCAGAAGGCCAGCGCCTCTACCGTCTGAGCCACTTAGCCCGGCAATGTATTGTTTTGCTTTTTATAATCTTCCGGCATTTACTGTTTATGAGCTGTTACTCTTGCCAAATTGACCATGATCCATTTCAGGATGACATTACATCCATAGTCTTACATGTGGGCACACATTTGTTTCCTATTACCGTATTTTATCGCATAAGCTCCCCCCTCGCATATTTCCCTTCCCTACGATTTTTCATCATTAGAAATGGTTTTATTAATATCGAGCATAATTCCTTCTCCTGGTTTGTTCTTTACAGGAGCGGCCTTCAAATGACTTGATAATGCACAACATTGAACACAGCTGTACTTGACATAAAAATGTTTCCATTGTCACAACATTCCGTAAATTTGAACAGTGAAGTTGCAGACGTGTTTCTAGGTCAGGTTTTTACAAGTCGTCATAATGTCCAAATATTCAAACTACAGGGCAAAATTTAAATTAAATGTGTTATCTTACGCCGATACAAACGGAGTGAAAGCTGCAGGAAGACGTTTCTCCGTTGATCCTAATTCAGTACGGTATTGGAGGAGACAAAAAGATAAACTCATGACTGCAAAGGCAAATTCCAAAGCTTTCTGTGGGCCTAAAACAGGTTAATATCCCGAAATTGATAATGGTGTAAATGCTCCAACTGTCTCAAAAATTGTCCTTGGTTGGAGAAAGTCTGGGGAAGACGACCAGGAGCAATGTTACAAAAAAGTCCCTTCTTGTCCTAGACAGTTTCCGGGGTCACCTTGTGGAAGCTGTAAAAGAGAAAATGAAACTGATGCATTCTCATCCTGTCATCAACCCTGGAGGTTTAACGTCCATTCTTCAACCTTTAGATGTCAGCGTCAACAAACCTTTCAAAGAACATCGTTGACGCCTGTATTCAGAATGGATGGTGGCGGGATCTCATCAGCTGATTCCAGGAGGCAAGATAAGGATGTGACGATGTGCGAGTGGATAATCCGGGCGTGGGAGAAAATTAGTGTCGATATTGTTAAGAAGAGTTTAAAAAAATGGAATTTCTTGTGCCATTGACGGTTCCGAGGACGACATGTTGTGGAATAGTGAAAATGATGAAGATGATGTGTTATCTGAGCCTGAAATTAGTGATGATAGAGACGAAAGTAAGGCCGCAGAATAGTGAGAGAAAAGAAACAACTTCGTGACTGGACGATAACACATGAGTCCAACCACACCTTTCAAGAAGAAGAAGAAAAGAAACAATGAAACAATGTACTGCTGCTCTTCATTGTAGCCTAATGAAACCGTGGTATCCTTTTCGTGTTAATTGAAAATAAATACCGGTATGTGCCACTTTTTTCACATACCGGTATTACCGTAAATATAACTTTTACCTAATACATCGTTTCCCTTCCTTTCTGAATGCCTAGAAGCACCACTCGCATAATTTTTCGAGAAAAAGGGGGAATTACGCGATAAAATACGGCATTTCACTGCCTATTACAGAGAGTGAGTGACCTGCCCAAAGTTTCTATCTAGTGAGTAGCTTGTGAACATAATAAAAATAGTAAGGAATGTTGTTAAGAACAATCGAAGTTTAAAAAAAACATAACGTTGCAGTTGCTTTGTCACGGTTGGTTATTTCACAGTCAGTTGATCACGTTCACATTTGGTTTCAGATATTTTAACAACATTTCTTCACTAAAAAATAATTAAAAATAAAGAACTAATGGTGAACTGCTGTCAATATTCGTTTTCGAATAGCCACAAATTGTTCATATCTACTATAAATTTCAAATTCGATTGTCGTATAGTTTCGAATGGTAGCTACTTAAGTTTGGAAAAGTTTAGTCGGACAGTTGTGTAGCATTTTTCGACTGTAACCTCTAGAAAGTATATTACTCCTTTTAAAATGCTAGCAGTTACCTTGAAAATTTCACTTCTTGTAAAGCAGTAGCCGTTATAAAGAACATAATGGAATGGTTAATCTGAATCCATGGTTTCGCTTTCAGCTTTCCGTTACGTGTTAATTTAGGTGAATCGTTTCAAATGAATCGGTTCTTCTAAATGAATCAGATTCCCCACCCTAAAGGGCAGTTTAAGATTAAGCAAAGACGTCCTCACGCCCAATACCAATTTCCTCAGAATAAAAATTTTGCCCATCGTGCCTTTCAATAATGCTGTTAATCGTGATTTGTCATTTAGTTTTCAGTTACTGCAATGATTGCTAATAACAGTTTATGCAGATAAAGTGTGGAGTGTAGGATGCTCCCCACATCCTATATGGAATAATAGCAACTGCTTTATACATTATAAACATAAATAAACTAGCACACATCGCGCCTCACCTCACTGTGTTCCCTGTTATACTGAAATAAGTGAATGCAAATGACTGTATGCAACATTTTACGATAAAATCTTATTTTCTTCTTGAGGCTGGACGCCTTTCCTGACGCCAGGCATTTGAGCACGGATGTAGAAGTTTGTTGTGGATGGTAGGGGTGGTGATTATTGTTTTAAGAGAAAGTACAACTTGGCGACCATCCTCTTTCTGTGGTGGTTAGTAGTGTTACGTGTTGTATGTAGGCCCACTGCGTACCGTATGTAATATCCAGTCCCAGAGGAGAAATTAACCAGACGCCGTTAAAATCCCTGAACCGGTGGGTGCTCGCCATCTGACTGGTAGGGTTTGAATATGTGTAAGAGAAATAAGTGTTAAAACTAAATACAGTGACTGGTGTTTCTCAATGGTCAAGGCACACTAAGGAAGAGACTCAACACACCACACTATCAAGTGTCAACCACCACACAATCACACAATTGTGATTACATACCTTCGAATAGGCTTCGCGTCAAGAAGCTCATCCGGCAGTAAAAATGGGCTAAATATACCCCAGGTGCCAAAGCCAAGAAGACTAAATCTTCTTCCAATGTACATGTTGATGGACTAATTTCAGTTAAGATATTTAGGACCGTATATTCTTTCTTTGCTTAAACCCCACAAACATATCATTAAATGCACTACGTACGTGCTTTAGTCTATAAACGCGTATTTTCATAACTTACTACATTCATGCTGCTACGATTACAGTTAAATACTGTATGTCACTACACACAGATTGGCATCACTGGTAAGAATCGACATGTAAAGTTAACAATCGCAAATAATCGATTTCTTGTTCACGTCGTTACTCAGGACTGGCAACGTAGAACTGACAATGCGAAAGAATATGCCATTTCTGCTTTTATTAAAATTTTCAGTCTTCAAATGGAATTCGTTGCGTGTGGAAGAGCGAGTGAGGTATTCTGAGGAATACACAAGAGAATGGAATTTTTAGTGTGGTTTAGTTATATTTCAAACGTTAAGAAATGCTTGATTTTCTCCGCACGGTATACCGTAATCAGAAAATATTTTATATACTCCTCTTTCGCTATCGTTGCTCTATCGATAATGCTGTCGTGGCAGTTGAGGGTAGCATTTATAATTGAACGTGCGTGACGGTAAATCGCAATATTTTGCTCTCACCTCGACCACGTTCCGAGAACACAGCCTTGAGACATTCTCCTGCAGTTGCGACATAATAGTATAGTCCCTCACGAGAGTCGCGTGTACGATGGATCTTGTACCGGTTCGTCGTTTGGTGTCTCTTCTTTAGTTTGGAATTTGGCAGTAGGAACTCATATGTTGGATGAAACGTGGTGTTCTTTGAAGATTACGTCGTGCAGTGTATCCTATTGTTGCAGGTGTAACATGATTGGTGTACATAGTAATTCCTCGCCTGCCACGTTGGAGCTGTGCCAATACCGGTATACCGACTTTAAAGAGTGAATGAGTATCGGTTGTGTTTTTGTAGCTTTGTTTTAAAAAATGCTGTTAGTATAGGAGTTCCAGCATCATGCAAACTCGACAAAGCACAAAGGGACAGTGCAACTCCAGCGATCAAAATATGAGAGATACTGCATGCACTCGAAGACGAGTAAAATTGTATGTATTAGGTGAAGATGATCAATGGCTGGATAAGGGAACAGGTCATGTGTCAACATCGTTTGTAGAAGATTTCCAGGGTAAAATGCTAGTAGTGCGTGATGAATCAGATGGTTCACTTCTTTTAGAATCCAAGATTGAAAAGGACAGACCGTACGAAAGACAACGCGAGACTCTGATTGTGTGGACAGAGAGTGACGATTTTGATTTGGCTCTCAGTTTTCAAGAAATGGCTGGCTGCGACGAAATCTGGAAGGTAATAAGTGAGGTTCAAGAAAAGGACCCAGCTGTGAACTTCACTTCATATTCATTAAAATTGCCTCCATGTGAAATCGGACGTCTTGAAGAGATCGCTAAAATAGTGGTTTTCTATTGGAATAATCCAATATGGAATGAAAAACTAGCTTGTGCAATTGAAGGGTGTGACTATCTTAAGAAACTGCTAGTTCTTTTCCACAAATGTGAAGATGGAGATAATATCAAAGGCCTTCACTGTCTTTCAGAAATCGTAAAAAATATATTCTTGTTGAATAAAACTTCACTGCTTGAACATTTGTTGAGTGAAGAATTCATACTCGATGTTGTTGGATGTCTTGAATATAATCCTAACTTTTCCTCACCCTTAAACTTCAGAGAGAATATAAGAGAACTTTCCAACTGCAAGGTACCCATTACAATTGCTAGCCCAGAATTAACAGCTAAAATTCTTCAGACCCATCGTGCACAATATATTCATGATATTGTGTTGTCTACATTATCTCAACAAGATGATAATCATGTAAGTGCTTTATCAAATTTCATTGTGCAAAGCAGGTTGGACATCACTGCAGAGTTATTGCGCAATAAATCAATACTTAGTGGCGTGTTTGCCCAGTTGGAGACGAACACCACCAATATTTCAGTTTGCCGAGATTTAATATGCTTTTTGAAAGCCTTTTATGACTTTACATTACCTTTGATATCTATTAGAGATGAATTTTATGATGTCATGTTCACTCTGGGTATCGTTCCCATCATACAGACTGCTATACAAGCTAAGGATTCATACATAAAGCAGGCAGCTATAGCTATTCTGACAACAATTGTAGAATACTCCCCTGTCTTTGTTCGTAATTATGTTTTGAAACAAATAGATTCCAGTGAAGATACAGTGTTGATAAACGTTTTAACTCAACATGCAGTTAGTGACTTTGAGCATGGTTCATGTTTTTCCAACATTCTTAAGATATTCCTTGATAAAGATTCAATGACTGTCCAACAGACAGATTTAATTAAATATTTCTACAAACGCAGTGTGCACATTCTAGTTTTACCTCTTTTAGATAGAACCCATGATGGTTCTCCTTTGAAATTTGATGCCCAAATTGCTGAATTGCTTGATCATATTCTAGATATCCTCTCATCCTTTGTTGAGAAGCATGGTACTCAGGTCCGAAATTTTATAATTAGGAATAACTTCCTTCAGCACACCTTAGTACTTACAAAATCTTCTCATACTTTCCTTGTTGTTTCTGCCATCAAATTTATGAGGAAAATTATTGGCATGAAGGATGACACGTATGTCAGGTATATTATCGAGGAGAAACTTTTTGAACCAGTGATAGATGTTTTTATTAAGTGTAGAAACAATCTTCTTCATTCTGCTATCTTAGAATTGTTCGAGTTCATAAAAGTTGAGGATATTATGCTTTTATGTTTCCATGTTGTCGACAATTATGGACAGTTGTTTGATAATGTTAAATATGTACGAACTTTTACCGGACTGAAACAAAAATGTGTAAATTATCAAAAACGATTAAAAGAAAGGTTATCGTATTGGGACCAACAAGAAATGGAAAGTGTGTGGAGTGATGATAATGGTGGTAGCTGTACTAGTGATGAAAAGGATGATTGTGACAATGAAGATAGTGGTGTTGGTGAATCTTTGACAGCTCCAGCAAGAAAAAACATCTGCAAAAAGTTATTTAAAGAAAATTCATCTATTAATGATGGAGGTCAAGATATGGGCAACAGTCCTGAAAGCATTGTTACGGACTCAAGTTTGGCTAGCAGTAGGCCTATACCATCACCAAATAGGCCTACAGCTATTCAGAACATTCAGTCTATAGTATCAAGAAAAGCTTTAGTAGACTATGAAGGAGATTCAGATGAAGATGATGAGGATGGTGTGGCTGCCAAGCGTGCTCGTACTTAATCCTGCTCTGAAAATGAGGTCTAGTGTTGGTATGTATTTCATTCTAATTGGTCATCTGTGAACAAATTTCCTTCAGTAGCATATTACAAAAATGGTAATGGAGCTTGAGATCCATTTCTCAAAACCTTATCCTAATTAAGTTTTGTGGTTTAGCAATTCTTCTGGCTTACCATAAAGAACTTTAGTAGCACTTCATTGTATGGAACTTATTCATGCTGTATTGTGCAGAAGTATGTGGTGTGAGTATCAGATTGGAATTAAAATAGATCTTTAATCCCTTCCGCTACTGAAGTAAGATCATTTTTAAATAGGCTATGTCATTGCTTTCAGATTTAAATTTTCTACTTCCTGTGTTATGACCCATTTTCTTTGAAGCTGTACAATTTTCTAAGAACTGTATTGCATATTAGAGAAGTAGGTTGTGAAAATCGAGTATAAGAGAGAAATGGACTTTTCAGGATTTCGACATGGCCCAAGTGTCATAACTTGATCTTCCCCCTCTCCAATTAGTCCAGTTTTCACTGACCAGCACCACAATATTTTTAGCTGAAATGTAATAATTAGGTTTCGTAAAGTAATATTTAAAAAATGCAAACATATATGCCCAAAAACTTAACTAAATATGACCCAAAAGTTAAAATATGACTTAAGCATGTAGGGATAGGTAGCTAGTATTAGAGTATTACTAACAGTAAATGTACCAAGAAGTGATTAGCAATAATAGAACAGATACACTTAATTATGTAATTATGTACATTCTGAAGTATCATTGCGATGAAGTTAATGTTATTTTCAGAACTGGGGGCGAGGAGGGTAGAGAAGGCAGCAGGAGTGGGGAGGTCTTGGGAAATAACAGGAATTACAGATTCAGGCTAGGTAGGATTTGGAGCTGGTTTGGTATAAAAAGGCTGGGTGGGAAAGATAATTTACGCAATCGAAGCCAACTTTCAACCTATTAGGTCGTGTTAAGTACATATAGTACTTGTTGAATAGATGTTAAGTACAGAACAAATATGGCCAACCAGACACCAGTGGGGTCCGAACCCACAACCGACGCAAAATCGGTGTCCGGTTGGCCATTTTTGTTCTGTACTTAACATCTATTTAACACGTACTATATGTACTTAACACGACCTAATAGGTTGAAAGTCGGTTTCGATTACAATGCGGTCGTGAAAATTCAATATTCATAATTTACGCACTTTGGATTTGCTTTGTTAGGGCGACCAAGGATGGGATGCTCCTGGCTGCAGATCGCATGTAGCTGCTGTAAGGAGAATAGGAGAGGAATTATCCACCTTTCAACACAAAATTAAATGAAGTTTCTTACTTACAACATACCTGCTGTTGAATGCATGGAGTGTCAGGCTGGTGGTCATAATTGTGACACCGGTCACAGCGAATCCTCTGAGGCGATACCAAGCGGGAGGGGTCCACCCGGTGACGACCACTGTAGATAACAGCACCATCTTGCAGCATCATGTCAAGGGTGTTCACTTCTTTGGAGAGTATCTATAATCTAACAGCTTCATAGTCCGTATTGATAGTTTGACCACACAAGTATGAAGGGTGAGAGTTATCCACCTAATCAATACTTTATTATCTAATCAATACTTTATTATAGACACTTTGTATAATAAAGGTGGATAACTCTCATCCTTCATACTTGTGTTATAGACATTTTGTATAATAAAGTATTGATTAGGTGGATAACTCTCATCCTTCATACTTTTGTTTGGAGAATATCCATAAACCAACGTAGTAAGACCTTCAGCATTGCAGATACGGATGACCTTGAAGACTTGGTGGCCCTCGAGTTGTAATTGAGCAGCCATTTTATCATCCATCCACTCTCGTTCTACCCCGTAGGCGACGATTGACATGATAGGAGTTGTTGCAAGTTATAGATCGCATTCTGTATTGATGGTTGTCACTTTACAAATAAAAGTATTTATAAAATCCTCCTTATCAATACAATACAAGAGTTATCAATGTGACTTGAGACTGACAAGGTCATTTCCATTCGAGACGAAAACTTTTATTTACAAATGTTACACACGTTTTAATCTATGGTATTGATGGTCTCACTACACTGCTTAGCACAGGTTTTCATTTTAACTGTCATCAAGTTTTATTTGATAATCAAGAAGACCCATCAGATGTACCTCAATATGTTTTTAATTCATTAATCATGATCACTATCATTTCACTTCATCAAGATTTTTAATTTGTTTGTATTATCTAATAATTGTTCTGCTACTGAAGATGGCCTTGAGAATAGGCCAAAACATGTATAGACTTTGTTTCATCTAACAGATGAGTTGATTTGTATTGATAAGGAGGATTTTATAAATACTTTTTTTTTGTAAAATGATAGGAGCTGGGTGCAACTGGGGTACTGATCGTCGTAATGGTGGTTACTGGGTGATGTTGGCAGCTTGGGCGGCTTTTGACAGCTTGGGCGTTGAAGCCGAACTGTTCCAACACCATTAGCTGTCACCAAGTGATTTTAAAATAGTTTTAACAGTTTTGATATTAAAATAGCCATCCCGTGTCTCCATAGTCTCCATAATTAGGTGTAAACCTCACAAGAATCTGATAAATGCTCCGTGTATTGGCCGTAGCTGAGTTGATGTGCAGAAGCTTAATCACATAGATTGCTATCAGAGAAGGATGTACAACACTGCATTGTCTGATGTTCGGTGCCCAGGCCAGGTTCTTCGCCACCTCTGCGAAGCTGTGTACGTAGAGGACTGGAACATACTCCATCAAACTCAAAACTTCTAGAAAACTCCACTCAGTAATTGCTGAAAGTTGCTTTGGACGTAGTAACTCTTCCACGGCGCCAACGATATCTATAGGTCCAACGCCGTGGAGGCCACTGCATAGGCTACTTGGAGCCACCGGCAGTGCCAATGCACCACAAGAGACGTAATTTTTGACTTTATGTTTATCACTAGACCACAAATTTCCATGCAAATGCATGTTTGCATGTTTTGGCCTTTTTAGGAGAAAATTAATTCATAATGCATATTTTGAAGATTATTTATTTAATAGCAAAAATTTGGACTTTTATTATTGCATAATTTGACTTTTCTTCTGACTTTGGTGGCGCATATATAATGTTGACTTGCATGATAGTGCCTTTTATGAATGTTGGTTTGCAGAATTTGGGACCCTTTCCCCACATTATACAGTTTGTCTATTATTGAGAGATGGAGAGAATATATTCCTGGCATCGTATGTGACAATCAAAGGTAGTACATATGGTAGAGGTCCTGTAATCCAATTAACCAAGCATTTTCATACCTGTTGCTTGTGTAAACACTGACTTAAGCCAGAAGGCCCCACATTGATCTCTGGTTCTTAAAAATAAGGTATCCCAGTTATACATTGCTATAAACCGAACTGTAAATTGTGCATTACTCACTGACAGCTCATTTTCTCATTCATAGTAGATGAACAAAGTAAAACTTGTATCACACTTCTGTGACGCTGCGTTACTGAGATAACAGCTTACAAAGCTTGGTTTTGCACTGAACCTTCTTCCATTGCTATCCTGGAATTTCATAATCGGAACTCTCACCTGTCACACGTCTTCGTTACCAAAGCAGGCAATCGCTACCAGTTACTGAGGACATTCAAATGTGTCTGCAATCATCGTACGGAGAAGTAGCTGTGTCAGTTGGAGCTAGGTTGAACAAAGTGATACGTTCAATACCTGATTTTGAATTCGTTAAGCTTATAAACGATGTGTTGTGGTGAAAATGCAAAAGACGTACAATTTGACCTCATTTTATCCTAAATGTCTTCATTTAGGTAAGCACCTGTCACTTCTTGTAATGTAGAAAGGTCATTTTCTGTGCTTGAGAATGTGCTGACAGATAAACTGATGAGCTTACATCAAGACAATTTGGAGAAATTAGTTGTATGATGTTTCAAAAGGAACTGAATTTTGATAGCGCATATTTTCCAGTTTATTGTACATGTTTTGACATATGATAGGGCATGAATGCATACATATCTTGAGATTTGATTGTGCATGGAAATCCAGACTCTTTTTATCACCCTTTCCTCTATACACAGGTGCTACTATAGCAACTCTCTTTCATTCTCCTTCATGCAGACAGTAATCAAATAAGTACTTCAGATATGGTACCATATCCCAACCCCTTGTCTTAAGTATTTCCCCAGAAATCTTATCAATTCCAGTTGGTTTTCTAGTTTTCAACTTTCGTGCCTTATTGTAAATGTCGTTATCATAGGTACATTTTAATACTTCGTTGGTATTAGTTACCTCTTCTATTTGGACATTATCATTGTAACCATCAATCTTTACATACTGCGGACTGAATACCCCTTCTGCCTTATGTAGATCCTCGCTTACACACTCCCCTTGTTCATTAATGGTTCCTGGAATGTCCTTCTTGGAACTTGTTTCTGCCTTTGAAGTACCTATACATACCCTTCTATTTTTCACTAACATTTGTATGACTGCCAATTACGTTTGCCATCATGTTATCCTTAACTGACTTCTTTGCTAGATTCAATTTCCTACTAAGTTCCTTCAATTTCTCCTCTATTTCTAACTAACTTTTAACTAATTTCTCACTCCATTTCTTTCCTACCTGCACCTCCTTCTTAGTCTCTTTACTTCTTTGTTATAATATAGTGTGCTTTTACCACCTTTAAAGGTACATACCTGTTTTCACATTCCTCAACAATTGCTTTAAACCCATCTCACAGTCTGTTTACATTTTTATTTACTGTATTTCACTGATCATAATTACTTTCTAAAAACTCCCTCATGCCTGTCTTATGGTACTGCCTGTCACCTTTCCACGTTATTACCAAAATCTTTCCACGACTCCTTGGACTGAACAATTATCTGTTTCACTCTGTTTCTTTCTTCTACAAACAATTTCCTGTCTGCATCAGTCCTTGTTTGGAGCCATTACTGATACACCTTTTTACATTTACAAGCTGCTCTGACTTCATCATTTCACCAACATGTTCACTTTTTCCCATCTTTACACACAGTTTTTCCTAGGTATTCCCTTGCTGTTTGTACTTCGTTTAATATAGATAATAATAATGCTCTTGTTTTCATGTCCCACTATCTACTTTGGACAATTTTCGGAAATGCTAAGGTGCCAGAATTGTGTCCCGCAGGAGTTCTTTTATGTGCCAGCAAGTCTATCGTCACAAGGCTGATGTGTTTGAGCACCTTCAAATACCACTGGACTGACCAGGATCAAACCTGCCAAGTTGGGCTCAGAAGGCCAGCGCCTTAGTTGTCAGAACCACTCAGCCCAGCAGTTTACTACAGATCAGATAGTGCTCTATATCATTAAAAAGAAATCTCCTGAATACCCATACATTCTTAACAGATTTCCTGAATTCAAAGTCGGTTATGATATATAGTCTATTATGGATTTGGTCCCCCTACCCTCCCATGTGTAGCAGTGAATAGCCTTATGCTTGAAGAATGTATTGTAATTGCTAATCCCACACTTACGCAGAAGTCCAGTAAACTTCTCATTCCTATTAGCTTCCATATCTTCCCAACATTTACCCACCACCTTCTCATACCCTTCAGTTCTGTCTCCAACTCTCGCACTGAAATTGCCCATTAGCACTATTCTGTCCTTGCTGTTGACCCTGAGTATGATGTCACTCAGTGCTTCATATGTCCACTTTCTTCTCATATGCACCCTCACATGGTAAATAGACTGAGACAATTCTGGTTGCAATTCCTCCATCTGTCAAATCTCTCCATTCATTTGTTCGTTTACATGTCTTAACAGAAACAATGTTGCGTGCAATAGTATTCGTGATGAACAGTCCTATACCACACAATGCCCTTCCCTTTTTAACACCCGTCAAGTACATTTTATAATCTCCTATCTCTTTCTCATTATCTCTCCTTACCTGAATATCATTAACTCGTTACACATCAAGATGCATCCTCTTTGCTGACTCAGCCAGTTCTACTTTCTTTCTTTCATAAGCCCCATTAATATTGATAGCTCTTCATTGAATTCCATTTTTTTCTCCAAGTAGTTTCCACGGAGTCCCTCACCTGTCAAATGTAAGTGGGACTCCGTTACTCCCATAGGTCCGAGGCTTGCTTAAAATGTTCTGAGCTTGGTAAATTCTGTGAAGCAGGATGTTACCCTACTTATATATAGTTCCACTGAGAACCTCTCCTTGAACAGGTTTGAGATTGTATAGTCGTATAGTCCATCATCATTGTAAGCATCATTCTGGACGACCAGAGGTGTGGCCTGGCCTCGAGTGAGAGGAAGTATGGGATCGTTCGTGCCGGTAGTGGGAGGAATATGTCTTATCTTCCAGCTGACACAGTCTAGTTTTAGGTAGCAAACATAGCATCTTGTCACATGTTACTCTCTCCCCTTTAGGTGCAAAAAATGTTCCCAGGGCGGGGTGGTCATAAGGCAATGGCTCATCGGTGTACATTCACCACACTAACTCAAAGGTGTGCCTTTGTGTAAGAATTACTTAATATCATCCATGGAAAGGCAAAGTATTGTAAGTGACAAAATAATGAATTTTACAGAGATGATAAACACGATTTGTCAGTTGAATACTTCCAGTTTAGGCAGTTTCGGTTTATATTCTACTCCAGAAGTGAATTTTTCACCTTATTGTCATATTGGGTTACATGTTTATTCAATCGTGGCAAAAAGGGATCTTATTTTGAAGTTATGAATGTCGCTAACGATTGTTTGCTGGTCGTTGTCGAGTGCATTGTTTAACATGGTCCTCTTACGGTACCTAGCTTATGGAGTGCTTAAAATATTTTGGAAGGATTGGTTTAAAGGAATGTAAGGCATAAGAGATTTTCTTAAATTGTTTAGAAATGTAGATTAACAATATGAAAATTGATTTACTGCACTACAATGAGAGAATCAAGTGGAAATCACACTGATTACAATACAAAATTTAGAAAGCAACATTTTTGTCAGTCCTCCTCATCTGTTTGTGGTAACAGATCACTGTGTTTGGAGTTGTAAGTAAGGTTTAGATACTCGATGTGGAACATTGGTCAGTGTAATATTTTTAGTGCTGGGTCTAGCCAGATCTTGATACTTCTTTTCCAACACTGGAATAGTATGATCACAAATCTTCTCTATCACCTGGTTTGGTTGTGTTTTTGATGTGGCATTTCGTCCTCTTCGGCAGCTTGCTGTAGTTTGGCTGACTGATGACATGTTGTATTCTCCTTTATAGTCATATTGTACTGATATGCTGTGAGATCCCATAGTAAAAAGGCATGATTTTATGTCCGAGATCCTTAGAGCTTTGTTGTCTTCTGTCACATTAATAATCACTGATGACACCTTCCAATCCTCAAAATCTGGATGGTGGAGTTCATGAACGATATAAGGACGAGGATTACTCCTTGCCAAGGAAACCAGTGTTGCACATTGAGAGGATGCCCATACAATTTTTTCTTCAAGAAACAATGCTTGAATCTACAGGCATATAGTTATGACCTGGTAATAAATATCTCAGTTTCACAGTTTGCACATTCTGAGACTCTTGAAGGAAAGTGTAGATCATAGTCAACATCTGCTTGTTACGGTTCTGACCTGGACAGCTGTCACAGTTTAGGGAGATTGTTTGTGTCCTGGTATGATCATCAACTGTTTTTAAATACTTGAAAAGTGTACTGCATATTTCATTAGCACCTCTTTTTCCTTCAGTTTCATTCCAGATATAGCAATATCCATCCCTCGTGTTGCTTTTGTATATTGTAAACTTGTACAAAGCAATTTTGCGACTGTAGTACAATTAGCATACCATCACCACATGGTGTGTTCAGAACTTTTTGCAAATCAAATGAAACACACAGAAAATTGTCTTCTTTTAATTGTTGGTCTGTCAAAAAACTAAGTTTGCATTCTTCTTTTTGTTGCTGGTGGTCTTGGTACTCCAATTTCTTGTCTTTCCTCTCTGATACATTTTCACATCTGTTGCAGTTCTCTTTCTTGGGTGGCATGGAATCCCAGATTAAATTGTAAAAAAATGCAATGAAATAATGTGAATGCCACTGGCATCTTCTTTTCTCACTTGCAGTCACTTTTGTAAATCCTATAAAAGTTGGTTATATTCCATACTTCAGCTGGCAGGTATAGCTTGCTCATCTTTTGACAGCGGTAATGTGAAGGAACAACAGAGAATTTGACAACAAAATCCTGGACTTTTCTTGGTCATCTGGAGTCTTATTAGCAGGTATGTGGCGCCTACGCTGATCTTCCTTGGCAGTAGCAGTGGATGAGCAATTTTTCAATGTAAACTCATCTGAGAAATGGCCAAAGTCTTCAAGAGAAACTGCTGGCACACTTTCTTATTTTCTGCATTAACAATAATGCTGTATTGTAGAGTATGCAATCTCCTACTCGTTTCTTTTTTTTTTTTTGCAAGTTGCTTTACGTCGCACTGATGCTCTTTTACTTTTAACTGGTATCTGTTTAACACAAGATATCAACTTATCTGCCTCTATGTATTCTGCATAGAATCGTAACTGTCAAAAACTGTTGTTCTGTCTTCCTCGCTAATTGTGTAGCACTGGTTCTGGCATTTCTTCCCGAGATGTGGATTAATTTTTATTGATATTCCATGTCCTGAAATACCCTTGAGTTTCTTTTCATTTCTTTTGTTAGGGTTACATTTAGATTTCAATTTATTTAATTCATTACTTTGCATATCTTCAGTAGGTAAGTTCACACTGACATTACCTTTTTTACCACAATACCCTAGAATTTACTTTTACATTCAGGGAAATGGGGTGGCCTAGGGAGCGGTGTTTAGTGAACAGGGAACTGGAAATCAAGTAGGGATGACATAAAAATGTTAGTGCTCAATTGTAGAAGCATTGTAAACAAAGGAATCGAATTAAGTAATTTAATAGATATATACTTACCAGATATTGTAATAGGAGTTGAATCATGGCTGAGAAATGATATAATGGAAGCAGAAATATTCTCACGGAACTGGAGTGTGTATCGTAGAGATAGGATAGGAATGGTAGGAGGGAGAGTATTCATTCTGGTGAAAGAAGAATTTGTAAGCTACGAAAAAGTTAAGGGTGAAAAACATGAAATTCTGGGTGTAAAGCTCATCTCTAAAGATAATAGGCAACTTGATGTCTTTGGAGTGTACAGACCGGGAAAGGGTAGCGCTGACGCTGATTCAGAATTATTTGATAACATAATCAGCTATGTGGGAAACGATAAGAAAAGGAACGTGATTGTAGCGGGTGATCTCAGTTTACCAAATGCCAATTGGGAAGGTAATGTGAACAACAGGAAGCATGAACAACAAATGGCAAATAAATTAATATGGGAAGGGCACCTGATTCAGAAAGTGATGGAACCAACTAGAGGGAAGAATATTTTGGATGTGTTGCTGATAAAACCAGATGAGCTCTATAGAGAAACCAAAGTAATAGATGGTATTAGTGATCACGAAGCTGTTTTCGTTATAGTTAAAAATAAATGTGAAAGAAAGGAAGGTATTAAAATTAGGACTATTAGGCAGTACCATATGGCTGATAAAACAGGCATGGGGGAGTTTAAAAAAAGTAATTATGATCTCTGGCAAATGGTAAATAAAAATGTAAACAGACTCTGGGATGGGTTTAAAGCAATTGTTGAGGAATGTGAAAATAGGTTTGTACCTTTAAAGGTGGTAAGGAATGGTAAAGATCCACTATATTATAACAGAGAAGTAAAGAGACTAAGAAGGAGGTGGAGGTTGGAACAAAATAGTTAGAAATGGTTATGGAAGTAAGGAGAAGTTGAAGGAACTTACTAGGAAATTGAATCTAGCAAGCATAATTGGTGGTCCTACAAATTTTAGTGAAAAAGGGAAGGGTATGTATAGGTACTTTAAGGCAGAAACAGGTTCAAAGGACATTCCAGGAATCATTAATGAACAAGGGGAGTGTGTATGCGAGGATCTTCAAAAGGCAGAAGTGTTCAGTCAGCAGTATGTAAAGATAGTTGGTTACAAGGATAATGTCCAGATAGGGGATGTGAGTAATACTAAAGAAGTATTAAAATTTAACTATGATAACAATGACATTTACAGTAAGATACAAAAGTTGAAAACAAGAAAAGCAGATGGAATTGATAAGATTTCTGGGGATATACTAAAGGCAATGGGTTGGGAGATAGTACCATATCTGAAATACTTATTTGATTATTGTTTGGTTAAGAAGCTATACCAAATGAATGGAGAGTTGCTATAGTAGTGCCTGTATATAAAGGAAAAGGTGATAGACATAAAGCTGAAAATTACAGGCCAGTCAGTTTGACATGCATTGCATGTAAGCTTTGGGAAAGCGATCTTTCTGATTATATTAGACATGTTTGCGAAATTTATAACTGGTTTGACAAAAGGCAGTTTGGGTTTAGGAAAGGTTATTCCACTGAAGCTCAGTTTGTAGAATTTCAGCAAGATATAGCAGACATCCTGGATTCAGAGGCCAAATGGACTGTATTGCGATTGACCTATCTAAGGCATTTGATAGGGTAGATCATGGAAGACTACTGGCAAAAATGAGTGCTATTGGACTAGAAAAAATAGTGACTGAATGGGTGGCTATATTTCTAAAAAATAGAACTCAGAGATTTAGAGTAAGCGAAGCTTTATCTGACCCTGTAATAATTAAGAGGGGAATTCCTCAAGGCAGTGTTATTGGACCTTTATGTTTTCTTATATATATATCAATGATATGTGTAAAGAAGTGGAATCAGAGATAAGGCTGTTTGCAGATTATGTTTTGTACAGAGTAATAAATAAGTTACAAGATTGTGAGCAGCTGCAGGGTGACCTCGATAGTGTTGTGAGATGGACGGTGGGCAATGGTATGATGATAAACGGGGTTAAAAGTCAGGTTGTGAGTTTCACAAATAGGAAAAGTCCTCTCAGTTTTAATTACTGTCTTGATGGGGTGAAAGTTCGTTTTGGGGATCATTGTAAGTACCTAGGTGTTAATATAAGAAAAGACCTTCATTGGGGTAATCACATAAATATGATTGTTAATAAAGGGTACAGATCTCTGCACATGGTTATGAGGGTATTTAGGGGTCGTAGTAAGGATGGAAAGGAGAGGGCATATAAGTCTCTGGTAAGACCCCAACTAGAGTATGGTTCCAGTGTATGGGACCCTCACCAGGATTACTTGATTCAAGAACTGGAAAAAATCCAAAGAAAAGCAGCTCGATTTGTAGTGGGTGATTTCCGACAAAAGAGTAGCGTTACAAAAATGTTGCAAAGTTTGGGCTGGGAAGACTTGGGAGAAAGGAGACGAGCGGCTCGATTAAGTGGTATGTTCCGAGCTGTCAGTGGAGAGATAGCGTGGGAGGACATCAGTAGACGAATAAGTTTGTGTGGTGTCTTTAAAAGTAGGAAAGATCACTGTAATGTCCCCTTCTCCGGGGTCGCTCAGTCGGCGGAGTGAGAGTCCCAAAAGGGTGGACTGTTCGCAGGGCCGATTCGCTATTACGGGACTGACCTACAGAAAATTTCTATTTTCAGGGCCATTGGTGACTGGATAGGAGACATAATGTGAAATAAAAATCAGAATAAAATAACCACATCATTTATTAAAATATAAAAACAAAACTCAGTCTGGACAAAGCACCAAAAGGAAAAAAAAATCGTTTTAACATCTCTTCAACATAATTCAATTGCTTGATCTTCTCATTTACAAATAACTATAAGTCCTTGACATGCTTTGTCGCTTCATGGGATTCAGTAATATCTCTAATGAACTCCAACCGAAGCAATTCTCTGTAACATCGATTGATCATGCAATTAGTGATACCGTCATGCTAATATCAACGAAACAATGCCACATTGAACATGGAAATAACTATTTCTCATTACTGTTTTAATCTTCACAAATTCTCATTAAATAATTTTTACTTTAACACATCTGCGACAAATTTTCTATTTAAATTGTATTGGCATACTTGGAGAAAATTCTCTTGAGAAATTACTTTGACATTTCTGAAAAATCCTTCCTAACTCATTTTTTTTCCACTCCACTGAGAAATTCTTTACAACTTATTTTTGAGGAATTCTATTCAAATTATTTTTGTGAAATGTTTTACAATTTGAGAAATTTTATACAATTTTGAGAAATTCCTTTAAAAAATTCTTTGAAAAATTCTTTGAAAAATTCTTTGGCGCATTTCTCCCCTCTCGCAGACTTCGCTCGATTGTATTCCTTTATAAATTATATCAACAATTTCTATCTGACTAGTATTCTATGGATGGATAGAGCATCACGTAACACCACGCGTAATCAACAACAACAACATCGTTGACCAATAAATCACATAAAAATATGAAAAGAATAAGCATTCCTGAAAAGACATGAATAATATTCACGAATAACTCAATCACACCAACTGTTTATAGGCAAATTTATCATACAGCTGAAATTATCATATTTTATTATTATCATCATTTATCATTATATTTTCCTCTCAAATTTTATTGAAGACCCTTATAGCATGAATCGATCATAATAAGAATTCACTAAGACTGTTGTTACAAGACGACATAGAATGACTAAATAGATCTCGAAGAAATAATTATCACCACCATCATCAGAAGGATGCGTCTGTGAGCCCCAGAAAAGGCTAATAATAAGCAAGTCGTACGTTATACAATATCAGTTGTTGAGCGAAGGAAAGAACTATTATTAGTCCCTAAATATTATCAAATCACTATAAATCACTATCATCACTATAATTCACCATAATCACTATGACTGACATGCACCCTAGTGGTCCCATATCGTCAATTTCATCGTAAAATCTACCATCATGACGCCGTACATTTTTATTCTCAACAACCAGTCAAATACCCGACTTTCATTATTATTATTATAATGAATTATTTTTATTCCTCCTATTATGGCTCCTAGAAACGTTTTCTCGATGAGCTGCTCCTAGTACACGTCAATTACCATTCCTTCCGATATCAATTATATCACATAAACTAATAGTTCATTAAGACTTCGATTTACTGGTATTTACTCTATTTAATTTCATCCTCCTCGTCGTGATTATTATGACCACATTTTAATATTATTATTATTCTTATTTTTAGGTCTTAATCCCCCATAATTCCTTTTGAGGATCTTAATTGTACATGACCTCATGTAATTCATTAGCAACTGGGATACTTATCTTCGAATCAAAAACACGAACATTGTTCTAAGAAAATGCAAAGATAGAAAATGTAGAAACCATAAATTAAAAAATGCATGAGTACTCCATCATCACCATTTAAATACAACATTTCCAAAAGAAACTACACTGCTCTAAACAAGAATACAATCTACTATTCATCTACTGAAAGAGAAAAAATTTTATAATGGTACTTAAGGTTCCGATGGATATCCTTGGCGTCGGGATGCAACTATGGGCGTCGGCGGCCTCTTCTTCCTCTACGGAGGCTCATAGATGTACAAGGTCATCGCGCTGGCGTGCACACTTTGGTTTAACCCATGATGACTACGGCTATGAACAGCAGCGTTGTATCTCTTCCACAATGTTCCAGAAAATTCCAGGATTTTCCTCTCGTTCGTTGCATGCTGTCGGTTCCTCTTCACAATGGTAGCTGAAACTAAAATTTTGTATAAGGAAAGTGGTTCCACACTAGTTGTATTCTATTAAATTATTTACGACACTTAACTGGCACAATGATGTACGATCAGGTTCAGTTGTACCCCAAGCTTCAAATTCCGAGCACATTCACAAGATTACAGTGAGTCTTGAAGCTGACGGAACATTATTACTAGTATTTCGACGTTCTATAGGCCAGGTTTCCTTTCGAATATTCGCTTTAGATAGCTCAATTCCCTTACAACATCCAAAAAGACTGCAACACTCGCCTTAAGTGAGCGCACAAACAGTCTGTGGTTTCTCAAGTTCCACCTGGTGAAATGTGCGGCTGTAACACTTCGCTCTATACCGAAGTAGGCTGATGAAAAGTTGAATTAACACTCAAATTACATAGTGGCTGTGCCATACAAGAAATAGGCAGAAAGTAACCATATCTGCGAACGTTCATCTTCTTGCTAGATGGTTGAAATTATACGATGTTCTTCCTGAAGACTGTCTTACTTAACTTCTCCTCAGAGACTCTTCCGTTCGATTCTCTCGTAGAAACTGTACTGTTCTCTTCAGCTTTCCCTTAGAGACTTCTCCTCGAATTCTTTGTAGAATAATCTCAAGACCTTCCAGCACCTTCCTCGATGTTCATTGGCTGTTGACCTACTTGTGACATAATTTGTCCTTCACACCGGCAAGCAGATTTATCCAGAGTATCCTTCCCCTCTCGGCGGTCGGCTCGCTAAGTGACGTAATGCGTGACATGGCGACCTTCACCAGCCTGGTGACATAACACGTCCGCCTGCAGCGGCACGGCACAGTAACAGCTGATGTATGCTTGCTTGTAACCCAATGTTCCGTAACAAAAATTACTCCACCTTCCCCAAATTCAATCAGGCACCATTTAGACGGGTACAATATGAAGATAAAGTTGGAATTGAAGAGGACAAATAGGGGCAAATATTCGTTTATAGGAAGGGGAGTTAGGGATTGGAATAACTTACTAAGGGAAATGTTAATTTTCCAATTTTTTTTTTGCGATAATTTAAGAAAAGGCTAGGAAAACAACAGATTGGTAATCTGCCACCTGGGCGACTGCCCTAAATGCAGATCAGTAGTGATTGAGTGATTGATAATTGTCCTAAATGCTATTGGTCTTTATTTGAAGGTAAGCCGTTATCCTCCCTTCCACTTTTAACAGAACTGTTAATAACCAAATTACTTATTTCATTCCCATAACCCCCAATTTGGAACACCTCTTCAAACTGAAGCAGCACAGTGTCCTCTCTGTTTGTAAAATCAAGAGTAATCACACCACTGATTAAATTATCTGTCAAGTCCTCAGCCAATAACAAATCACTTGTTGAAAATGCACCATCCTGAGAATCCATTTTGCATAATACACCACCTTCCCTAATGTAATATTCAGAAACTATATCATCAACTGTATTACTGTCATTATTGATTTTATTAGGAAACACTTGGATATCCTCTTCACTATCTGTTTAATCAGTTTAGCAGTTTGTAGGCTCTAGAATGCTTATCCATCGTAACTGCAATGCACAAATGACCTGACATGTTCCTTGGTAAAACGTGTACTACAGCAATAACAGACAGCAGTCACGAACAATGAACCTGACGTATCTCACGTTCCTTTCAGAATTAAAACGTGTCACTTACAATAATCTGTTGCTTCACATTACAATAATCTGCACGCAAATTACAAGATTCTAACTCTGGCACTTAAGATACAATGACTGATGATTACGATAACCTGGTGTTCTGTATATTACTGATGGTGGTTACGATAATTTCTTTTTTACGTTGTTTTTACCCTCTAGATTCATTTGACGCTTACGATACTTTGCCAGCATGTGCAGTGGAGTCTGACTGACGTATAAATATCGTAACCTGAATTTCGACGAAAATGTCACTTACGGTACTTTGCCTTTCCAGGGACAATATGATACACTATTGAAAATACAGTAAAACTGTACATCTTAGAAATTCAGTCTTACATTTCAGTTGTCTGTGTCCAACCTTGCCAATTAACTATACAGCCTTTGAGCATAACATTCTAAAATTTCAGTTTTCTTTTCTTTTACAAGTTTCTTTACATCACACTGACACAGATAATTCTTATGGCGATGATGTGATAGGAAAAGGCTAGGAGTGGGAAGGAAGCAGCTGTGCCCTTAATTAAATCTGGTGTGAAAATTGGAAACCATGGAAAAGCATCTTCAGGGCTGCCACCAGTGGGGTTCAAACCCACTATCTCCCAAATGCAAGCTCACGGCTGTGCACCTCTAACCACATGGCCAACTTGCTCTCTTTACAGTTTTATTCCAGTATGGAAATACCCTGTGCCTTTCATAGCAAGTGTTGGTGACATCAAGACATTAGAGGGAAACTCCTAAAAGAATTCCTATCAGATAATGCTTTTGATACAATATCAAATATATTTCAGTGTATACTAAAACGGAAGGTCATTATTATGGCACTCTGTGCTGTAGCCTTTAATTTATTCTTATGCCATTTAATATAACCCATCGTTACAAATATGACATCTGTCACATAAAAATGAATAGTTTGAACCATTTAGTAGAGAATCAATTGAACATAAGACAGTAGCTTGCAACTGATAATATTGCAAATAAAGAAAGTTCATTTAAAACTTTACTGTATGCCAAGAAAAGGCGTATTGGTATGTGTTATGAGCTTGTCAATCGCTTAACAAACAGGAGAAAGTTGTATCCACTGCCAGCCCAGAGATGTGATCTACTTAACCTGATTTGCTTATAAAGGAGATCAATTAATGCAAATTTGTCAGGAGAATGCAGAGAAAAAAAGCCTTTATAGAAAAACTTTAGCTACTTTCGTAACAACAACAACAACAGCAGCAGCAGCAGCAACATTAACAATATCTACCTTTTTGTCCACCAGAAGAAATATAATAATACTTTTGAATAACCTGCTATTTTTATGATCAAGATACAGGTTTCCCACAACAACAACAACAACAACAACAACAAAATGCTCCAGAACAATAGACTGCTACACTATATAAATCTGTCACATAAAATCAAAACAAAAAATATCATCTGACTGCTTATGTGTTCTATGATCACGTTTGTTTAATATCTCAGTACAACAAATTAACTCTTTTTTTTTTTTTTTTTTCCCTCAGAAATGAAAATATGCTATTTTAGTTATTTCACTTATCCTGATTTTGAATCTAACACTCATTTTTCTTTATAACCTAACAGTTGTTGGAGAGGACATTATGAACTTCCTTCAACATACTGCATAGGCTATATAGCTCACTGTTGTTCATTTATGGTTTTCTATTATTTTCTGTTATTTGTAATTGCAATGCAAATCATACATAATCTAAAATATTGTACCAGGAAATTGTTTGATAATAAGCCACGACTACATATTTAGGAAATTAATGATATTTTAATCACAAAGCACACTGGGTGTAGACGTGGAGCTAGGTACAGAGAGAGGTCCTAACTACAATGAGTTCCAAATTCTTTAAACTGAATTTATTCACATAAGGTTCACCTTACAATTGTGCTGGTTACAGTGAAGTTGTTTCCATAGATCCTCTTTGATGGACAGCGACCCAGCCATGGAAACACGATCCCTTGTGTGCAGCAACCAAACCATGGAACCACGATCCCTTGTAGGCAGCAACTGAATATCGGAATGATTCACATAACCCACAGCACTTTGTAAATTGTAATCGTTGTCTCAGTTCTGTCTTAGAGCCCAAAACATAATATTTGAAAAATAAGTTGCACTTGGCACACTTGTGGTGGCTTTCCACAGGAAAAAAATAAAGTTTGACTTCTGTCACTTGTGTAGAGTCTTTCTACAAAATTAAAATTTTCACTGTTCATTGGAACTCATCGCAACACAGTTTATTCCTATTCACGTTGAGAAATAGAATGTCTGATGGAATAACTGCACTTTTAGAATTATTTATAATTCTAAAGAAACTGAATGTTTGTAGTGACCTACTAAGAGCACAGTTCACTTGGAAATTTCATTTGCATTTTTTGTGACTGTCTATGAGTGCACTTGTATCTATGTAATATAAATCACTTGGAAAAATCATTAGCATTCCTAACTGCTGCATTCTATGCGAAGTATTATTATTATTATTATTATTATTATTATTATTATTATTATTATTATTATTATTATTATTATTATTATTATCATCATCATCATCATCATCATCATCATCATCATCATTGTGAAAAGTCTGTTCGCAGAAAAGAAAAAATATCACTTTCAACTATCGCATTATTAAACACGTATAGTATGAAAAGTAAAGTCTCGGTAAATATTCTGTTATTCATATCATGTTAAAGTGTAAGTCGAGTTCACTTGGGAAAATCAATATTCTGGCATATAGCATACATATAAATGTTACTTATACAAGTCTTAGAATCACCTTCTTCAATATTTTTAAGTTCCTCAACGAGGTTCAACTTATTGAAAGTTTATAAGCACGTTTCGCTCTGCAAGCCAACACGGTACCATGCGGCGAACCAACATCGTCGTGTTGCTGGTGTGAACTGAAGTGACAGGACCAAGAGTTATGGCTTTTTATACAAATCTAGCTCTGACATAATGATCTATAAAATCTTTAATATCTCCATAATCCGTGGATCAGTTTTGGAGAAATTAACATGATGAGATGTTCTATAAGATGCCATTGTTTCTGAATCGATATTTTGATTGGTTTAGGATATAAAAAATTTCTTGGGTGGATGTTTCCAGATCGTATGATGCTACCTGTCCTTGACACCATGCTGGGCTGTGTGATGACGAAGTTAGCATTGTGCGGGTTGAGTAATTGCTCCTGCGAGACATTTTTAGTATGAGTGCTGAAAATACACTCTCTAATACTTTATAAGTTATTGATGATGTGTTTTATTTTAAAAAATACTTGATGAACGGTCAGTTCCAGTACAATATACAGCAAAAATATATTAAGTATTTCAAATTGTATTTATGTTGCAATCAAGACTTCATATAGCAAAAATTCTTACCTACTTTTTCCTCGAAGACTTACGCCTATAAGATGGCTCCGAAACATCTGTGATAAGTTGCCAGCAGTAATCGGCAAGCATGTTGGACACTGATTTCCCTTTGTATTGCCTTTCCATTTCTAATAAGTCCTGATGGAGCCTTTCCCCATGCTCATCACTGACCTCACCAAGGTTTGGTAGAAAAAAATTCAAGTGCCAATGGAGGAAGTGAATCTTAATTCTTTACCGTCCCTAATGTCGAATATTGTCACCCGCCTGCCATGCTGAATGCTCCAAAGCGCTCGCCATATTTACGTTCATTAGAAGTGTGTTGAGAGAAATATTGAAGGGTCTTGTAAAACCATATTGTATTCCCTTGACTCAGCAAGCTGTCAGGACCTTGTTGACAGCATTTCCTGAGATTATTCTTGTTCAAGTTCAAACCATGTCATCTGAGTTGCACCGAAAGGTTCTTATGCTGTCAACAAATTCAGGTTCTGTGAATGATGGTACAGTGAAACAAGAAACCGGTAAAGGCAATGAAGAAATAGAAATTGCGTGTCCTCGTGCTGTCATAAATTATACAAAACATGGGTGGCGTGGACATCAGTGATCAGAAGATGATGATGATGATGCTTGTTTAAAGAGTCCTAACATCTAGGTCATCGGCCTCTCCGTGATCAGAAAAGATAATACTACGGTGTTGGGTGATCGTCTAAAAAATGGTGAAAATTTATTCATTTTGTGATCAATGTGTGCGTTGGGAACAGTTTCATTCTTTATGATATGATTAACCGGCTAGCTCTCACAGGTCATGGAAATCGACAGCTAAACTTCCGGCACAACTAGGTGCAACATCTGATCGGGAACTTCACGTCTCGCAAACATACAGGCAGGAAAAAAGTTTACCCATCGGCTGTCCATTCCCTAAATTATTTCATTCTCTTGTGAAGATACCTGGTCATGCCAAAGTGTGTGCTTTGTGCTTACAAATGAAAAATAGCTTCTGGGAGAGGCAAACAAATAACATTCAAATGTAAGCAGTATGATCTACCACTGTGCAAGACAAGCTGCTTTTTAGAATACGATCAGGAGCAAAATATAGATATTCAAAATTAGGGTGAGTACGCATTTATATGCACTAATTATTTAGGAACGAAATTCAAAAGAAATTACATTCCACCGTATATCTGTGATTGATTGATCTATAGTTTCCCATCAAAATCACACAAACCAATTTAAAAGCAAGCCAGGCATTTTTTTTTTTTTCAACACGAATGAGTCCTCTTGAATACATAATCATGTAACAGATCGCATATTTGTGGGCCTGTAAAGATACCTTCCTTTAGTTTTGCCTCACTCAACCTTGGAAATTTTTCCCTTTAAATATTGAAATGCCCTTCCTGATTTGTTGTCTGTTGCCTTAACAAAGTTCTTCATCAACCCCAGTTTTATATGCAATGGGGGCAAAATTATTTTGGTGACATCAACAAGTGGCAAGTTTTTAACACCTTTTTGTCCTAATACTACACTTTTCTTGATGGCCACTCTCTAATTTCATATTGATTACACTTATTTTGACTGTCCCACTCACAGAGAAAACAACAAAGTTTTGGGAATCCTGGCTGCATTTTAGCATACCTATCACTTTTATATCTGCACAAATCTGCCGCCCATGTTCTGTATAGTTCAAAGCCTTAAGAATTGTTTCCATTCTATCATATGTTTCTTTCATATTAACGATATAGGCAACTGGGACAGATGGGTGGATATTTCCATTATGCAAAAGCATGGCTTTTGAACTTGTTTTCAACAAATCTACTCTTCCCATAGCCACCATTAGCTTATTAACATCCTTACTGTAAACTAATTGTTCATTTTCTATCAAAAATGTCACAGTCTTGATTGAGAAAGCAGTGTGAGCAGATGTGCTGAGTGAGTACTGAAGTATGGGGATAGTGCTAGAGCTTTATCGAGTGAGGATTGGAAGTTGGCAGTGCAGGAGAAAGAAAAAATCAGAATCGAGTATGAGGATCAAGGGTGAGAAAATAGGAAAGATGGCAGGGCTGCTGATGGCGGTGGTGCTGGTAGCGCTGCTTATAATGGGTGGAGTAGAGATAAACCCAGGGCCAGGCCCAATTGGTGCCCTAGGGTGGAAAGAGATTGAGGTGTTAAAAGAAGTGGTGAAGGAGGCATATCAGATAGACCAATTAAAGGAAATGATAAGAGATCATTCTAAGGAATTAAAGGACTTAAGGCAGTGCGTTAAGAATGAGGTGGATGAGGTAATGGAAAAAGTGGGGAGAAATGAGGCGGAGTTGGAGGAAATGCAAAAGAAAGTTCAGATACTGGAGGGGGAGGTGACGAAACTCAAGAGAGAAGTTGCGGATGGGAACCAGGATGGAAGCAGGAAGAATATTTTTGTATGTGGTGTTAAAGAAGCTACTAAAGAAGATAAGGTGACAGAAGATGTAGTGAGACTGAAACATTACCTCATGTCTTGGGTTCCTGTGCCTTTGGTAAAGCTCTTCGAAACACTAGACTTCAAAACATCAGGTTATCCATAGCACAGATGCTCCGTGAGAAAGGATTTCAAGTGCATGAGGGAGTCCATGGCATTGGAGTAAATGGCAGCACGAGGATAGAAATGATCGCATTTAAAGAGAAGAAAGGATATATATTAGACCAACAGTAAAATTTGAAACACACTCCGACCAACCAGACGAAGTGGACCGAGAAAAGAAGTCTATATACCTGCCTACAGTGCCGTATTATAAGAATAAATATGAACTGGACAACATAGAAGTGAGGGGTCTCATGATCGGTGCGAGAGGGACAGTCCTTAAGAAGACGATAGAACTGATGAAGACCTTTAACATCAGTACCAAGAAGTTCATCGACTGAGGGCCGAAAGCGCTTAGGGGTTCTCTTTTGATACTCAGACACCACTTATATTTGCCAGACTGAGACATAATTTACTTATTTTTTTATTTTTGAATGAAGTATTTGTGTATTCTTTGTCTTTGTCAGCCTCCAAGTGGAGGAAGATTTTGAAAATAAAATACGGTGGTGGAGATGGTACAGAATAGAATGAAGATTGAGGTGGATATTGATGAGGTTCAGAGAGTGGGAAGAGTGAAAGGTAAAGGTGGGAGACCAATTAAGCTTACATTGATATCTACTCTGATGGTTGGGAACTTAAAGGAAGAGAAGATATGGTTGAAACAGGATATAGGTAGTGAAGAGTGTAGAGAATTTAAAGTGATAAGAAGACACATGTGGAGAGCGAGGCAACAAGGGTTGAGAGCGTTCATTAGGGCCAATGAGTTGGTGGTGGGAAATGGTAGATGGGTAAGAGAATGGTCGGCTGAAAAGTTGAAGCAAATGGACAAGAATTATCTATAGGCGATTATGCAAATGAGAGCAACAGGTGTGACAAGAAAAGAGGAGGGTTCAGCTGGTGATGACGGAGGAATGTCTGTTGGTGAAGAGAGGAGCAAAGTTCAGTGTGAAGAAAGAAGAGGAGGCAACAGTGAAGATCGCCAGGGAGAAGAAGAGGCTGATCAACATACGGAGAGAGGTGGGAGCAGTTGTGCGCCACCGGAAAGTGCTGTGGAGGAGGAGAGTAGCTCAAGAGAGGTAATGAGCAGAGTTAGAAGTGTAAGTCTGAAAGATCTGTGGGGAAAGAAGAGCAAAGGGCAGGAGGAGAGGAGGAGCAAAGAATCTGCTAAGATGTCAAAGAAGGTACAGAGCAGGGAGGAAATAGAAGGAGTGCATTAAACTAGAAGCAAATCGAATAACACAGCTGATGTAAATAGAAATAAGGGTGATAAGGTGGGGGCAAATGAGTGTAGTAGGTAGCCAGGGTGTAAGATAGGCTTTGTAAATATTGAAGGGGGGTAAGTAAGTAAGAAGAGTTAAGTGATCAAATTATAGATATAGAGAATGAGATAGAAGAGGTAATGTGGGTTAGGAAGAGTGTGTGCTTGGGTTTTATATACAATCCACCAAAGGGCTTGATATATGCAAATGAATATTTTTTTGATGGTCTGATAGAGGAAATAAATAGTATTAGCGGAAAGTACGAAGAGAATGGATTAATTTTGTTAGGGGATTTGAACGCGAAAATTGGTGCTCAAGCTCAGAGTATGTTAAAGAGGAAAAAGGAGTAAAGATGGGAGGTAGGAGAAGTGAAGATAAAGGGAGGAACGGTTATGGGCAGAAGTTGTTAGAATTATGTGGGGTCAGCAACTTGTTCATTCTGAATGGGTGGTGGAAGGGCGATAGGGAAGGGAAAATGACATATATCACAAATGAGGGAGGAAGTGGTATTGATTTGGTAATTAGTTCGAAAGATATGATAGAATCAACAGAATGGAGGTGGTTGATTGGGTGGAATCACACCATTTCTCAGTATATGTAATAGTGAATAAGAGTGGAAGAGTGGGGAGGGAGAAAGGTCGCAGAGTCCCCAACTACGAAGGCTTTTTTTTTCAACCTCCGATCGCGCAGGTAAAGAACCACACAAGCTGTGGGAACTGTTCGGTGCATGGAAGGTGACTGCGCAAGTCCTCCCCTCTACCCATGGTCACAGCCAACTTCCTCACACCAGTGTAAGACGAGATATTGGCACGGAAACATGGCCGCTACTATTGACACTCCCGCCAAATGTGAGGTGCGTAGTGTGATATGTTTCCTTCAAGCAGAAGGGAATAGTGCAGCTGACATTCATCGACGAATGAGTCGAGTATACGGTCCAAACGTAATGAGTGATGGTGTTGTGCGTGAATGGTGCAGGAAGTTCAAAGAAGGCCGGACCGATGTTCACGATGAAGGGGGGCAAGGACGCAAGTCTGTCGCTACAGATGACATTGTTCATGAAATTGTCCAAGAGGTTCGCAAGAACCGAAGGTTTACCATAAGCGAGTTGTGTGAGAAATTTCCTGCAGTTTCAAGGTCATCTGTTTAGAAGATTCTAGCAGAACACCTGCGCTACAGGAAATTGTGCGCCCGATGGGTTCCGAAGATGTTGTCTGATGACCACAAAAGTCGCCAGATGGCAGCAGCATTGACGTTTCTTACCCGTTATGAGGCTGAAGGTGGCGATTTGTTGAAGAAAATTGTGACTGGCGATGAGACTTGGGTTTCGTACGTCACCACCGAAACAAAACAACAAACACGTCAACGGATGCACACACACTCACCAAACAAACCAAAGAAGTTTAAGCAAACCTTCAACGAAAGGAAGATGATGGCTACAGTCTTTTGGGACCAAAAAGGTGTGTTGCTTTTTGAGTTCATGGAACGGGGGTCTACGATCAATGCAGCTGTTTATTGCCAGACTTTACGACGACTGCGGAGGGCCATACAAAACAAATGACGAGGCATGCTGACATACGGAATCCTTGTCATTCATGACAACACACGCCCTCACAGTGCTCGTGTCACCCAACAACTTTTGCAGGAGGAATTTCGGTGGGACGTTTTTGACCACCCACTGTACAGTCCCGATTTAGCACCGAGTGACTTCCACCTCTTCCCGGGACTGAAAAGTGGCTGGGAGGGCAGAGGTTCCAGGAGGATGAAGATCTTCAAACCAACATTCGGGTCTATCTGAACTCACTGGCGGCGACATACTGTGCAGAGGGGATCGAAAAGCTTGTCCACAGGTATGACAAATGCCTCAACCTTCATGGTGATTATGTTGAAAAGCAACCACATTTGTACCTAACATTTGGTAATAAATTCATTTGGATACGTACACTTGTCGTTCATTTATGACCCTCCGGAGGTTGAAAAAAAACCGCCCTCGTATATTTGGACTGAGGAGGGTAAAGTGAAGTTAGAAGTATCAGAATTTCAGATCATAAGGGTGGGGATCGAGGTAGCAGTGGAGGGCAATAATAGTGATAGGGTTTTAGAGCTACTGGAATATCCTGGTAGGAGAGTGGCGCTGGAAAAATCACACAAGAAGAAGATCAGAGATGAGGGGAAGGAATGGATTGATAAGGAGTGTAAGGTGAAGAGGAAGGTAGTGATGAGAGCGCTGGTTGAGTACAGGAAACATGGTGGGAGGGGGTTAAGGGAACAGTTTTGCAGGTTGAGTAAGGAATTTAAGAAAATGCTAGAAGAGAGGAAAAAAGCATGGCAGAAGGCTCAAATAGAAGCAATAAACAGGGAGTGTGAAGACAGGGAAGGAGATAAGGTATAGGCGAGGGTTAATAAAATTAATAGTGGGGCGAGTAGAGTGACTAAACCTAAAATTGAGTATGGAACGTGGGTGGAGTACTTCCAAGAACTATTAGGTGAGAAGGAAGGGTGGGTAAGGGTAGAAGGAGGCTATAAAGTTGAAAGGGGGATAGAGAGGGGCTGTCAGGAGCTGGATAAGAGAATAACAGGTGAGGAGGTGATGGGAGGGATAAGTAAATTGAAGAACAGGACTGCAGGTGGGGAAAGTGGGATAACTAATGTTTATTGGAAGGAAGTAGCAGAAAATAGACAGATGACAGAGAGTTTGGCTACATTCCTAAACAATATATTCGAGGGGGCGAAACTCCTGAAAGAACGGCAGAAGGGGATCATATGCCCTATTTATAAAAACAAAGGAGAGAGGACAAATCCCAGTAGCTATAGAGCCATAACCCTGCTGGACTCCCTGAGTAAGGTGCACATGGGTATTTTAGCAAACAGGTTGAGGAAGTGGGCAGAAGATTACTCACTTCTATCAATTTTTCAGAGTGGTTTCAGTAAAGGGAGGAGGACAGCAGATAATTTAATGATTGTGAGAACAACAATAGATAAATATGTGAGAAAAGAAGGCTCTAAAGTGTTTATAGCTCAGTTGACTTCCAGAAGGCATTTAATACAGTGAGCAGGAGGCCTTGTTTGAAAGACTGGGGAGGTTAGGGGTGGGGGAGAAGATCAGAAGAGCGATCAGAAGCATATATGAAAAAGTCTATTGTAGCATTAAAAATGTGGAGGAAGGGGAGGTTAGTGGATTGATTGAGTCGAAAGTTGGGCTGAAACAGGGGTTTAAATGGTTGCCAATTCTTTTTTTTATTGTTTATTAACGACTTACTAGACGGTCATGTAGAGAAAAAGTGTGCTTATTCTGTACTGGGCATACAAGAAATTCCAGGGTTGATTTTTGCGGATTGTTGATGTTGACAGCTGGGAGCCTGCAAGAAAGCTTGAATGAGGTTGGAGTTTTGCGAAGAAATGGTCATTGAAGATCAATAGTAAAAAGACTAAGGTGATGATGGTATGCAGGAAAGGGAAGAAAAAGAAACAGGGCATAAATTGGGCAATAAATGGGGAAGAGATAGAGGTGGTGGAAAAGATGGAATATCTAAGGGTGATGATGAGTAGAAATGGTAGTTGGGTGGAGCAGATTATATCACAAATATTATTATAATATTTATAAAACCACCTATTCAGTACAATACAATCCACTATTTTATGTGGTTAAAATTTATACATAATACTTAAAAGTCTAAGGTACACATAAAATAGTGGATTGGATTGTATTGTATTGAATAGGTGGTTTTATAAATATTATTATAATATTTGTGATATACGTCATCTTCGATACGGAACAATAATGGAGCAGATTAGGCAAGCCAAATGGAAAGTTACTTTCAGTAACTAGGATATTGGTGGTGAAGAGTAAAATGCTGTTTGCTTCTGAGGTTTGGGGGGTTGGGAAGGAGTGTGGGGTTTTAAAGCAGGTAGAGAGTAAATTCTGCAAGATTGTTATGGGGTTGCCATTGTGGCGAGTGCAGGAGTAAGGATGTTGTGTAAAGAGTATATCAAGATTGACATTTTAGAAAGAGTGCTTGGTTACTGGTGCAGATTGAGAGAAGGTGAAGGGGGCCTAATTCTGCAGTGGGCTTACCAGTGTCAAATGAAGTGCAATTATAGGGTTTACTGGGTGGACAAGGTGAAGAATGCCTTAGGTAGACTGGGGTTACGTGAGTTTTATAATACTGAATGGGGGAAGAGTAGGGGTACGTATTGGAAACACGTGATTAAGAGGGCGAGAGATATTTAACAAGAGCTGGTAGGCAAATGTAGGAAGAGAGCTACCCTAAAGATGTTTCTGAGGGTTAATCAGATGGTGAATTTGAGAGTGGTAAATGTAAATAGGACGGTGAGAAGAGGTTTAATTTGGTGGTTTTTAGGTTGGACGAAGTTAAAAGTAAATATGTTGTATGTATTATGAGGTGACGAGAGAAAGTACTTTCATTTGCTGACAGTATGTAAAGAAACTATTGAAGAGGCAGGTGTTTAATGATCAGCAGTTGAAGTGGATTGCTCATCCATGCAATGGAGATAAGCTTTTAAGGTGGTTAGTATCTGAGTGGAAGTGTGTTGGTAATTTATGTAGGTTTTTGATCAGAATTAGAAGCAGATGTACAGTTGTGTCAAGAGGAGAATGAACGAGGCAGTGGATTATCATGGCAGGTAGACCGTTAAACTTCGTTCCTCAGCACAGGAGATGGTGGCCTTCCCCACTACTGGCTAGCAGTGGGGAAAGGTGATGGCATGTGTCACCAGAAGGGGAGGATCCTAGCATATGTATTATGCTAGGTCAGGAGAGATTGAGTTACACATGCCATCACATACCCAGGAAGTGAGGTAGTTAACCTCGTGTTGCCGGGATGCCATTATTTTGTATTTTTGTTTTGTATTCAGTATTGTTTTTGTTTTGCCGTGCTGCCAGTGTTTCTTTTCTTTTGTTTTTGTGTTTCAGTTTTGTTTTGTCCACTAACGTGGAGTATTATTGTATATTTATAGTGTATTGTCTGATGTTTTGGTTTGCTTGTTTTTGCTTGTAATTTTTCTTAGTTTTTCTTGTTTTTTTTTCTAATTGTTGGTTTTTATTTTTCTCCGTTGAGATTGATTAGGTTGGAAAACTGTAAGATCAGGAGAAAAATAAAGGTTACTTTCTAAAAAATGCTCACAGATTATATTCCCGTTTTCTGAACGATGTTATGATAAAATCTCGGCTTGTGTTTTGATTAATTTCAAATCTCTCGCAAGATCATGTAATTCAGCTTGTGATATCAAATGAAGTTCTTGAGATACAATAAATTTAGAATCAGTAAGGGATGATCTATAAGAAGAGGAAGTAGAGCTAGGAGAGGTAGATTTTTCCTCCAAGGTTCATTTTTCAAATGGCTTTGGTATTGGTAAACTATTGCTATATTTACAGGACGTACTGCTGACTGAAAATTAGGATATTCAGTTGCATGCTTATTTTTCTTTGGATTTAAAACCAGATACATTAACCATACAGAAATAACAGTCTGTAATGTGATCCATGGGTTCCCTCCATAACATTGGAATCGCAAAAGGCATACACGAATGCATACCTTTTGGTCAATCTGTTAAAGGTCTTTGGCAATTTGTAAAGCTCAAGTTGGGTGCGCAAACTTTATCTCTGTCGTCAAATTTACTATATTTCCCTAAGCATAGATTGTAAGCCATCACAGTGGGGGGTGTTATACTTTTGCGCTGAGATTTTGTACAATATTCTGCACAGACGTAACAAAATAAATTGGGAGAATTTTGACAGTGGAGAGGCATTGCAAAATGATGAAAGTATGAGCTACTAGGCTGTATAGGCTACTAGGATATCAGCTGGCAGATTGTATAAACCCAAGTTCTTAACCCTGACAGTAACACCATACGTTTTTCTGACGTGTTGTGCGAATGAATGCCATCTATTCCTCTTAAGGAGGGGAGAGTTATCCCCTCCACCACCTCTATTCCTTGTTCATTCCATCTGGTAACTTTAATGTAACTTTAAATAATAGGTTTTGAGTGACACGTCTTCGAAACGTGTGGTGTAACTAAAGCGATATTTGCAGACGTGTTACTGTCAGGGTTAATTCTGCTGCTCAGTACTTTCAGTATACAAGTAGAATGACACTTAACCACTACAAAGATTCACCCACAACACAATACCAACTGCACATAATGAGGCATTACAAGACTGCTTCATGTTATTGACAGTAGCAACCCGGAAGTTCTGTATATCTGGACATTCCAGGGGGTTTATCATTAGTTTACAGTAATAAAACCAAGAAGTATAATAAGAAAGTTGTCCAGACAGGGAGGCAAAAGCACCTTTTGCTCCCTAAGAAAGTAACACTCACTAAAGGGTGTGATACAAATATCTCAACAATGTTAGGTGATACGAAAGAACTAATGTTATTTTCGTGATCAGCATGTCCGAAAACATGGTCATTGATATATTTTGTGTCTGAGAGCAAGTCACTGTTGTACTGTGTATTTAATGTGTTTTACATGGTCACAACATTTTTTCCATTTGTTTTACGAGTAATATGCGAACAATATTTGTTGAGCATGTCTGCTGTAAAGTCACAGGCGATCTATAAGACAGAGAAACATTTTACATACAGAACAACAATTTTTATTTAGACTGGGAATAGGAGTGCCTCATTTATGAACAGTGAAGGCATTAGGGGTGCCATGGCATACTTTTTGAGCTACAAAATGAACAAAGCATTATTACTATTAGTTGAAATATAATATTCTTATTACACACCTCACCTTTGTCCAGCTCCATGGCTAAATGGTTAGCATGCTGGCCTTTGGTCCAGAGGGCCCCGGGTTTGATTCCATGCCAGGTCAGGGATTTTATCCTTTATTAGTTAATTCCAATGGCTCGGGGCTGGGTGTATATGCCGTTTTCAGCATTACAATTTATCATAGGTAGGGCCCCATCCTCACAGACGTGCAGGTTGCAGGTCGCCTATGTAGCATCAGCTTAAAAGACCTGCACCAGGCATCTTCGGAGGCCACATCTGATTATTACTACCTCACCCTTGATGTCTCCCCAAACCAACTCATTGGGATTGATATCTGGATGGTACTGAGGACGGTGGAGAACCTCATGTCCATAGCTTTTCAAAAGATTTATCACTTTTGAATATCTTCTGCACACTAGCTCTTCTCACGAGCCCCAACAATTCAGCCTTTGACATACCTGGATCAAACTCAGTTCCTTTCTTTTGCAGCCATTTCTGTAGATCCTTTTTCAGAGAGGTAGAATTGCGCTTCTTGTTTTCCTGAACACAATGATAGGCTGTATTGTCCATTATTACAGTGCTCCATGGGGTTAAATTTGGAGCAAGCCGCGCATTCCTTACCTGAGAGGCAAAAAGGCGTAGTCCATTTTCTTGTGATTCTGAGTTATGGCCAGATTTGTGTTCAGTATAATCAAATGCATCTATGGAACAAAGGCAGTTGTCCTGTTGCCATTCCCTGAGGATTTACTGTGTGACATAAAGGGCGGTAGTCCAGAGTGCTTATAGGAGGGAAAAAGTACGTGTAGAACATTTGCCTTTTGCAGGAAACTCTTAACAAAATGGTCATAAGCTCTTTTGCTTCTCAGGTATGGCATTTATTCACTTAGAAAAATTATTATAATTCATGTCTTCATGATCGCCCTCAGTCATTAGGTGAGACTTATAAATTAAAAGAGCATTGGGAACAAAACCATTCTCTCCTCCACCATGCACCATAATTGAGGAGCAACTAATCGAAATGTGTAATGTCCATTAGTACAAATTTTTCAGAAGTGAAAAACTTACAGCTCCTAAAGTATTCAATAAAATATAATGCAGTTTTCACCGTTTCTTATTGGGATACTGAATTAGATGTCATGTTGCAAGAGATCAATAATTTATTGGGGATGTTAGAAAGTTAATTTACAATTTGGACAATATAGGTTTTGATCTGTTTTATGGACATTATATGTTTTGATGAGTTCACTGTATTTTTATCATCATTAGTTTACATTAATTTTTATACCTGAAAATTATAACTTAAAAATTAGACTTTCAATCACTTCAGGTTTACAGTACCTACTTAGAACAGCGTAAAATGAATATCTACCTGAAGGAATTCAACAAAGATTAAAATTAATTTGTAAAAACTGGTGCAGTATGAGGGCGAATAAAATATAAACGGGAATTCTTTTTTAAAATTTATTGCATCAACCAAAAAAACACATACACAGATCACTTTTCTACATAATGTCCTGCCTTCAATACACATTTTCTCCATCAGATTGGTAAGTTTTTGATGCCGTCCTAATAGAAAGAAGAGGGACGTGTGCGAAGTCAGTTGCGCACAAATTCTTCTACACTTGCATCATCATCGAACCGCTGTCCTCCTAGGTCTTGTTTGAGTGGTCTAAACAAATGCTGGTCACAGAGCGATACATCTGAACTGTACGGAGGGTGTTCCAGTGGTGTCCAGTGAATTTCCTCCAACTTTTCCCGCGTTAAAGCGACAGTATGCTACCTTGCATTGTCGTGGAGAAGAATGACATTTCGGATCGGTTGCTGGCATCGCTTGTTTTGATATGCAGCTTTTGCTTCATCCAAAAGGCAACAGTAATAGGCTGCATTAATTGTCCTTTGTTCGTGAAGAAAGTCCACCAGCAAAATGCCCGCGGAGTCCCAGAAACGTTTGCAAGCACCTTTCCAGCAGATGGGCGTGTTTTGGCCTTGATGGACCTGCATCATCTCTTTGCTGCCACTCCATGCTTGCTTTCTTTGACTCTGGGGTGTAATGATGCACCCAAGTTTCATCATAAGTCACAATACGATGCAAAGAGTCCTCTCCTTCCTCCTCGTAGTGATGCAAGAGTCTCTGACAAGCTTCCTGGCATAAAGTTCCTTGTTCCTGCTTGAGGAGACGGAGAACCCACCTGGCAGACAATTTTCTGAAATGGAGTTCATCTCGGTTGACGGTTTGAACACTTCCGTAACTTATTCCTACGGCTAAAACAATTTGCAAAATTTTTATTTGCCGATCGCCACCAATAATGTCACGAATGGCAACAATGTTGTCTGCAGTGATGCTTGTCTGTGGTCTCCTTTCATGAGGTTCATTTTCCACAGCTTCTCTTCCTGCCACAAATTTTTAGCCTACTCGTACACACGAGTCTGTGAAAGTGTTTCTTCCCCAAACTGTACACAGAACCATCTCAGAATTTTGGAAGATTTGGTGCCTTCTTTTGCAAGAAATTTGATAATGATGCATTGCGCAGCAGACGTGTGCACCTCTTGCTCACTCATTGCGTACTGATGCAGCCTAGCTCTCCACTGTCATTTGTGTCCACAAACCCCTTCTCCAGACACCCCCACCAACATCCTGGCAAAGCCCCACATCAGAATTATTACTAACAGCAGTGGTACATTCAAATTCCCGTTTATATTTGATCCGCCTTCGTACAATAATTTGTTACAGGCAGAATATTATTGTCCAGAATAGGCTAGATTTATTACATTTTATGCATTTTGTGAAAGGGTAGCAAAATGAAAATATATTATTGGTGGACATTATACGTTCTGATTCAGTCATCCGCGTGGGCAGTATAAGATTTGTTTTAACTGCTGACTTTCAAGATATTATTTCAATGTTACAATATACAGATAGATAAAATCTGAATGCGGGAACATGCAGAGCACAGAAAGTATTCCCTTAAATTGCATCAAACTCAATTTTGTCCAGAGGTGGACATTATATATTTTGATTGCTTGGTCTTCAATTAATCTGTTATCCTTCCTTATGGAAGAAAGTACTCCCAGTTCTTCAGATCCTTGACAGCACTGAGGAACAACATGCGAAGCATGAAGACAGGTAACTGCCACAGGTTTTTCACTCACCATTCTACAATTCCTGCTCTCTGAACTAAAATCTTATTCTTTGATTGGTATTTTCTCCAACGAAATTCCAAGTCGTGCATTATTTTATGCAGATGTGAGCAACTGCACTGTACTATGTCATCCTCTTCCAGAGCTGCAGAAAGGTTTTTTAAAGTGGGCACTTTTTCCTCACAATGTAAAATTCATGAACCTTGTTCCTAATATCTGCTTTTGCAAAATCATCAACTGGAACTATCTTCTTTCTTTCACCTTGTTTTCCTGTTGAAGTGCTAAATGCACGTTTACCCTTTGCCAGACTCGGCACACTCTCTTTCATTATCTTCTTCAGCAGTGTCATTCCCACTCCTCTCGCTTCTGAAACTGTCTGCACAACATTCAATTTAAAGTCATGTTCTCGACTCATAACTTTCATATGTTCACTCACTTAATAAACAGTTTCACATACCTGACCTCACAGTAGTCTGCCAGATTTAGATTGATTGATGATTGATGCTTGTTGTTTAAAGGCGCCTAACATCTAGGTCATCGGCCCCTAATGGTACGAAATGAGACAAAATGAAATGACACATTAAAAACCCAAAATCCTCCACTGACCACAATTCAAAACGTGAGGACAAAGAATGAATGGATGGATATGAATTTAAAACGATCAGTGGAACCGACCCATAGTGCCTTACATGCACAGAAGCTGGTGTAAAACAATAGTATTACTGACCAAGGGACTGTTTCTATAGCATGATACTGAATCGATGATGCTTGTAGTTGAAAGGAGTCCAAAGTCCAAGTCATCAGTCCCTCATAATGGTACTTATCGCTAGAAAAGTAGAACCATGGTATTTGTCATGTTGCGGTACTAATCAAGAGTAGTGTAGACTCGCGGTATTCCACACATTATGGTACTACTCGCAGGTAATGAAATTCGTACATGTATTACAGACCTACTGTGTTTCGCACATTGCAGCGCCATTGACAGGCAACACAAACCTATGGTTTTCATCACCTAAGTGTACTAACCACAGGGATTCGTACTATACCGTGGTGTTCCTCATATAATGGGTACTAATCATAGGCAAGCCAGAACCATGGGTTCAAGGAGTTTCATGGTTCTAATATAATCATCCCTTGGTCACCCCTTTTAGTCACCTCTTACAACAGGCAGGGGATACCGTGGGTGTATTCTTCGTCTGCGTCCCCACCCACAGGGGGTCTGCCAGATTTAGAAGAGGAGAGGACCTAGAAGCCATGCTTGTCACTTTAGTAATTTCAACTTGGCCGCACATAACAACATGCACCATTTGAGGGACATTCTCACTTCAGCGCTAGCGTGGTAACTGGACCTGCTGCAGGAGTGGAGACTATTTCTCGTGCAGGACTCTTTCAACCAACATGGACTCTAGCCACCTGAGGTCAAGGAGAGCCATGAGTCAGAATATGTCCAAGATACCCACTTCCATTTCATAACAAATGGTATCCTGACTCTGAGGACCACTTATCCAGCTAAGGTTAAGTTCCTTCCTCCCAACACTACTCCAGCCTATGGATCAGCAAGTCATTTCGAACTTCAAGAACCGAAGCACTATTTCAGCGATGCTATAAAGTGACCGAAGGAACAAACCTTACCCTCCAAGAGTTTGGGAGAAATAATTTCCCCATCGTGAACTGCCTGAAGATCATCGATAAAGCCTGGGATGGAGTCACCAGGAGAACTCTCACTTCCAATTGTGGAAAGCTGTGACCTGACTGTGTTCTTGGACGTGACTTTGAGGGGATTGTTGGTGAAAATGAGCCGCCGACTGTCGATGAAATTGTGTCCTTAGCAAAGACTATGGGGTTGGAGGTGAATGACGTGGACATTCGAGAGTTAGTGGAAGAACATAGCTAGGAACTGTCCACCAACGAACTGATGGACCTGCATCGTGAACAACAGGAGGAGGTTATGGAGGAGATCTTGTGCGGGGAAGAGGAGAGGGGAAAAGTAAATGGAATCTCTCACTTCAACTGAGATTCGGAGAAGTGCAAAATGTAGGAAATGGTGCAAAATTTTGTTGAAAAACACCACCCGAATAAGGCTGTAACAGTACGAGCGATGAATCAGTTCAATGACAATGCAATGTCACAGTTTCATTAAATCCTCAAATAGAGGCAAAAGCAACAGTCATTGGACAGGTTCCTTGTTAAAGTTGCACGAAAAGGAAACAATTCCAGTGAGCCAACAGATAGCAGTGATTCTGCTAGTGAAATTCGTGCTACACAGTAACTCTTCTCATGTAATCTTTCGTCTCCCTCACACCAACAATGATTCTATTGTAAGGTAAAATGCAGTTTAATTTGTATTAAGTTATACACTGACTGACAGAGCAAATGCAACACCAAGAAGGAGTGGTTCGAAAGGGATGAAAGTTGGGGAAAAAACAGAGACGGCACGGACGAATAATTGATGTTTATTTCAAACCGATATGCAGGTTACACAATGTGCACGGCATCGACTCAGTAGGATGTAGGACCACCGCGAGCGGCGATGCACGCAGAAGCACGTCAAGGTACAGAGTCAATAAGAGTGCGGATGGTGTCCTGAAGGATGGTTCTCCATTCTCTGTCAACCATTTGCCACAGTTGGTCGTCCGTACGAGGCTGGGGCAGAGTTTGCAAACAATGTGTTCGATTGGTGAGAGATCCGGAGAGTACGCTGGCCACGGAAGCATCTGTACACCTCGTAGAGCCTGTTGGGAGATGCGAGCAGTGTGTGGGCGGGCATTATCCTGCTGAAACAGAGCATTGGGCAGCCCCTGAAGGTACGGGAGTGCCACCGGCCGCAGCACATGCTGCACGTAGCGGTGGGCATTTAACGTGCATTGAATACGCACTAGAGGTGACGTGGAATCATACGCAATAGCGCCCCAAACCATGATGCCACGTTGTCTAGCGGTAGGGCGCTCCACAGTTACTGCCGGATTTGACCTTTCTCCACGCCGACGCCACACTCGTCTGCGGTGACTATCACTGACAGAACAGAAGCGTGACTCATCGGAGAACACGACGTTCCGCCATTCCCTCATCCAAGTCGCTCTAGCCCGGCACCATGCCAGGCGTGCACGTCTATGCTGTGGAGTCAATGGTAATCTTCTGAGCGGACGCCGGGAGTGCAGGCCTCCTTCAACCAATCGACGGGAAATTGTTCTTGTCGATATGGAACAGCCAGGGTGTCTTGCACATGCTGAAGAATGGCAGTTGACGTGGCGTGCGGGGCTGCCACCGCTTGGCGGCGGATGCGCCGATCCTCGCGTGCTGACGTCACTCGGGCTGCGCCTGGACCCCTCGCACGTGCCACATGTCCCTGCGCCAACCATCTTCGCCACAGGCGCTGCACCGTGGACACATCCCTATGGGTATCGGCTGCGATTTGACGAAGCGACCAACCTGCCCTTCTCAGCCCGATCACCATACCCTTCGTAAAGTCGTCTGTCTGCTGGAAATGCCTCCGTTGACGGCGGCCTGGCATTCTTAGCTATACACGTGTCCTGTGGCACACGACAACACGTTCTACAATGACTGTCGGCTGAGAAATCACGGTACGAAGTGGGCCATTCGCCAACGCCGTGTCCCATTTATCGTTCGTTAAGTGCGCAGCACAGCGGCGCATTTCACATCATGAGCATACCTCAGTGACGTCAGTCTACCCTGCAATTGGCATAAAGTTCTGACCACTCCTTCTTGGTGTTGCATTTGCTCTGTCAGTCAGTGTATTTTGTTTCAGAAATGGTATGCAAATAAATATTTTTGTGTTAGGACGAAAAATCCGCGTTTCAATTGTTTCTTATGGGAAAACTTGCTTTGATATACGAGCGCTTTGGATTACAAGCATGTTGCCGGAACGAATTATGCTCGCAATCCAAGGTTACACTGTATATTTTATGTATGCCTTTTAGTCTATAAGAGAACAATTATTCTTTACCATGCTTTATCAGCTGATGATGGCTTGAAACAAGCTGAAACATGTACTGACCACTTGTAACTCATCAAGAGTAATACAAATATTGATTAGGTTGATCTTAATTAACATTTCATTTTGTAACTGATGACTGTCAATACAGATCACAATGAGATTTGTAATGATTTATATAGTTACAGTGCAGCCAAATTGGTTCGATTTCTGATTGGCCACACTTGGAGTAGTGCTCGATCCGTCATGTTCCTTCCTAGCACTCGACTAAACACATTGTTTTAATTACCATAACATAATTCCCATAGTAGGTGAAAATGCCAGATTGTTGTGAATTCAGCTGGAGAAAGGATTTATCATGGAAGGTATTGTGCTAAACAACTAGAGTGTCAGCAAAAAGTGCAAATGCAAGAACCTGAAATACCTCGAAATTTCAGCAAAACAAACCTGAGTTTGACCCCTAGTAAAAATAATTCTCTGTATTGTTTGTTATGTTGTCTAATTAAAGAGCAATTCCAGACACTGTGAGGAATGTTTAAAGAGTGGGTAGTTTAGAGCCCTCTAGCTTCGAGAGTTTAACTCAAATTAAATGTTTTAAAGACAGCACATTATGGTTTGTAAATGAACTTACGTTTCAGTTTGTATTAGAAATTGAAGAAATTGTTTTCTAACTAGGCCCTATACTGAAGTCACAAAGCAAATTTACTGACACAAATATTTTTGGTGTCTACAGTGTAGAACAATATTTCTGTAATTCCGGTACCTGACTGTCATAATTTATTGACCACATTCATAACGAGGTACATTGTATTTAGGCTAAAAATTGGTTCAAGAAGAGAGAAAGCAGAAAATCTGTGGCAGCACACACATCTGTAATTTAATTAGTGTTTGATACATTAACATGACCAGAATTCTTTTGACCAACTACACAAATACACAAAATAATGTGGGGAATTTTGTCAATTGTATCTGCTTAACTTCAATTGCATAACTCAAAATGGTATGTGGTTGCAAGTAGTTAATAATATTGAGCACTCACTTTTAATAATATTGGGCACTTGCTTTTAATATTTCTGGGAGAATTTACCACCTCCAGTAAATGAGATACTTCTTTTTTTATTGTTACCTCTAACACTTCATATGTAACTTTTTATTGACTTTTGCTTTAACCCAATGAACTTGGATAATGAGGCACACCCGCTTGCGCGCACATGGTCTGCAACTCGGATGACGAGTTGGGCCCGCGCATTGCCAATGTTCAGATATATTTCTATAGTCCACTCAGTTTGAAACATATGGCTCTTGCGTTAAGATGTCCATATACTAGAAGGTTGATGCGAGGGTATGTCGAAGTTTCCCCTTGTTTCACCTTCACACCACATGTATAGGGTGACTCGGAAATATTTCACATTCCTTTCAAACCAGTAGTCAACTAGCAGCGCACGCATTTCTGAACACAAAGAATTAGTGAAGTTAATTAACAGCGTCTTAGATAGTGATTCCAACAATAGTGTAAGTGAAGATCTTCAAGAATAGAAGACAATAATTTGTGTGAGGAGTTGTTGAGTGTAAATAGTGTTAGTGAGTCAGGAAATGTATGTATCACTAGTGACTCAGAGAGTGATGATAAGCCAAACCTTCATGCCAGGCCTCCACAACAAATCTATCACACAAGAACACCATTTTAGGTGAATACATGTATTTGTTCACCTTATGACAAAATTTCACATTAATATCTTGTATAGTTTTCTTTTAACAATATATTTTCTATTGTGCTGCACAAACAGCTTCTCCACTGGGATTTAAATCTGAGTCAATGTGACACGCAGGGGTATTTAAATGAGAGTCCATTGGGTTAATCACATGCCTCAGTGTCGACTATAAACATTTCACCACTGTTGTACAGAAAAAGAGTGTAACAGAAGGTTTGGGCAGATAGAGAATTATGCCAATAACTAAACCCATGTAGGAGCAAAATGCTGTTAAAGACAATCCATCTGGTCACCATATGGTGAAGTCTGTCTCACTAAATCATGCAGTATATACGGAAGAAATTAACACTGGAAACACATGTTCAGTAAAGTAAAAAGCTGAGCTATTTCAATCCCTGCGAATCATCCATGTCTTCACCTTATGATTAAAAAAGCCAGATGTCCAAGATACTTCTTTCCATTCAGCATTATCTAGCATTGAAAAACTTGCGAACTAGCACTGTCATATATTGTAAATAAAATATTTTCTCGTATAACTTATGTGTATACAGTGTGTAGTTTGTATGTAACCTACAGTAAAATCAGTTATACGCTCAAACAATCTGTGTAAACAACATCCTGTCAACCTAATAGAGAACTTAGATGTTACTACATGTATCTGCTAGTGCCATAATTTTCATGCTTTGTCAAGTAATAAAAATGTAGTAGAAATTATGAGATTCAGTGCATTTTGTTTTAATTAATTCATATTTTATTTGCTTTCTTTTTCCTAACCTTTCCATGATACAATCAGCTGTTGGAGAGAAATATGCCAGCTGCATGGACTTGATTACACTGTATTAATATAGTCACTGTAATTGAGTGATGATATTTTGCAAGGTTGCTCATTCTAGTTGAACATGTGTTGTATTAGCAGGGTGATGACTCAGCTGATTCCAAATGGAGTCTTGTAATTCTGTGGTAATAGCTTTGGTTTCACGTTTTACAGAGTTGAGTTTCTTCCGGGAAGGGTTGAGGTGGTATCATGGTTTATGATGCAAAGAGATCCTGAGTCATACAGGCCGGTGCTTATCTTATTGTCTCAATGTAAATTCTTAGGGATATCTTGGTGAAGCGTATGCAGAATTCGGAATACAATAAGATCATGTTTAAAGAGACGAGAAAGCTTTTGAAATCATCGATAGAAAATGCATACAATACGTTCAAAAGAAGTTCCGAAGAACTTACAAATATACATCCATCATCATTTTGGAATTTTATTAAAAATAAACAGAAAAATACATCAAACCCCGGGGTTATGACTTTAAATGGTGAACCTTTGCGAAGCGCTAAGCAAATAGCTGATGGCTTTGCCACATATTTCAGCAAGGTGTATGTAAGTAATAGTTGCAAGGGTAATTATAAGGTGGGATCTCCCATGAAAACAAACTCCTCACTCCCAGTGTCACATGTAGGTGAAAAGGAATATATTCAGGCTATAAAGAAACTTAAATCTACTAAATCAAGTGGGCCAGATGGGATTCCTCCTTACATAGTAAAGGGTTGTTCAGATATATTAATGCAACCATTATGTTGCATATTTAATCTTATAATAGATACAGGTGTGGTCCCAGAAATGTGGAAAACGTCAAGGGTATGCCCGATATATAAAGCCGGAAATCATTCAGATGTACAAAATTACAGACCCATTTCCATAATATGTGCCATCGTAAAAGTTTTTGAAACAATTATTTATTTCCGGATTTTTAATCATGTTAAAAGCTACATTTCACCTTATCAGCATGGATTCTATCCTGGTAGGTCAACTATCACAAACCTATCAAATCTAGTTCAAGATGTGGCTAATGCTTTAAACAGTCATAAATCCATGATGTGATTTATACAGACTTCGAGAAAGCGTTTGACAAGATTGATCACAGTGTGCTTCTTAGAAAACTATCTGGATTTGGATTTAACAATCCTATGCTAAAACGTATCTCCTCCTATTTACATAACAGATATCAGTTTGTCACCTATCATCGGACCAAATCTTTTGTGTTCAATGTTAATTCAGGTGTAACTCAAGGTTCAAATTTAGGACCACTGTTGTTTATGTTATTTATAAATGATTTGCCAGATGTTGTCCTAAATTCTAAATGCCTCATGTTTGCTGACGATCTTAAGTTGTATGAGGAGATATCATATGTTAGTGGCTGCATTTCTCTAAGCAGGGACATTGAGAATATCTACATGTGGAGCGTCAAGAATAAAATCACATTTAATATAAGCAAATGCTTTGTGATGACTTATTCTAACGGCAAATGATCCTTTTCAGTGTGAATACTTCACGAACGGACATAATCTAAAACGAGTCGAGTCCGTAAATGACTTAGGAGTTACAATGAGTAATAACTTATCATTCAGTGCACATACTGAAATAATAGTAAATACAGCACTGAAACAACTAGGTTTTATCATACAAAACGGGAAGGACATAAATAACATTAAGACTTTATGTGTTCTCTATAACTCATTCATGAGGTCAAAATTGGAATACGCATCCATTATATGGATGCCAAATTACAAATCTTATATAAAATTGAAAAGGTTCAAAAGAGATTCTTATGGTTTATTTATTACAAGAAGCATAATCAGTCAGCATATAGGTTGAGAATATCATATAGTCGCTTATTAGAAGAATTTAGCTACAATTCATTAACCACTCGCCGAGAATTATACCAGCAACTGTTTCTACACAAAATTGTAAATGGTGTTACAGATAGTGGTGATCTACTAGCCAGAATAAATTTTAACGTAAGCAATTCTAACTTGAGTAACCGGACGTACTTTTACAATCCCTTATCGAAGATATTAATTCATAAAAATTTGCGATTAGTAAGTATGTGTAGTACGTTTAATGACTTATTCAGAAACCATGACATAGATCTCTCAATGTCCCTAACAGACTTCAAAAAATGTCTAGTGATTTTCTTTAGTGAATATACTTAAACAACCTTAACAAATAGCATCTTATAAAAAGAAAATAGAATTCATTACACTATCCCTTTGTCAATAACCCAAGTGGAATTTAATTGTCTATAAACTCTGAGATATTACTTTTACACTCTTAATCATGCACCTGATCTGTTTGCGTATGTGTGTGCTTGCACATAAAGTTTTAGCACTTCCTACTTATGTAATCAGGAGCCAGTAATTGCAGCACTACCTAATCCTAATCTGTATATAACCTATTGTTTTTGTGATTTTTTCTTCTAAATTTGTTTATTATAATTTTTCAAAATATGTTGTTAATTTTTCGTGATCTTTTTCTGTTTTGCAATGTATATTATTGTACTATATTTTATAATGTCTGTTGTAATTGGAGTGCAGCTCTGTTACAGACATGTCATAAATAAATAAATAAACAGTGTTGAAATAAACAGTGTCATTGAATTCTACATGCTGAATATTGATGCTTGTGTGTGGAGTAGAACCCTGCATTGTTGTGTTTCGCTCGAGCATGAGCAAGGGATCAGTTTGTTGGCTAGTACACTGCTTGATAGAGTGAGTGTGCAAAGCTTCTTCACCTGCCAACGAACTAGGAGCGAGTGATGCTCGTGACGAGCAAGCAACACTTGTGGTGATAGTTGCCTAGTCAATATGGAATGGGAAACTAAAGAGATGGTGAAGGATAAACTTGTAAGTCATGAATGCAATTCAAGGAAGCTAGGTTTCAAAAGTGATGAGTGGGAAAAGTTTTCTATAGTAATTAACCATGATGGTAAGCAGGTAGGCTATGCATCTTAATTAACAGTGTTCTTCATTGTTACCATATAAGGTTACTACACCACATCTGAGGTCACATGTTAGAGGGACGTAAATATTGGTGCACAGTATGGAAGAGTAGATGGGAATAATATTCTACCCCCTTCTAAAACCATCTCGCATAACACAAACAGAGGCCTCTGAAATAAGTGCGAAGATGCTCATTATGTTGATCCTAAGTGGACAATGAAAAGCCTTATCTTAGAAATATCCATTTTCCCAGACGAGAGAAGAAACTGGAGAAAATATCAGAGGAAATCAAAGACAAGCTCATTGAACTGGGAATAGAGTCTCATCTGTTTCACATCCAATCAAGGATCAAATATGTTGAAGCCCCTTGAACCTAACCGTCATTACACATGTATCATACATTGTTTAAATACAGTATCGAAACACAATTTTGATGAACTTTAGCTGGAATTGAATTACAAAAATATCACCTCACAATCAGTGCTACAAAAAAAGCTTGTTTTATGAAGAAAACTGGTTATGTTAATTACTTCGAAAGATTACTAAAACAGGAAGTCGAAACTAGATGGAACAGTCTGTTTACTATGTTGAATTCAGTTGTTGTATGATACGATACAATTTATGAGTTATTTAAACTCAAAGAGTGTTAGAAGGCTATGATAGCAACCTGGTGGGACATCTCATCAGCTATCCGAAACCCTTTAAAGAAGCGACTGACGTTCTCGAAGTGGATATTCAGCTGACAATTCAGTTAGTACTTCTGTAGGTTCATAATCTTAAATATCTCTGCAGACCAACAAACAAGGACACTAAGGTATGTTTAAACTTTACTCGGCACCTATGAAAACAGATATACAGTATATTTTTCCGCACAAGTCTTCATTACATTTGTCCATTGATACCCATATCAAGGAACATGAACGTAATATTCGTCTCAACCAGCCAGACAAATCAGCAATAGCTGAACATGCTCTGTTGTCAGGTGACAAATGAACGTACCATTTCCACTTCTATTATAACGTCTAAATTTCTAAGCCCATTGTTTAAGAAACCTCTCTCATGGACAGTCAAGATTTCCTTCTGATGATGCAGAGAACAGTTCTCTGCCAAATGTATAGAATTTCACCACATTTTCTTGATACGGCATAAGCCCAAAAGCCTATATCATGTCTATAAGTACAGCCCATGAAAGCATCAATGGCAACATTAAAAATATTTTTAAAAAATTCATTCCTGAAGTCTCAGAAAAACCTATAGTGGCTGAATAGATAGTAACCTCTAACTTTCCTCGTGCAAGCACCAATATTCAGCATGTGAAAATTCAATGACATTACCAACAAATCCTTGGTCCATGATCGAAACCTTGGTGTTCGGCGCACCCTTATAGCAACCCGAATTTTAGAGCCTATTCTTTTATTTAACATCCCATTTATTCCGACCTCTAGTAAGACTGATATGATTTATGTGCAAAAAATTGTTTCTAAAATTGTTTGCATTGAAAAGTGTTGTGTTTTATGACGTGTCTAACATTGTAAAAGATTAAGCGGTCTTTGTATTTTAATCACACATATTTTAATGTGTGTGTGTATATATATATATATAATTGTAAAATTTCAGAACACTAGATAGCATGCTCTGTATATGTTTCTATACTGCATAAATATTTCATGTAATCACTTATAATATCTTGCAAAATTTTTTCATTGGCTGATGATGGCATGGGAGATGCCAAAACCGGTACCATAATGATAATAATAAAAATGTGATATTTTAATTAAGTCACTATGCCAATGTATTGAACAGGTGGAAACCTTTTAACCTAAAGAAGTCATTCAATCCGCGGAATGCATTAGTGTGCACACGGAATTGTTTTGCAGAGTGTGACAAAAAAAGACACCTCATTTTCTGAAGATGAAAGAAATTTAGGTTTGGAATTATATCGTAAATATATCAATATATATATTTACTTTTACGAGAAAAACAAGTGTTCACAGGAATTGTGTTCTTGTCACCGTTTTACAGGTCTAATTGCCGACAGGGTTTTGGATACCAATGTGATAATCGAACTGGATGGCACATTGGATATGTCAGATGATGACTTTGTTTTCGAGGAAGACAATATTGAAACACCGATGTTTGAACCTGTCTCCGAAAATGATGTTCGTAACCCTGCATCCACAACAATGGCTGAACGATGCCTAATTCCAATAACTTAAAGAAGATCTCCTCTCTGCCTTTTCGTAGCATGTGGAAGTACAGTTGGTAAAAATGTGGCTATATTAACAAGAAACCTTCACTGATTTTAATCCAGTCGATTACTGTTTTAAAGAAGATCCTCCCGATAGTCAATGTAATACTTGTGAAAGCGACAGTGCTGCAAGATGTGCATGGTGCACACAGTATCTGTGCCTTGTCCACTCTCTTGTAAACATCACTATTGCTCTAATTACAACGAGTAAAAAGAACTCCGGCATGAATTTTTTCGAACCGTATTAGCATCGTTGTTTAAACATCGTCCTTGCAGACAATAGTTTCATGTGCTGTTTTCACATTTACATTTTGCACATATGATCAGGATGCTACGGGGAACATGCTAACTAAACGCTGCCTGGCTGCTGGCGTGGCTCGATACGGCCCAGCTGGATCATGTACGCTGCATTGCTCCTCCCTATCTCTCTGCCACACCCTGATAATCCCACGGCATTTTCAATTTCACGACTATGTTCAATTTTGGAGTTCAAACTTGCGCTGGTCACATGCAGTTTGTATCTTAGCATTCTACTACTGCCTTTCACGAATATTCCTACCCAATTTCAACCGGATCAGAATGTAACACATGTATGTGTTCCCTTGTAAGACTTGGGTCGCACCTAATTCCCTATTTGGTGAATATCAACTGGATCATGTGCTGATTTCCTGCTTCCATATGTTAGAAATCATGAAACTCCAAGTCCTGAAAGGACTAGATTTAGACTGATCATTATCCAACAAAATTTTCCCTAGATGTAATCCCTGAAAAAAAAAAACTTTATGAAGCAAGCACCATAATGAAAGTATAATGTGGAGGTTATTAAAAACTGTGAAAACTTTAAGAAAGAAACAGAACAATTAGATCCACAAAATTTGATATAACTTCAAGCAGGACTCTTAAAAACAGCTGAGAACATAGCACCATAGAACAAGAAAATACCCATGATGGACAGATGAATGTGACAAGTTAATTCAACTTAGGCAACAAACATGGCATAATTGGTCATGCAATAAAACTCCAGCCACCTTTCAAGAACTTCAAAATGTTAGAAATCAATAAGGAAAATTCATAAACAAAGTGAGGATATAAAATTGCAATCTATAGATGATTACTTTAAACAATGTACGTCAAGGAATTATTATAGAACTTTCAAACAAAAGTTAACCAAATATTCCCTTCCATCACTCTATTTTGTGAATGAAAATGGAGTAATGGCTTATACCATTGATGATGACTGTAAATTCCACACAGTATACTTTTCCAAATAACTTAACAGTGAAATTCCTCTGGAAAAGTTTCAGTTCACTTCTTATCAAAATAATCAAGATTCACCCCACCGACTGTTCAAGAAATTAGAGATACCATTCAATCATTAAAATATAATAAGACCTCAGGGGAAGATCAAATAAATGCAGAACTTTGGAAAAATGCAGGGGAAAATTTAATCTCATAACTTCACAAAATTATGTTGGCCATTTGACAATGTGAAAGGATCCCCAAAGGTTGGAAAATGGCTGTAATACATCCCATACACAAAAAAGGAAGTAAAACTGATCCAAAGAATTATCGAGGGGTCTCCCTTCTACAGATCACATATAAAATTCTCTCCAAAATTCTACTAAACCGAGCAGAAGCTCAACTGGACCACCAAAAGGGGAGGTTGTGTACAGAGCAAATTCTGACTCTAAAAAACATTATAGAATATTTTCGATACACATCTAACAAAAAATGTCATCACATTTATCGATTTCAAAAAAACTTATAATAGTATAGATCCCATCTCACTACTCCATGTTTTAACAGAATTTGGACTTTACCAAAGAACCAGAAATATAAACAAAAGTCAAAGTAAAGTTTATGGGTGGATGTAGTGATGAGTTTGAAATAAATACAGGTGTATGTCAAGGTGATGGGCTCTCCCCTTACTGTTTAATTGTGCTCTTGAAAAAGTTGTCTGAGAGTGGAGAAAAACAGGTGGACCATGTCACCGACTAGGACCAAAAATGAAGGGTATTGATATAGATTGTCTAGCGTTTGCTGATGATATGGAACTAATTGCCAAAGACCTCTGTGATGCACAGAAACAGATTGCTATACTGGAAGAGCAAGCAGCAAAACTAGGACTTAAAATTTCATACAAAAAAAAAAAACTAAATTTATGACAAATTTCAAAACTGCTTCACCTTGACTTACCATTGATACGAATAAAATTGCAAGAATAAAGGAATTTAAGTACTTAGGTGAATGGATTACTGAAAATGGCAATGAAATTAAATCAATAGTTTCAAGAATTCAGAAAATGGAAATTGCTTTTCAACATACAAAGAATGTTTATAAAAAACGTCAACTGGGCCACCAAATCGGTGAATACCAAGATGATCAAACCTGAAGCTCTTTATGCTTCAGAAATGCTCAATTTACATCATAAAAAATCTCACTGAATTAGGGTCACCAAATCTGCAGGATAGGAATATAATCAGGAAAATTGTTCACACAATCGGATTTGAGGAAGACTAGAAGACGTACTTGGTCGGAAGAACAGAAATCACAACAATCGATGAATGAAGAACTATTGGACAAGGTGGAAAGCTCAACAAATGTTGATTTGGCGTGGTCCTAAGTGACCCATTCGTGCAGAAGAAGAAAGAACATTACTGTGACCAACAGACAAGAGGAGAGACATCTGGTACATTATTGAGTGACGAATGTGTCTTAATTACTGTGTGTGTATGTGTGCATGCGTGCGTGCTGTTTAATAAACAAACTGTGCTCATTGCCTGTAAGAGACAAGGTCAGTCCTGTGTGAGTCGAATGGGGCAACTTGTGCATACGTGCGGAGTATATTCTTTGTCCCCACTTCCCCCTCCCCTTCTCTTCCCTGAAGCACGGCAGCGGCTTGTGCTCTGGCATAGCAAATATGGCAAGTTCATCAATTTGAATCGTGCATCTGGAAGTACAAAGTAACCTCATTTTCTTGAAAAGAAAGATTTTCTCCACCAATCTGATCGCACCATCGTTCTTAACATAACACGAAGAGCATCCCTGATTTCTTTTGTTGGTATAGTTATGATACATCCATTATAATATAATTTTTAATGATATCACTATACCAAATAAGTTTTATCCTAAGGTAATCCACACTCTCCAGGAAAATGCTGTGATAGTTCCATATTTCCCAAATCTTGGCCCTAATGTCAGATGTATTCCAATACACTCTAGTACATGAGCCTGCAGTATGCTTATCAACTGTCACACTTCTTCTTCTTCTTCTTCTTCTTCTTCTTCTTCTTCTTCTTCTTCTTCTTCTTTTGAGATCACATTGGAACCCCTTGGTTTGTCGATTTCTTGGTAGGAACTGTCCGAGCTTGCAGTCCCCCCAGTACTTCTTCATACGTGTTGATATTCTTGCCCGTTCTAGTGTAGTGAATATTCTAGTTGGGATTTTCTTCTTTGTGAGTGTAAAGTGGAGAGTCATATTTTTAAGTGTTGTGTTTACTTTTTTCTTATCCATAGTGTCATCCGGTGTAAGGCCAATTTCTTTCAAATCCTCCCTCATCATCATCATCATTTATTCGCTCCAGCAAGCCAGGTGCGGTTGTGTACGAGCCTCCTCCAGTTTGTCCTATCCATTCACAGATGCTGCTCATATATGCGACGCCAGTTCACATCTCTAATTTCAAGGTCCTTCAATATCTGTTTTTCCCAAACATTGCAACGTCTTCCTCTTGGTCTCTTCCCAGCAATATTGTGGTCAAAGTATATTTGAAGAGTCCTGTGAGGGTCCATTCTTTTCATGTGACCATACCATTGCAATCTCTTCACTTCCAGTGTCTCCAGCAAGCTTCTTTCCAATCCAAGCTGTTGTCGGATATCCACATTCCTTATTTTATCCATTTTTGTTTTTTGTACACAACAACGAAGGAACTTCATTTCTGTTGCCTGAAGATGGCTCTTTGTTGGTCCAGTAAGTGTTGCTGCTTCCAGGTCATACGTCAATATAGTTACTAGATATATTTTGTACAAGCTGATCTTGGAAACTAACGGAAATGTTTCATCCCAAAGTATTTGACATACAGCGTGATAGAATTTGGAAGCTTTCTGTATTCTGTTGCTAATCTCTTGATGTATGCTAGGCAGCATTATTGTGAATGTTCATAGTCTATTAATACAGTCGGCCTATTGATCGCTATAGTTGCCACCATCTGTTACTTTGAGCTTGAGAGGTATTCCTCAAATCAGGGTCATGAAACTCCTATAGGTCTTTCGCATTTGCCAACCAGCATCGGACTGGCTTTTTCAGACCTGCAACCATTGTGCGCACTACAGTACCTCACACAGCCACACGTAACAAATGCCAGAGCTGCTACTGGTTGTAACTTCCACTGATTGCTATTTGTTGAAACTCAAACTGGAATTGCCTGTATTTTGAAATAGTGATTAGAAATTGATGTTACTATATGTATAATTACTTTCTTTTCTTTGAAAGTCGGAATGAGTGCGGATGTTTTGTCCACCATTTCGTTGGAGATCAAGGATTGTAGGCAACATATTTGACGTAAGATCTCTTATTTTATTCTTGTTTTTATGTAGTAATATTCAGACTGGCATTCTAGGTTACTATGTTTGCTGTTTATTGCAGTCAGGCAATAGTATTATTTACAATATTTAACATTATCATACTTGCTGTCAACAAATTTTTCTTCATTATCTTTTGCCCTTTGACATTTTTCATCATTGTTAGATAATATTAGTAGTTAAGATATTGTGGTTGTATCATTCAACTGGACTCAAGTCAGCTGATGTATACTTATTTTCTGCCTGATAATTAATTCAGTATCCTTTTAAAGTAATATTCTAGCAGTGAGAAAGGAAACTGATGTCTGTTCTCTTGTTATAATTTATTTTCTGTATGTTGCTCAGGACATGCATGGCAGTTGTCAAATTTGTGGGCTGTATGTCAATAGCAAGGTGGTTCAGCAGCAGCTTGTAATTTTCCACCTACTTCCTGAATTAAGGCCTGATAAACAGATAGTGGCAGGAGGTTGTGGTATAGCAGCAGCTAATAAGAAGCCACCCCAAACAGTTGTAAGTTGTTGTTGGTGTTGTTGTTATTATTATTTATTTATATTATTTATTTTATTTTACATGTAGTCAATTATACAATGGATTTTTCGATTTTCTCTCAGCCCAGTACTTCTTTATTCTCTCGGATCTTGATTTTCTCCCCTTGTCTGAAATCACTCTTCCCATGGTTTGTCTGTTTTTGAGTATCTTGATTCTGTGGGCCTTGTTTTTTAAATCCTCTTCTGTGATTTGTAGTTCCTTCATATCTTCTTTGATTTCTGTAATCCACTGAATATTACTGTAAATTATATTCTGCAGCTCCATAAACTCTCTGAATGATTTAATATACATGGCAGTCTTCTGACCCTTCTTGCTGGCTTCCTATATAACCGTTGACAGAAAGAGTTAACATCAGGCACATCATCCTCATGGTTACCCGTCACCTATGGTGTCCTACAAGGTAGTGTTATTGGCCCCTTGCTGCCCAAACTTAACAAAACAGCAAATACCCTACTTTTTGCTGATAACTGCAAGATATTTAGGGAGATCAGGAATCCAGCAAATGCAGCTCTTCTACAGTCCTCACTTAACATCCTTTTGAACTGGTGCCATACTTGGAAACTTATTGTCAAACCACAAAAATGCAGTCACATGACCATAACACTACATAAATCTCCTGTACCGACATCATATTACCTAAAATGTCAAAATATATCAGATGTAAGGCTTTTCAGGCATTTGCTCTATTAACCAGCATTTCGTCTTAGGTCTGACACTAGACTCATCGAGCGGGATGTGTCAGACCCTACCCACTGACGCTGGAGTGTATGCAGGTGAATGCTGGTTAATAGAGCAAATGCCTGAAAAGCCTTACATCTGATATGTTTTTGACATTTTTGACATGCTCTATTGGTGAAAAATATCTAATTCCCTCCATGGGAATTCAGAATTTTCCATTAGGAATTGCTAGGGGGGGCAATAATTCCATTGTGGAGATTTATCTCCCGTATGCAGTTATCAGACTGTGCCTCTTATAAGGGCTTCTGATAAGTTCACCTGTATACACCCCAGCATCAGTGGGTAGGGTCTGACACATCCCACTCTGATGAGTCTAGTGTCAGACCTAAGACGAAATGCTGGTTAATAGAGCAAACACCTGAAAAGCCTTACATCTGATATGTTTTTGACATTTTTGACATGCTCTATTGGTGAAAAACATCTAATTCCCTCCATGCAAATTTAGAATTTTCCATCATATTACCTACTCGAAAAGCCCATTACAACAACGTGACTTAGGTGTAATATCTGATACAAAATTACAATTCAACAACCGCATAGAAACATATACAACCAAGGCTATGAAATTGTTAGGCATTCTCTACCATGACACAGAAATTTCTGATCCCATTGCTCTTCGTCACTTCTTCCTCACGATCATTCAACTTCTTTTGAACAACTGCTCTCCAATTTGGACAACAGCCTCCCCCTCCAATATTAACCAGTTAGACAGAGCAGTGTCCTTCTTTGCCACTATTATTAGGAACAGAAACCCCAAGCTCAGAAATCTGCCTACGCAGCAGGTATTAAGGGCAATAAATGTGTCACCGCTGCACATCAGGTGACAGGTAACTGACCTGAGTATCTACCACGGAATCTTAATCTGCATTAGCACTCGGAACATCTAGTCTCACTCTTTCCTCTCCATGTACCTTCCCGTTCCACCAGAACCAATGACCTTCTCCACATTCCGTACATTCAGCACTCAATACTCCAACAATCTTTCCTAACTTGCCTCCCAACTCTCTTTAACACTATTAATAGGAGAGAAGAGCTTGATATAGCATCAAGTAAAAGTATATTCAAGAGGGGTGTAAATAGTCTCTTAAGGATAAGTTGATGTGAAGAGGTTATACCACCATATTGACCCACAATGACTTGGCTATGAACATGGACATTCTCATGGTTTATGATTTGGACAGTTGTTATTAGTAGGCCTTGTACCTGATCTTGTTATCTTTTGTTATGTTTATTTTATCATGAACGTTTATACTTGTTAATTAGTCTGTTGACAGTACAAGTGAAATTTGCTCAGACTAGCTGCATCTTTCACCACATGAAAGAAGCCATAATAAATAAATAAAATAAATCTTCTGCTTCATGAATAAATGAATGAATAAATAAATAAATAAATAAATAAATAAATAAATAAAACTCTATTTTTGCCAAAATCAAACATACTGGATTTTTTATGGTCTGTTCTTTGTTTCTACAAAAATAGGTGGGATTTTCCATCTGTTTTTCCTGATAGTACCAACCAATTTAAGCCAGCAGGCTCTGAGCAAGAGGAATGGATATGTACCAGTTGTCTGTGGTAACATTCCTTCTGCATTGTGAAATTGGTTCCAACAGCCTCTCAATGACATTTTGGGCACTGTTATTCACTGAAAACTGTCCAGCAGGCTGCTTGCCAGCATATATTTCCATGTTGGAAGTACAATATGTTCTTGCGTCTACAAGGGCGTAGTCATAGATGCTGTACTTTGTGGGCTTATTACTAATATACTGTCAAAATTGACACCATCCCCAAAAACCCTCAAGAATCTTATCTATAGTGACACATTCTCCAGATAAATAATTGATGTATACACAAGGACGCACACAAAATGCTGTCAGTTGCGTACGTTAATTTATTTTACTTTAACTTCACATTAAACACACACATCAACAAACCACCATTTTTAACAACTGCCTGTCATGAAGCACAAGGAGACTAAGACTGCCATCTTTAAAACAGTTGACTGCTGACTGCCACTTAGCATGTCAGCATAAACACAACACGAGTCCCCGAAAACAACTCCTGTTAAACAATAACTCAACTCCACCATGGAGACTGTCTCTTTATATATGCTGCCTGGCCAGGCTTCTAGAATGATGTTACATAACACCTTTTCTTGTAAATTCTAGAGTGCCTAATACATAGTTACAATTGTAAGGAAGGTTCTACATAGTTCTCGTCGTACCTAGTGTTATTCTGGATATTACAGTGTGTTGCACAATGTTACTGTGGATTATACATCATATATACAGGTAATAATAAATTATATACTATTAATTACAGATTCTTACAGTAACTAAACTCATATAAATATATACAGTATATACAGAACATATTTCATAACATAACTTCACAAACAATGTGATTGTCCAAGTACGTAAATAATAGTAATAATAATAATAATACTAATACTAATAAGTAGATGTAAACACTTCATAGCTATACCTCACAAGTCATAATAATAATAATAATAATAATAATAATAATAATAATAATAATAATAATAATGATTCAAGCTCGATACTTGTATTATTTACCCATGGGTTAAAGAATATCGTTTTCAAGTTATATCAGTCTGTTATACTTGCATCATAATTACTCTTGCAGTGGCCAATAAAACCTTTAAAAATTTCTCGTATTGAATCAAGTTTGTCTTCTTTCTTTCTTTCTTTCTTTCTTTCTTTCTTTCTTTCATTCCTGGTATGGATGTCGTCAACCGAATAACTTGCAGAAGGAATTGGAAACTTTTCCAATTCATAGTAGTACAGAATTGTTTGACACCAGTTTCGTCCATTGCTCATAAATCCCTCAAATTAGTATGGGTAGAGTTTAGTACCCCTGCTAAGTACAACAGTCTGATGATTGCTTTAATCTCAGCTCTGTTAGTATCAACAGCATCCCTGTCTTTCTCATAATTTTCTCTTGCCTATGCAATCCAAATATTAGTGTATGTAACAATCTGATACGGTGAATAATCCGGGAAAAAGGAGCATCCAGGATCCAAAGATGAGGTGACATTTCTGGCTTGGTTCGTTGGCCCAGGCAGGTGGGTAACATCTGGTACGCTGGGGGCCAGTGTTTGCTCTGCAGTGCATGTTCCATGCTGTAGTCATATCTCTTCTGGTATACTGAGGAATATTGAATTGATTCACATTCATTTCTTCATCTTCAGAGTTAGCAGATTCCTCGATGTCGGTGTTGTGGTCACTATTCTCGACAACATCTTATACATAATCTGCCTCTTCCTTCGAATACAAGTCTTCGTCACTTTCATTTTCCTCATCACCAAACAGATTCCTTTTAACTGCACCTAGTTTTGTTCTAGTTCATTATGTAATTCCTCTTCTTCAACATTTTCAAGCAACCTAAGGATGTTTTCTTGTTCAATTAAGTTCATCTTTGTAACACAAATTTATAGCACATGAGCACTCATGCGCGGTCCAAGAGACTACAACATTCGTTACACAAGAGCATGTGTTTGGTCTAAAGCACCAGAGTCTAACAGTCTTCACTTCAGACAAGACTCCTGATAGGTGTGCGACTGCTGTAACAGCAGATATGCTTGGTAATACTCCTACCATGGATATTGTAAAGGGGAGAACCAGTCTGCCAAGGGTACTACCAGTGTCAAAGTAAAAGAGCCAGCATGTGGTCTTTTTGCCGCCGCAAGAGTTACCGTGGGTTAAATCTATAAATCGCCCCAGTAGCCGATATGCTTTTCATTTCCATCTATTAGAGTAGAACGCAGCCTGGAAGGCGGTTGGAAGAGGGTTGCGCAGTAACATTCGCGCGCTTTGTATTATGACGTGTTTTCCGCTGAGCCAATAGAATCATTTCAGTAAAAGGTGCCTGTTTGTGCGGGTCACGAGTGAATGTTTCGAGTTTTATTTGTAAATATCATAATCAACGAATTTAGGGAACTATTTGCGTGTGTACGATAGATCCAGGAAGAGCAAAAAGACAAGTATTCTGTCGACAGGCGAGGGAAATAGTATTTAAAGTGTATTTGTATTTGGTAAGCATGCAGCAGCAGGCGTTCATAGGCGGAGAAGGTGAGGAACGCCATGTTGCCGCGCTTCAAAAGAAGACAGCACTCGCGTGTGGTATCGGCCTGCAAACAGTACAGAGGATAAAACAAGCTTCGGAAATAAAAATAATGCGGTGTTCAGGTCACCAGAGAAGAACCCTTTGAGGAAGAAGCCAGTGACAGTCCTCGATGATTTCATTTAAAATGTTCTGCGTACAACAATATTTGATATGTATAAAAACGGCAAATATCCTATGGCATTGAAACTGGACCATCCCTTTACCTGTCTTAATATCTCGAAAATTTTTCTCAACACTTTCACGGGGTTTGATGTTAAAAATTAATTTGGACTTTTAGAAAACGTTTAAGCCCACAAAAAATATAGGTCATCGCTTTGGAATTCAAGATATAACTGGAAGAAAAAATGTTTTCACATTCATGCTGTTATGCTCTCTGCACTTCGCCTTCATTTCTCTCAACTTCCATTTAACTTCTTTAATATCTCAAAAAATTCACTCAACACTTTCTCGGGGTTTGATGTTAAAAATTAATTTGGACTTTCACAAAACTTTTTAAGCCTACAAAAAATATAGGTCATCGCTTTGGAATTCAAGATATAACTGGATGAAAAAAATATTTACACATTCATGTTGTTATGCTCTCTGCCCTTCGCCTTTCATTTCTCTCACCTTACATTTACCTTCCTTAATATCTCGAAAATTTTCCTCAACACTTTCATGGGGTTTGATGTTAAAAATTAATTTGGACTTTTAGGAAACGTTTAAGCCCACGAAAAATATAGGTCATCGCTTTGGAATTCAAGATATAACTGGATGAAAAATGTTTACACATTAATGCTGTTATGTTCTCTGCACTTCGCCTTCATTTCTCTCAACTTCCATTTAACTTCTTTAATATCTCGAAAATTACCCTCAACACTTTCTCGGGGTTTGATGTTAAAAATTAATTTGGATTATCAGGAAACTTTTTAGCCCAAAAAAAATATAGGTCATTGCTTTGGAATTAAAGATATAACTGGATGAAAAAATGTTTACACATACATGCTGTTATGAGTAGCCACACTGGCATCATCGCACCTCATACTTCTGTCTCTCTCTGCGCAACGAAACCACCTTCCGGGCTGCGTTCTACTCTAGTTAGTTTCTATTTGTGGTAGTTTTAATATTACAAGTGAAGTTTTTACTCATACACATGAACAATCATTGATGACGCACATGTGCTTCTTTGGCACTAAAGACTGATATAATATCCTAGGAACTGGTAGAAACACATGTGTGCCATTGATGTGCGTGTTATTAATACAGTATATTTACATTACATTGTTAGTAAGAACATTGTTATGTTACAAATGTTCACATTAAGAATATCGTTCAGTAACAGTTTTGGGATGCAGTAGTGAATATTATTGTAGTTGTTCACATCATGTATAGCACTAGTGGTAAGTCCTAAAGTAAGGCTCTAAGCAATGGGCAGGATTTCCAGGAAACTGAGGACAGTACTAAATGGAGTCCATTTTTCCCCCTTTTGATGGCACAGTTTACAATGCTTTCTCATTGATTTACCTTTGCATTTTATATTTGTGTTGCAGTTTGAAGGACCACTAGAATTATTATTGCCACTTTCATCCATTATTATACCACGTTTAGGTTACTGTAGTCATGTCCTAGTTCGTGAACCATGGGCAACGGCTGAGTGGCCTAGTAAGTGGTCCTGAGAGTTGGGACACCAGTTGCTATGGAATGGGAGTGGGCTTCTCGGACATATTCTGAGTCATGGCCCCCTTGTGCTCAGGCGGCTTGGACTATACAATTCACCAGTGGTCCATAACCCGTTAGAGGAGAGATCCTCACTTGGACTATGTGTAAGTAGGGTAGGATCCTGCTTCATGAATTTACAGAGCTCAGAACATTTTAAGCAAGCCTTGGACCTATGGGAGTAACGGAGTCCCACTCCCATTTGACAGGCGAGCGACTGCTTGGAAACAACATGGCAAACGAAATGAAATTCGATGGGGAGCTATCAATATTAATGGGGCTTATGGGAGAAAGAAAATAGAACTGGCTGAGTCAGCAAAGAGGATGCATCTGGATGTGCTAGGAGTAAGTGATATATGGGTAAGGGGAGACAACGAGGAAGAGATAGGGGATTATAAAGTGTACTTGATGGGTGTTAGGGAAGGGCAGAGTATAGGGTAGGCCTGTTTATCAGGAATACCATTGCACGCAACATAGTTTCTGTTGGGCACGTAAATGAGCGAATGCTGTGGGTAGATTTGTCGGTTGGAGGAATTAGGACGAGAATTGTCTTAGTGTATTCACCATGTGAGGGTGCAGATGAGGATGAAGTTGACAAGTTTTATGAAGCATTGAGTGACACCGTGGTCAGGGTCAACAGCAAGGATAGAATAATGCTAACGGGCAATTTCAATGCGAGAGTTGGAAATAGAACTGAAGGATACGAAAGGGTGATTGGTAAATGTGGGGAAAATATGGAAGCTAATGGGAACGGAAAGTGTTTGCTGAACTTCTGTGCTAGTATGGGTTTAGCTGTTACTAATACATTCTTCAAGCATAAGGCTATTCACCGCTACACATGGGAGGCTAGGGGTACCAGATCCATAATAGACTACATCTTAACCGACTTCGAATTCAGGAAATCTGTTAGGAATGTACGAGTTTTCTGGGGATTTTTTGATGATACAGACCCCCATCTGATCTGTAGTGAACTAAGTATCTCTAGGCCTAGGGTGGAGATAGTGAAATCTGTCTGCAAACGAATAAGGGTAGAAAATCTTCAGGACGAGGAAATAAGACAAAAGTACATGGATATAATTAGTGAGAAGTTTCGAACAGTAGACAGTAAGCAGGTTCAGGATATAGAAAGAGAATGGGTGGCATACAGGGATGCTGTAGTAGAAACAGCAAGGGAATGCCTAGGAACAACTGTGTGTAAAGATGGGAAAAGGTGAACATCTTGGTGGAATGACGAAATGTAAACGTAAAAAGAAGGCTTATCAGAAATGGCTCCAAATAAGGCAGACAGGGATTTGTACGTAGATGACAGAAACAGAGCAAAACAAATAGTTGTTGAATCCAAAAATAAGTCGTGGGAAGATTTTGGTAATAACCTAGAAAGGCTAGGTCAAGCAGCTGGGAAACCTTTCTGGACAGTAATAAAGAATCTTAGGAAGGGAGGGAAAAAGGAAATGAACAGTGTTTTGAGTAATTCAGGTGAACTCATAATAGATCCCAGGGAATCACTGGAGAGGTGGAGGGAATATTTTGAACATCTTCTCAACGTAAAGGAAATCTTCCTGATGGTGTTGCAAACAGCCAAGCTCAAGGGGAGGACGAAAATGATGTTGGTGAAATTACGCTCGAGGAAGTGGGAAGGATGGTAAATAAACTCCATTGTCATAAGGCAGCAGGAATAGATGAAATTAGACCTGAAATGGTGAAGTATAGTGGGAAGGCAGGGATGAAATGGCTTCATAGAGTATTAAGATTAGCATGGAGTGTTGGGAAGGTACCTTCAGATTGTACAAAAGCAGTAATTGCACCTATCTATAAGCAAGGAAACAGGAAGGATTGCAACAACTATCGAGGTATCTCATTGATTAGTATACCAGGCAAAGTATTCACTGGCATCTTGGAAGGGAGGGTGCGATCAGTAGTTGAGAGGAAGTTGGATGAAAACCAGTGTGGTTTCAGACCACAGAGGGGCTGTTAGGATCAGATTTTCAGTATGCGCCAGGTAATTGAAAAATGCTACGAGAGGAATAGGAGGCAGTTGTGTTTATGTTTCGTAGATTTAGAGAAAGCATATGATTGGGTACCGAAGGAAAAGATGTTTGCCATACTGGGGGACTATGGAATTAAAGGTAGATTATTAACCCCTTCAGTGGCGAGTTTTGGCAATCCTCTTGTGCCAGAAAAGTGAGGTTTTTGGAGGAAATTATTTATTTTTACGAAGCAAGGAATGAGTAACAATTATTAAGAGAACACATTCATATATCATTCAAGGTTAATAAAATTTTACTTTACACTCTATTTACACTTTTTACAGTAGGCCTCTGATATGGTTTCATAAAATGTTGGTGTTTTGAGAATACTGTCCTGTGAGCAATACATTTTTATTTCAGGCTTTTGTATTATTCCCATCAACAATACTAACGCAATACATTTCCAAATGATGTAAGAGTTTTCTTCAAAACTGTGCCCTTGCATGCGGAGATTTATTTACACGTTTTTCAGTGCACTTTTGGCATAGGGCCAATGAATTTTTTCATTCACTATCAAATTTACAACTTCATCCGTTATACATTATAACCAGTTCAAAACAGTCAATCGCACTCACCTCTGGTAATAATCCAACCCTCACACCAGGATTTCCCGTAAATGTAATTATGTCAGGTCGCATACTAACTCCAGGTTTACACTTTTCCACACAAATGTATATTCAGTATCTACCATCACCTTAGCTTCTGACGTAATATCTTCTGCACTTTCCCGAGAATTACTAAGAAGGTCATCATCTGAAGAATCAATAGAATCATTATCGCTACTATCAGAAATATTAATGTCACTTAGAGATTTATCTTTGATGTAGTTCCTTATTTTGTCTTCAGACAAACTTCTCTACCGTTTCGCGCTAGCCATTTCTGTTTACCTCGTCCATGCGTCGTCCAAGGATCATGTCAGCTGGGCAGAGATTATATATGTAAAGTAGAGAAGATAAGGCATATTTTAGGCCAGAAGCTTCATGAATACAGCTGGAAATCTTTCCGCCATCTGCTGAGAATGCTGGAAAACATTTTCCAAAGAGATTACAGTACCCGAGAAATTATTGGGCGATCGCGAAATGAACACTGCAGCTAAACGAGAATTTCTCGGGCGGTGACGTTATCGGCAGGCGTGCGATACCCGAGAAATTCTCGGGCGTGCCACTGAAGAGGTTAAAATCAATCAAAGGCATTCATGTTGACAATTGGGCTTCAGTGAGAATTGATGGTAAAATTTCTTGGTTCAGGGTACTTCAGGGGTTAGACAAGGCTGTAATCTTTCACCTTTGCTATTTGTAGTTTATATGGATCATCTGCTGAAAGGATAAAGTAGCAGGGAGGGATTCAGGCAGGTGGAGATGGAGTAAGCAGTCTGGCCTATGCTGACGACTTGGTCTTAATGGTAGATTGTGCCGAAAGCCTGCAGGCTAATATCTTGGAACTTGAAAATAAGTGCAATGAGTATGGTATGAAAATTAGCCTTTCGAAGACTAAATTGATGTAAGTAGGTAAGAAATTCAACAAAATTGAATGTCAGATTGGTGATACAAAGCTAGAACAGGTCGATAATTTCAAGTATTTAGTTTGTGTGTTCTCCCAGGATAGTAATATAGCAAGTGAGATTGAATCAAGGTATAGTAAAGCTAATGCAGTGAGCTCGCAGTTGCGATCAACAGTATTCTGTAAGAAGGAAGTCAGCTCCTAGACAAAATTATCTTTACATCGATCTGTTTTCAGACTAACTATGCTTTATGGGAGCGAAAGCTGGGTGGATTCAGGATATCTTATTCATAAGTTAGAAGTAACAGACATGAAAGTAGCGAGAATGATTGCTGGTACAAACAGGTGGGAACAACGGCAGGATGGTACTTTTAATGAGGAGATAAAGGCTAATTTAGGAATGAACTCGATGAATGAAGATGTATGCATAAACCTGCTTCGGTGGTGGGGTCATGTGAGGCGAATGGAGGAGGATAGGTTATCTAGGAGAATAATGGACTCTGTTATGGAGGGTAAGAGAAGTAAAGGGAGACCGACGATGGTTAGACTCAGTTTCTAACGATTTGAAGATAAGAGGTATAGAAGTAAATGAGGCCACAGCACTAGTTGTGGCGACGTTTATAAATTCACAGAGGCTTGCAGACTGAACGCTGAAAGGCATAACAGTCTACAATGATATGTATGTATGTATGTATGTATGTATGTATGTATGTATGTATGTATGTATGTAAGCAACAGGTCACAAACCAATAAACCGAACATGTAAATTGAGCCTCAATATGAGTGCTGTTACAGAAGAACAAATCCCAATGACTGTGTCGACCAGTAAAGATGAGCAAAACTGGATCATGCATATGCACGTCAATGGCATGCAGCACAGGAACAACATGATGTACATTTTAAAGGATGTACATGTGCGTCAGGTGGTAGCAAACGTATTGAACAGTTTAATGGTCCATTCAACAGTAGGCAGTAGTGCTAATCCAAATCAGAATCATTACAAAATCCATTTTCACAAAGCTACAAAAGTGCAAAAATTATTTTGGAAATTACCATTTTTACATCCACTAACAAAACATCAGTAGCTGCTCAAACAGTATTATTAAATATACAAGCAGTGCACCCAACACCTGCTAGTCTGTGGCCGAATTGCACTTGTAATTTGGTAAAAAGTTAGTTCTGACCTTTTCTTTCACCACCTCAAAAATTGCAATTGGTGTAATCAGCACACAACCCAACAATGTTTCCACCATTTTCTAGTCTGTTAAAACACTCACTCACAGTTGTAGATATTTCATCAGGCAATGTTTTTAATTGTAATTTTCTTACTTTCACACCAGTTTTGTAATCAAAATATCTAACTAGCTGGGGAAAAACTTTAATCTTTTTGCGGTTAGATGCATCAGTCATTGCTGAAATAAATGTTACCTTTTCCAAATCACAAAGCACTCAAATCATAAGGACCTAACACGTTCATGATTATGGCCTCACCGAGCTCAATAGCTGCAGTCGCTTAAGTGCGGCCAGTATCCAGTATTCGGGAGATAGTAGGTTCGAACCCCACTGTCAGCAGCCCTGAAAATGGTTTTCCGTGGTTTCCCATTTTCACACCAGGCAAATGCTGGGGCTGTACCTTAATTAAGGCCACGGCTGCTTCCTTCCCACTCCTAGCCCTCTCCTGTCCCATCGTCGCTATAAGACCTACCTGTGTCGGTGCGACGTAAAGCCACTAGCAAAAAAAAAATAAATTATGGCCTCTGTTTTGGTATGTGCACATGCAAATTTAGACTATAATGGTTGCTTCCAGAAGCTTCGATATACAATCCAGTGACCTGAAGCTATAATTGTGTTGAATTGTAGGATATGCAAAGACTCCCTCAATTGCAACTAACCTTTCTTCTTAATCACCCAGATTCCCAGATTTAAAGAACTTTGTTAATGTTGAACTAGATGCTGTTGCTATGGAGACTGCTCTTTTATGTTTGTCACTTTTTAAGTAGATTTATTTATCACCGCGCTCACTGTGGCTTACTGAGAAACTAGATGGACACATGTTTCATCTCACATTTTGTGTTGAGTCCAGAGTACTGATTTAGAGATGAATGGAAATTATTTTTGTAATAATTGTACAATGAATGAACACTTGCACTTCTTTGAAATTCTTGCTGAGAAGTATAGTTATTGATAAAGAATAAAACAGTGAACTAAACTGAGTAATAGAATAATATTACATAGCAAACAATACAATGTGATATAATTTTGTGTATACGGCCATAGCAAACAATACAGTGTGATATAATTTTGTGGATACGGGTGACACATGGTGGTAAATACCTGCTTTGTGCCTTGTGCACAACATATTGTACTGGTGATGCCAAAAACAAAGAGATTGTATTACAATGTAACAGGAGAATCTACTTTTCAAACAGTTTCATCATCTTAACTACAGTAATTTATAATAAAACTAGCTGATGTACCTGTGCTTCGCTACAGAATTCTACATTGTATACAGAATTCTAGGTTAGTGTACACGTTGTGAGTAAGATTGTAATAAATTCCATAGTTCTTAATGTAACCCTAGAAACATGACGGGGAAGTCACCAAACATCTTTTTTTTATGTGAAGACTGGGTTAGGGGATTTTCATTGTAATGGTAGGCCCTCTTGCCTACCATCAGTCATAATCAAGTTGGGAAATTTTCATTATATCGGCAGACTCTCACTCTCCACTTGCCTTTTGATGTCCTCAGAAAGACTGCCTTAGTGGTTTTCCTAACTGAAATCAACATAGGTCGTTACAATGACACCAGTAGGAATGCAACGATTAAAAGGAATGCTATTGTATGGAATACTCTATCAAATGGAAAACCACACAATTTCTCACTTTTAACAAACAGTAGTACGCTGCCGATCCAAAGTTCTAGAGCTGGAAAGACCAGGCCGCAGTGAGCCGTGAACAGTCCTTTATTTTTGGGGGGGAGATGGGCAGGGGGCAAAAACAATGCCCTTTTACTCTCTGTTTCCTAGGAGTACCCAATGAGTTGGAAAATCTCAATTCACTACACTGACAGGGGGAAATCTATCTGACTTGGAGGAAGTGTTTTTCTCCAAACCAGAGGAGAAATCCCTTTTTCTGCTAATTTGGAATAAAATGAATGTAGAATTGAATAAAAATGAAGAGGAAGAAGCTTTTCTTAAGAAACGGGTCATTTAGGGGTTGAATTTTGAGATATATATTGAATTGTGGTGCTATAATTTTGAATAGGCTGGAATTGTAATTTTAGACCAGTTTATAAGTGAGCCTCTGCCATTATTCCGTTAATTGTGCACAATGATCAGTCCAATCAGCACATCAGAGTAGGGATCGAATAGCTGGAATACTATGATGAACCAGCGTGTTATGTACCAGCAGTATCAGAAAACGTATGAACCAGAGGAATGGTATGCTAGAGAATAAAGTTATCTAACTCCCCTGCAATTTCCCACCAATATTCAGGCAGGCTGTTATCCTCGGTACGCAGCAGTAATCCCATCTATCGGAGATGAGTGGGAGCATAAGAGACAAAGAACATCACAACAAACAATGGTCAATGTTATGTTACTGTCGATTTTATGAGCTTTCGATATTGAAGACCATCACATTTAGTTTTCTTCCGACTCTCAAATACCACTCATATCATAGTTGGTATGGTAAAACTGTATAAAACATAAATGATCAGAAATTGTATTCTCTATAAATTGTGTCATATAGTACTTCCCGATAGGACCAATAACATAGGTTTTTAAGAATTAAATTTTAGGCGCCTTCCCCTAAACTACCATTTCAACCAGGGTGAATATCATTGTTTATAGCTTAGACTGTAGTTTCTTCTTCCCCGACTCTATATACCGATTTTCACTAAATTCTATTTACCCATTTTCTTGTGGCTCAGCATTGAAATGGACTTAACAACAAAAATACAAATTGATGAATATCTCCATCATAGCCAGTACAGTAAAAATGTATAAGACATAAATGATCGGAAATTTAATACCATATAACTTTAGTTTTGCAGTATTTATCGACAGGACCACTAATAACATAAATATTTGAGTTTAGGCTTTCCCCTAATCTACTATTTCACTCAGCGTGAATAAAATGTGTTATAGCCTAGATTGTAATGACTCATTCCCTGACTTTACATGCCAATTTTCATTAAATTCTCTTCAGCCGTTTTCTCGTGATGCATGTACAAACATACAGACAGATAGACAGACAGAAATTACGGAAAAGTAAAAAGTGCATTTTCTTGTTACTGTGGATACGACCAATACAGAAATACTATTCTTTTTAAATTCTGAGTAATGTACAGGAAAAACTTATCTATATATATAACTTGTCCTGACTGACGGATTCATCATCGCCGAGCCAAAACTACTGGACATAAAGAAATGTAATTTGGGGGATATATTCATATTAAGATGTAGGTGGTCGCTAAGAGAGGGTTTTTTGATATTCTGTCGCTAAGGGGGTGAAAAGGGGGGTGAAATTATAAAATGAGTGTATCTATATCTCAAAACTTTAAAAATTTACAGATGAAAAAATTGGTATTTAGAATCTTCTTTAAAAATAAGGAAACACGTTGTAAGAAAATCTCAATAGGAGGGGTGAAAAAGGGGTTGAATACCTTTAATCAGGATACTGGTATGTATATCTCAGAAACTGAAGATATAACAGACCTGAAAATTGGTACTTTTGATCTTTTAAAAATAAAGAAACACATATTTTTTTGTTTTTGGAAAATCCAAGTAATGGGAGGGTGAAAAGGGGGGTGAATTTTTAAAATAAGTTCATCTATATCTCAAAACTTTTAAAGTTTACAGATGTAACTATTGGTAATAAAGAAACACTTATTTTTTGTTTTTGGAAAATCCTAATAGGAGGGGTGAAAAGGGCTGAAAAAGGGGTTGAATGCCTTTAATGAGGATACTTATATCTCAGAAACTGAAGATATTACAGACCTGAAAACTGGTGTTTGGGATCTCCTTTAAAAATAAACACATATTTTTTTGTTTTTTGGAAAATCCAAATAATGGGGGGTGAAAAGGGGATGAATTTTTAAAATGAGTGTATCTAAATCTCAAAACGTTTAAAGTTTATAGATGTAAAAATTGGTATATAGAATCTCCTTTAAAAACAAAGAAACATGTATTTTTTTGTTTTCAGAAAATCCCATTAGGAAGGGTGGAAAAGGGAGAAAAAGGGGTTGAATGCCTTTAATGAGGCTACTTATATTTCAGAACCTGAAGATATTACAGACCAGAAAATGTGTGTTTGGGATCTTCTTTAAAAATAAAGAAACATGTATTTTTTGTTTTTGGAAAATCCAATTAATGGAGGGGGGGGGGGGTGAAAAGGGGGTGAATTTTTAAAAGGAGTGTATCTTCTTCTTCTTTGATATTTGCTTTACGTCGCGCCGACACAGATAGGTCTTATGGCGACAATAGGACAGGAAAGGGCTAGGAGTGGGAAGGAAACGGCCGTGGCCTTAATTAAGGTACAGCCCCAGCATTTGCCTGGTGTGAAAATGGGAAACCACGGAAAACCATTTTCAGGGCTGCCGACAGTGGGGTTCGAACCTACTATCTCCCGAATACTGGATACTGGCCGCAATTAAGCGACTGCAGCTATCGAGCTCGGTAGGAGTGTATCTATATCTCAAAAAATTAAAAGTTTACAGATGTAAAAATTGGCATTTAGAATCTCCTTTAAAAATAAAGGAACACGTATTTTTGTTTTTTTGTTTTTTTTGTTTTCTGTAAATCCCAATAGGAGGGGTGTAAAAGGGTGAATAATGGGTTGAATGCCTTTAATGAGGATACATATATCTCAGAAACTGAAGATATTACAGAACTGAAAATTTGTATATGGGATATCCTTTAACAGTAAAGAAACACATTTTTGTTTGAAAATCCAATTAATGACGGTTAAACAGGAGTGACAAATTGGGGTGAATTTTTGAAAGACTATATCTACAGAATATCTGAGAAATGTAAAATGTTACAGACGTAAAACTGGGTGTTTGGAATCTCCTGTAAATGTAAAGAAACATAGGTGATTTGTTTTTGGAAACTCCACTTAAGGGGAAATAAAAAGGGAACTTAAAATGAGAATTTCTACAGTCTATCTCAAGAAACTTAACTGAAAAATGGTATTTTTTTTATCTCTATTAAAAATAAACGTGTATTTTTATATTTTTATTTTTCGGAAATACCACTTCGGGGGTGGTGGGGGAGGGGGGTAAAAGTGACTGAAAATGGTGTTGTATTCTTTTAATTAGGCTACTGATATCTCAAAAATGAAGATGTTACAGACGTGAAATCTGATACTTGGAATCTGCTTTAAAAGTAAAGAAACACATATTCTTGGAAAATCCAATGGGGGGGTTAAAGACTTGAAAAAATTAATTGACTTAATTTTATGAGAATACATACATCTAATAAGAAACTAAAGTTGTTACAGACATGAAAATTGGTATTTGAATCTCCTTTAAAAAAACAAAGAAAAACGCGTTTTGGGGGGCGGGAGTGAAAAGGAGTTTAATTCCTTTCATGAGGACACATAAATCAAAAACTGAAGAAGTTAGAGTCATGATAATTGGTATTTAGAAGATCCTTTACTATTAAAGAAACAAGTATATTTTGCCGGAAAATTCACTTGGGGGGGGAGTGAAAGGAAGTGAAAAAAGTGAAATATTTTTATGGGGATACTTATAGCTCAAAACTGAAGGTAATAGACATGAACATTGGTGTTTGGAATCTCCTTTAAACACAAAGAAACACGCCTTCTTTTAGTTTTTTTTGGGGGGGGGGGGTAAATAAACTTAACGGCGGTGGGGTGTAAAAAGGAGGTGAGACCAATTGATTTTACTGTTCATAATGTACTTATAAGGAGCCTCCATTGCTCAGGCGGTAGCGCGCCGGCCTCTCACAGCTGGGTTCCGTGGTTCAAATCCTGGTCACTCCATGTGACATTTGTGCTGGACAAAACGGATGTGGGACAGGTTTTTCTCTGGATACTCTGGTTTTCCCTGTCATAATTCATTCCAGCAACTCGGTCCAATATTTCATTTCATTTGTCATTCATCGATGATTGCGCCAGAGGAGTGCTTCGGCAGCCGGCACAATTCCTATTGTCGCCGCTAGATGGGGCTTGATTCATTCCATTCCTGACCCTGTCGAATGACTGGAAACAGGCTGTTGATTTTTGATGTACTTATTCTGATCATAAACCGATCATTTTTAATCTTTTCTGGGTTTGTTTTCAACAGCCATCTTTTCCTTCGGAGAACGTTCTTAGATTACAGTAGATTCTCCTGGCATATAAATAAAAATTTAAACACATTTGAAATAAACGATAGGAATGAGATTGACCGTCAAATTGTTCACCTCTATAATAAGGTCAATAATGCACGGAGGTATGTCATTCGTTTCGACAGAAATCCCGCACACTTGCCTACGCGCGACAGTGGTGCTGGTCACATTGTCAACAATGACAATGGCAGCAGATGTAATTTACTGCCAAGTAGCGGTCTTGCATCTTGCTGTGGGGTCCAGAACATCTAATAATAATAATAATAATAATAATAATAATAATAATAATAATAATAATAATAATGTTCTGGACCGTCGTCAAATGTGCAGACCGCACTGGAAACGGGTCCTGGACGGGTAATGACTAAGAATGCAGTCCGGCCGCGGTTTCAGTACCGCCAAGGCACCCAAGGCTACACCACGCTGGATCTCCTGAAGGATTTGATCCATATTAAAAATGCTTATAGGAAAAGATGGCAAAGATTTAGGGATCCAACTGACTGGGTGGAATACCTGGACCTAGCCCGGGAAGTACGAAATCGATTGCTGGAAAGAAAGATTGAAAAATGGGAGGAAACTTGGCATAATCTATTAGAAAATGAGTCAGGTCGCGAATTTTGGCAGATTCTCACAGTAAATGAGTCAGATTGCAAATTTTGGCGGATTATATATCTAAAACAATAAGCATTCAATTATAAATTTCAGTATAATACCGTAGCGAAGCACGGGTATCTTGCTAGTTTTATATATATAGGTATACCAACACACTTGATATAAATATTTATTTTGGGATAAATCATGACATATTTGTTAAATACGGTACAAATAGGTGTCCTGACTTACCTTCGAAAAAATTCAGGACAGAGCATCAATATTTGTGATTGTCCTAAACAAAAAAAGATTTATGGTTACCTTTATTATACTGAATTGTATAATAAAAAATAAAGTAATTCTCTGATATGTATGAATCTCTCAGTGCCTGATACTCTGTAATATAGGAAGATAATGCATTACTAAACCCATTAACATTTTCTTGATTATCCAAGACCAATTGCAAACGATGGTAAAACAGTTATATTTTTCTTTCTATACTATATTATTGTAGTAAAGTACTGAAAATACTTTCACTGGCACGAAAAATGCAACATCATCAACCCCCTCCTTTACCCTTATCAAGCTCCTGCCAGTTTGGAGCATTTATGACGCTTCACCTTCCTCTCTCCTTCCACCATTCCTCTTCCATCATTTTGTCCCAGTCCAGGTTTCTTCTTGCACTCCTCCCTTTTGAATTGATCCATCTTGTTTTAGGTCTTTCCCTCAAACTTCATCTCCATAATCTGTTTTGGTATTCTTTTCTCCTCCTTCCTCTTTACATGTTCAAATCTTCGTAATTCATTCCTAATCAGTTCTCTCATTTAGGTTTTCTATACCGACTTCCTTTCTAACATCCTCGTTTCTCACTCTGTCTTTCCTTTCCTTTTCTATCATACTTCTTAGGTATTTCTTTCACTGGCTTGAATTCTACTCTCCTCCCTACTTGTCACTGTCCAGATTTCAGCCACATAAGTCAATATGGGTGCATTATAATACATTTTGTACATTATCTCTTTATACTTTCTTGTTTCTTCCTTATTCCAGGCAAATTTTCTTATACTCTGGTGAAATGCATTGCCCTGTTGCACTCTCTTGCTAATCTCCATGTTCAGCCTTGTATTCGGCATTAATTCACTCCTTATGTATTTGAAACTGTCTGTAATTTCAAGGCTTTGACTGCCAATTTTGACAATGCCTTTTCCTTGTCTTTCTCCTCTTGATATCACCATGGTCTTGCTTGTCTCTGCACTAGTTTTCATACCATACTTTTCAATTTTCTCGTTCAGTGCATCAAGTTGTTCTTATAATTTTTTGCTGTTCGTTCCTCAGACAACGATATTATCTTCAAATAGCAATAACTTCAACTCCCTATTCCTATATGCTTCCTTCGTCTCCTTTACAATTTTGTCCACAATGATTAGAAACAAAAGAGGTGACAGCACATTCCCCTGTCTTCATTTCTAAATCATTCCCTCTTTCCAACTGGAGTCTGTATGCTGCTGACACAGTTGTTATACATTGCTTGCACCATTTCTACTGTTTGTGTACCCAGTCTCTTTTTGACCATGGTTTCCCAAACTTTCTTCCTGGGAACACTGGTGTATGCCTTTGTTAGATCGATGTATGTCATGACCAGATCCTTTCCATACTCCCAATTCTTTTTCAATAATTGCCTCATGCTGAAAATTATGTCCATTATAAATTTTCCATTTCTAATGGTTGCCAGCGTTTCGCCGCAGTGTGCTAAGTTGGGCTCAACAGTTGGTAAACAGCACACACACCAAGACACATGGCTAGTGCATACTGTGGAGGCCACTGCGTAGGCTACTTGGAACCACTGGCAGTGCCAATGCACTATGAGAGACTGTCTCATTACCAGAATTGATGCCTGCCTGACCTTCAGATGATATATATCATCTTTCCTATCCCATCGTCACCATACGACCTATCTGTGTTGGTGTGACGTAAAGCCACTAGCATTCTCATTCTCCTATCTAATATTATTTCCAGAATTTTTGCCATTTGTGATAAGAGTGTTATCATACACTTTTTTGTCCCCTTCTTAAAGAACAGTATTATTATTCCATTTCTCCCATCTTCTGACACACATTTCTGTTTCCATAGGCACTTTAACAATCTGTGCATCCATTGTAGTCCAACCGGTCCAGCAGTCTTGTTATCATTTCTACATACATTTCATCCATTCTTGATGCCTTCCCATTTTCATTTTAAGGACTGCTACTTCCACCTCTATAAGTTTAATATCATATTCTGCAGCTGAGCTTCACACTGTAATACTGCCATCTTGTCTCTACAATTTCTCACCTTTAGGAGCTTATCAAAATACTCCATCTTCTCTATGTTTCTTCTGCATGTGTTTCCACCCTCCTCTTAATCAGTTTTGTATAAACTCTTTCCTTCCTATTAATTTGTATAATTCCATATAGCATTCTTTTACTGTCATCTCTATCCTTTTCCATCTTTTGTGCAAATTCTTCCTAACTTCTTTTCTTATCAATTTCTTACATTTCCTTATATTATCAAGATACTTCCTTTCAATTTCTTCTATTCTTTCACTGCTTCTCTCACCCTCTCATTCCACCACGGTGTCTCCTTTTCTTTCACTCTCATCGATGTTCTGTCCACTTACAAATGCCCTTTTAAAGTTGGACCATTCATCTTCCACATTTCCTACTCAGTAACTGGAATTTGTTTTTTCAGTCTCTTCAGAAATACTTCCTGTACTTTCTTATCTTTTAATTCCACACTTTTATTTACTATCTCTTATCTCCTTTAATGTTTCCATTTTCCCCACTCCCATTTTTTGGTATCACAACTGTATGATCTCCATTAAATACTTCTCCTGGTAAAGCTGTTATATCCATCAACTGTCTGTGATTTGTCCTTTCCACTAAAAAGGAATCAATTACTTCCTTCAATTCTTCTATCACCCCAACCATATCTTGTAATTTTCCTGACCCTGTTTTTCTTCCGAAACCATGTGTTGCCCACAATCATTCCATTCCTCTTACAAAACTCAACTAGTTTCTCTCCTCCTTCATTCCTTTTCCCATATCCATTTGGTCCAATTAGTTCTTCTTTTCCTTGTCTTTCTTTTCTCACCTGTGCATTTAAGTATCCCATTATAATCATTTCCGCATCAGTTATCTCCTTTTCTAGTTCCTCCAGGAATTCTTTGATATCCTCCTATTTGTTCCCTGTCTGGGTGCATACATTTACACGAAGTCCTTCATTTTTCCTCATTCTCAGTCTAATTTTCATTATGCTGTTGCTGATGTACTCTACCATATCCACATACTCCTCCAGCTGTTTTTCTACTCCAGTACAGTGTGTTAGGGTGGTCCTTATACGGGGGATTACACAAAAATGTTGAGTGATTCTAACGCACGCACCCCCTCCCTGATTTTTATTTTATTTTTATTTTTTTTTACTTGTTTTGATAATGTACCAAATTTTATTACAATTGGTGAATGTTAACCCTTGCTGCGCTAGACCTAAATAACGAAAAAAGACTAAAGTACTGAAAGAATGTCTGCATTCTTCTACTTTCATAAACATGTTAACATACTGTACCATAAATTAAAACATGTTTTAGCATAATTTTCTTTTAAATGTCTCTTTTCTGCAATAAGATTATTGTCTGCAGTGATCTTGCACACATTGCAAAATGGATTCTCTTTTTTCCTTCATCAGCTGTTCAGAGTCCACTGAAATCTTGCATTAATTTCACTCCTCTTTCTACTGTATCACTTACCACTTTAAGATTTTTCATGTTTTCTTTAACACTAAGATGGAAAATGTTTTCATTCCAAGAAGCAGCATCAGTATTTACAAAATCTACATCTATTTTTAGCTTCAACTTGTCCAACCTCTTGACTGAAATAAATTCATATATTCCCTTACTTGTGTAAGAGATTTAAAATGTAATCTGTTAGTATAGATTTTGATATACCGGTATATTGAATAACTCATGCCAAAGTGCTAAATTTTAATTTATAGAATTTTCTAGTGAAAATATTTAATCCAGAAGTTTTGTAATTACACCTGATAGAGCAGTGTACCTCCTTTCGATTCCCAAAGTTTGCCGCTTCAAATTTCTAACCACACATGCTTTTGTGTCATTGCTAATCTTGTCATCAAATGGTGACACCATACAATTCTCTTAATTTAAATAAATTAAATGCTGACCGAACTTTTTTAGAGTACTTAAAGACACCCTTGCATTTATTTTCTCATACTGTTTTTAACTCTTTCCAAAAGTACAAGTAATTATAAGGTGCTCCAATAGCTGATGAACTCTGAAACCACCACGTTGCACATACTTTTACCACAAACAAATAAGTATTCTTTAGGCCACCCAATTCACGACATTGAGGAACAGCTGAGAATGAAAGAGAAACATTTTCAGTGAATAAATTAATTTGGCTGTTCATCCTACAAGATTGCAAAGCTCCAGGCAGTCTTACTTTTAGATTTAAGTTCACAGTTGCCCCTAAAAACTTGATGCACAATTCAATGAGTACACAATAATCATTTTCCAGGTGTTCTTTCATTCATTCATTTACCATAAAACCTTTACAGAGTCTATGGAAAGCCATAGGAAAAGGACAGGCTCCCAACATGTTTCTATTATATCATGTTCAAAGCATTAGTGTGGGCAACATCAAACAGATTTATTTAGATTTGCAACAAACGCTCTCGTTTTGAGTATTTATCCTTATATGGGCACTTCTTTGCAAAGTCTATATTTTTTTTTATACACTGAAGTGAAGCTCTTGTAGGAATCCTAGCCTTCTTCCAAAATATTATACATTCACGCGAGACTAAATTAGCACTTTCACTGATAGTCAATTCACCTCGCATATATTATGATGCAAGACTGGCAAAACTTGTCTATTAGATGGTAATTTATGTCCACTGATCTGGTGTTTAACTTCACAAACTAAATAAATAACTGTGTCGTTACTTTTTAAACTACTTGGCATGATGTTAATATTTACAAGATTACTGGATGGAAACTGACACTCAACTGATTATAGACAGCTGTCGAGCACACGTATATGCACAAACAAGCCAACTTGTTGTAAGGACCACCCTAATAGTGTGTATCTTTTCCTAATTTTCTTCTTTCTTTCACCTTCAATTTAACTTTGTTCAACCCCATCATTTCTATACCCTCTTTCTCCATAAAATTCACCACTTATTCTGCCTTTCCTGTCGGTCATAAGATTTATTATGCCCACCTTCATGGTGTTGGCTACTGGTGGCTCTTTTTTTTGGTACAGTTCCTTCAGTGCCAAGGAACTGTATGTTGCTTGCAGGGTATGCCCTAACCTTTTCTGAGGCAAGTTTTGAGTTACCATACTAATATTTAGGCTATTATTATGGTGGGGTCGCCACTTCCGAGGAATTTTTACCTACTGCCAGGTGTAACTTTAGGTCGCTCCTCAGGAGTACAGATACCTTTTGCAACCACTTCACTGAAGTACAGATGTTGCTGACAGGTCTGCTGTTGGGACTGGGGTCCTCTCCTGCCATCTAAACTGTTGACCATGTTCTCCTTTCTGGTGAATTTATGTGTCATTTCTTACACAAAGGCTTTACCTGGCCTTCAAAGGGAGGACTCCTCCGCCCTCCTTAGCCGTTGGTCCCATCCTTTGGATGTCAAGTTTGGTAATGGTCACTTGACCCTCGGCCAGACAGTCGCAGGTAGTACCATCTACTATCACATACATTAGCAGGATGTTCCTGACCTGACTCTGCCAAAAAAAATATGCAACATATAATAAATGCTGAAGAAATTATATGTAATTATCTGTTCAATAAAAGTTTGGCACTGGCACTTCATTCTATATTTTTAGATGGGGGAGATTGTTGGCTTTGTTTTGTAAGCAAACATTAGACTTTGGATTATTTATTGCACTAGCCTTTTTTTCCTCTCGTGCAACGTAGAAAACACGTCACTGGATGTGCGGCAATAATGTTATCCTGCTCTTCAAACTGTTATTGTTATAGTGTTGTATCTCTTTCAAACACATGTGTTTGTAAGCTGTTTCTGTCAGTTTTCTAGAGTTGTGCCACCGCTGTTGAAGCACGAAATCTACTCCACCAAGTTTGAGGGGTCAATGTTAGTGAATAATGTTATTGATTTTACATTCCCTTACCTACTTTTATGGTTTTTGGAGACACCAAGATGCTGGAATTTTGTCCTGCAGGAGTTCTTTAATGTGCCAGTAAACCTACAGACACAAGACTGATGTATTTGAGCTTCTTCAGAGCCAGGATCAAATCTGCCAAGTCTATCGTCGCCATAAGACCTATCTGTGTCGGTGCGACGTAAAGCAACTAGCAAAAAAACCAAAACAAAATCTGCCAAGTTGGGCTCAGAAGGCCAGCGTTCTACTGTTCGAGCAACTCAGCCCAGCAATGTTAGTGAGAGAACTGTCTGAAGAAGACTAGAAGAACCCAAACTTCAATCCACAGGGCCAACTAAAGGCCATGGACTCGCCAAACGGAATCCTGAAGCTCAGTTGCATTTAGCAAGGGAACATCCTGGCTAGATAGTGCAACAACGAGAGCAAGTATTGCTCAATGGCAAATTGTGATTTGGCCTGCAATTACCTGAAAATAGAGAAAGGGTCTGGAGAAGGTCTGGCAAAAAGTATTTCCCTTGCACATTCACATCCAAGATGCCTTTTCAGGTTGGTTGTCTGATGGTGTGGGCAGGAGTCAATATGACTGCAAGGATGGATTTGTTCTTTGTGGAGCGTGGGAGCCTTACAGCACATCAGTATGTGGAGGAAAGCCTTCTGGAGCATTTCAGTCCATTTGTTGTTGATGGTTTCACGCTAATGCAAGACAGTGCATGCATGCCCACATAAAGACGATATGTGTGCAGCAGTTCTTGTAAGAAGCAGAGATTCATGTTATAGTTTGGCCTGCTTGAAGCCCTGATTTAGATCCCATTGAGCATTATGGGACTAACTAGGGAGAAGGGTCTGTCAGCACTATCCAGACACCCTACAGGAGGCCCTCCTGAGAGATTGGGAGGTGATTGCTCAAGAATACATTGCAGTGTTAATTAGGAGCATGCCTGAAAGGTTGATTGCTGTGATGTGATGATGCAGGAGGAGGTAAATACATGCTCCTGAAGATGAGGAAAAAAGTCTTTAGTGTAAAGTATGAAATGTAGAAACCCAAACAAAGGTGATTTAACCCATTCCAGTCTGGGCCTTAATATCCCTAACAAACGTTCTGGCATTTTTAAGGATTTTTAAAACATTATATCTCTGTACCTGTAGGAGACATTGCATGATTCTTTTATCTTTGTGCTTGTTTGAGCATCTAATTTTGAAAAAACGCTGTTTGTATCATGTCAACTATCACATGATATTTTAAAATTGTTTATATATTATACCATGTTTTGCGAATGGAAGAAAGGTCTGACGGATAACTAAGCAAGGACAGTTTTCTGAAATACTGCTATATTTACCCAATTTTGCTGATATAAAATGTGCATTGCAATTACAAAACAACAACAATAATGAGTACGATATAAAAATAATAATTTTTCAATAATAATAATAATAATAATAATAATAATAATAATAATAATAATTACAATAATGAAAATGGGAGCTCTTATGAAATTTTATTTTAATTGATAAATTTTGTCAAAAGTTGCTCAAATGTAATATTATTGTTACATTTACTACAAAAGACTTTTGAGAAAGAGAAAATACAGTCTTCTAAACAGACAACTTTAGTAATATGTAGACAATCTTACGTATTCGCGCAATTATGAAAACTGCGGGAACATGCATTAGGCCGTAAAACGAACTCCAATCATAATGAAATGTAAGAAGTTATTTCGAATTCATATGTCGATAATATGTTCATTTGCGCATAAACTTATATCATAATATATCGAAAATATCACTTTCGTCAAGCACATGTTTGCCGCGAGAAGCCATGTCTTAGAGCTCACTGAGTGACATGTACTGATGCATGCTGATCTAAAATACCATAAATTCTCTGACTTAGACATATAATACTGCCATCTGCTTAAATACTCTCGTAACTAATACTTGAAGAAACACGATGTAAACACCAGAATGCGTGCATAACTCGTTCTCGATTTTTAGTGAATTGTCAAACCTTACTACGGGCTATGCCCGCAGCGCGGCCTGAACGTAATTTCGGCCGCTGCGAGCTAGGCTCGCAGTTAGACCTGAAAGAGTTAACTTCATGAGCTTCCTCAAAATTTGCTTGACGTGTTACTTCTATATCTCTAGTTTAATTCAATCAAATTGTTTATAAGAAATAGTTTTTTTTCATTATCAGACACGTAAAAGAGTCTAACACAATATTTTATCATAAAATAGTAGATCAGTGTCATAAAAGTGACTAAAATTTAAAATAAATCTCATTGTTTCTAAGGAATTGAAGTGTTGCATTTTTCATGCCGATGAGTGTATATATATATATATATATATATATATATATACATACAAGGACGGTTTGAAAAGTTCTCGAAATTACCGCTAGATTTGCAAGTAATCAACATTTTCCGTATCAAAATTTAATCACTAAGTTTTACAATATTTAAAATTCTTCCACCGTTTTGATACTTTTTTTGCCTTTGGCAATTTTATTTGTCAGCAGTCAAAAGTATCAAAACGGTGGAAGAATTTTAAATATTGTAAAACTTAGTGATTACCGCTAGATGTCAGTGCTAGAGCAACGAAGTTTCCGCGCAATAATCACACATCCTTTGTGAGTGAACACGTGGCGCGTCAGTGCTCTAGCTGCAGGAGTGTGGTAGTGACGACTCTTTGTTGTTGTTCCCACGTAGTGATTTGTGACAATGGAAAAAACTGAGATTCGAGCAGTGATTAAATACTTTGTAAAGAAAGGTATGAAAGCTGACTTTCAGAACACACTGGGGGACTCTGCTCCTTCATTTTCAACTGTTGCCAAGTGGACCAGCGAGTTTAAATTTGGTCGGGAGAGCTTGGATGATGATCCGCGTACTGGGCGGCCCAAAAGTGTTACGAGCCCAGAATTTATCGCAAAAGTGCATAAAATGGTCTTGGAGGATCGTCGACTGAAAGTGCGGGAGATTGCTGAAGCTGTAGGGATGTCTTCTGAACAGGTATATTACATTTTAACTGAAGAATTGGGTAGGAAAAAATTATCCGCAAGATGGGTGCCGCGGCTCTTGACATTCTGGACAATAAACGCACCAGATTGAAAATGCCCGAACAAAGTCTGACCCGTTTTCAGTGCAACCAACAAGATTTTTTGCGCCGATTTGTGACTACAGATGAAACTTGGGTCCACTACTATGCCCCAGAGACAAAACAGCAGTCAAAGCAGTGAAAACATGCTGATTCACCACCACCAAAGAAAGCAAAGGTCATGGCCTCAGTTTTCTGGGATGCAAAAGGCATTCTGCTGATAGATTATCTTCCTACTGGGCAAACAATTACGGGGCAGTACTATGCAAACCTCCTCGACCAACTACAGGAAAAGATACGCGAAACAAGGCCTGGTTTGGCAAGGAAAAAGGTCATCTTTCATCAGGACAACGCTCTGCCGCACACAAGTGTTATTGCCATGGCAAAACTTCATGAACTGGGGTACAAATTGTTGCCACATCCACCTTATTCACCTGATTTGGCACCATCAGACTTGCATCTATTCCCCAAGCTGAAAATTTTCCTCGGTGGACGGAGATTTCCTACAAGGGAAGAACTGACAGCCAAATTGGAGAGGTATTTTGCAGGCCTGGAGGAATCTCATTTTCGAGATGGGATCAAGGCATTGGAACATCGCTGGACCAAATGCATTAGTCTACAGGGAGACTATGTTGAAAAATAAAAGCAGTTCCACCGCGGTAAGATACTTAATTCTAGTACATTCCGAGGACTTTTCAAACCACCTACGTATATATAGATGCCGGCCCCGCGGTTTAGGGGTAGCGTGCCTGCCTCTTACTCGGAGGCCCCAGGTTCGATTCCCGGCCAGGTCAGGGATTTTTACCTGGACCTGAGGGCTGGTTCGAGGTCCACTCAGCCTACATGATTAGAATTGAGGAGCTATCTGATGGTGAGATAGCGGCCCCGGTCTAGAAAGCCAAGAATAACAGCCGAGAGGATTTGTCGTGCTGACCACACGACACCTCATAATCGGCAGGCCCCCGGGCTGAGCAGCGGTCGCTAGGTAGGCCAAGGCCCTTCAAGGGCTGTTGTGCCATGGGGGTGTGTATATATATAGATAGATAGATAACCAGCGATGGAAAAAATTATCACAAAAAAGTAATTGGGCTGAATTACAGTTACCTGAGAAATATTTTACTTAGTTACAATTACAAATTACTTTAAGAAATTAGTAAAATTACAACTACAATTCCAGTCTTGAAGACCAAGAATAACGGCTGAGAGGATTTGTTGCATCACTTCGAAATCTGCAGGCCTTTGGGCTAAGTAGTGGACGCTTGGGAGGCCAAGGCCCATCAGGGCTGTAGCAGTACCTACTAATACTACAGGCCTCACAGCACGGCTGATGACATCACAAGGATAGGCAGTCACTCCTGAAGCACGCAATGGCACTTCAATGGTTGTTGAATAATGATGAGAACTTGGGTGCTTTACAAAACGTTTTCAAAAGATGCTCTTTCAGGGTATTAAAGCATATTGGTAATACATTTATTTAAGTTGTACCGAGACCAATTAAAGCAGAAAAAGAGACGGAGAGATGGCGCACTCCGTTTTCTGGAAATATGGTAAAAGTTCAGATTGATAGTAAATAGCAACAAGGGGTTTTCATTTGATTGTTACTATTTGTTAGTTAATAATAATTGTATGACCCTTGGTGATTAGTAATTAACCTACGTTTTACTCATGAAGAATCGGTTAACATTTTACTGGAAAATAAAATAATTATATGAATTAATACTTAAGGTCCTTCGTATATACTACTAATTAGAAGCCAAAATAAACTGAAATTTCGTCCCATTTAAGACTCTTTTACGTGCCGGAAACATTCCTTTATTTAGCATTTAGAACATTTTATTTTTACTATTTTGGTAAATATTTCTGCCTTAGTGCTGACTTAGTAAGAAACAAATCGGAGATTATACATAATGGAAATAATTAGTTACAATATGAAAAATGGGATACAAAGGAGGTAATGATTCACAGAGGATGGTGAAATTATGCTGGAATTCATAATAGGAAATACAACAATTTAACAATAATAACATAGTGTTAGTTAAATAACTTAATTCTTCTGTATAAACATTACAACATCAATACAAATTTCTGAACTGTTAATTCTTAATCGAGGGAATTTTTCATGGAAACTTGTTTAAACTCATTTGTTGTTATTTAGATGAAATTAAACCCTCTAAATTTTCAATTTTTAATAATAAGAATAATAATATAATAATTCCACAAACATTACTGAAAATCCATTGAAATTGTCCTTAAGTCTTCCAGTGAAATAATCTGACATTTGTCCTAGATGTTCCATATTTCTTTTCTCCATTACTGGCAAGATGCAGTAATTTATTTAATTTTTGACTTTTCAAGTAATACCCTGTCAATCACATTCCATTAATGTAAAAGCTCTCTTTCTCTCCAACACACTGGTTTAAACATATTTTGCTCAAATTGCAAGAAAAGTGTTAAATATGCTTTTATGGAAGACAATTTAACTTAGAAACTGGCATAACATAGGAAAAATTCTAAGCAAAAGAAATCTAAAAATTCCAATAAGTGCATATTTTGCTCAAATTGCAAGAAAGATATCAAATATGTTTTTTTGTGGAAGACAAATTAGGCTAATAAACTAGCATGATATGGAAAAAAATTCTTAGCATAAGAAATTTAAAATAAGTGCATATTTTGCTCAGATTACAAGAAAATTTTTAAATATGTTTTGTTGAAGACAAATTAACTTAGAAACTAGCATACAATTAGGATGGTGGAAGAAAAGACTTTTATGGCAATAGACTAACCTTGAAACAGTGAATCAACTACAATACACTCAGAATATGAGTACATGGGCTCAATATTATCACAAAATTAGAGCCCAGAAATGCCTGATTACATTCAGATTACATGAAAGTACCGATATTGAATTATGTACTCTCAAACTCAAAATGTCAAAAATTAAAGGATCTATTTGAAAATATTTTAACTTGGCTGTTAAGTACCACTGGCCATTAAGATAATGTTTGAAAAATATTTTTTATTGCCAATAGATATATGCAAAGGTTTGGAGCATAATTTTTAAAGAAATAATTAACAGCATACATGGCAATATGGAAAGAAAGCCAATCATTAGGTGAGGTATTTTCTTTCTGAAGGCTGCACCTTTGAAACAACCAGTCTCCAATTTGTATTGTTCTAAAATTTCCACATAATTCATAACCTACTCTAAGCAAATTCTTACAACTCTTTTGCCTTCATCTCCTTCCCAACACACTATCTTTATTGTTGAAATAATCATGCATCCAAACCATAGTCTCTGCAAGATATTAATTCTTAAAATTACAAGACACATTTCAAAGGGTATGCAAGCACCTAATATTTTTCAAGGAAACTCATTAATGAAACTGTGCAAAGTTTGAGGTTCATTAAAAACAAGATGTGATTTAATTTCAATTTCAACCTTAGTATAGAGCTTGAAAATGAACTAGTAAGTTCTTCACGAAGGCAGTACTTTGAGATTTTAAGATTATTTTCTCCTTTGCAGGGACACATACATCTTTTGGTTCTGTTGCCATTGTGATAGCAATGAACACTTTATATTAATTGAAGAACACTTTGAAAATATGAAACTTTTTGAATTACACTACACTGCATGTATGAAAATATCTGAACCAGTTTATCACTGACTAAAGGGTGGAATATGACAACATAATATCCAAGTTTACAGGGTGCACCTACATTATAACATTTCATCTTATTACTGTAGAACCACTCTGTTACAAGATAATTTATTACCCTTAACCTATGAGACTGTTAAGTTTCCTCCTCTTTGTATTTACGTTACTCTGGACATTATTAAGTTTCTTAACATAATTGTTAAGGAATATGTTACATCCTGTTTTTACAATGTAAGAGAGAATTTTCTCATAAGTATGGTCATCTTGAGTACATGGCAACTCCACAAGAAGTACACCTTCTTCTAATAACAGACATTGCCAATGTTACAACTAAATTTTGCTGTGATGCGTGCTTCATAAACATGTATTCATACTTCTCAGATACCAAGGTTTTGACAGTCAAGTAAGTGAAAATAATGGCATTAACAACTTCTGGGTTAGGACAATGCAGACCCCCATGTCAACACTTTTTATAAGCTCATAATTACCTTGATCATCTGTTAACGATAATGTTCTATCCAAAACAAGTTATGTTTTACAAATTTTACACTTCAACCTTCGAAGAACTGCTCTTACACAATATCCTGACAAATATGTGATAACAGGCAAATATTCTAGAATGGATAAAAGCTGGTCTTCACTGATATCTACACTGTAAAGGTCAACATCTGGAGGACTAGCCTCAAAGTCATCCAGTTTGAGATCACATTCAAATGAATCCAGGTCAAGATCAATTTCACCAAAAGCATTAGATGCAATTTGCAATAACAATAGAGTTTGAATTCTTATCTTTGATTCAATTTCAAATACTTGTCGCAGAGATATTAGGTACTGAGATCCAGCCATTGTTCTGTACTTACCAAATCGTGCTTCAAGTGCATCTGTTTGAATTTTACCTGGCAAAAGGTATTTGAAATTCAGCTCTTGAGTACAGCATTTAGTGATTTCTAAAAGTACATGAGTAGTGTGTGATATGGCTAGATGTGTTTCATTTGACAGAGCACTTGCACAATTTTGTAAATTTTTCCAGAAATCTAACCAACACAAGAAACGTTCCAGAAATGTGAAATTTTCATCATTTGGATTTGACAATGTTTTTTGATAGATATCCTTAAAACGAATATCTCTGTCAGGTGAGCCTACATTTACAATTGTCCACCAGGTACAAATTAATTTAATGAAAGTGGCAGTTGCCCGAAAATTTACAATACTGTTGCTTTCTCCAAGAGCTTCCAGCCCCTGAATAGTCATTTCATTGAAAACATTCAGTACAAGTTTTACATTTTAACGTTCAAGATTGGTTGGAAATAGTGACTTCAAGTTCAGCCTGTTGGCATATTTTACAATCTGAGTACTCTCATTGTCATGAAGTGTTTTAATGGCTGAGAATTTGGCCACTGCTAACTCAGTGTCTTGTGGATGTCTCAAATGAGGGATACATTATCGACTTTTGAAGGAAACGAAAACTGCATTCATGGAAGAGGAAGCGAATAGAATCGCAGAAGCAGCAAAGAAAGACCCATTCATTGCCCTGAGGAAATGAAATGTAACACAAGCCACAGTTATACCGATGAAAGAATGGGAAGAACACTTCAAGAAAATACTAAATCAACAGAACATTAATGTAGCTGTGTGCAGAAGCATAACTGAGGAACGGACTCAAAACCCACCACCGATAACACCAGAAGAGATCACAGACGTCATCACTAAAGCGAAAAGTACAACCTCTTCAACAAATGCCTGAAATCAGGGCCAATACCGGAAAGCTGGAGAACTGCGAAGATTAAAATGCTATACAAAGGTAAAGGGGAAACAAAAGACACAAATTCATACAGAGGAATAGCACTGGAGAATAACACCTTCAAAATCTATACTAAAATACTAACGAGGAGACTTGAACAGGAAGTAGACCCAAAAATACCAGAATGCCAATTTGGGTTCAGGAAGGGTAGAAACACAACACAAGCTGTAAAATTTCTTCTGGACGAAATAGAATCAGCACTAAGAATGCCAAAGGGAAAATACTACGCAGTCTTCGTTGATTATAAAAAGGCTTTCGATCTCGTAGATAGAAAACAACTACTACAAAACATCGAAGACATGATTGGAAAGACACACTACAGTAGTAAAATAATAGAAGACATCTTGACATACAACGACATTGTAGTAGATGATGGAATAACAACATCTAACAAAATCAGGCAGACAAATGGTGTACTACAAGGGGACCCCATTAGCCCAACACTGTTCAACATAGCCACTGCGAACATCACCAATATCCTTCGAAATACAATGGAGCCGACGATATGGTCATAGCGGGCCCCAACAAAGAGGAATTACAGACGACATTAAAGCCCTGGCAAAATGGGCACTGGAGAATGGTTTTGAGATAAACATGAAGAAATCAGCGCAGATGACATTCAGGAAAGGGGGAACAGCATCACCAAAGGACACGCTCTTATTGAACAATGAAGAGATGGAAGTGGTTAATAAATTTAAATACCTAGGCATCACCCTGCAGACAACGGGTCGATCATTCAGCTACCATGTGGAAGAAAGGACAACAACGGCTATTAAATACATATGTGGACTCAAGAACCTTCATTGCTTATCGCTGAATACAGCTATAACTCTTTTCGACACCACAATAACACCAATAATAACATATGGCATAGAACTAATATGGGAAAATCTAACGTACAAGAACCTCGAGAGAATTGAAAGGGTGAAAGCAAGATTCATAAAGCACTGCCTGCAAATAGGGAAGTATGCACCATCGAGACTTGCCTATGAATTAGCAAGAGAGACCTTCTTCATAGAGGATATCAGGTATAAGCTAAGCCTGCCATCTACTGACGCTTACCAGGCACTTCTAGCTGCTAGACAAAGGAAACGAATGGACATCGACTTGGAATTTTACAGTACCGATGCAATGCAAGACAGATCATGGACAAACGCTAACGAAGAACAAAGACACACAATCACAAGACTAGCCATTCATGGCTACCACCACAAGTTATGTACCAATAAGAAATTCCACCTACCAAACGGGAATTGCATATGTTCGCTCTGTGGAAAGTGCTGTGAAAAATACCATATTGTGTTATGTTCAAAAAGGACCAAAAGCATCATGCAAATTAGCAAAGAATAATTTCAAATTTGATGTAATCATATTGTATATGCCCTATCGGGTGCTTTTCCTATTATATAATACATTTGAGAATGTGAACAGAATCTAACACAATAGAAAAGAGGTTGGTTGTCATCACATGGGTGCCTATAAACAATTGATAATTTTGGTGGTGAGGCAAAAAAAAAGACATAGCCCTTCTATTCAGTGCATTATTGTCAGTTACAATGCATATGACTTTAAAACCTATTGCATGTAATCCACAAACAACTTTCTTAATAAATTGAAACAGACCTTCACCATTAAGTTTCTTGACTGGAAGTATGTGTACTACATCTTTTAATGATGACAATAAACTTTGAATCATAAAAACTTGAGCACTAGCAGCAGCATTTGAGGAATTATATGCAGCACCTAGGATGTTACCACCAGTATAATCTAGGTAAGGTTTCAGATGGATTTCATCAACCATTAGTGAAACAATACTATCTGATATACTAAGAAATTTATATTTCTGCCTTATATAAAGGAGAAAATTCTTGTCGGTTTGCTCCATAGCTGGGTTGGTATTATATGCGAAGCAAATTTTATGCAGTGTGTTGGGATGGGGCAGTATCAAATAGTCCGATCTTCTCATAAATCTATATGCATGAGGTGAAATAGAAAATAAAATGCTGCAAAAAATTAGGAAATCTGATGAATAAGAATAATGATTCTTGGGTACATTAACAGTAACTGTTCACATATAAAGTTGATCAAACTAGATTCTTCTCCTTCAAATAGCTCTGATAACTTCATTAAACTGTCCTTAATATTCTGAAAATGATCTTTCATAAAATCCTGACTTTCTAATCGTCCAATCTTATTAAGTTTGAACATACTGTTTGCTACATCATTGATATTACTAACTATTATAGGAAACTTTCTTTTATCTAGGTTAGTAAGTTCCATTTTCCCCACATGTAAGGACATACTCAGGTCACTTTTCACCACAATGGAAGCTAGGAGTGTGGGACTATTGCATGTCTCGAGAAGGACAATGAAACATTAGATTCTGATTTAACACAGATCCAGTCATCTAAAATTTGGATATTAGGGAGACATTGAAGAAAACCTTGAAAGTTTGTGAAATTCCTTTTGTCTTGGTACTGAGCATGGTTTTTCAAACTTTCTGCTAATGCAGTTTCAAGATCCCTGTTTTCCAACCTTTCTCTTCTTTGATCACCACTCTCTCTACACAAAGAAGTGGAAGAGAGCTAAGAAGGGCAGTTAGGCATAATTGTTGGCACTGCTCCCTGTTTCAGATGAGGTTTCTGAAGAGGTATACAATACTTATTTCCAGTCTTACTGTCATAGCAGTCACTATGTCTCAGGATTTGGTCCTCACTGAAATGCAGTTCACAGACCTTAAAAAGAAAAAGAAAAGTCTAATTTGTTATGCCAGTACCTTAGAAAACAGTGAGGTAATTAATTAACTACGGATAATCATCTCAGGGTGGGCAGTTAAAATGTGGGACAGGACAGCAACTTGTGTGTGGTTCAAATTAGGGCAGTCTTAATCTCAAATATTATAAATCTTAAATGTTCACGTTTATCACCTTGTTCAGTTTGAAAGATAATGAATATGGTATAACAAGCGTCCTAAATGTTTAAGTGAAAAATAAGAGCTCACAACCTAAAACAAACAGAATTTTCAAAATATCAGTACTGAGCTTACCTTTGAATTCTGCGGGACCTGGAAATTGTCTCGGCGTATTGCGTTAACCCATATCTTGCGAAGTCCCTCATCGGTTGGGAAGGAAAACACAGCTACCCGAGATCCTTTATCATAATTTCCCCTGCAGCGGGGAACGGAACATTTAAACACCATTCTTCTGCGAACTGTAATACACTACACTCATTATTTCAACCATACACCAGTATTAAACAGATTCAGCACAGCATTATTTAGTCACATGTTCCTCACGCACAATTCCACATAGCAGCCATGTTTGATGATACTCATTACAGCAGTGGTGCCAACATGGAAACTTCAATTTTTCTCCAAGTGAAGAGGCAGGGAAGGGAAAATAAATTGGTTCAAAGTACATTTAACCGCTTTTATTCATCAATGAACTTCGCTGTTCTTTGTGGTTCATGATAATAATCCTTTAAATATGATGCTGAGCGTGGAATTAATATTCCATACGTGGGGTGAAATCATAGACATTGGCACCTCTACTATGCTTAGTTCCTCCTTTCAACGCCAGGGAATCTCTCTCCTTGCTGTGATCTAAACACTGGGTCGTCGACTGGCCAGTCTGCTTATCTCCGTGACGTCGTATACCTCACGACACATCTGTTGTAAGGCCTGTAGTATTAGTAGGTACTGGCTGTAGCACCATGGAAGAAAAAAAAAAGAAAGAAAAGAGAGAGAGAGAGAGGACAATGACAATTACTTCACACAATTCCAGTCCTAAGGAAATCACAAACTTTTTTTTTCCTCCTCTTCATAATAAGACAAAACAGGGAATAAGAAATGCATGACTGCTATACGCACATAGTTTGATTAGACAAAGTGCACAACTCAACATTTTATGGAAGGCAGTCACAAACTTTCGTGTAAATGCACACGAAAATAATGAAGATCCAGATATTTCACTGGAAGTGTTGAATTATTTTGTATCACCACGCAGTGCACAAAGTACAAACCAAAATTTCATTGTTGAGAACTATAACAGTTGGGTATAAAATTTTAAAAAGTTTTATTTCGGTGGCATCTCACCATTGCAAGTTAACGATGCCCTCTGGAAAATAAAATCAAATGCAGTTGGAGTTGATACTATTGGTAGAGTAATGCTGAGGAAAATATTTTATGCAATCATCTTCCCAGTAACCTACATCTGCAGTTACTCCTTACAGAATGGTGTGTACCCCACAATGTGGAAAATTACCCTGGTATGTCCATTGCCAAAGACTCAGACCCCAATAGACACTGGTGACTACCGATCCATTAATATAATTTTGACAGTAGCTAAAGGACTAGAGTACATCATTTACAATCAAATCAAAACTTACGTGGGTACATTCTACACACATTTCAATCAGGTTTACATAACAATCATAGCACATGTTCTGCCTTATTTAATGTGTCTGATGACATAAGACAAGCAATGGGAAAAAGACAAACAACATTAATGGTCTTCCTTCTTGAGATTCATAACATGTAAAACAAGATTCATAACGTGTAATTCAGCAAGGCATTCAATCCTGATTCTGCAGACCATGATTGGTTATTGTCAAAACTTTACCTATTCAATTTTTCAAATAGCACCCTGAACAGGATGGACTCCTTTTTACATGGTCGGCAGCAATGTGTTACCATCAAAGATGGTCAATCTTCCTCATGGCAGACCATGGAAACTGGAGTTCCTCAAGGTTCTACACTAGCGTCTCTTCCTTTTTTACTGTACTGTATATCAATGATCTATCTAAATCTCTTAAGTACAGCAGACATCATATATACGCAGACAACATGCAACTGTACATTCATTGTAGACCAGATAACATTTTAGAAACAACAGAGAAATCAAATTGGTAAACAAGTGGGCAGTAAAGTGTAACAAAAACTTTTCAGCCTGTCAAACACACTGCAATTATAGTATAAATTATAACACTATAATAATATCTGTAAAAATACACACTATTATACCAAGAATGACATGTTTTATTCTACAAGAACATCCTCATATTCTATCAGATCACTTAAAATGTGCTTATATGTGTACAGTATTGTTTACGTTACATAAACTTGTCAATGATAGAGAGTTTAGTGATAATAAGAACCAGTATTGACAAAAAATAAATAAATTTACAAATATTAATATAATGAAAAACTTCTGTACTAATCTAGACTGCTTATGGTACGTCCGTTGTCACCAAACTATTTCAGGACTGTGGAGAAGCAAATGCAAAGTTTTGGTTATAACACACTGCTCACGGAGAGGGGAGGGGAACCATGGGAGGGGGCGTGTGGAGTGTTGTGGATCCCTCCTATTGAATATAAAAATCTAGTAAACTGTACCGTGGAGGGGGCAGGGGAAATAGGGCGAGCGAGTGGAGTGCTGTGGAACCTTCATTCAACCCTGGAGAGGGGAGAGAAGGTTATTAACCTACTTCATGTTATACAAAGGTAATCACAAAAATAATGTCTCCTATTTTTTTACAAATACATAGACCTGTTTATTTCTACAATGGTTTACGTCATTTTACAGCTTGAACATTTAGCTATTTTTCTACATAATCATTTTGGTCGATGCAATTTTATAGATGCTGTGTCAGTTTTTGTATGCCCATGTCATACCAGCTCGCCGCCATGCTGTTCAGGAAGTTGTGAGCGGCATTTCGTGAAACCTAGGGAATCAAAGTGCAGAGATCATCCAGGGTGATCCGTCGATCTTCACACATGATTTGCTCAACCTTTACGACTGTCTCGAGGGAAATTGACGGTCTCCCGCTCCTTTGTTCGTTCGTCGTGAATTTCAGTCCAACCGGCTCCAAACTCTCTACACCACTTACGAATATTTTTGACATCCACACATGGCTCGCCCTACACTTCCATCAATTGGTGATGGATTTCAATTGGTTCTGTACCTTTTGCATTCAAAAACCGAATAACTGCGCGCACTTCGCACTTGGCGGTAACATCCAACGGGAGCTCCATTCTCAACGACTGCCAAGCCAAGTTTGAGTGCCTCAGTCTGGCATGCACATGTTTATATGCAAGCGCAGGAAGCACTCTTCACAATATTGTGACCAACAGCCACGCGAACAGAGTTCTGTATTTATAACAGAATAGAACAATGGGTGAATGCAAGTTAGAAGGTAAGAAGGAGAATTGAGATTTAAAGTTCGTTGCAGTAAGGGTAGTCATTGAAGATTACGTCTGTCTTGTAGATGGAGCCAGCCGAGTTTGATGTAGGATGATGTGTCATTGTCTGAATTTAAAGGGAAATGTAAATTTGAACTTGCTGAAGGTATGCAGTGACTCAAATACTCACCTGCAAATTGATACCGTATGTGCAGACCAGGATAGATGTTCATCTACAGTGATTCCAAGATTTTTTACATTATTAGTGTAATGTATGACTTTGTTCTGTATCCTTATCACTGGGAGAGTTGCACAACCTGCTTCAGAAAGAAGACCATTAATGTTAAAAATCATTTAAGCTCTTTAGGCCTTTTCAATTGTGAAATTACCAGCATTTCGCCCCAGTGTAGCAGTGGGCTCATCAGTTGGGTTGCTACACCTTTCCAAGACGCTGGCGGCTAGTGCGCCGTTGAACTAAGGAAAGCATGTGCTTCCACTTGTATAAATGCCTGCCCTTGGCCTTTATATCAAAAATAAGGTTCCTAGAAGCAAACTATAATTTAATTTCATTGATTGCAAATGTTAAAAAACGTTCAAGTTCTTTAGGCTTTTAAAATCGTGAAATTACCAGCGTTTTGCCCCAGTGTAGCAGTAGGCTCATCAATTGGATTGCTACACCTTTCCAAGATGCTGGCGGCTAGTGCACCGTTGAGACACCACTGCAAAACCTTTTATGTAGGACAATGCAGTGACGATGCACTAGGGGAAGCATGTGCCTCCACTTGTATAAATGCTTGCCTTTGGCCTTTATATCAAAAATAAGGTTCCTAAAAGGAAACCATAATTTAATTTCATCGATTGCAAATGTTAAAAACATTTAAGCTCTTTAGGCTTTTTCAATCATGAAATTAATGTTGTCTGTCTTTCGTCCATTGCTTGTCTTATGTCATCAGACACATTAAATAAGGCAGAACATGTGCTATGATTGTTATGTAAACCTGATTGAAATGTGTGTAGAATGTACCCACGTAAGTTTTGATTTGATTGTAAATGATGTACTCTAGTCCTTTAGCTACTGTCAAAATTATATTAATGGATTGGTAGTCACCAGTGTCTATTGGGGTCTGAGTCTTTGGCAATGGACGTACCAGGGTAATTTTCCACATTGTGGGGTACACACCATTCTGTAAGGAGTAACTGCAGATGTAGGTTACTGGGAAGATGATTGCATAAAATATTTTCCTCAGCATTACTCTACCAATAGTATCAACCCCAATTGCATTTGATTTTATTTCCCAGAGGGCATCTCTAACTTGCCTTGGTGAGATGCCGTTGAAATAAAACTTTTTTTTTTCATTTGATACCGAATTGTTATAGTTCTCAACAATGAAGTTTTGTTTTGCACTTTGATCGAGTGTACTGCATGGTAATATGAAATAATCATTCAGCACTGCCAGTGATACAGTATATATCTGGATCTTCTTTATTTTTGTCTGTATTTACACGAGAGTTTTTGACTGCCTACCATAAAAATGTTGGGTTGTGCGCCTTGTCTAATCAAACTGTGTGTATGGCAGTTGCGCATTTCTTATTTCCTGTTTTGTCTTATTACAAAGTTTCTGGTAGTCATCAAGTTTTGCACTAACAAAAATCAGTTACTACTGATCTGCATTTAGGTCAGTCACCCAAGTGGCAGATTCCCTATCTGTTATTTTCCTAGCCTTTTCTTAAATCCGTTATAAGTCCTATTTCCTGATATACTGCTGTATTTGGGATGATACACCATTCTCCTCTTTTTCTTACTATTCTTCTTTCCATTTTTAAAATTTCATCAATGTTATTCTTTTGCTTTAGTTTAAATGATGTTTCACTTCCATACATTATTTCAGGTTGGACTGCAGTCTTATAATGTTTCAATTTTGTATTTATTGACAAACATTTCTTGTTGTATACATTTCTGATTACTTTTTGGGCTCTGGATAATTTATTCGTTCTCCTTGTCCAAGAATTTTTTTCATTTTAAATTGTATGTTATAGTTTCTCCAAGGTATTTAAATTGTTTTACAATTTCTATTTCTTTCCCACATATCAGAACACTGCTTATTAATTTGATTCCAAGCTTCATTAAGGTTATTAAGGTTATTAGGTAGTAGTGCCAGATCATCTGCAAATCCTAAGCAATTAAGGCTAATTTCATCTTTAGTGTATCCAATTTTTATATTTTTGTTATTCTCTCTATGCCACTCTCTCAAGTATTCCAGAGTACAATTAAACAAAAGTGATGATAGTATATCATCTTGTCTTAGCCCTGTTCTGATTGTGGATGCTTCGGATAATTCCCTTCTAAACTTCATCTTTGATTTAGTGTTTGTTAACGTTAAGCTTATCATTTTAACTAATTTAGGATGTAATCCAAAATGTCGTAAGATTTTTTATACTGAAAGTCGGTGATTGCAATCATAAGCTTTCCGAAAGTCTACGAAAGTGATAATCATTTGTTTCTGTCTTCTTTTGTAGATGTCCATTCATAATTTTAGTGTTATGATTTGGTCTGGACAACTCTGGTACACCCCTAATTCTTTTTCCAGTTGACATTTGCATCGATTGTAAATTATTCTCAAGAATATTTTATAAGTACAATCCAGGAGTGATATTCCTCTATAGTTATCAGGATTTGTTCTATCTCCTTTTTTGTGTCCAATGGTCCAGTAATTTTTCATCATTCTAACTTTTTATCAAGCATTGGTGCAGTGATTCTCTAATTGATTCCGCTGCATTTTTCCATAACTCAGCAAATGTTTGGTCTTCCCCACAAGCTTTGTAATTTTTCGGGTCTTTAATGACTTGATTAACATCAAAGCTGGGTGGATCTATATTTTCTGGTGGAGTTTTAATGGGCATGCCCATGTTTATATTAAGTAGTTCTTTTGGTTCTTCGCAATTCAATAATTTCTTGAATGTGTCTGCTAGAATTTGTGTACTATCTTTATTGTGTGTCATCTTTCTGTTCTTATCTTTTAGCATAATTGTTGGCAGTTCATATTTTTGAAGTTCTTTACTAAATGTTTTATAGTAATCCCTAGAATTGGTCTTTTTGTGATCTATTTCTATTTGTTGAATAATGCTTTTTTGATGTTGTCTTTTAATATTTCTGATGGATTTTTGAGTTAGATTTCTTTGCTTCGTAGATTCTTCATACGGTGTCTCTGTTTTCTGACTTTGATGATTTAACCATACCTGATGTCTACTTTCAAATACTTTACTGCATACCTCATTCCACCATTGATGCGTTTTCCTTGGTCTTGGCAAGGCTATTTTCTCAGCTATGTCTTTTAGTTTTGGGATGATCTCTTCTAATTTATCTGTTTTATCAATGTCTCAAGTTAGTTCTTTATACTGTTCATTGTTTATTAGTTTATGGGGATCATAAACTTTTCTCAATAAATTTACATTTTGATTTTGGTTTCTTTACTGGTGTGAATTTAATTTTGATTTTCACCCTGTAATGGTCAGACCCTATCTCTATTCCTCTAAGTACTTTAACATTTTGGATTTCCTTATGATAATTCTTTTTCCATACAAACATGATCTAATTGCCATTCTCCTTCTCTCCAATCTGGGGGTTTCCATGTCTTAAGTTTATTACGTTTTCTCATAAAATACACAGATTTTGATATCATATTAGGGTTTCTACAAAAGTCTATCAATCTTATGCCATTTTTATTGGTCTGTTTTTAAGCTGGCCAATTTCCAATTATGTCCCTGTATCTCTTTTCTTTACCTCATTGTGCATTATTATTATTATTATTATTATTATTATTATTATTGTTATTATTATACTATTTAGATCTCTGTTGAGTCGCATTTGCATTTTCTGTGAGCTGTGTCTCGTTTTGTCATTAAACGTTTTATGTCTTCATTTATCCACAGGGATTTTCCTTTCTCAGTTCCTATTATGCGTAAAGGAAAAGTCTATAAAAAAAATCTGTAACACTAGATCATTAAAAGTGTGAACCAGTCATAAATATTCGTCATTTTTGTAATGTCATGCTATGGTCTTGTATATGTGTCTGCCGTTAACATTTCACTGTCTACGTTCTTGTAGTCTTGTATGGCAATGTACTTGGGCTTTGCTTTGGGTACCTTTAGAGAGTAGAACATGAAAATGATGTCATGAGCTGAAAATCTGAGGGCTGAGTTCTGTCCGTGGTTCATTACTCTGTCAGGGTTATTTGTCAGTATTAAGTTGAGTAAATTGTGAAAGGTTTTAGTATAATGAGTTGCCGAGGGAGGAAGAAGTGTCGTATTACACACCTGGAACGTATGTAATAGGTACTTTATTTCCACTGAGTTAGTGTCTAAAAGATTTGTATCCAAGTCTTCCATAATGGCCACATGTTTGTATAATGGTAATGATCTCACTAAGTCTGTTTCTAAGTCAGTCTTAAGTGCCATACCTTTGGTGGTCTATATACAGCACACAACAAACACTTGTACTCTGTGCAGTAATTTCAGTAAACATTTATCCTGGTTTCTGCTCATATGGTTGAGTTGACTGAGAGATGATTTTCGGTTTTAAATGGCTAAACACATGAAATTCAACAGCTTAATTTTTAAGCCTAGCGGTTGTGTATTAATGGCTTTTTTAACTGAATTTATTTATCCTATTACTAAATTATCATCATTATTTATATTTCACAAAGCTAAGACTTGGAATTTTTGTGAGTAGCTCTTCTTGCCACACACTCACAGCTTGTTTAACTAGAAGCTTCACCATCCTGGGATGTGTCCTATAAATATTTACATAATTGTATATAAATCTTGAAATGAATCCATTAAGATGTAAAATCACCTATTTCCAGTGCTGATTAGCATTTATAATGTTATAATTAAAATTAATATTACAAATATTTATTTCAGAGCAAAGGTATAATGAAATATAACATTTTTTCTAGTACAGTGTATGCACTATTTGTAGTCGTATTTACTTCCATACATCCCTACAGTCAAGTTGTTACATAACTGAAAGTAATTTATTTCTTTTATTTCATTACAGTCAAAACTGATAATTGCAGCATCGCCTTTAACAACATATTGGATTTAATTTATTTAAACCTAGGAATTTCATTTTGTCCGTATTGAACTGAGAAAGGATGATACGAAAAACTTAAAACGGTCCACCTTTTCAATACAAAAATGTTATAGTTTATTTAGAACATGTATTTGTACTTGGAACTAGTTTCAACGCTGATTTGCGTCATCATCAGCCAAAATGTGGGAATAGGCAAGCATTTAGGCATTTATATTACACAAGGCGTTACATTAAACAATACACATCTTACAAGGAGATAAAAACAGGGACGAGTATAGAAACAAATGAATCGTTCAGAAAGCAAAAGTTATACATATTAAAAATAACCTTAAACACACATCTTGCAGTGCGAAAGTGTTCTTCTTGAATGATTCCTGAATATAAAACACACGTGCACACATTTCTGAAGAGCCAGCAGGCAGGACAAAGTAAAGTGAAACCTTAAGAGTTCTCATTTTTCTATGTTCTGACTAACTAATGAAGTCTCCCTTGAGTTCCTGATAAACATACAAAACAGGAAATTCTCCTTCACTCTCAACAATAGCTATAAAGACCAACGGTAAAATTTCATTTTAAATATTGTGCAGAGATGTGAAAGCATGATTTTGAACATGATATAACTCCTTCATATAACCCAGTTTTTTACACAAGGTGTTGCATTAAATAATACACATCTTACGAGGAGATAAAAACAGGGACGAATGTAGAAACACATGCATCATTGAGAAAGCAAAGTTATACATATTAAAAATAAGCTTAACCACACAACTTGCAGTACGAAAATATTTGTCTTGAATGATTCCTGGATACAAAACGCACGCGCACACACTTCTAAAGAGCCAGCAGGCGGGGAAAAAATAAGGTGAGACCTTAAGAGTTCTTCTGAGAAGAGTTCATCATTCTTTCTATGATCTGACTAACTAATGAAGTCTCCCTTGAGTTCCTGATAAACATACACAACAGGAAATTAAACAATACACATCTTACAAGGAGATGAAAACAGGGAAAGTTATACATATTAAAAATAACCTTAACCACACATCTTGTAGTGCGAAAATATTCGTCTTGAATGATTCCTGAATACAAAACACACGCGCACACATTTCTGAAGAGCACGTAGGCAGGAAAAAGTAAAGTGAACCTTAAGAGTTCTTCTGAGAAGAGTTCATCATTTTTTCTATGTTCCGACTAACTAATGTAGTCTCCCTTGAGTTCCTGATAAACATACAAAACAGGAAATTCTCCTTCACTGTCAACAATAGCTATAAAGACCAACGGTAAAAATTCATTTTAAATATTGTGCAGAGATGTGAAAGCATGATTTTGAACATGATATAACTCCTTCATATAACCCAGTTTTTTACACAAGGTGTTACATTAAATAATACACATCTTACGAGGAGATAAAAACAGGGACGAATATAGAAACACATGCATCGTTGAGAAAGCAAAGTTATACATATTAAAAATAAGCTTAACCACACAACTTGCAGTGCGAAAATATTTGCCTTGAATGATTCCTGGATACAAAACGCACGCGCACGCACTTCTAAAGAGCCAGCAGGCGGGGAAAAAATAAGGTGAAACCTTAAGAGTTCTTCTGAGAAGAGTTCATCATTCTTTCTATGATCTGACTAACTAATGAAGTCTCCCTTGAGTTCCTGATAAACATACACAACAGGAAATTAAACAATACACATCTTACGAGGAGATGAAAACAGGGAAAGTTATACATATTAAAAATAACCTTAACCACACATCTTGTAGTGCGAAAATATTCGTCTTGAATGATTTTTTGAATACAAAACACACGCGCACAGATTTCTGAAGAGCACACAGGCAGGAAAAAGTAAAGTGAAACCTTAAGAGTTCTTCTGAGAAGAGTTCATCATTTTTTCTATGTTCCGACTAACTAATGTAGTCTCCCTTGAGTTCCTGATACACATACACAACAGGAAATTCTCCTTCACTCTCAACAATAGCTATAAAGACCAACGGTAAATTTCATTTTAAATATTGTGCAGAGACGTGAAAGCATGATCTTGAATATAATATAACTCCTTCATTTAACCCAATTTTTTCCACAAGGTGTTACATTAAACAATACACATCTTAAGAGGAGATAAAAACAGGGACGAATGTAGAAACAAATGCATCGTTGAGAAAGCAAAAATTATACATATTAAAAATAAGCTTAACCACACAACTTGCAGTGCGAGAATATTTGCCTTGAGTGATTCCTGAATACAAGACGCACGCGCACACATTTCTAAAGAGCCAGCAGGCAGGAAAAAGTAAGGTGAAACCTTAAGAGTTCTTCTGAGAAGAGATCATCATTCTTTCTATGTTCTGACTAACTAGTGAGGTCTCCCTTGAGTTCCTGATAAACATACACAACAGGAAATTCTCCTTAACTCTCAACAATAGCTATAAAAGACCAACGGTAAATTGTATTTTAAATACTGTGCAGAGATGTGAAAGCATGATCTTGAACATGATATAACTTCTTCATATAACCACATTTGAAAGTCTCTCTCTATATTACATAGCTTCATTAACACACCATTCTGTAGATGCACAAAATAATCTTGTAATCTTCACAGGTCCGGTATTCAGCTCGACAAGAATATAAAATAGGTATTAAGGAATACGTTGTTGAGAGTTTGGAGGATGACTGTGCCAGTATTTGTGGTGTATTTTTGCAGCGTTACGTGTAGGGTGGGGCAGGTTTCTATGATGTTTATTGCGGGACATGAGGCGGTAAAGCCATGGCGCGAGATGAAGAGGAACAGAGCGTGTTGGATAGCTTAGGTCTGGGGAGCGGCCGTTGTTGGGTTAGGAGGGGAGAGGGGAGGAGCGGTAGGGGAGGAGGAGTGGAAGGAGGGGAAGTATGGAGGGTGATATTGTCACGCCACACACTTTCACCACATCACCCTCCATACTTCCCCTCCTTCCACTCCTCCTCCCCTACCGCTCCTCCCCTCTCCCCTCCTAACCCAACAACGGCCGCTCCCCAGACCTAAACTATCCAACACGCTCTGTTCCTCTTCATCTCGCGCCATAGCTTTACCGCCTCATGTCCCGCAATAAACATCATAGAAACCTGCCCCACCCTACACGTAACGCTGCAACAATACACCACAAATACTGGCACAGTCATCCTCCAAACTCTCAACAACGTATTCCTTAATACCTATTTTATATTCTTGTCGAGCTGAATACCGGACCTGTGAAGATTACAAGATTATTTTGTGCATCTACAGAATGGTGTGTTAATGAAGCTATGTAATATAGAGAGAGACTTTCAAATGTGGTTAAATGAAGAAGTTATATCATGTTCAAGATCATGCTTTCACATCTCTGCACAGTATTTAAAATACAATTTACCGTTGGTCTTTTATAGCTATTGTTGAGAGTTAAGGAGAATTTCCTGTTGTGTATGTTTATCAGGAACTCAAGGGAGACTTCATTAGTTAGTCAGATCATAGAAAGAATGATGAACTCTTCTCAGAAGAACTCTTAAGGTTTCACCTTATTTTTTCCCCGCCTGCTGGCTCTTTAGAAGTGTGTGCGCGTGCGTTTTGTATCCAGGAATCATTCAAGGCAAATATTTTCGCACTGCAAGTTGTGTGGTTAAGCTTATTTTTAATATGTATAACTTTGCTTTCTCAACGATGCATGTGTTTCTACATTCGTCCCTGTTTTTATCTCCTCGTAAGATGTGTATTATTTAATGCAACACCTTGTGTAAAAAACTGGGTTATATGAAGGAGTTATATCATGTTCAAAATCATGCTTTCACATCTCTGCACAATATTTAAAATGAAATTTTACCGTTGGTCTTTATAGCTATTGTTGAGAGTGAAGGAGAATTTCCTGCTTTGTATGTTTACCAGGAACTCAAGGGAGACTTCATTAGTTAGTCGGAACATAGAAAAAATGATGAACTCTTCTCAGAAGAACTCTTAAGGTTTCACTTTGCTTTTTCCTGCCTGCATGCTCTTCAGAAATGTGTACGCGTGTGTTTTGTATTCAGGAATCATTCAAGACGAATATTTTCGCACTACAAGATGTGTGGTTAAGGTTATTTTTAATATGTATAACTTTCCCTGTTTTCATCTCCTTGTAAGATGTGTATTGTTTAATTTCCTGTTGTGTATGTTTATCAGGAACTCAAGGGAGACTTCATTAGTTAGTCAGATCATAGAATGATGAACTCTTCTCAGAAGAACTCTTAAGGTTTCACCTTATTTTTTCCCCGCCTGCTGGCTCTTTAGAAGTGTGTGCGCGTGCGTTTTGTATCCAGGAATCATTCAAGGCAAATATTTTCGCACTGCAAGTTGTGTGGTTAAGCTTATTTTTAATATGTATAACTTTGCTTTCTCAACGATGCATGTGTTTCTACATTCGTCCCTGTTTTTATCTCCTCGTAAGATGTGTATTATTTAATGCAACACCTTGTGTAAAAAACTGGGTTATATGAAGGAGTTATATCATGTTCAAAATCATGCTTTCACATCTCTGCACAATATTTAAAATGAAATTTTACCGTTGGTGTTGAGAGTGAAGGAGAATTTCCTGTTTTGTATGTTTATCAGGAACTCAAGGGAGACTTCATTAGTTAGTCAGAACATAGAAAAATGAGAACTCTTAAGGTTTCACTTTACTTTGTCCTGCCTGCTGGCTCTTCAGAAATGTGTGCACGTGTGTTTTATATTCAGGAATCATTCAAGAAGAACACTTTCGCACTGCAAGATGTGTGTTTAAGGTTATTTTTAATATGTATAACTTTTGCTTTCTGAACGATTCATTTGTTTCTATACTCGTGCCTGTTTTTATCTCCTTGTAAGATGTGTATTGTTTAATGTAACGCCTTGTGTAACATAAATGCCTAAATGCTTGCCTATTCCCACATTTTGGCTGATGATGACGCAAATCAGCGTTAAAACTAGTTCCAAGTACAAATACATGTTCTAAAGAAACTATAACATTTTTGTATTGAAAAGGTGGACCGTTTTAACTTTTTCCTATCATCCAACATATTGGATATAACAAAAAAATGTAATGGTCCCGTCTAAATCCTATATAAATATTGTATTAAAAAAACGAGCTTAGCATGACATGACTTATTACAGCATATTTAAAACGGCATGTTCTTATCACGTTTTCAGAGAAATGTATCAACTATAATGTCCCATTTGATGCTTGTTGTTTAAAGGGCCTAACATCTAAGGTCATCGGCCCCTACATGTCCAGTTTTTATTTTTATTTGTTATGTGTTTGGGGATTGCTGATTACCACATATTGGAACCTTCATTTATCAGCCAAGACGTGTGCAACATTATTGATCAGTTTACATTGTTGCCTTTGCTTTTCTCACTTATTTTATATTTTGCTGACTTATTATTGCAGTACATGCTGTGTAAACATTAAAAGAAAAATTCCTCTCACTCCCAGTCCACAAATACTGTATAACAAATACAGTACTTATTTCACTAATGTTTTTTGAAGTTGTAACTTTATTCTGTTAATTAACCCTGTAAGTTTGCCGCCTAAAACGTATAGATACCGTAAAAGACCATTCATTGGTGGTCCTTTTGGAGTCATTATAACTAGTTTCAACTGTATTATTATATTACTGTAAGGGGAGATAAAAGAAGAGGTAGGAAGTTATTAAGGGTCCTTAACAGGTATTAAAAAGGGAAGGGCAGAGCATGGGGTAGGACCATTCATCAGGAATATTATGGCAGACAACCTAGTTTCTGTCAGGCATGTGAATGATGTGGATGGATTTAGCAGTTCGGGGAACTAGGACGATATAGTCTCTGTCTATTCACCCTGTGAGGATGAAGTTCACAAGCTTTATGAAGTACTGAATAACATCATAGTCAGGGTCAACAGCAAGGATAAGGGTAGTGCTAATGGCCAATATCAATGTGAGGGTTGGATATAGAACTGAAGGATATGAGATCATCATGGGTAAATGTGGGGAAGATATAGAAGCTAATAGGAATGGGAAGCATCTACTGGACTTCTGTGCTAGTATGGAAGTAGCAGTTACGAATAATTTCTTCAAGCATAAGGCTATTCACTGCTGCACATGGCAAGGTAGGGGCACCAAATTCATAACGACTTTGAATTCAACAAATCTATTAGAAATGTATGGGTATTCAGGGGATTTTTTTATGATACAGCACTATCTGATCTGTAATGAACTAAGTATCTTGAGACCTAGGATAGAGAAAGTGAAAACTGTCTGCAGATGAAAAAGGGTAGAGGATGATGAAATTAGACAGAAGTACTGTACATGGATATGATTAGTGAAATGTAACAAATAATAGACAGTAAGCAGATTCAGACTATAGAACGAGAATGGGTGGCATGCAGGGATGCTTTACTAGAAACAGCAAGGGACTGAACTGTGTGTAAAGATGAGAAAATGCAAACATTTTATTGGAATGATGAAATGAGAGTAGCTTCACAACGTTAAAAGAAGCTATATCAGAAATGGCTCCAAACAAGTACTGATGCAGACTAGGCATAATCATTGAACCAAAGAAGAAGTTGTGGGAAGATTTTGATAATATCCTGGAAAGGCTGGGTTAGGCAGCAGGGAAATCTTTCTGGACAGTAATAAAGTAAGGGAGGGAAAAAGGAAATGAATAGTGTGTTGGGTAAATCAGGTGAAATCATAGCAGATTCTAGGAATTTAATGGACAGGCAGAGGGAACAATCTCCTCAACATAAAATGGAAATCTTTCTGTTGTTGTCAGGAACAACCAAGCTCCTGGGGAGGAGGACAGTGATCTTGGTGAAATTACACTTGCGGAAGTGGAAAGGACAGCAAATTAACTTCATTATCATAAAGCAGCATAAATAGATGAAATTAGTAATTGCACCTATCTATAAGCAAGGGAACAGGAAGGATTGCAACCACTATTGAGAAACAGTACCCATTTCATTGATCAGTATATCAGGCAAGGTATTCACTGGCATTTTGGAAGTTAGGGTGTGATCAGTGGTTGAAAGTAAGCTGGATGAAAACTAGTGAGGGGTTTTTCAGACCACAGAGGGGTTGTCAGGATCAGATTTTCAGTATGTGCCAGGTAATTGTAAAATGCTACAAGAGGAATAAACAGTTACGTTTCGTAGATCTAGACAAGGCATATTACAGAGTACCAAGGGAAAGGATGTTAACCGTACTGGGGGATTACGGGATTAAGGATAGATTATTGAAAGCAATCAAAGCCATTTATGTTTACCATTTTGGGCTGCAGTGGGAATTGATGGTACGAGGGGGGATCAAATGTAAACAGGATTTTATTTTTTATTTAAATTCATTTACTGAAAAACACAAGGCAATTTCAGTTTATTTTTCCACATAGTTTCCTTCTTTGGAAATGCATTTGTCCCAGCGTATGGGCAGCTTTTTTATTCCCTCATCGTAAAAGGAACAGGGTTGTGTCACCAGCCAGTTGTGCACAAAGTCTTCCACACTCTCGTCATCTTCAAATCATTGTCCACCTAGAGCTTCTTTAAGCGGTCCGAACAAATGGAAATCACAGGGCTGTAAGGAGGATGATCAACTGTAGTCCAGTGCATTTCTTGTAGCTTGGAGACAGAGCTGCAGTATGGGGCTGTGCATTTTCCTGGAGGAGGATGACCCGTCGAATCAGTTGGTCTTGTCTTTTGTGGCGATATGCAACCCTCGCCTCGTTCAACAACTTGCAGTAGTAAGCAGCGTTGATTGTGTGTCGCTCATGCAAAAAAATCAATCAGCAAAATGCCTCGCCGATCAAAAAAAATTGGTTGCAAGAACCTTGCCAGCGGACAGTCGAGTCTTGGCTTTCACTGGTGCTGCCTCCCCTTTTCCTCCGCCACTCCTTACTAGCTTCTTTGGATTCAGGAGTGTAGTGATGGACCCATGTTTCGTTGCAGGTGACAATCCGACTCAAAAATGCATCACCTTCCTCCGCAAACATTGCTGTAAGCCTCTGACAGACCTCCAAATGTCTCAACTTCAGATTTTCGGTCGAAGGACGAGGGACCCATCTGGAACACACTTTACATAACTGTAGGTCATTTGTGATGATTGCTTGACAGCTCCCATAACTGATTCCAACTTGTTCTGCAATTTTTTATACTCTCGCCCGTCGATTGTTGTCAATAATGTCTTTAATCGCACAAATGTTTTAGTCTGTAATGCTGGTCCGAGGACGACGATCTTGTTGCTGATTTTCAAAACATTCTCGTCCTTCCCTGAACTTTTTATGCCAGGCAAACATACGCATCCTTGACAATGTTTGATCACCGAATTGTGCAGTCAATCTCTGGCAAATTTCCGCCGCTGCAACTCCTTCACAAGCACGAAATTTTGTAATTATGCGTTGTGCATTGGAGGGGTGCACCTATTGCTCCAACATCGTGAGCGTTACTGATGAAATGACGGGAAATATCTAACAGCACGTTCTCTCCACTCCTAACGGTCCACCTAAGCATAGCAGAAGCACAGAGCCAGTCCTACCAACTGTTGATGTTCAGGAACAAAAATCCTGTTTATATTTGATCGACCGTCGTAGAATGACTTCTTGGTACAAGGTACCTACAAGGGTTAGACAAGGCTATAATTTTTCATCTTTGTAGTCCTTAGTTTACATGGATCATTTACTGAAATATATATAATTGCAGGGAGGAATTCATTTATGTGGAAATGAAGTTAGCAGTTTGGCTATGCCAGCAACTTTGTGTTAATGGCAGATTGTGCTGAAAGCCTGCAATCTAATATCTTGGAACTTGAAAATAGGTGCATTGATTTTGATATGAAAATTAGCTTTCCCAAGTCTAAAGTGATGTCAGTAGGGAAGAAACCTAAGAGAATTGAATGTCAGGTTTGGAATAGAGAACTTGAACAGATAGATCTTATAAAGTATTTAGGATGTGTATTATTCTCCCAGAATGGTAGTATAGGGAGTGAGATTGAATCAAGAAGCAGCAAAGCTAATGCAGTGAGCTTGCAGTTGCGATCAACAGTATTCTGTAATTAAGAAGTCATCTCTCGGACGAAACTGTCTTTACACGGGTCTGTTTTCAGACAAAGTTTGTTGTGCAGAAGTGAAAGTTGTGTGGACTCAGGATATCTTGATCATAAGTTAGAATTAACAGACAAAGTAGGGAGAACGATCGTTTAAAAAATGGTGGTTAGAATGGTGGGGGGATACACAGAATGAGGAGATAAAGGCTAAGTTAGGAATGAACCCAGTTGATGAAGATGTACGCATAAACCGGCTTTGGTGGTGGGGTCATGTGAGGCAGGATGGAGGAGGATAGGTTGCTAGGAGAATAAAGTACTCAGTCATGGAGGGTAATAAAATTAGAGGGAGACCAAGAAGGTGATAGTTAGACTCACTTTCTAATGATGTAAAGATAAGAGGTATGGAACTAAACAAGGCCAAAGAGGTAGTTATAAATAAGAGGATTATGGAGATGTTTAGGCTTGCAGACAGAATGCTGAAAGGCATAACAGTCAATAATGTAGATGTATGTATGTATGTATGTATGTATGTATGTATGTATGTATGTATGTATGTATGTAGAAAGATCATAAATAGTTTTAAACCTGTCTCCTAAATTGGAACTGAAATTGTAATCTGGGCTTGTTTTCCATTTTTCTTTTTCAGAACAATGAACTTCTCAATCTTGTGGTTTGCCCTCTTCAAAAGCTGCTGCACTGTATGTGCTCATTATACCTGTTCAACTGTGATTATGATTATAAACTGGCATGTAAGGGAGTGCGATGTTCCTTGAATGATTTTGAAATGCATTGCACTTGAACACATCATGTGAGTTGGCTCAATAGTTTTGCTGGAAATTCAGATGTTTTCATACCTTCAGTTTCATGTACTAAAAGAATGATTTGCCAGACCTTTTATATATTAAGTAAATTCAGATTGCTACAGAGTCATAGCACTAGAGAATAATCTGTTAAAACTATTTACCAGTTTACTAAAAAAGAAATAGGAGGAAGAAATCAATGACAAGATTCCTGATCAACAATTTGGTTTCCGTAAAGGAAGATCAACACTCCACGCTGTAGCAAATTTGTTGGATAACATAGATGAAACTCTATGACACCCTAAACAAAAATTCTATGCTGCCTTTGTTGACTATAACAAAGCTTTTGACTTGATAAATAGGGAAATTCTAATACACAAACTAGAGCTGTTGGTAGAAAAAAATAACAAATTGGTGACTATTATAAATAATATTCTGACCTCTAACAGAATTATGATAGATGATGGGACAACTAGGTCAAAAAGTATCACTCAGACACATGGAGTCTTACAAGGAGACCCATTAAGCCCACTACTCTTTAATGTAATCACTTCAGATATTGTCACTAACATAATACCTAGGAACTCCTCAGTAGTAGGGCCTACTATACATGAATGCTGATGATATGGTCTTAGGATCCAGTAATAAAGAAGAATTAGAGATAGTAATAGACAAACTAGAGGAATGGGCAAAGGAAAATGATTTTAACATTAACAAGACGGTACAGATGGTCTTTAGAAAGGGTGGAAGATTAGCCAAATCAGATAATATACTTCTCAGAAATGAGAAATTGTAAATTGTAAATCATTTCAAATATTTAGGAATACATCTACAAACAACCAGAACGTCATTTAGAATACATATAAAGGAAAGAGCAATAGCAGCTATTCATAGTATTCAAGATATCACCAATCCAGAGTTACTGGACATTAAAACAGCGTTATTCTTATTTCATGCAAAAATAGCACCGATCTTAACATATAGCATACACTTAATTTGGACACACCTTACATCCATAGACCTCAAAACATTAGATCGTATAAAAGCAAGTTTCTTGAAAAGGACACTAGCCGTCTCAAAATTTATTCCTACAAGATTAGTTTATGAACTTACAAAGGAAACTTTCTTCATCAAGGATCTTAAATTAAGATTGCATCTACCAACAACCAAAGCTTCAGAAAAACACCTAAATGATGGGAAGGAGAAAAGGGCAAATATCTGGGAGGAATTTTATTGCACCAATGTAATGATAAATAAGGAATGGACTCAAACCAACTACGCTCTTAGGCACACAATAACTCTGTTTGCTGTGCATGGATGTCATCATCTGTTATGCAAAATAAAGTCTTTTCATTCACCGGATGAACACTGCTCTTGTGAACTTCGTGGTAAATAATGTTGGAGATATCACCTACAGGACTGCTTGAAAAGAACAAAATCTATAGTGAGATACAGTGAAGAAAATTAATCTGTATATGTATTTATTGGCCATTGGCTCCAATAAACCTATTATTATTAAATTCAGAACATACCAAATGTATTTGTTCAAGACTTCCCTCAATGAATGAATTTGTAACTGTTGTATTGTCCTTAATCACATGAATAATTAACGACTCAATAAGAATTAACTAATAATTAAGTCTACTGAATGTAATTTAGAATGAAATGATGTTATATGTACTGTTATATAAATTTATGTTGTTCACTTCACCTTTTGTAGAAATTTCTACAGAAATATTTACTTGTAATGCTGTGAATAATATAATAATAATAATAATAATAATAATAATAATAATAATATAATAATAAGTATAATAAGTCATCTCCGTACAGGCCATGAAGGTCCTTGGAGGGGTGGAAGGTAAAGGCTTCCACCATTCGTAACATCGGCATGTGATGGGGTAGAGTGGTTAGCTCTATGCCTGGCTGCCTTTTCCCCAGGAATTTAACCTGGTACTCATTTTTTGTGTAGACTGAGTGAACCTCAGGGCCATATGCACCTCCGGAAGTGGAAATCTTGTTTCTTAAATTATACAACTTCCTGACGGGGATTCGAACCCACATCCTTCCGGGCGAACCGAGCGCGCCTTTACCGCCTCAGCCGGGCAGCCCCGCTGTGTATAATAATTATAATATAGCAATAGAATTTCTTTAGATCATGGTTTATTTTAATATTCCTTCAAATTCTGAAAAATCCACCCTTACCAAATGGCTTTTATCCCATAATTTTGCTCTTGATGTATGACTTTTTTGGTTTACATTGTATGCATATTTGTGGTTTTATTATTTTTCTTGCTGCCTTGAGGTCTGAATTTATGTTAATTTAAGAATGAATGTTCACTTCTATTTCTTTCATCCTTGTTAGTCAGAAATAGGGTATTGCCATTCCCACTCAACTTCTGCTCACTGTCTCCCTATATTCCCTTCGTTCATGGTTTTGTTCAGAATGTAAAATAAAAGAGCCAAGTGAATGAATCACACTGAGAGAAGAACAACATAAATACAGTGGGCTGTAATGATTGTAGGAGCCTGACATTTTGTAGATATGCTAACTAAGCAATGCGTTCACGAATTATGCCACAAAAATTAATTACAAGTTTTGCCACCAGGAAAATTATATCACTGTGAGTAATGGTAGGGGTCACAGAAAAAAGGCAGGAAAGATCAGACACATGATAATGGTGGTTCTTGGAGGTTTATTAGCATTTATGGTTACAAACATTGTCCAGTATGGCCTCCGTACTCAGCAACATGCTGCATCCATAACGGCATGGTCGACAGTTGCCCGCAGCATATCGGGTGAAATCAGAGCGACATGTTGTCATATGCTAGTCTTTAGATCAGGCAGAGACTGTAAATGTCCCTGATAGACACGATCTTTAAAATATCCCCACAACCAGAAGTCACATGGATTTAGGTTGGAGGACCTTGAAGGCCACGCATCTGGAAAATGCCTAGAGATAATGCAGTCGTTACTGAAGGTTTCTCGAAGCAATTCTTTCACCTGGAGAGCGATATGTGGTGTTGCCCCATCTTGCATTAAAAATAATGGTGTGGTCACAGTTACGTTCCTGCTAAGCTTGCTTGCTTGCTTGTTGTTTAAAGGGGCCTAACATCGAAGGTCATCAGCCCTTTCTGCTAAGCTGGAATCACGTATTGCACAAGGAGATCCCTATAATATGCAGATGTCATTGTACACCCATCCGAACTATGAGAAGTCATCTCCTTGAAAAAAAAAAAAAAAAAAAAAAAAAAAAAAAAGGCCAAGAATGAAGGAGCTTGTAAAACCACCCCGAACAGTCACATAAGCTGAACGCAGTGGTTGTTCCTGCACAACGTTTGGAGGAGTCTAACCCCATATGTGACAGTTCTGTGCATTCACTGCACCCTCCAGGGTAAAATGCACCTTGTCAGTCCACAGAATATTCCCCGGCCACATGTTGTCCACTTCCATGCATGCCAGAAACCGAAGGGCAAAGTCACGGCATTGTGCAGCGTCTTGGGGGTTTCAATTTGTGAACAGTATGAAGTTTGTAAGGATATCATTGTAAAATGCACCACAAAATCTTTTGAACTGTTGACGAGAGTAGCAACAATTCACATGACACAGCTTGAGCACTGGTTACAGAATTGAGAGAAAGTGCTGCATGGTCTGCTAGAGCTACAGCAACTTCATCAACAACATTCGTGTGGATGGGCCACCATTCTCTCCCTTGTGCAGCACTTACTGTAGTTCACCTGTTTCCTCAAATTTCTTAATCATTTTCTTCAGCCCATTACTTGTCATGGGACCTCTGCTCTGCTGTTTCTGTCAGCGATATTCCTGCAATGCAGCATTGCTATTGCTGCCATTCTGATAAAACAACTTCACTACTAGTCATTCTTGCTAGACTTCCAGATTCCTGTATCCTTATCACTGCTTGCTAGTCCACCCCATTTCCCTGAATGTACCTCCGTATAACCTTTCTAAACGAACTTCCAAACTTATATATGCCACTGCAGTTCAATAGAAGGCCATCTAAGTGCAGATCCCTATCTCCTACCCACCCACTAGGATCTAGAAATCTCACTCCAAAAATCCCTGATCACCTTCCAGTCACTCCCCCCCAGTCACTCCCTCCCACCCTCACAGAGAGAGAGAGAGAGAGAGAGATTCCACTGATAACAATCCCTGCTTCATTAAGCTTCACCTGTGCTGCATTTACCAGATCCCACACATCCCCAACCATGTTGGTACATACCTGCTTGCCTTAAGTTCTTAGTACCAATGATAGACACTACCACCTTCTCAATCAATCAGTCAGTCAATCAATCAATCAATCAGTCAACCAACCACCACTGATCTGCATTTAGGGCAGTTGCCCAAGTGGTAGTTTCCCTGTCATAGATATTGATTCCCATAGGGGAATGTCATCTGATGGCCAGGCAGGCATCAATTTTGGGAAATGAGATAAAGTCTCTTATAGTGCATTGGCACTGTTGGTGGCTCCAAGTTGCCTACGCAGTGGCCTCCACGGTATGCACTAGCCATGCGTCTTGGTGGGTGTACTGTTCACCAACTGATGAGCCCAATTTAGCACACTGTGGCAAAACGCTGGCAACCAGGAACGAGTTAGCTGGAAAATTTATAATGTCCAATAACGGACCAACTACATTGGTATTATAGATTCCCTGTTGTTTACCTAGTTGTTTGTTAAATAATTGTGAATAATTTGGAAATTTATTGAACAGTTCCCGTAGTAAATTATTCTAATCCCTAACTCCCTTTCCTAGAAACAAATATTTGCCCTAATTTGTCCTCTTGAATTCCAATATTTTTAACTTTCCTGCCTTTAAAAACACCATTCAACCTTATTTGTTTGCTAATGTCATTCCACGCCATTTCTCCACTGACAGCTTGGAACATACTACTTAGTCTAGCAGCTTTCCTTCCAAGTCTTCCCAGCTGCAACATATTCATAATGCTACTGTTTTGTCGGAAATTGCCAGAACAAATTGAGCTACTTTTCTTTCGTTTTTTCTGATTCTCGAATCAAGTAATCCTGGTGAGGCTCCCATACACTGGAACCGTACTCGAGTTGGTGTCATACCAGTGTCTTGTATGCCCTCTCTTTTACATCGTTACTACATCCCCTAAATACCCTCATAACCATGTTCAGAGATCTGTACCATTTATGTGATTAACCAATAAAGATCTTTCCTCATATTAACACCTAGGTACTTACAGTGATCCCCATTAGGGACTTTCACCCCACCAATGCAGTAATTAAAACTGAGAGGACTTTTCCTATTGGTGAAATGCACAACCTGACTTAACCACATTTATCATCATACCAATGCCTGCTGTCTATCTCACAACATTGTCGAGGTCGTTTTGCAGTTGCTCACAATCATGTAACTTACTTATCACTCTCTACAAAATATCATCATCCATAAAAGTCCTTATCTCTGAATCCAGTTCTTTACTCATATCATTTATATATATAGTACGAGGAACGCTGGTCCAGCATTAGAGTTTAAGTATTTCAAACTTAAAATACGCACCGCGCACCACAGAGCAGCTGGCGACAGCAAGCCTGTTGCAAGTGACGTAAGCCAGTTCCGGCTCGCCAAGGCTAAGTTGCATCATCCATAGAACCTGCCAAACTTTCTATCATAAATAACTCGTATAGGAATTACAGTACGAATATAATATCACGGTATACACCGTTTTAGTATCTCCAATATCACCAAGTTTTGTTAAAATCCACCTCGGATTAAGGAAGATATGAAGAGAAATGAAACAGCTGCAATCTTCGCAACTTTGGTATAAAAGAGGAGCGAGAATTCAACACGACACATTCTTGTCCCACAGTCGAACCAGGATGGTTGGCTGATGGAAGTTGGTGCTGCACTGTGACATTACGGAATCAAAATCTACAGTCAACTCTACGAAATTTCAGTGAGAAGAACTTTGAAACATTTTAATAGTAACTGTGAACTTAGTCGTAGAATCGAGAAGTGCGATACTTTAAATATCTCAAAGTGATTGAAATATTTCTGCAGATAGTAAACTTAGCATCATGAACAGTGCATTAGGACTTGTATTTTCTCAGGTGATAAATATCTCAAAGTGATTGAAATATTTCTGCTGATAGCAAACTTGAGAATCTTGAACAGGGCATTCGGACTTGCATTTTCTCAAGTGAATGTTACGAAAACATTAAAACTTCACGTGTGAATTAACTTGTAATTTTACAGTATCTTTAAATGAACCCAAGACTATTAGTAAACAAAACTAATTTTCACTATCAAATTATTATAAAGCCTTACCAGTATTATAATTCGTGTTGAACATGAACATAACAGTGTTAGTGAACAGGACTAATGTCACTCCTGCATTAATAGTCCAATAGTGCTACTTCTTGTCATGTAACAGTGCATGTGAATGGAATTTATTTCACATGTTAAGCATTTAACTTCATCTACCAAAGTGAAGTAATTGCCATTCATAGCATCATAACATTGTTAAATAAACTTTGTAAATACATGCAAAACAATCGCAAAGCAGTAGAATTCTACAAATAATTAATTGTACTATATTCTTCGAACGTTAAAAACTTAAGTGAACTAATTGTGAACAATATCATAATTTGTGCCAAGTATCACGTACATTAAAAAGAATGCAGGTTCGATTCTATTAACATTCGGCCGTATGAAAGTTAATTTCTTTAGTTTCTCAATTAAGCAGTTTATTTGCCTTAAGGAAACCTGAATTGCCTGCTATCGAAACGGTTATTAATTTTGCAGACATGTCCAATATAGTAAGAAAGAATGCTTTCCCAAAGCTCACATGCAACACATGTCAAGCTGACTGGTCTATAATTTTCAGCGTTATGTCTATCACCCCTTCCTTTATACACAGGGGCTACTATAGCAAGTCCCCATTTATATGGTATGGCTCCTTCATGCAAACAGTAATCAAATAAGTACTTCAGATATGGTACTATATCCCAACCTATTGTCTTTAGTATATCCCCAGAAATCTTATCAATTCCAGCTGCTTTTCTAGTTCTCATCTTTTTGTACCTTATTGTAGATGTCTAGGTAAACTTCAATACTTTGTTAGTATTAATCACCACCTCTATTTTGACAACCCCCTGTGGTTGGGGGTGGTAGAATAACATCCTGCCTGTCGTGAGAAGTGACTAAAAGGGGCCCCAGGGGTTCTCAAATTGGGAGCGTGGGTTGGCGACCACACGCTCTGAGCTGAGTCCTGGCATTGCTTCCACTTGCTTGTACCAGGCTCCTCGCTTTCATATATCCTATCCAACCTCCCTTGGTCAACTCTAGTTCTTTTCTGACCCCGACGGTATTAGAGCACTCGAGGCCTTTTTCATGCCCTTTGTTGCCCTTGACTTTCTTTGGGCAATACCTTCATTTTTTGAAGTGTTGGATCCCTTCCATTTTTTCTCCCTGATTAGTGTAATATAGAGGATGGTTGCCTAGTTGTACTTCTTCTTAAAACAATAATCACCACCACCACTCTATCTGGACATTATCCTTAAACCAACAATCTATACATACTGTTAACTGATTAATTTCTGCCTTTTGTAGATCCTTGCATACACACTCCTCTTGTTCGTTAATGATTCCCGGAATGTCTCTGGAACCTGTTTCTGCTTACATACCTTTCTATTTTCACTAAAATTTCTGTGACTGCCAATTATGTGTGCTATTATGTTTTCCTTAGTTGACTTTTTCACTAGATTCAATTTCCTTGTAAGTTCCTTTAGTTTCTCCTTACATCCACAACCTTTTTTTAACTCTTTATTTCTTTCCAACCTGCACCTCCTTCTTAGTCTCTTTTATTTCTCTGTTATAATACAGTGGGTGTTTACCATTCTCACCACCTTTAAAGTTACATACCTGTTTTCACATTCCTCAACAATTGCTTTAAACCCATCCCACAATCTGTTTACATTTTTATTTACCTTTTTCCACAGATCATAATTAATTTTAAGAACTCCCTCGTGCCTGTCTTATGAGCTATATTGTACTGTGTAATAGTCCTACTTTTACAAACATACTTTCTATTACATATATTTTTAATACGACCAAAAATGGCTTCTCCTTTCCTTCCTTCCTCTCTTCTACTTTCCTCAACACCTGCCTTAACCTAATTCCTGGATAACACTCTAGCCTGGTTGCCTTTCCTCCACACTCTTCTCCACATGTCTAACAATGGAATCCCCCATGACCAGAAGTTCAACCCTACCTACTTCATTTGATCCTCTCCACTCCTTGTCTCTCCTATCTTTCCTGACAGCTGCAGAAGTTACTTCCTCCTCAATTTTCTCCCTCCCATGACCTTGTTCTACCTTTCTTTTTCTATCTTCTACTCTACTCTACAGTTCCCTTCTTATCTCTCCCTTTCCTCCGACTTCCACATTCAACAGCGACAGTTCCCTGTTCCTCATCTTCCCTCTGTTGTTCTACCTGGAATGACTCATACCAATTTCTCACCGACACCTGTCCTAAATAGAGCCCTTAGCCTGCAATTTCCTTCCACTTAATACATTAGACCACCTGTCTTCTATAATTCCCTCCTTTCCTTCCCATCCCTCTTGTATGCCCACCATATCCTGTACAGTGCTTGAAGGAGGCCTATGTTCCTTACTGTGCTCTGGGAAAATTCTAATTATCTCCCTCAAACTCTCCAATTCCTCTCTTATACTTCTTAATGCCTGGCCAAACCCACAGTTCCTACACCTGCATTCCTTAGCTGTTCTTTATAGGATAATGGAAAACTTATTCTGTGCAAAACTCATTTGAGCACCATAGAATTGGAATGTTTTAAAACCTTATCTTATTTAACATCTAGGGCAAAGAAGCAACCAACATGTGACATTTTGACTTCATACCCTGATCAGTAATAGAGGAATGAATGTGTTGTTTTAAGGGTAGAATGTTTAAAAAAAAAGCAAGGATATAGAAGACCAACCTTCATGAAAAATTGTTAATTTCATACCTGAAATGGTTTTGGAAGAAAGAATATTGTGATTTTCAGAGTCAGCTTGAATCTAAAACCCTTAGGGGAGAAATCGTTTCAAGTTTGACACCTAGGACATAAAAGAGCAACTTCCTTGTAAAATTACAACTTTCGTATGACAAATGGTTTTGGAGGGATGAAAAATTTTGTTTCTATTCCTAACATTATTTATCCCCGTAGAAGTAGAATGTTTTAAAGTAGTTCATATTTCACACCTAAGATATAAAATATACACCACAATCTGGAATTTTGTTTACATACTGAGCCCAATTGGCTCATATCATTGTCTTTAAAAATATTAGAGATTAAAAAAAATGGCATACGAGGGAATAGCCGCAGTTACATTATAGGCCGGATGTGTGGCGCCATTTCGCTTGCCCAGGTTTAAAGATAGTTCCACGTGTCAAGGTCATCTTGTGATGAAATGGAAAGCATGGGAATATTCCATGAGGTGTGATGACAAAAGTCACCAGATTTAAGTTGGCAACATTTTCAGGCAGCGAATCGCAGCAGAGCAGGTTTTGGAATGATGGGGGTAAATTAAAGATGGGTGCCACATAAATGACTTCTAAAATAATTAAATCCACCAGGGGATAAGGTGAAAACAAGATTAAACCATTTTGAGAACAATAATTAAAGACGGCGTATTTGTAACAACTTATTGGAATAAATAATTGCAGGCATATGTGACGGGACGTTACATCATTGTTAATGGGGTTCCCCGAGCTCCATATCCAGAATCCGGCGTGCATGGAGAGGACGCGAGCCGCTAAGAACAGGCACTCTGCTACGAAAATTTGAACGTGTCGGACGTACGTGTATGTGGTTCACGAGAACCCTAATCTAGAGCATTTCCTATCAAATAACTAGCTGTCGAAGATACTACGGGTCCGATAGACTTTGCATTTAACTCAATAATGACCGAAATTTTTGTAAATTCAAGAAGGTGAATTTTACAACATTAACTGAAAATTAGGATCGGAGCGAGATCAAACAAGGACGCATCGCAGTGCCACGTGTAAACTCGCGGAAAGCAGAGACAAAGTGTATATTACAATTGTGAATAAGTGTATGTGCTAGAATAATTTAACTATATCTGTGTTTTTTTAATATGTATTTTAGTGTAGTAGGAAGTGATGAGCGTGTGATTTCATGAAAGCAACAAGAGTGAAGACCATGGTTGTGGAGAATGGTATGGGTTCAGGTTTTGAGGCCGTTAGCATGATGGCTTAAGTACATCATGGGGCCGACCTGAAACCATGAGGCCGTGGAGCTGAGTATGGAGCGTCGCCGAGTCGATAAGTACCCTGATTCATTATCTAGCATGTGCATGATTAGCTGTTAACTGTAAATAAATTAATGCATGATTATTCGTTTATTTTCCTTTTTAAGTACTGTAGCAAGGATAGTTAGGTTTTTTTTAGGTTTTATTTTATGCTGATGCCTAGGGGGGTGTACATATTGTGATATTAGCGTGTGTTAAAATATGGTCTTCGCGAGTGTGGAAATAATGTGTGTAAATAATGATTTTCCATTACGGGTGTGAAACATGGGTTTTTTTTTTCTCAGTGCGTGATCTTCTAGCAAATATTAGCGTGTGCGTGTGTGAATATTTAATGACGTAGGAGGCATCAGTAAGGATTAGTTAGAGGGAATAGATAGATTAACCTGGCATGTCGCATGAAAAGTTCGTCAAGAAAATTTTCACTGACCCAAGATTCGAACCCGGACTGTCTGGCACATTACAGTGGGATTTTGGAAAATATATGTCATCAGTAAGTAACGTGCACCGTTAATCAATGAGAAAATTTTGTGCTGAAGGGAATAATTGTCATCCTAATATTTTTCCGAGAAGTAGTTAGCTAGTGTTGAAATAGGGACCTCTAAGACACAAAATGCCGACCGCAAGAGTCGAACCAATGATTGTGTAGCGCCATATATATATGTAAATACCGGCATAATGATATACGTGTTCCTGATAATGGAGTGAGAAATGTAGAACAATACGTGAAATATGAAATGAATAAAATATATTGAGAGTATTATATAATTAGTAACTGTTCGCACAGGCGCATGATATTGTGGAGGAACATATGGCTTCATTTAGAGTAGAGAGAGAGAGAATTTAAGTGGGTGCGAACATGTTAGAATGCCGTGTCAATGAAATGAGTCGGACGTGAGATAAGGCAGCAGACCAGGACGGCGCGTTGTGTATTAGAGAGGCTATGGCAGCTGTAGTAAGGTCTTATAAGTAACAAAATATCGCATTCATCCGTAAGAAAAATTCTGTTTGTGGAACTCAGGACAGCACAATTAGATTAAATAATGATAGCTAGACTTCGTGACAGATCATTGCGGCAAGTGTAATGATAGGTCACTGTAATGGTGCCATGTTGAGGGTCGGAGTTCGTTGTCCGGCCGAGTCAGTGGATAAGGATTTCCCCTGTGACTATATGATTGAAATTATGTTGTGTTTGTTTATGTTATATGTTCTTCAATATGTGGGCAATGCAAATTTTGATTTTGCAGTTGCAATATTTCTTGTGATGTTGAATTCAGTTCACGGTGGTTGTTTATACTTGCGGCAATGAGGTTCATCCCATTGTCTGTAGAATCAGTGTAGGTTAAGATGTATTTAACATTATAGTATAGGGTTTCTTGCTACAGGGTAGGCATAGGTTTTGTGTATGATAAAACAGCTAATTAAGCATATGTGAGATATTTATCATTTTAATGAATCGGTAAATTAATTTAATTTATTTATGTTAGGGTTACTTTTCGATTTCGTGCGTGCGTTCCATATGATCAGCATTATATGAGGGAGGATGGCATTGAGAAAGAATAAGTTAAATAGTTTCGGACTCAAATAATAATAGGGACTATTTTATATAAAATTTGTGATGAATAATTTTATGATATATAAAATTTTGGATTGAATTACCAAATCTAACAAACGTAATTGGATAAATTTATGATTTTCAAGGTAACAATTATACCGACATTGATAACTGCGAATTTGTAAATTATAATGAATTTAATGGATTTAATTAATTAAAAGATGAGTTGTGAATTATACGGCGGATGTTGCTTAATGAATTTACACAGCCTCATACATTTCATTTTGAAGAGTGTATTTAAATAAATAATTTGGTATCTAGTAAATGGTAGCTACAAGGTTTACCATATGGTGAGGAAATAACTTAAAGGTATGGAGAGCAAATATGAATTTGTTATTCAAAGAATGAACGGAAGAAGTTTTGGTTGTATTAACATTTTAAAAAGGTACTTTGACAAATTAACAAAGGTCATGATGATAGATTATTATAATATTTTATTATTGAAAATTTTGAAATATGGTGGTACCAAAATATGAGTGGAATGGAATTGGATTAAAATTTTTGAAGTACTGAAGTAGAGTTGATGAATAAGATGAAAGGGAATTGTAATAAAGATGAAGTAATGTGTTTAGAAGGATTTGAAATCTATGAGTCATGAGGTTGATATTTTATAGTCGAGGGTGATAGAGGTTGTGAACAATATTTGGTCCGAAGAGTTTATTGTTTGTATAGAAGTATATTGCTTTGCCAAAGTTTAGCTTTTTCAATAAATTTTGCATTCGTAAATGTTCTCATTCGGATTTTATTTAAGTATTTTATTTCTTCTCTTTATCCTTCCCGCTTGATTAATTTAAGGTTAGTTTATAATATCTGAAGATATCTCTGAGGTTAGTACCCAGTCAGCGACCCTGGGATGTCTCGAGCCGGCGCCACATTTCAAAGGCAGGAAGGGTAGAGGGTTGAATACGTTAAATGGTTTTGAAATTAATTATTATTCTATCCAGAAACAGTGAACAGACAGATCATAGCACAGGTGAGTCAAAATAACTCCAAAGAGTGGTCTGCTCCTACAGAATTTCCTGAACCCTTCTTACTTTAATCAAACTACGTATGATATGACATTCAATATTTATATTGAACATACCTAGTCATACTGAGGAAAGCTATGGCAAACTACAGAGGTGGCTAAATTATTAGACTAAAGCTTGGAAAATAACACATTTAATTTTTCTGTGTAGCCTTACAAATGAAAATTAAACATGCATAAGCCTAAACACTTTATATGCATTCCTTTGTTTGAAATAACCATTTTCACCCTTTTGGGCATACTTTCAATGAGTGTTTGGCAACTGTTTTTAATGTCATTGTCACGGTGCCAAATCCGTACCAATGTTTCAATCAACACAATTTTTGTTGTAACTGTGGATTTCTTGATTTTCTTCTTCACACAAGCTCACTAATTCTCAATGGGGTTCATGTCCGGGCTATTTCATGGCCACAGAAGCACAGAAAGGTTTTTATCACTGAGGAATTGAGTCGAATTCTTGGCCGCATAAAGGGTGGATCGTCATGTATGAAGACATGAGGAGTTTCCCCAAACCAATCCCTTATCTGAGGTGAGAGATGCTTCTGAAGGACATTTCTGTATTGGACCTGCTTCATGGTACCCTCTACAATATATAATCTTCCGGTTCCTTACACTGACATCACACTCTAGACCATAACCTTCATTGGATGTTTTACTGTCTGATGTATGCACTGGTGATGAAACTCTTCTTCTGGCCTCCTACGAACGTACTGACTCATTTCTTCACTTAGTTCAAATATCGATTCATCACTGAAGCAAACCTAGAAACAAATTTTCATTTTAGTAGTGCATTGTCGGCATTATTACAAGTTATAAAGGAACAATAATAACAACAACTTTTAAAAGTTTCCAGTGAACATCGTTAAACCTGTGATAAAAGTAGTTGATTTTTGTATAACTATTGTTTTAATGTTCATACCTTCTTCCAGTCATCTGGAGACCAATCTTGCAGGTCCTTTGCCCATTTCAATCCCTGTTTTGCCATACCTGGAGTGATCTTTGCTTTTCTTCTGGGTTGTCTAGATTTCAATCTGCTATTGTACAGTGTTTTTACAGTTCTAGCAGATATATGTATGCCACTACTCTTCATATTAATTCTTAGATCATTGCCAGTAGTGAGCGAAGCTTTCGTGATATTGAGATCAGTTTTCGTATGCCTCTAGGGCTTAATTTATTCTTCCTACCACATCTTCCTTTTCGTTCTGACTGGTAAGCCTTGTCCTTTTCTTCCATTTTCTTAATTCGACTAACAGTTTTTTGTGAAATATTAAGTCTTGTTGCTATCTCCTGTTAAGCAAGCAATGTTCTTGCCACCCCAATTTTCCTTGCAGACATCACTTTACCTCCCAATAACCTTAAAATTCTCTTGATACGTCGATGTTATGTGCTGCCTTCTAATCATGTCGCAAATATAGGTTTGAATATGTCAGCATAAAGAACCAGAGCTCTGCTCATGGAAATAATGATAGTAAATTAGTAAATTTCAAATAAACAATCACATTTACACAGAACTAAATACAGTCCTTGAGACAGCAGACAATCTATTCTAACAGTGTTGCCAAACTATAAGGCAGAAAATCTTAAAAACATTATCCAAATATCCCTATATCATTGTAACATCTCCAGTGTCCGTTCCCATAGAAACACAAATAAATGTGTACTCAGTAAAATTGAATAATGGATTTTCAGACTTTTGGTCTAATAATTTGGCCACCACTCTACCTTACTCAACATCTTGCCTAGTACGCCTAATTTTGGTGCCGTCAGTTTTTACGGTTTCCCTATAACCACATAATTTTTGGTGGTACTATTGAGGATCCAACCAGCCTCTGGGCTCATTGTCTAACATACTGTTACGTGTTTTCAGGGTAGTTAAATAGACACAAAGACCTGGTAGCGCTACCTAGGGGCTCTCAACTTGGGAGCATGGGTTGGCGACCATGGAACCCTTACCCGTGTCTTGTCATTTATTACACTTGCTTGTGCCAGATTCCTCACTTTTATCTATCCTATCCGACCTGACTTGGTCGACTCCTGTTCTTTTTTGATCCTGGTGGTATTAGGTTTCCGAGGGCTAGGGTGTCTTTCATTTTCACGCCCTTCGTGGCCCTTGTCTTTCTTGAGCTGATGCCTTCATTTTTGAAGTGTTGAATCCCTTCCATTTTTTCTCTGGTAAGTGTTATATAGAGGATGGTTGCCTAGTTGTACTTCCTCTTAAAACAATGATCACCACCACCAGGTAGCACTAAACTAAAATTTATTAATAATAATGTTATTTGCTTTACATCCCACTAACTACTACCTTTACGGTTTTTGGAGATGCCAAGGTGCCAGAATTTAGTCCTGCAGGAGTTCTTTTATGTGCCAGTAAATCTGCCTACATGAGGCTGACTTATTTGAGCACCTTCAAATACCACCAGACTGAGCCAGGATCAAACCTGCCAAGTTGGGGTCAGTTGGGGCCACAACCGTCTGAGCCACTCAGCCCGGCCTAAAATTTATTGACTATCCACTTAATCTTACACACAGGCACACCAGGACCACAACTTTCTCACAACTCGGCACCCTATTTAGCACTCTTTCTGTTCTCAGAGTTCAATCACACTCAGTCCTACAGTTACTCTCACTGCCGTTATCACAGTCCTCTGTTCATAGCTCGCACACAACAATCTCACAGTTCGGTATGACGAATGCTGTCCGCTCACTCCTTTCAGTTGACTTCGTTCACTGTCCCATGCCAATACACAGTCGATGTCTCCCTCACTGCACCAGAACATGATGTTCACTCACAACAGCTGGCCCGAGAGACAACTCCATGATGACAGACTGGCAGAACAAACACACAGTTCCATGGACAGAACATGCCACAGACTGCCTCCTCAAACTTAGGCTGTCAATGTCCACAGCGGCGCTCAGACTGACTACACTTGCTCACTGACAGAGCACATCTCAATTCTCCACTTTAACTGAAGCGAACCCTCCACTCCAACTGAACTCAACTCAACTGGCCCGCACTGGCAAGTCTCGCCTGTCTTATATACCTGGGTCTGCCCCTATCTGGATGCTTGGAGAAGGGAGACGCCTCCAGAGTCTTCCCTAAAGCGAATATTCTTGGCACACCATCCAGATCCTTCTCACGACACTGGCAACCTCCTATGAAAAAGCAGGCCAATGGAGACAGCAATGGCAGAAGCGCTGACCAATGTGCGCCCAGCTCTCTCCCGGTAGGTTTGCTGTGCAGCAAGCAGCGAAGCCCTAATGCAGTGACATCACCCATGATCCAATCCAGGCTAGGCTGCTCCTCCCCATGACATACGACAAGATGGTGGACGTGAAGGCTTACCACATCACAAAACATACACACTGTCATTCGTCTACACACACAGATGGCACGGTGAACATCACTACATCAAGGGTAAAATTACATTATCTCGAGTAATTTACTTGCTCGCATGAGAGTGTTTCTACATTCAAGATGTCTGAGAGTAATTGATATTGTTACCTACAAAAGTATACAGGGTGTATCAGAACTATACCAACAAAAAATCAGGGTCGCTCTTTGTGTTAAGAACGATGGAGAATTTTTCTCCCCAAGAAAATGACGTTACTTTGTTACTTCTCGGTTCACAATTCAAATTGACAAACTTGCCGTATTTTCTATGCCAGAGCACAAGCCGCTGCCGTGCTTCAGGGGAAGAGAAGGGGCAGGAGAGGAAGTGGGATGTATGCACAAGTTTCCTGGTTTGATTCGCACAGGATTGTCCTTGTCTGTTACAGGCAATATCCATAGTTTGTTTATTTAACAGATTTAACTGCACATCCAGTACAAGAAACACACTGTAATTAAGACACATTTGTCACTCAAGGAATCCACCAGATCATTTCTCCTCTCATCTGTTGATCGCAGTAATGTTCTTTATTATTTAACCTGCTTGAAGATGCAACACTGCCACCCCACAATTGTGTATTCCTTCCCTCACAACATTGTAAATGGAATGAAGTACTGAACAAAGGAAACAATACGCCCAATGGTTTGATTACAATAGATGTTCAATATAGCCCCCATACTACTTCGATACACAGTTCACAACAGTGTATTAGTGACCTTTGGAATTTGTTCAGGATGTGCAGTGTGTCGCAAATGACATGAAAAGCTGCTTGTATTCGTGGTACAAGTTCATCTTCTGTTTCTATGAGGTTTGCATAGTAGTCAATTTGTGCAGAACAAACTGTAGACTGGCTACTGGGGCTGAGAAGCTACTATGCGAAATGAACAAGAAACTTGTACATTCACACCGAGCATTACCTCTGTTTTGCACTTCATTTCCCTCCTCTGAGGCACAACAACAGGCAGTAGCTGGATCTCTGGTATAGCAAATATGGCAAGTTCATTAATTTGAATCGTGCACCCGGAAGTAACAAAGTAACCTCATTTTCCCAAAAAGAAACATTTTCTCCGTCAATCCGATTGCACCATCGTTCTTATCATCCCTGATATTTTTGTCAGTATAGTTCTCATACACCCTCTTTACAGCAATACTGTGAGAGGGAATGGTGAAAAGGGAAGAAGTATGGAGCATATTCTTCTCAGCGAATTGTGTGGTCACGTCAGAAAGAGCCATGTACAACTTTATACATGAAGTCATCCAATTTGTAGTGCATGGATTTCATCACAGAATTTATAGAGTGAAAGGTTACCATACCTACACCAAATAAAGGATGTACCTGCATTCTTCACAGTGTTCATTGTGACATTGTGAGAATTCTGTCCATAATCTGTGTGGAAGACTAATTTACATAGTATGTGCATATTTGTGTTTTTATAAAACTTACTGTGATGAGATTTTTAGCCAGCCTCACAGTATGGGAGTAGTGTGCCTGCCTCTTACCCAGCGGTGTTGGGTTCAATTTCTGATCAGGTAAGGGATTTTTACCTGGATCTAAAGGATAGTTCAAGCCTATGTGATTACAGTTGATGAGCTATCTGATACTGAGATAGTGGCCCCAGTCTAGAAAGCCAAGAATAACAGCCGAGAGAATTCATTGTGTTGACCACACATCACCTCGTAACCTGCAGGCCATTGACCTGAGCAGTGGTTGTTTGGTAGGATTAGGGCTGCAGTGCCACTGGGGGTTGGGATGGTATTTTTTACATATACTGAATATTATGCAAGATACAGAAGCTCATTGCAGACAGAGCATATGATGTATGTAGAGCATTACTGCACACTGCTCCATCATGTGTACGATACACTGCTGCACTGTTGGGTTAATGATGTTTGGGAATGGGGCATAGGCTACAACCCTCAGTACTTAATGAGACACATTTATAAAGTAAATAACTTTTTAATCTTGGCTCGAATGCTATTCAACTTTCGTATACGGCTCGACTCTTTCCTGGAAAAATATGGAGAGGTCATTATCAAAGATCCAGTCATCAACTACCTTTTTGTCTCAATTGAGTCTTCCCCATGGCAGATTACAGTCGCCTCTATTCAACATCATGCTAAAACTGTGTCACTTTACGCCAAGATAGTGTACATCACGATGATACAAAATAATTGAGCCACCGAGCTCGATAGCTGCAGTCGCTTAATTGCGGCCAGTATCCAGTATTCGGGAGATAGTAGGTTCGAACCCCACTATCGGCAGCCCTGAAAATGGTTTTCCGTGGTTTCCCATTTTCACACCAGGCAAATGCTGGGGCTGTACCTTAATTAAGGCCACGGCCGATTCCTTCCCACCCCTAGCCCTATCCTGTCCCATCGTCGCCATAAGACCTATCTGAGTCGGTGCGACGTAAAGCAACTAGCAAAAAAAAAAATATATATATATAAATAATTGAGCCAGGTTCAGATTCATGTTTAAATCCTCGTGATTTTTTTCTTTTGGCACCGATTGAGATGGATGTGGCCTGGTATAAAAATGGAAAAAAATCTTCAGGGCTGCCGAGAGTGGGGTTCGAACCCACTACCTTTTGAATTTAAACTCATAGTTATGTTACAAAATCCACGCAGCCAACTCGCTTCTTTATGTAAGGTTTCTTGACAGTGAAAACCTTTTCTGCAAGATCCAATAATATAATCGAAATACATGCACTGATTCTTGAAATATGCAGTGGAATTACTGAAGACTTGTGCTACAAAGTCAGCATGAACATGCACAATTTTTGTGAAGAGGTTGTCTGCTGAAAAGGAGGCCACATTGAACATGTGTTAAAAGATAAATTTATTTCCAAAGTGTATGTTATCTGTATGCAAAATTTCATTATATATATTACAAATTAGCATTGTAATTTTACATATAAATGTGTCAGCTGTTCATGCACAAACCTGTACATGCCTGTGGCTCACTCTGAGGCGTGATATTAAAAACTGAAAGACATATCAGTTTGTTGTGAAAATGTACAAATATAGTGTGTAACCTAACTTTTGCCATTCAACTGGTACTCCAGAAAACTACGTACCTTAGGCATCAATAACATCTTAACTATGTGCACTACATTGCATATGGTTAGTTGTGAAGCTTCCACAGTCTTGATTTTAACAACCTGAGAGGTAGACTAATTACCTTGGATAGAGTAGGGGTACTTCAGTTGCCTTAAAGAATACTGCAATGTATTCGAAACATTAGCAAAACTACATAAGGCTCATAAACCAACATGGTTCAACTGAAAAGAAAAACTAAGTAGTGCATATGGTGGTTTAGCCTAGTCATCATGGGTTTGACAGGGGTAGAAGGAACATACATAGTATACATATATACATACAGTATGCACTGGGCTGAGTAGCTTAAACAAAGGTTTATTGGCCTTCTGAAACCAAATTGATAGGTTCTATCCTGGCTCAGTCCGGTGGTATTTGAAGGTATGAAAGAACTCCAGTGGGTTAAAATTCCAGCATCTTTATTGACATCAATGCATCGGATAATCTTCATGAATATCAGTGGATGAAGGTTACAGAGAAGTCCTCTTTTCAGGCTTGACTTGAAGTCTGTGATCCAAAAGTTTAAAGCAACTTGGACGTAGCTGCTGCTGGGAGAGGCTATGAATTGAAGTACAGTAGTTGTTCATTGCTATGATGGTCTTTAAGCAGTAAGCAAGCTGTGATGCAGCAGGTGAACATTTCAAGGTGCTTCAGGAGCAGTATCCATTCATGTGATATAGAGCAAGGAGTTAATTTTTGCGCTCTATTTACTTATAAGGATACAGGTTGAGACTATCTTATGGACCAATGAAACTACAGTTTCTCTAACTGGAAGGATAAGCAATCAACATTGCAGAATATGGGAACAATCACCTCCAAACCTCAGTGGAAGCTTGATCATTAGTCCATTTTTCTTCAAAGGACCAAAGACATAAACTGTGACCAAGGAATATTAATATAATCTACTACACCAATGTGTTAATTTTCCCTTTCTAGAAGAGAGAGATTCATTGGACATAACCACAGGATGAAACTCCACCACACATTTCTCATGTGGATACCAAGATTTTCAGTATAACATTAAATAACAGTTACATTATTAGATATTAATTCCCCAAGGTTTTGCCACACAGGTCACCTGGTCTGAACCTCTGATTTCTGGTTGTGGGGATGTCTGAAAGATTATGGTTGTCAAGGAAACATTTGACCCTGCACCAATATGAAGAGGATTGATATGTGCCCACTGGGAAAAGATCTATTGATCGTCTGATGAAAAGACAGACTGAGACCATAACAGATCGTATGGTCTGATACTTGGCCAGAGAATGATCAATTCAGATAAACAGGAACAACTCACTTCACTCCTAGCAGCTATTTTTTGCTCACAAGAACACAGAGAATCAAGTTTCAATGCTGTGTATATATTCATTTCTCAATCTCTTATGCTCCCAAATTTGAGAATGACTGTTGTAACAGTAGCAAGAAGTTGCTACCAAATTAAAACTGAATGATTGAGGAAGTGTTGTCAGAACACTTCTTTGTGTATGTCCCTCATATACGGTGACTGTAACAGCTTTGAAAACCTCCAGTACTTTTCTTAGGTGTAAAACTTTCACAACTTTGCTTGTATTGTTACTAGAATTTCATTTTTTACGAATTATAATACTGAACTGATTTTTCTCATTTACAGAATATACTGTTCAACATCACTGCAACCAGGCCTGTTCCAAGAACACAGCTAGTGTAAGAATTTGAGAGATTTAATAAAACACAATGAAAATGTACATTATGCTCGTGGTTGACATTAATCTATCTTGTATGAAAAATATTTATGAGCGTATTTATAAATAAAGATTAGCAGCATCAGTTCCAAAGTGTAAAGAACAAATGAAGAGAAAGTGAAGCATGTTGCTATGTTCATTCAAGTGTTCATTTTATAACAAATTTTTGTGTAATATAGAGGATCTTATTACACCTATTACTGTATATTTTAAGGTGAGAAACATTAAGTAAAGCTCTAGCCCCAAGATATGCAGGCTTGTTATTTCTTGTAGCAACTCTGAGGAAATTCATCCTTACTGTTTTAAGGTCTGTCTTTTACAGTGCATTTGAACATTTCAACAGTTCAATTTTATTTTTCTATGTAATTTATTCTCTTATGCTGAAGAAAGTTGCAATATATACATGCATTGTGATATATCTCTAGGAGACTCTGAAACAAGGATGAACTGGAAAAGTGTACTGAATCTCATAATCTGATTCCATTTCATAAAAATAATTTTGGTTGATGAGTTATTGCCAATTTGTAATTGTGTCATATGATCCATTGATCATGACTCTTCTTCAGCATGTCTTTTTTTTTTCTTTACCCTCCATGTGGTTTAATTCTCTGTGTGCTTGCGTGCGTGCGTGCATGTGTGTGTGTGTGTGTACACAAGTCCTGCTGAAACTAAACTACATGCGGAGAGGAACTTACTCATAAACAGTAGTGTAGTAATCTGATTCAAGTTTACTATGAGTGAATATAGCCATGTGCAACATCAGATCATCATTTTAAGTGGAGAGAGGATAGTATAGCTCTGAGATTATTTTGCTCTTTACATGAAAGAGACTGATGTGTGCCTCAGCTAAAAAATAAGACTTCAGAATAAGACTTACTCAATATCATGTATATATTTAAAACACTAGGCTGATTTTTGTAACTGCGAGTTTGAGAGAACGGCTGAACCATTCTGATACATTCCATTTCTTCTGTATAAACCTTTCTTGCTGTATATCTTTAAATTATTAAAGAAAAATGTACCATTCTGATTGGTGAATGTGCTCGCCAGTACCTCAAGGCCGCCCTTTATATGCATTTTCATTTTTTTTTCAGTCGGTTGGTAAGTACACTGTAACATACTACATATTTTGCCATGTCTTTCCGAGACAGTTAAATGCAAGAGTTTTGTAGTAGCTGCTCCAGAATCCTTGAATTCTTTCACTCTTTCACCAAGGCCAACAAGATAAAGTCAGATGTCATTGCTTAGGAAAGTTTGTTCACCACATGTTGTTAATGTTCGTATGTCCCTTTTGTAACCACTGTTCCCAGCATTGTCTTCAAACCAGATCAGGAAGGAAGTAGTGGTGGTCAGCTTGTAGAAATGACTCCGTTCTTTCAAACTTATGTTGTGATTCGTAGGTTCTCCTATCAACATTTTTGAAGCGTTCCTCAACATAAGCACCCTCAAGTACACAAAAACTAGCTGTCATGCAGGAAGAGCCAGAAAACCTGTATGTAGGCAATACAGTTATGATGTCCCCACTGGGAGCATTAATGTTCAGGAGTACTCTTTGCATAAATACTGGTTAGACATATTGATGTGCTGTGCTGTAACCCGGGTTAAACCGATCAAAAACTGAGAATTTTTAAAAATATTCCACTCACTGTAGTTAAGTTGAAATATAAATATGAAATGTTTTCTATTTAACTTTGATTATATTATATCCACAAATTAATTTATAGTTTGTAGATATTTTCACCTCTTATTTAAATTTAATTGTTGGCCAGTTTCACCTCACAATATGAGGAGAATCCAATCACTAATTTCTTTTGCATATAAGAACAGAAATCTACCAATATGGGAAAATCCTATCATAATTTTGAGTTTTAAAAATATGTTAAAAATTTATAACAATGTATCAAATTTTATGACGGTCTTAATTTGTAAAAAATAGAACAATCAACTTAATTCTAACTGTAGTGCTATAGAAAAACATTTCAATTATGAATGATTTCCATACAAATCTAAATGTAATTAGCTCTGAAGTGTAAAATAATACACTGTCAATATTAAAGACAACTTACTCAATATCATCTATATATTTAAAACACTAGGCTGATTTTTGTAACTGCGAGTTTGAGAGAACAGCTGAACCATTCTGATGGAAGCTCAGACCTATAGATTTGCAGAGTATCTTTAAAAGTATAAACCTTTCTTGCTGTATATCTTTAAATTATTAAAGAAAAATGTAGCATTCTGATTGGTGAATGTGCTCGCCAGTACCTCAAGGCCCTGAACCCTGAGAGCTTTGAGCAAGTGGCACGATCGGGGAGGTGGAAGGGGATAGGTATGCATGCACAGTCAGGTGTCTTCCTGGTTAGCTGTACTTCGTGACAAGGAATAGCTGCTGTTTTGGTACCCAGCAGTTAAACAGTGCACATTTCATTCAAAATTCCTGTAAATTTAAACGATAGTTTGATGTCTGGATTAAAATTTAATTTCAAAACAGCTGAAGATACTCAATTAGCATGGCTCAATATGCGATAAAGCTCCAATGGCAAATAGTCATTTTGTTAATGTGTGTGTGTGTGAATCGTCTTCTAAAATATATCATAGGTAACATTCCATTTCATCTGGTGGGAAAATTATTGTTCCTGGGGGAGATTTAATGAAGGTATTGCGTGTTTTGTCACAGTTATTTGTTTATAATTGTATTAAATACTCTTCTCTTTGATTCTTCAAAACACGCTGCTTTCATAAAAATATGGGGGCAAAACTACGAAAAAGAAAAATGGAATTTGCTGACTTTTTTCTTCATGAAATCGGTAACAGCGACTAACCCTTTGTAGATGGAGACAGATCAAATGTTATTGAACTACCAGCCAAAATTTTAGCACATGATGATATCATGATTGAAATTTATAACAAAATGTTCACTTCTGCGAAAGATACCATTTTAAGCAAATTGTCACAAAAATAATTTATTTTATTATCACCACCTATTCAATACAAGCTACGTGGATGAAATCTACTTAATACTATGTACACTTCTCAGGAACATGTTTCGCCCCTTCTTAAGGGCATCATCAGCCTGTAGGTAACCTTAAGTCAAATGTCTGAAACATTATATATTCATACATGGATTACAGTGAAAATTACATTACACATTAAAAACATCTTAAAGTTAACATGCTATAATTATAACATAAAAATGTCACATTACACGTTATGAGTATCAAGAATAGATAGTTTCTATACTCGTGAAAATTTAAAAACATTTTTTAGTGGTGCTCTTTTTAGTTTCTAAAAAAGTCAAAAGCTAAATTGTATCCTCTTCATAATAACTTGCAGATAATTGGGATAGTAACAGTCTTGAGTAAAGAGTGTAATCTTCTTTGGGTACATAAGTCCCAAATGTTCTGTACCTAAACTTGATAAAATCAATGTCAGTTAATTATAAACAACAGTTGGATATTTAATAATAAGTTAGATAATATTGAGTGTTGTTATTAAAATGTTGTAATTTAAAAAAATGATTGTATATTTTCTCTCGCGTAAAGCGGTGTCACGATTCCAAGTTGAGGCTATTGCTTAATTGTGAAATTGTGTCCTTGACGTTACGAACAGTCGTGTGTGAATAGTCCTACTTGTAGATGTGAATATTAGTCTCTGAGAGGGATACTGTCTGTAATGAATTAAAAGAGAAATTAAAATTAGTATTTGAAACACGCGTATTGACAAGAAACTTCAAGTAGATACCCTTTTCTCGAAAGCTGCCGTTCGTAATTAATCAGAGTCATTGGGTTTATAATTAAGAGATATAAATTTCACTGGGCTTATACTCGGTAGTTCAAAACCATACACTAGCATCAACAGATTAATACTAAAGATGGTAGCTAGCTACTTCAATTTCCTTACACAATGCTTGAATTCCTTGGAATTAATGGTTTGCCTCCACATATTCTTATTCTAAAAATTGGAGCCATAGTTATGCTCCTTAGAAATTGGAACATTTCCCAATGGCTCCTAAATGGAACCAGATTGGGGCCTAGGAAGTATGTACAAAAATTGTTTGGATTTGAAAATTATGAGTGGAGATGAAGCTGGACAGAGAGCTCAAATTGACTTAACAACATCCCATAAAATAACTCCATTTTCTTTCAAGAGGTATCAATTTCCAATTTGCTTGGCATTTTGCATCATGATCAATAAACCTTGAGGGATGTGACAGTCTCTATTTACCTCAGCCAGTTTTCAGTCATGACCACTTAAATGTTGCAATGTCAAGAGAGCGATATTTTAAAGTTACAATAGTGCCAAAAGGTAATTGTACAAGGAATGTGCTGGACTGTGTGGGTCAGACGGTTAAGGCGCTGGTCTTCTGACCCTAACTTGGCAGGTTCGATCCTGGCTCAGCCCGATGGTATTTGACGGTGTTCAAATACGTCAGTCTCATGACGGTAAATTTAATGGCACGTCAAAGAACTCCTGAGGACAAATTCCAGCAACTAGGCATCTCCAAAAATCGTAAAAGTAGTTGGTAGGACGTAAAGCAAATAACATTATTACAAGGAATGCTCCGAGCAAGTGGCTGCGTGGTTTGCATCACATAGCTATCAGCTTGCATTCAGGAGATAGTGGATTTGAACCTCCCACTGTCAGCAGCCCTGAAGATGGTTTTCCATGATTTCCCATTTTCACACCAGGCAAATGCTGGGGCTGTACCTTAATTAAGGCCACGGTCGCTTCCTTCCCACTTTATAGCCATTTCCTATCCCATCAGCGTAGTAAGACATATCTGGGTCAGTGCGACATAAAGAAAATTGTAAAAAATAAAGTACAAGGAAGGTCGTATATATAGAAGTCCTTCAATAAATATTTACCCCATTGACCGTCATGTCTTGACGGGTTTCAGCTAGTAATCATTTATGATATTAATTATATATATTTACCATGCCTTCTACCTCTACATTATCTGTGATATAGAGCAGTATGAGGCAAATTAAAATGTAGGAGAAAAAGAGGAGGGAAAATAAAGTGCAGAATTAAAAGTAAATTATTTCTCCACCATAAAATTTCCTGCAAAAAGGTGTTTGATATTTTAATGCCAGGATTGAAGATGTTACATGTGAAATGACATTTTTGAGAAAGGAAGTTGTTGATAGTAATGCTTACTTAGTCTTTCTGGTAAATGACCATGCACCTGAGGCTGGGAAGGAGGAGTAGTACCTCGCCCAGGCGGCCTCACCTGGTATGCTGAACAGGGGCCTTGTGGGGAGAATGAAGCGGCCGTGACCTTAAGTTAGGTTCCATCGCGTCATTTGCCTGGAAGAGAAGTTGAAAAACATGGAAAACCACTTCAAGGATGGCTGCGATGGGAATCAAACTCAGCTGACCTCCCGAGGCTGAGTGGGCCCCATTCCAGTCCTCATACCACTTTTCTAATTTTGTGGCAGAGCCGGGAATCAAACCACCTGGGTCTCCAGGGGTGGCAGCTACAGTAATCACGCTAACCACTACACCACAGAGACAGGCTGTTTTAGACTCGTCCATCATTAATACATAAAACATGAACACGAGGAATTGCACGGAAACAACACACAATTAATGAATTCACACAATGAATGAACTCCCTTGTCAGCTACTACTCAAGCACTGGAAGTAAATCACCCCAGTGACAATGGTTACTTTAGTCATGTAGGGTTCTCGCCAGGGGGTAATCAGTGGTTCCTGCTCACTGTAAGCTTGGATAGGCAGACTTTCTCCAAGTTGTTAACAGATGGCAGAGGGTAGCATATGGATGGCGAGTCTGCCACCAAATGCAATTTGAAGATTGAATGCGTTACGTCCTTAACTTCTCCATTTGCTTTCTCTTTCTATCTACAGTGGAATAGATGGTGAGACTACACCAGCACCACACGCAGTCAAGCAACGGAATTAGTGTCGTTACGCAGAAATTTTGAACTTCTGAGAGATGAAATTGTCAATACTTGAAACAACCTCAAATCATACTTCAGACAGTTCTTCGCCCTACCATAATGTATGCAATAAATGCCTTGCATGCAAGGAGAATACACCCCTGGTACAGTATGATACACTATTGCTTTGATAGAACGTAATGTTTCACCACAGTGGATGAAATCTACATAATACTATGTACACTTCTCAGGGTCATGTTTCACCCCTTGTTAAGGGAATCATCAGCCTGTAGGTAACCTTAAGGTCAAATGTCTGAAACATTATATATTCATACATGGATTACAGTGAAAATTACATTCCACATTAAAAACATTTAAAGTTAACATGCTATAACTATTAAAAAATGCCACATTACACATTAAGAGTGTCGAGTATCCCAGTTGTATCCCCGACTAAATGTCTTACGCACCAGGGCACTGCTCTTGAGGCAGTAGAGGTGGGATCCTTCACTGACTCTGAGGGAAAAGCCAACCCTGGAGGGTAAACGGATTAAGAAAGAAAAAGTCTCTGAAAAGCTTTTTACAACCCGTTCGTTTGATGAAAATTTAACATTTAAATTAAAAAAAACAGAAAACAAGAATTATGTTCGCACGCTCAACCTAGAAACTTACAGTAAAATTGCTTGGCTCTCAAATACATTCATGTTATTGGAAAATTGCTTGGTTCCTATAATGTGAGTTCTGATAGGACAGCAAATGCATTGGTGAGACTTGCGATTGAGTGTCTGGATAACTTTGACTGCCGTGAAAATTTAGTTGGCCGTCTTTCAATGGAGCGGTGGTGCTTGCAGGGGCCTGTTCCATGAACGAACTTTGCAACTTTTCAACTTTGCACTTTTCCCTTTTCAATTCTTGCAAAGTGCAAAGTCTTTCTTTTCCATCATGATCTAGGTTGTACTTTTCAGTTTCTTTGCAAAGTGAAAAGTCTTTGCGAATGAGTGATCCAATCGAGTTTATTCCATGAGCAAACTGTATAGGCCTAATACGGTACTCTATGATTTTAATGTTTTAATTTTTGCGGCAAACTTGACGGTATAATTGTGATACCGTTAAAGTTTTTATCATGGGAATGAAAGGTTATTGCAAGAAGCTGGCTGTGCTGGAAGTTGTCAAGGAGAAACGTGACATCCTTTTTGGCAACTTTAAAATCAACCTCCCAAATGATGACACACATCTATGTTAACGAGAGTACCGTCAACACATCCACACACAGAAGGAAATTCACCCTTCACTAGAAATCCCGTCGCTATAGTATGTGGATTATCAGGCCAACGTACTGTTAAGAACTATTACATTTGCTATAACATCTACGACTTTGGTAACAGTTCTGCAAATAATTGATTTTGATGTCCCATGCATTGCTGCTACACCATGCAGCTGGACATCATTTACTATCCAACGTAAGCATATAAGAATTTGTTCTTTTTCGGAAAGGAATTGACTTATTTTTGTTGCATGTTTCAATAAATGGCCCATCATTTCAAGAATATATTCAGCCTGTGTTGGGGTAATAAGAAATCACTTGCGAAATTCCGTCGAAGTAAGGTTATGAAAATTAATCCTGTCTCTGTACGTTCTTTTATTGGATTCTTCATCACTGTCCTCATTTGATGCTAACAAAAGCTCTCGTCGTAACCTGTTTATATCAACAAACCAAATTCTACACCGAGAAACCAGTGTACATACTTGTTAATTAACAGATGGAAAGGGAAATCATCTCTTTGCACGATTTCTGAAAACTTTTCACTTCATTTCTTTGCACTTTGTATTTCTGTACCTATGGAGGAACATAACAGGCTTGAAAAGTGAAAAGATTCTTCACTTTTCACTTTGCAAGCTAAATTTGAACTGAAAAGTGAAAAGTTGCCAAGTTCGTTCATGGAACAGGCCCCTCGTCGGCTGAATGGTGTGCAAGCTCACTGGGGTAGCCAAGAGGGGGGGCAAAATGTTTCCTGAAACTAGAGCGAGGATCAGCCATTGTTTTACGTACGGTACGATGCAGGGGGATATTTGCCCATAGAGGCCTCAGTATTGGGAAAGTAACCTTGTATTAACAAATGTCAAGAGATTAGGAAAAGGGCAATTAGCAAGGGATTACCGAGATAACGGGGGCCACGGCCAGAAACAGTTGCAAGCTTACATCATCATGTCAGCTTTTGCATATCGATTCCAGGAAACAACGTCCTAGGAATCCTTGGGTTGTACTGTGGTTAAGAGATGTGCTGTGTTTAAGTTCAGTGTTGGGAAGACTGTGACAGGATTGTGAGCAGCTCGTTAGTTCATTTTGTGCCATATAAGTAACTTTTTTTGAAGATAGACCATTTTGTCACTAAGAAGCCAAAACTATGTGAATCCTCGGTAAGTTATGAAAAATTTTTACTGTAATTTTAATTCTAACAGTAGCAAGACAGATCGCGGGTGTGTGCCTAAGTTCTATAGGTAGGCCTATATATTTTGTCAAATGCCCGGGGACTGATTGGAACCTCAGATGGCACCATCAAAAGTGTGGGTAACTATTCTGTAATTAGCGGGCGTGATAACTTAGTTTCAATGGTTCTATCCTCTCATCAAGACGGCCGAAGCTTGAATCACAGTCGATGCATGAAACATTTTTAAAATGGGAAGTCATGTTCTATTGATTCATCCCTTACCTCACTTCCTTTAGTACTTTTGAGCCATAACCACATCATTTATGGTGGTGTATTTTGAGTACCTATCCAACCATTCTTCGGGCTTAACCTGTACCTTAAATGCTGAGTGGATGCAGTGGCGTACCCACAAAATAATTTCAGTGGGTGGTGTATAAGTCCAGGCCAGTAGCGTGGATAACACTTTTCCTTCGAAGGGATTGTGAAAAGATATTTTACATTTTATTTAGTATTTGCTTTACGTCGCACCATAGGTCTTATGGCGACGATGGAATAGGAAAGGTCTAGGAGTGGAAAGGAATCTGTCGTGGCCTTAATTAAGGTACAGCCCCAGCATTTGCCTGGCGTGAAAATGGAAAACCATCTTTAAGGCTGCCGACAGTGGTGTTTGAACCCACTATCTCCCAGATGCAAGCACACAGTTGTGCGCCCCTAACCACACAGCCAACTGTCCAGGTGGATATGAAAAGAAGGGTTGTCCTACCGAGTGCGGTGACGGATCTTCAGCGATATTGATGGTTCTGATTGTTACCATGTACAATCATAGCTTCTGTACTCTTAACATAAACCAGCTGCATTATTGAAACTGTTCGTAAAATTGATAATATCGTTCTTCGTTTGTGAAGTAGAATCTTCATTTGACTTCTTAAAAAAAAAAGGGATCCACTTTGGTACTACACCCCTTCCAAGTCGTAGATATTTTGATTACGGGAAACTCAAGGCCAACTCTACTGCACCCACAAACAAGGTTGTATCTTCCCCATCCCATGCCTTTCTTAACTCTGTCAGTGCTGGGAATCGAATGCAGGATGCCTTGAGTCAAATTCTAAAATAAGGAGACCTAAAAGTAACCAGCCGGCCCTGTGGTGTAGGGGTAGAGTGCCTGCCTCTTACCGGAGGCCCCGGGTTCGATTGCCGGCCAGGTCAGGGATTTTTACCTGGTTCTGAGGGCTGATTCAAGGTACACTCAGCCCATGTGCTTATAATTGAGGAGCTATGTGATGGTGAGATGGCAGCCCCGGTTTAGAAAGCCAAGAATAATGGCGGAGAGGATTCGTCGTGCTGACCACACGACATCTCGTATTCTGCAGGCCTTCGGGCTGAACAGCGGTCGCTTGGTAGGCGATGGGCCTTCAGGGCTGTTACGCCATTGAGTTTCTTTTGAAAAAGTGAACAGAGAAGGAAGCGACACCCCTGCAAGGCTCTTTAGCTTCCAGCCAGTTCTTGCGTCCGGTCTCTTGATTTGATGATGATGATGATGATTGTTGTTTTAAGGGGCCTAACATCGAAGGTCATCAGCCCGGTCTCATGATTTAGGACAGTTGGAAAACGTACACATTAATAAATGCTCCTCATAAAACCTTTGTAAAAATACTAACTGCATCTATTTATAACAGTAATCACAAACGCCTCCTTTTCATGTTGCTCAGTTGGTTGAGTCGCTGTCCTTCTGAGTCCGAGTTCGCAGGTTCAAATCCCGGTTTGGGTCGGTGGCCCTTAGAACTGTGTTGAAATGGCAACAGCTCCATGTCGTCGGTTACTGGCACGTTAATAAAAATTATGCATATGAATATTATGCCTTTGCTGGCAGGACCTAGTGTTTACAGTGCACTATGTCTTCTGGTATAGGCTAGAGCAATTTTGTTACTTTCATAAATCTGTCTCTGTCTTATCCTTGGCTTTGACAATATGAAAGTGACTGAGGTATGAGCGATGCTAGTAATGCCAATCCTTATGCAGCCAGTCCGTGTTATGAATGGTGTGAAAATGTTGCTCATAGGGTCGGTTGATGTATGCATTTCAGTGGGCTTGGCAGACTGAATTATAATAGCAACTCTGGCTCAGTGAGGAAAGCAATGGGAAACTACCTCACTCCTCATTTCCCTAGTACGCCTCTTCAGTAATGCCTAGGCCATCTATGACAGTTGATGGCAGAGCTGTTGAGGATCCCACCAGCGGAATCGCTGACGGACTGAACATACATACATATGAATATTAGCTTCACAAAACTGTAACTTTATACTACCACTAGCTGATGTACCCGTGCTTCGCTACGGAATTCTACATTGTATACAGAATTCTAGGCTAGGTAGTGTACACGTTGTGAGCAAGATTGTATTAAATTGCATAGCTCTCAACGTTACCCTAGAAACGCGACGGGGAAGTCACCAAACGTCTTTTCTCATATGAAGACTGTGTTAGGGAATTTTCATTGTAATGATAGGCCCGCTTGCCTACCATCAGTCACCACCAGGTTGGGGAGTTTTCATTATAATGGCAGACACTCTCCACCAGCCATTTTACATCCTCAGAAAGACTGTCTTAGTGGTTTTTCCAACTGAAATGAACATAGGTCATTGCAATGACGTCAGTAGGAATGGCAGGATAAAAGCAATACTTTCATATGAAATACTCCATCAAATGAAAGACCACACACTTTCTTACTTTTAACGAACAGTACTATGCTGGAATTCCAGAGCTGGAATGGCCAAGTCCCAGACAGTTCTGATCCGTGAACACTCTTCACCTTTTTTCTGCGGTGGGGGGGGGGGAGGCAAATAATGGAGAGTCCCAGGGCAAAAACTATGCCTTCTTACTAATCTGTTTTTGAGGAGTACCCGATGAGCCAGAAAATCTCAATTCACTACAATGGCAATGATTTGGAGGCAATTTTTTCCTCCAAGCCAGAGGAGAAGCCCCCTCTTCACTGCTAAGTTGGAATTAAATTAATGTAGAATTTAATAAATGTGAAGAGGAAGAAGCTTTCCTTAAGAAACTGCTCTTTTCAGGGTTGACTTTTGAGTTATTTAGTGAACGGTGGTGCTATAATTTGAAATAGGTTTAAATAGCAATTCTAGACCAGGTCATACTACTACTACTACTACTACTACTACTACTACTAAGTGTGCCTCTGCCGTAAGTGTGCATACAGCTCATTCAAAACAGCGCGTCAGAGTAGGGATCGAATAACTGGAATACTATGATGAACCAGTGTGTTACGTACCTGCAGTATCAGAAAATGTATGAACCAGAGGAAAATGAAAACCTACAACCTGTTTTCCAATCATTGGCCGGGTCAGGGATGTAATTATATTGTACCCGTAAAAATGTGTTCATATCTTTAAGGCGCTTGATATTAAATGAACGAGCATGATTCTTAACCTAGGGAGTGGCTTTATCATTGGAGCTGGTACAGCGAGAGGTATAGTTATCAATTTGAGAGATTATTTTGATAAATTGAGTTTATTGATCATCAAAAGCAAGTTCATATCACCTTCGTACAGCAGCGTGGAAGTGTCGTGGCTGGTTGGTACCTCCAAGTCCTGGGATGGTGCTGGGCATCGACTGGGCAGGGACCACACCTGCTCGGATGAGGAGTTCTGGAATATCTGGAGGTTCTGGAAGTGTCTCGACGTTCTGCAATGTCCCGAAGATTGGCACACGTTCCTGGGTTCGATTCGAGACGTAATTCACACACGGCGTTCCACACATTCAGGGCACTGTCTGAACAGATATGAGCTTTTAATTATGGTTACTGCACTCTAGATATTAAATTACAACGTTCTGGAATAATCACTCGAAGAACAAGTACTGGTAGAAATGCAAGCTCACTGTAAGTCAGAATGTTCTAGAGGATTACTGTCACTGCAGTCCTAAACGCATAGTTCTGAAGATTTAAAACATGTTGGCAATGCACTGAATAAGTAGCACTCGGAAACTGTCCTGTTCCGTCAATAAGCGAAGTGAACAGCCATTAGAGAAAATAATATTAGAAAGATAAAGTCTGACTTCATAAATTATGGATCACTCAAAATACTGGAAAGTTCTAGGCTTTCCGGAAATGCGATATGCGTATTCTGAATTGTCACAGTCTTTAAGAATCAAAACATAAGTCCCTGTGCAGCACTTGGAAAGCATTGCATATTTCACAATTAAACGTAATGTTGAATGTCCCCTAAGTTTCATAGTCTTTACAAGGCGTAAATTCAATGAGGCATTTGAGAAAACAAGTCACATCGTTCACACGAAAGTTTATGTTGGTAGGGCACAAGTTCATTCTACACGCTCGGAAAATTTCAATGGTCCAGAAATTGATTCAAAAAATACAAGTTCGAATAAGTTCGAAACGTCAGTTCAATGCGGTACACAACACTCGTGAAAATTCAAAGTCCTTTCAATCGTCGTCGAATAAGTAAGTCCTTATGTGGCACTTCAAAAAAAAAAAAAAGTTCCAATACGATACTCGCAAAAAATAAAGTCCCATTCAGGCACTTCAAGAATGTGATAAAGTCCTGATACAACACTTAGAGAAAATATCGAACTTGGATTTCGCAGACTGTCGACTAGAAGTTCGACACACACAATACTTCTCCCGCCATCCGTGTCACAGAGACGGCGGAGTGACAGACACTGAATTCGTAGTTTTTTTTTTTTTCGGGGGGGCCCCCGAAGCCCGCTCCCCCCGCGTGACCATCGACTCAATCTAAATGGCCTCCGACATGCTATTAGTTCTAAGAAGAAAAAGATAGCAGGGAGGAGTGGAAGTGTGATACTACAGGAGTATCTGCCTGTCCCCATGCTCAGCATGCTACCAGGCCAGATGTGGTGGTGGGTATAAATAGTGGTGTAATCAGGTAGTAAGGGTCAGGACAAAACCACATAGGCGGAAATAGAAAGGTGCCTACATGTAAAACCTGACATTTTGTAGATAGCACATGCAAGGATGTGGTTCTGGAGAGGTCCAGGTAATTGTGTTAGTTGGGAATAGGTATCATGCACCGTCATAAGCCTATTCCTCGCCGTTCCAGTTATTCAGGGGATCAGTCCTTCTGGGCACTGCTGTGACTAGCGCGGGCCGTGCCGGTTGCCGAGCCATGCGGCAATAGCCACTAGTGCCTGCCGCACCGCCCGACCCCCTTGAGGTCCCTCGTACCCAGTCTCCAATCCCGGAGAATGAGGCCAAGCCCGCCGAGGCGGGGACCTGCTGGATGGTTGCGGGACATGGCGCCGGGCCTCCTTCCTCTCTGCCCGCGCCATGGCCCGGTATACAGGGCAACTGCGATGGGAGGCCGGGTGGCCCCCCGCGCAGTTGGCGCACACCGGCGCCTCCCTAAGTGTAGCGCAGGCCGTGTAATGGTGATCACCACCACAACGGTTGCACTTTACTTGGAGCCCACAGCTGACCTGTCGGTGGCCCCACCTCAAACAGCGGAAACACTGCAAGAGCTGTTGAGGGGGACGTTCTGTTCTCACCTGACTGCCGCTACCTGCTGAGGTCCTCTCCTGATTGGCTCCTCGGCTGACTGCTGTCCTGGGAGCAGTCCTGCGTTGCAGCTGGGCAGTCCTCTCGTGGTGGGCCGGCGTCGCCTTCTGCTTCCTGGTCCGGCGTCGTCGTCTTCTTCTTCTTCCCTGGGGTTTCTTCTCGGCGGGGGAAGAGGCCTCGTCCTGGTGGCCCTCCTCCCTGCCTGGTGACCCCGGGGTGGCTGGTGGCTCCGCTGCGTCGCCGTCTTCTTCCTTCTCCTGGCTGGCGGCGGCGGCGTCGGTCGGTGCTACCACTCGACTGCGTTCCCGGTCCTGGAGGGCGCACATCGAGGTCTGCAGCTCGACAGACACGATGGCAGGCTGGGCCTGGGTAGCAGTCTCCGAACGCCATGGGGCGTCCTTTTCCACTGCTGTGCTGACATCCGCCATCAGGGGCGCCTTCCTAGATTGCGCCCGGGTGACAGGCCCTTCCTGGTAGGCCCGGGTCTGTGACCACTTCGTGGAGGTGGCCCTTGGAGGAGCGGTCTGCGTCCACTTCGCAGTTCCGAGTCGCACAGTCGCGGCGCCAGGGGGCGGCATGCTCCACCTCCGTAGTGGCGTCGGTGGTCTCCGGCTGGGTGGCTTGGACTAGGTCGGTGTTAACCGCCCTATGCCTTAACCTCCTCGGCGTCTGGGTGATGGCCTCCTTGGTCTCCGTCTCAGCACTCCTCCTGAGGGCGCCGGCGTTCGTCCCTGGCACGCCGTCCCTCCCTGGTAGACGGACGACCTGAAACAGAGTAGAGAGCTCCATCTCCACGTCTTGCATCCGCTCCTGGTCGTGATGCCTTATGATGAGGCCTCCTGGTAGAAAGCTCTCCACGGACATGGTCGTCGGTAGCCTCCTGCCTCCCTGGAGGGGGCGCCGCACTCTGTCCAGGACTAGGGCCCGTTCGGAATGAACAGGGCAACCTGGCCTGTAGTAGACAAGCAGCGCCTCGTACTCCGGATCGGTGTAGCCCTCAGAGAAGAAAAAGCCTTCAGGGGGGTCGCACCCGTCCCTGTGCGGCTCCGTCTCCAACTCGGTCTGCGACGCGTCCTGCTCCCTCGGTGAGGACGGTGTCCTCGGTTCTGGGTGGTCCTCCATCCATTGCCGCGTTGTGCAGAGGCGACCTCCCCTGTAGTAGACTCCTCTCGCCAACGCCATGCCATTGGGACCGTCCCTGAAGTTCGTCGTGGCCATCCTGAAATAAAATCCTGAAAGAGAGAAGCGAGCACTGAGAAGTGCTCAGCTTAGACAAAGCTCCTTCGAAGATGTACTAACAAGTACAGCTGCCTGACTAGTACTGGGAAAGTACAGAGCGCCTGGCAAGGAGAGAGAGAGCGAGTGGGAGGAACACGTCCTTCCACTACGGCTGTCGAACTCGTCCTCGAATTCGTAGGTCGGTGGGCCTCCTTTTATACACGTTCGCATGGAAGTGTCTAGAACTCGGGTACTATCTACCCTTATAACTTCTATAATACTCGGTGGATTTTCTTGAAATCTTAAGAGATGATGTCCATTGTAAAGGCTTTTAAGATAGCAGTGTCAAAATAGCGATAAAGTAGCTCGAAATGTACTTTTGAGGATGAGCTGGAACATTACCATATATGGTAGCGGATAGCTGGCTTGCGGCGGCCACGTCACTCGCTGGGTACGTCACTGCGTTCGGCGGGCTGCCTACCTTCCATCTTGCGCGAAGTTCAACAAACATACTTCGGACTTCTCTCGTAGCGGTGTTCCCGGTACAATATAGGCTGTTAGTACGATGATGTCGCCACTCCCAGTTATACATTAATGACTGATAGATGCTATGAAATGATATTGGAGAGTGTTGCTGGAATGAAAGATGACAGGGAAAACCGGAGTGCCCGGAGAAAAACATGTCCCGCCTCCGCTTTGTCCAGCAAAAATCTCACATGGAGTGACCGGGATTTGAACCATGGTTACCAGCGGTAAGAGGCTGACGTGCTGCCGTCTGAGCCACGGAGGCTACATGAACCAGAGGAATGGCATGCTAAAGAAGAAAGTTTTTCCAACTCCCCAGCTATTTCCCGCCAATGTTCAGTCGGGCTGTTATACTCGGTACGCAGTAGTAATCCCATCTATCGGAGTTGAGCAGGACCATAAGAAACGAAGAACATCACAACAAACAATGGTCAATGTAAAGTTATTGTTGATCAGTAACAAACAATGGTCAATGTAAAGTTATTGTTGATCAGTGTTATGCGCTTTCTATATTGTAGGCCTTCTGAAATACCACTCTTATCACAGTCGGTACAGTAAAACTGAATGAAACATAAATGATCGGAAATTGTCTTGTCTCACTTTTGTTATGTAGTACTTTTCGATAGCACCAGTAACATAGGTACCGATATTTAAAAAAAAAATTTAGGCGTCTTCCCCTAAACTACCATTTCATCTCGGGCTAATAAAATTATTTACAGCCTAGACTGTAGTTTCTTATTCCCCGACTCTATATAGCGGTTTTCATTAAAGTCTGTTAACCCATTTTCTCGTGGCTAGGCGGTGATATGGACTTAGCAACAAAACTACAAATTCATTAATATCTGTGTTATCAGAGCCGGTACGGTAAAAATGTATAAGACATAATTGACATACATACATAATCATTATAGACTGTTATGCCTTTCAGCGTTCAGTCTGCAAGCCTCTGAGAATTTACTAAACGTCGCCACAATCCTCGATTTGCAACTAGTGTTGTGGCCTCATTTAGTTCTATACCTCTTATCTTTAAATCGTTAGAAACCGAGTCTAACCATCGTCGTCTTGGTCTCCCTCTACTTCTCTTACCCTCCATAACAGAGTCCATTATTCTCCTAGGTAACCTATCCTCCTCCATTCGCCTCACATGACCCCACCACCGAAGCCAGTTTATGCGTACAGCATCATCCATCGAGTTCATTCCTAAATTAGCCTTTATCTCCTCATTCTGAATACCCTCCTGCCATTGTTCCCACCTGTTTGTACCAGCAATCATTCTTGCTACTTTCATGTCTGTTACTTCCAACTTATGAATAAGATATCCTGAGTCCACCCAGCTTTCGCTCCTGTAAAGCAAAGTTGGTCTGAAAACAGACCGATGTAAAGATAGTTTCGTCTGGGAGCTGACTTCCTTCTTACAGAATACTGCTGATCGCAACTGCGAGCTCACTGCATTAGTTTTACTACACCTTGATTCAATCTCACTTACTGTATTACCATCCTGGGAGAACACACAACCTAAATACTTGAAATTATTGACCTGTTCTAGCTTTGTATCACCAATCTGACATTCAATTCTGTTGAATTTCTTACCTACTGACATCAATTTAGTCTTCGAGAGGCTAATTTTCATACCATACTCATTGCACCTATTTCCAAGTTCCAAGATATTAGACTGCAGGCTTTCGGCACAGTCTGCCATTAAGACCAAGTCATCAGCATAGGCCAAACTGCTTACTATATTTCTACCTAACTGAATCCCTCCCTGCCATTTTATACCTTTCAGCAGATGATCCATGTAAACTAAAACAGCAAAGGTGAAAGAATACAGCCTTGTCTAACTCCTGTAAGTACCCTGAACCAAGAACTCATTCTACCATCAATTCTCACTGAAGCCCAATTGTCAACATAAATACCTTTGATTGATTTTAATAATTACCTTTAATTCCATAGTCCCCCAGTATGGCGAACATCTTTTCTCTCGGTACCCTGTCATATGCTTTCTCTAGATCTACGAAACATAAACACAACTGCCTATTCCTCTCGTAGCATTTTTCAATTACCTGGCGCATACTGAAAATCTGATCCTGACAGCCTCTCTGTGGTCTGAAACCACACTGGTTTTCATCCAACTTCCTCTCAACAATTGATCACACCCTCCCTTCCAAGATGCCAGTGAATACTTTGCCTGGTATACTAATCAATGAGATACCTCGATAGTTGTTGCAATCCTTCCTGTTTCCTTGCTTATAGATAGGTGCAATTACTGCTTTTGTCCAATCTGAAGGTACCTTACCAACACTCCATGCTAATTTTACTACTCTATGAAGCCATTTCATCCCTGCCTTCCCACTACACTTCACCATTTCAGGTCTAATTTCATCTATTCCTGCTGCCTTATGACAATGGAGTTTATTTACTATCCTTTCCACTTCCTCAAGCATAATTTCACCAACATCATTTTCCTCCCCATGAGCTTGGCTGTTTGCAACACCACCATGATGATTTCCTTTTACATTGAGATGTTCAAAATATTCCCTCCACCTCTCCAGTGATTCCCTGGGATCTATTATGAGTTCACCTGAATTACTCAAAACACTGTTCATTTCCTTTTTCCCCTCCCTTCCTAAGATTCTTTATTACTGTCCAGAAAGGTTTCCCTGCTGCTTGACCTAGCCTTTCCAGGTTATTACCAAAATCTTCCCATGACTTCTTTTCGGATTCAACAACTATTTGTTTCGCTCTGTTTCTTTCATCTACGTACCAATCCCTGTCTGCCTCGGCACTTGTTTGGAGCCATTTCTGATAGGCCTTCTTTTTACGTTTACAGGCTGCTCTCACTTCATCATTCCACCAAGATGTTCGCCTTTTCTCATCTTTACACACAGTTGTTCCTAGGCATTCCCTTGCTGTTTCTACTACAGCATCCCTGTATGCCACCCATTCACTTTCTATATCCTGAACCTGCTTACTTCTACTGCTCGAAACTTCTCACTAATCATATCCATGTATTTCTGTCTAATTTCCTCGTTGTGGAGATTTTCTACCCTTATTCGTTTGCAGACAGATTTCACTTTCTCTACCCTAGGCCTAGAGATACTTAGTTCACTAGAGATCAGATAGTGGTCTGTATCATCGAAAAATCTGCGAAAAACTCGTACATTCCTAACAGATTTCCTGAATTCAAAGTCTGTTAAGATATAGTCTATTATGGATCTGGTACCCCTAGCCTCCCATGTGTAGCGGTGAATAGCCTTATGCCTGAAGAATGTATTCGTAACAGCTAAACCCATACTAGCACAGAAGTCCAGCAAACGCTTCCCATTCCCATTAGCTTCCACATCTTCCCCACATTTACCAATCACCCTTTCGTATCCTTTAGTTCTATTCCCAACTCTCGCATTGAAATCGCCCATTAGCACTATTCTATCCTTGCTGTTGACCCTGACCACGATGTCACTCAATGCTTCATAAAACTTCATAAGCCGACCAATCAATGGATTGAATGACATAATTGATTGGAAATTTAATTTATATAACTTTAGTTATATAGTATTTATCGATAGGACCGCTAATAATATAAATATTCGAGAATTAAATTTAAAGCCTTCCCCTAAACTACCATTTCACTCGGCGTGAATAAAATTATTTATAGCCTAGATTGTAGCGGCTCATCCCCCAACTTTACATACTGAGTTTCATTAAATTCTCTTCAGCCGTTTTCTCGTGATGCGTGTACATACATACATACAAACATACATACAGACAGACAGACAGAAATTACGGAAGAGTAAAAAGTACATTTTCTTGTTACTATGGACATGATCGATACAGAAATACCATTCTTTTCAAATTCTGAGCAATGTACAGACAAAACTCTTATTTTATATATATAGATATTCTGTATCCCAGTCTTGCGAGAGAAACTAACAATTTGCTTTACGTCGCACCGACACATATAGGTTTTATGGGGACGGTGCGATAGGAAAGGCCTATGAGTGCGAAGGAATCAGCCGTGGCCTTACTTAAGTTACAGCGCCAGCATTTGCTTGGTGTGAAGAATGGGAAACCACGGGAAACCATTTTCAGGGCTGCCAACAGTGGGGTTCAAATCCACTATCTCCCGGATGCAAGCTCACAGCTGCGTGACCTTAACCGCGAGGGATACTAATAGGACAAGGTAAACCCTACCTAGCCTATGTTGTGATGTGTTATTTTTCTTTACCAACTAACAAAATATCTATACCCATACCCGTTACATTCTATATTTATTTTCATTTTTTTCTATTCTTCTTTGTTTAGGCCTATAATGGACTACATGGTTATTAACTCTGGTGAGCTTTTTTCTTCTTTTGAGCACAGTATTCCTTCATTTTAGTGCTTTGGATGTCTTTTCTTTCTTGAGTCCATTTCACTCCTACTCCTGAACGCAGTAACTGTTTGTGACTGGAGAGAGTCAGATGTCTTGTTTAACTTTCTGAGCTTATCTCAGTTGTTAATGTCAATATGAATGATGTTTATGTATTGTAGGTCTTTTCGAACTAAATTCATCCATTTGGCATTTATTGCTTTCCCTCTAGATACAGTGTTGAAGATTCTTGAAGTCAGTCTCTGGCTGTCAAGCCTGACTATGTGACCCCAGAACATTAGTCTTCTCTTCCTCATAGCTGTTGTAATGCTCTCTATTTTACTGTACAGTTCCTTGTGCCTGATTCTGTACTCATCCCTTGCTTTAATGGGACCCATAATCCTTCCGAGCATCTTATTTATTTATTAGTGCCTTTTTCTACAGTGGTGAAGTTAAGGCTCGAGGCCCCCTATTACACTTAATCACATACTAATCAAAATCTTAAATAAAATACTGAGATACTTAAAATAGTTAATACTACATAAATTAATTGAATTGAAAATAAATTTAAACAAATTACTAAATTAATATTAAAAACTCTTAAATATGACTAATCCTCAGGCATGCACACATTCATACTTCAACGATTCAGTCAGCTGTCCTCAGCAGGTGACCTTAAATCATGATAAAGAGCTAGTTTCTCTGACCTGAGCTGGGAGGGAACTCCATAATCTGGCGCCGGTCACCACAAATGATCTATTAATTACATTTGTGCGGTGCAATGGAATAGAAAGAAAGGATCTAGAACATGTATTTAAGTTGTGAAATGATGATAAAAAGATGGATTTCGAAGAAATATACAGTGGCTGACTTTCAGCTAACACTCTAAATACCATCATTAAAGTGTGTAGCCTGCCGATGTTTTTATCAGGCTTCAGCCATGAGACAGCCCGATAGTATGGGGTGATATGGACATTGTACACGATATTGTAAATAAATCACAGGCAGGAATTCAGTCCTCGTTGAAGTTTTAAGTGTTTCTTCTCTCGTTATGTCAATTAAAACATCACAATAATCAAGAATAGGGAGAATGAGTGTCTGTATTAGTTTGGCCTTTAGCTCAAATGAGGAAATACATCCCTCTGCCATTTAAGAGGGTGAAGCACCCCAAAAATCTTTTTACTTATTTATTTTGTGTGATCAGACCAATCAAGTGTTTCATTCATAATTACGCCAAGATTTTTAACCGTTCTACTGTAGGGAATAATGTTACCATTCAGTAGGGTAGGCGGGATTGTGACATTGTTTGAGCAGCTCAGTAATTTTCGTCATCTAATTATGATTGCCTAAGATTTTATGGAGTTTAGTATAAGAGAATTTCATTGTGCATATATACTGAGTTGTCTTGCAGTGTCGATATATTTGAAGATCGTCAGCATAGAGGTGGTGTGCATTATTTCCTGTCACAGATGGTATGTCATTGATATAAATACAGAAAAGTAAGGGCCCTAGAATACTGCCCTGTGGGGCACCACTAAGTTTCATTTTCCATTTAGAGGCTTTGTCATTTACTGTTACATGCTGTCGATGATTACCCAAATAAGAACTAAAAAACTTAAGCGCAGCCAGGTTGAAATTTTGCAGTTCTATTTTCTTTACCATACTTGCAATTTCTATAGTGTCGAAGATGCTACTGAAGTCAAGAAGGATAAGTATAGTGAGCAGTCGTTTGTCCATAGCGTTTCTAAGGTCTTCAGTAACCTTTAAAAGTGCTGTCATGGCACAGTGACCCTTCTTAAATCCAGCTTGCAAAGGGTCCAAAAGAGTACTTTTATTTAGATATTCCAGAACTTGCCCGTATAATAAACGTTCAAAGGCGCAGTGAGTATGGACACAGGACGATAGTCAGAGGGTGATTGTGGGTCTAAACTCTTGGGTACTGGTATAATATTGGCTGTTTTCCAGACAGTATGGAAAGTTCCGTTTGGTAAACAGTAGCTCAGCATGTGCATCAGTATAAGCAGGACAGCACCCATAATGTTATGTATAAAAGTAATACGAATATCATCTACACCTGTAGCCTTTGATTTAATCGAGTACAAAGCCTTTTAAACCTGATTTTCTGTGACACTGAAATGTGAATGGTGGATTGGCTAGAGGGGAGGGTGGTGAGTCAGTGCATTTAATTGGGGTAGGTTGAATATTTATTCTACTAAAGTAATCGTTCAGTTCATCAAGTGGAATGTTAGGAGTTACAGCTTATAAATCTCATATTTTATCCCGTATTGGCTCAACACAACTAAGGTTAAGTTATAAGTAGGTTCCCACCTTCCAATACATATCAATTTCTATATAATAGTTTTATTAGTTACATAATATAAACCAGCTTAATCTCTAGGACATGTTTCGTTCCGATTATGGAACATCTTCAGCTAAAAGATTTGACAAAATGGCAAGACAATTAAAACACATTGATAGTTATGATACAATAGCTAAAAGACTTGACAAAATTGATAGTTATGATACAATAGCTAAAAGACTTGACAAAATGGCATGAAAATTAAAACACATTTGATAGTTATGATCATAAAATGTTCATTCGTGTTGGTTAAAAATTTCAACAAGTCAGTGTCCAAGTGACGAAGTAAAATCGGCGATAAGGTTCTTTTTTATTAACGTATAGTTATTGGGGGAAATTGTGCCAATTCTTATATCGGACAAACAGGCCGTAATTTCTTAGTAAGATGTCAAGAACATATTAATGCTGAAAAACATAGGAAGTCCTCGGCCATGAGTCCTCATATGACCGAATATAAACACAGTTTTACATCGATAGAAAGGGACTTGACCATTCTACGAACGTTAAACAAAGGCAAATTAATGAATATTCTTGAAAATATTTATATTGAGATTGATCAGAAGAGAAATCCCAGCCAGAATATTAACGAAATCACGGAAAATATCAATATATTATTAGAAGAGGCTACCAAATTTAACTCATCTAGAAAAACCATCAAAAAAGATCCCAAAAAACAACCAACACACCTCCTTCCAATTAGCTCCACCCTACACAATATTCTCCTACTTTTCCTTCCGTTTCCCCTAGCCTATCACAGCGCCACTCCTCAGTTAGCTCCACCCTACACAACATTTCACCCGCTTTCCTCACTTCACCTACCTCTCCTTCCGATATTCCCCGCCCACCGCAAGTGCCTCACATACGTACACAGAACTCGGTCAGTTAATGACACAGCATAAGGGAGGACGTCAAATATGACACGATCGACTATAAGGTAATCAACTCCATTATCCTTTATTCTCAGGAACATACATTTTTACAAGGTTTTCTCCTTAAAATATCCTCATTTTAATAGTCCAACCGCAACTCAACTTCAACTATGCTTGTTTTATCAAGAGTTCCCCCGATAACTATACGTTACGAAAATCTTGTATATCTCTAATTTTATCTTCAAGATTAACAAATATACACGTCCCCAACATAAAGAAGAACCTTACGCCAATTTTACTTCATCGCTTGGACACTGACTTGTTGAATTTTTTTTTTTTTTTGCTAGGGGCTTTACGTCGCACCGACACAGATAGGTCTTATGGCGACGATGGGATAGGAAAGGCTTAGGAGTTGGAAGGAAGCGGCCGTGGCCTTAATTAAGGTACAGCCCCAGCATTTGCCTGGTGTGAAAATGGGAAGCCACGGAAAACCATTTTCAGGGCTGCCGATAGTGGGATTCGAACCTACTATCTCCCGGATGCAAGCTCACAGCCGCGCGCCTCTACGCGCACGCCCAACTCGCCCGGTGTGTTGAAATTTTTAACCAATATGAATGAACATTTTATTTTATCATCATAACTATCATATGTGTCTTAATTTTCGTGCCATTTTGTCAAATCTTTTAGCTATTGTATCATCATAACTATCAATGTGTTTTAATTGTCTAATCTAAGTTGGTCCCATTCACGATTAGAATTTAAGTTGTTAGCTAAATTCCGGAAATATGTACATTTTTTATTTCTAACTGCTTTATGCGATATCTTAAGATGCGGTAAGATTCAAAGTCTTTATCATCGAGGGCTTGTTTATAATGTCAAAATAATGAGTCACGGTGGGCCATCACTCTCTTGGTTTCATCATCTAGCCATGGACAAGAAGGGCGAGAAACCTTTATTTGACGTGTGTGTGTATTTCTTTGTCGCATTACTTGTATAAAATGTCACTTCTTTATACCATATCACATGACCATTGTCCAACTCCATGGCTAAATGGTTAACGTGGTGTCCTTTGGCCACAGGGGTCCCGGGTTCGATTCCTGGCAGGGTCATGAATTCTAACCATAATTGGTTAATTTCGCTGGCATGGGGGCTGGGTGTATGTGTCGTCTTCATCATCATTTCATCCTCATCACGACGCGCAGGTCGCCTACAGGTGTCAAATCAAAAGACCTGCATCTGGCGAGCCGAACTTGTCCTCGGACACTCCCGGCACTAAACACCATACGCCTTTCTTTTTTTTTCTTTTTTTAACATGACCATTATTATAATAAAATAACCATATTTATTCAAAACCAGAATATTGCATCTTTACTCAAACTGTTTATTCTTGCATTCATTTCACTTGTACCCGGAATATATGTTGGGATGGGAGTAACAGAGGTTGGCGGGGGGGGGGGTTATCATCCAAGGAGTCCAGACACCCCAGGAGTTTTAACGAATGTACTTTACTATCAGCTTCCAGAGTCTGACTCATTGACTGAATGATCAGTGTTGAGGCCTTCGGTTCAGAGGGCCCCTGGTTCGATTTCCGGCCAGGTCGGGGATTTTAATCATGTCTGATTAATTCTTCTGGCTCGGAGACTGGATGTTTGTCCCAACACTTTCCTCTTCATATTCAGACAACAAACTACACTACCAACCACAAAAGAAACACACAACAGTGATTACATCCCTCCGTATAGGATTGGCGTCGAGAAAGGCATCCGGCCGTAAAACAGGGCCAAATCCACATGTGCGACACAGTTACATAAAGCGGTGTGGGAAAAGCGGAGGAAGAAGAAGAAGATTACTATTAGCTTCCGGTATCTGCACAAATACACCACTCTTACTTGGATCCATGGACACTCATTTCCGTTTTAGGTATTCTATACCACCTAAACTCTGGAAGTTTGGACACCTATCAAATTAAAATTCTGAATGAAGAACTACTTTAATGGCTCCCCCCAAGCTGAAATCCTGGCTACGCTACTGTGCAAGATAAATTAAAAGAAGTGGTTCCTGAGGCTGTATTTACCCACTGCTACATGCACAAACTTAATTTAATTACTTCTCAATCCATGTCATGCGCGAAAGAATGCTGTATGTTCTTCGCAACAATGGGTGGTTTTGCAACATTTTTTAGCAGTTCTTCTAAGAGACCTAACCTGCTGGACAGTGTCTTCAAGAAAAGGTTTCCTAAGCTAGCTCCAACAAGGTGGAACTATTCCAGCCGATTAGTACAGACCATTTTACCATTTCAAGCCTGAACGACACTATTGGGATTAGACATTCCTGAGTGTTTAAAAGAATTCAAGAATTTTATTTTAACTAATCTATTTGAAAGTGTACAGAACTGTCAATTTTCTTGTTCACAGCCAAGCTGTTATTTTATATACTGTGTAATAACTGATCTTCAATTACAATATAATTTTATGTAAATTAGTTTTAAGACCATAATTAAGTACAAATAACTTATAAAGATTAAAGTCAGGATCCTGAACTAACCTTGAGACATTATAATGGCTGATGATGCCTGGTAGACGGGCAAAACGTGTACCAAATATAGAATTTATAATAAGGATGAAGTCCTAATTATAAATGTATTTTATGTATTGAATAGGTGAACTTACAAATAAACACTTGTATTTTAACATTTATAGTACAGACCATCACAGAATACCGTGCTCCTCTCCAAGAACTTTATGAAAGTATTTTGGTGGAAACTGGGATAACATTACAATCAATGAGGCAAGCGGGTTTCTTGCTAAGTTAATGGAATTTCAGTCCAATTTTCTTCAGAATATTTTTAATGAAATGTTTTCATTGGCTGATGTCACATATAGGCCTATCATCCTTCAATCTAAGACCCTAGACATTGCATTTTGCACCAGCGAAGTGAATTCACTAGAAACTAAAGCATCAGAATAATGCAAAACAGTGGATTTGCTAATATCTGGGACAAAACAGAAGAGACATGATCCACCAATGAAAAGAAGAAAGGAAGAAACTTCATTTTTGGTTAAAGGTGAGTATAGGAGGGTTTACCTGGAAATACATGATATTATTATAGCACAGTTAAAATATTGCTTCTGTTCATTAGGAGATTTGTCCTTCACTGAAGTACTTGAGTGATTTTTTTTTTTTTTCCTGGCAATTTTTCTAAAGATCAATTCAGTAAATTGATTGAAGTCTATGGGAAATATTTTGATATAGTATGACTTAAATCCGAATTGAGGGCAGTGTTCAATTCTGAACAGTTCAAAGATAAGACTGTGGCCCAAATCCAGAAATTCCTATTGACCAATGGTCTTCACAGCAGTCTACTCGAGCATTATAAGTCAGAGTCGTCTTTCTGCATCAGAAATGATGTCTATAGAAAAGGATCTTCTTGTTGAAGTGAAATCACGCAAGGACTTCTGTAGTGACATCACCAACGAATTCTGCAAAAAGAATCACAGGGTGGAGTTCACCTACATGTAATTAGGTGAGCTAAATTGGAATTTACTTACTGTACTACATTGTGCTACTGCATGGTTACTAGTTGCATGCCTCGGTGGTGAATCCAGGATACGCCACTGTACTGTACCTTCAAGAATGGAGACCATGAGCAGTCTTCATAGAAACGTATGTTGTATTAAATGGTATATGCCAGACAATATAATGTATGAATGTTGGGTATACAGTCCGAAGGCTGGTTTGATCCTCTGCAGCTTCACGAACAGCTGTCATAGATAGCCTAGGTGTCACTGAAGAGGCATACTAGGGAAATAAGGAGTGAGGTAGTTTCCCGTTGCTTTCCTCACTGGGCCAGAAGTTGCTATTACATATCAGTCTGCCAAGCCCACTGAAATGCATGCACCAACTGACACTATGAGCGATATTTTCACACCATTCATAACAGGGACTGGCTGCATAAGGAATGGTATTACTAGCATCGCTCATACATCAGTCACTTTCATAATGTCAAAGCCAAGGAGGAGACTGTGACTGGTCAATGAAAGTAACAAATTTATTCTAGCCCATGCCAGAAAACACAGTGCAGTGTAAACACTACATCTCACCAGCAAAGGCATGACAATATAATATCAGGCATAATTGATTAAATTAAATAATTAAATAAAATGAAATATTTCTTGCTTTAGTTAAACTTTTCCCCCAGAATATACAGGGTTAACTTGTAATAACTAAATACATACATTAGCATCCCTAGTTTTGTTTGCTAGTATAGCAATATTTATGAAATTCTGTCGATATTATTGGTACCCATTGTAAAATGCATCATAAAACTTCAAACACTAAAGTTCTTTGCTTCATCGCAAAAGAAAACTTAAAACCTATTTCTTAAAAAATATTTCGTAGGATTCTTAAGAGTAAAAAAGTCATCAAAGAATTTCTTCAGAATTGAAAAGCCTAACTAAACTGCAAGATTAATGTGAAACAACATGTATTATACTTAAGTCATAGCATACTGAAAGAGGAAGCGAGTGCTCTCTCGTAATTAACAGACTGTGGCGGCAGACTGCGCTAGTGTAACTATGGGTGAACAGTGCTGCTCATGTTAATACAATAAGCGGGCATGGCACTATACAGAACACACACAAAATAAATTCTCTAAGACTTCCAGTTGCCAGATTGATCTTTGAATTATTCCCTTTCATGTACCATGTGTGTACAGTCTAGGAATATTTCAGTAGAAAAAGCTGGTAAACACACTAATTTAATGGCTTAATGTTATCCTCTGAAAAGATTTGAACATCAGTAATTCTGAAATGACTTGCAGAGTATTGAGATATAGTTGAAACTATTATGCATTTCACATTATCTAAGACATATACAAAAAGTTTTAACTCGCCCTCAAAAGCGTTAGTTGTCCGAAACTTTGGAAAACTTTCGGGATGATTTCGCTGATTTGGACGATAGCAGCTCTTTCCTTATTTCCTTCAAACGGAAGAAGAATCGGCACTTAATGTAATGAAACACTAATTTTCCCACAAGGTCATATTTGTGATTACTGCTGCGTCCAAAGTCTGTGGGTTGGACAACTATAGAGTCTATGCTGTCCAAACATGCAAAAAATATATCACCTCATAAATTTTGTTCTGATCACAATTTTTCTGAGATGACCTCTTTTACTTGCAATAGCAACCTAAACACACACGGTGAAGGATATGTCAAGTATCGCAAGCCTTTCTTCGTGTCATAATCTTTAATGAGGGTAAATGTTGCCAGTGGAAGCTCAGGTGGCTTTCACTACGAAGAGTGTGAGCAGTCAACATATTTGTCACTTTTTCTTACTATGTAGCCTGCCAAATGAAACACTAAATTCTGTTTTGTGGGGTTTCCCTCGTAAGGAAGAGGGATTTCATTTTCTCAGTCCGTGACTACTATTTTTTCTTTAATTTTGACCTCTGCTGAATCTTTAATTTTTTTACTCCTACGTTCACTTTCTTTAGCCACTTCACGGGTATGACTAACAAATGAAGTGAGGGGGGAATCTATTACTGACTCGCAATATGCGGTCAAATTTAAGGCGAGTTTGGCAGGTATATATACAGACATGTGTAAATGTAGAAAACTCCACAGTGTAAGGGTGATCGTCACAACTAAGGGATCGTAAAATACTGAAATTGCGCTCCAAATGATCTTGATTAAGAGGCGGTCGGAGCTGGAACGGCCGGCCACCAGCTCAGTAGTTGTTGTAACATGGGTCAAAAGTTTGTAAGAGTTTTTGTAAGGAAACGGAACAAGGTAAAATTATTTTGTTTTTATAGCGCACGGTAGTCTGTGATACACTTTTCATTAGTGTAAAAGCAATTCAAAAAGAAATGCAAATATAGTTATAAAATGGTAGTTAAAATAATGAATCTCCATATAAAATTGAGCTCTGAACCGCGGTTTTCCTAAACTTGTTTTAAGTCAAGATGGTGTTCAAATTAGAAGCAAACTATACCATAGGGAAGTTTATTTTTTTCTCTAAGGCTACTTTAACATACTTTAAAATTAGGGATTCTTTGTATATTTAATTGTGATTTTAATAAAGCTCTGCTTATTGACTTACGAGTGTCGGCCGAATTCTAGTGCTGGTAATTCAGCCAGATTCCGTCAGATGCCGCAGCATCACAAAGTCTTGTCCTTGAAGAGGGATGATGACAGATTAGCTCTTACCCATGCAGGGATGTGGTGAGCGAGATCTTCAGCTGCTATCAGTCGCTTCCTCACCCTTGCTTCATAACAAGAGGCAGTGGACACGCTGACAATACTTTGTTACTCGCTAGTTGTGGTATGACCTTTCAATAGTACCTTATATTTTGTCGTGTTTTATTATACTGTGGTACTGTGATTAGTGGATTTTTTTAAATCGGTGTGGTTGAGGCTGTGTAGTGTTTTTTTTTATTGTTATGGGTTTAACACTGACTAAAAAAGAATTATTGCTGTCCACCAAGAGGAAAAAAAAGAAGACTACCAGAGCAGCTACGCAAGTACATCGAAAACAAAAAGTAAGTTGTAATTCAATATCTTTATTGCGTTATAGTCCAGCAGTCAGGTACTTTCTACCTGGAAAGTATTCCTAAGTTAATAATATTTTGATATGTTGTTAGTGGGTACTCTGTCTAGCAGAATCTGAGTTTTTGACCTCGAGAAACCTGTGCTAACTCACAGGGAGCCGAAAGACCTCAAAATTTTCGGATTTTTTCATGTTATCGCTTATAACTTTTAAACCATACATTTTTAGCGGAAAACACCTATTTACAAAATTGAAAAGTATTATTTTTCCTTCACATGTCACTGGTCAAAGTTATCTTTTGACCCAACAGTTACCGAGATACAGTGGTTCAAATATACAACAAATTTCTCAAATTATCAAAAACAGCAGAAAAATGCAAGTTTTTGCCTTATATATTTCATTTTTCAACATTTTTACATAAATTGTGTTAAGTACCCTTTAATTATAACACAAAAACATCAAGGAGCCTGCACGTCTCGCATATGCAACTCCCTTTCCCCTCATGATACCATACTTACACTCTCTCCTTCCATTCCAAAAACATTTAAATTCTACACTCACAGCAGACTTGATGTGGTTTGGGGAGTACGGGTGGAAGGTCTGCTCAGCAGGTGCCTCACGTTAGAAAATAATAATAATAATAATAATAATAACTCTATGGATATAAGGAGAATCGCCATACAGTGACATATGAACAGGCCACGATATCGGAAAAAGAGCGTTAGCCTGCTTGGCTGAGATGGTTGAGCATAAATTACAATAAACACTGGACATAATTGAGCATTTACTGTAAGACGGAAATACTTAAAATGAAAGGGGCCTACCATAAGTGTTTTTCGCTTAAAGCGCATGGTATATAAAGGCGCGTCCAGACTTGTAACAGAACATCGTAACGCAATTACGTCGCGCTCCTGTCTGGATGGTACTGCGTAACCTCGTCGTGCAACCTTGGCCCGCAACATGAACGATACGGAACGAGGTTCGCTGTGTTCCACTGCTTGTCGGTTTTCCCGCGTCACATCAAAGAGCTGCACGCGCGGAAGTTACAGCAAGCTTGGACGTACACAGGACCTCGGCGCGTAACACGCATTCGCCACTGTCTGCTTGATCAGTGAAAATGGTGTGGACCAAGCAAAACACACTGCATTTTATTGAAATGTATAGAGCTAAGGAAATGCTGTGGCTAGCTAGCCATCCCAGGCATTTCAACAAAATTTTAAGGAATGACGCATGGGAGGAGCAAGCGATGGAACTGAACACAATGGCCGAGGAATGCCGGAAGAAAATGACGTCCTTGCTTTCTTCACTCCGAAGGGTGAAAGGCAAAATAAAGAAGAGCATGGGAACAGGATCAGGTGTGTATAAATAAAACTATGTAATATTACTTATAAAACATGGCATCAGACTTAAAATGCTACGGCGCATTAAGATTTCCGCTTTAAACAGTGTGTACAGTACTATATTACGATGTTTGAATATATGCATTTTTCATTTTCAGCAACTGACGAGGTGTATCAGAGCACATGGTTTGTTTTTAAGAGTCTGCAGTTCCTATGGGGCAAAGACAAGCCGCGAGATGGTTGAAGCACTTTAGGTACATTGTTTCTGCAAAGTAAACAGGTAATAAATGAAGAGTTAAAATTTTTAAAGTGAAACTAGTAACACATTTATTTTCCTGTTTTTGATTCTTCAACACACACAAAAACAATTTTTCAAAAAGGTTTCTTTTAAAAGACTTTCTAATTACGTTATGTTCTTGATAACACTATGCAAGTTCATAATTGATTGCATCTGTGTTCATTTTTTTGGGTCAGTTGTTATCAGTAAGCAAGAATGGTAGAGGCTAATGTGAATCACCGTGTATATTTAATGGTTGTTTGTTCACTGCACACCTGAACGTGTAAATCTACATAATAATAATAATAATAATAATAATAAAAGTATAATTAAAGTAGAAGTAGTAATGTATATCTTAAATATGTATGTGTAGCCTATACATGATATTTCTTTATATAGATGCCAGCACCAGACAGTGAACAAGAACAAGAAGATACACAACATGTGGAAGGCACCACAGGAACTATATCGTGCCCCCCGCAGCCTGTTTCCCATAAACGGAAAAGACGAGTTGAGTATGAGAGACTAGAGAAGGCATTTGAAATACTGGTGGCATCTGCAAGCAAACATCAAGAAGAGGACAAATGCCAGATCTTCGGGAACTTGGTTGTCAAAAGGATGCAGAAATATTTACCAATAACTCGAGCCAAAATTGAACAGGCTATGATGGACATTTTACTTCGTGCAGACCGGGGACAGTATGACCACTTTCCCCATCCACTCCCTTCTCCGGTTCACTCTACATATTCCCAATATCCCCATCATGCTGCACAGCATAATGCTCATCAGCTACCGAACCCTTCACATTTTCAAGGTTACACCATTTCAAGACCCACTCCTTCAGCTTCCTTATCTTCACCGAATTTAATATTTAGAAATTTCATGATCCGTATTGAAGTGGGATTACAATATTTAAAAATTAAGAGGGTTCCTCCTATTCAATACAAAGATATTTATTAATGTGAAAGAATCACATATCGTTCAAATGAGGTACTAGTTTCGGCACCAGATATTTGCCATCATCAGCCACACCGAATACTACTACTACTACTACTACTACTACTACTACTACTACTACTACTACTACTACTACTACTACTACTACTACACCCAATTCTCCTCACCCCAACTCCAATCTGTCCACTGAGTCAAATACAGTAAGCAATTCCCACGATGTGGATATGGATTTTCAGGACTTGATTAGAATTACAAAGTAGTGTTTCTGTGCTGAATAAGCAATTAAAATAAATAATGTTTGATGATTGTAACATAGAATATCCCAGCAATAAATTCCTTACTTACGTTTATATTTTCTTTCAGTGCTTCAATCAGAGCTTGACACACTTCTGGTACGATAACACTAATCGACTGTTTGGATATTTTGAAAAGATACTGCAGACTAGTGTATGAATCATCGGTTGCTAGAAATCGTACTGTCACTGCCAGTCTCTCTTGCACCGAGATAGCCTCTCTGAATGTGGTATCCTTCTTAGCAACTTTAGGCCCTATCAAATTGATGAGGTAGGTATTCAAAGTCTGTAGGTGACATTCTAGTAAAATTTTTATAATGCCCACTAACTGTCTGAAACTTCATGTGAGCCAGCAAATTTGAACCACGTGTAGTTCTACGTGAATATAGCCGAGTTTGCCACCATCGCCTATGTTTCCTTTTGGTTGCATAAATGCAAATAAATAAAAGCTGCTGCAGCTAAGTCCATCTTTCAAAGCTGCACTGGCGGAACGCTAGTAGGTTATGCGTTACGATCTGCGGCGCGGGATAGAAAAGTTTACCTCGCAACCGCGGTGCGTAACATTGCCCCGTTTAACCTTGGCGCGCGACGTGGTTATGTCGCAGAGTTAGGCACGCATGTCTGTACCCGCCTTAAGTTATAAGTGGAAACATGAAAAAACTCCAAAAATTTCAAGGTTCTTCGGTTCCCCTTGAGTTAGCACAGGGTCCTCGAGGTCGAAAACTCAGATTCTACTACACAGAGTACCCACTAACAACATATCAAAGTATCATTAACATCAGAATACTTTCCAGGTACACCCCTTCTTTTAGTACCTGACTGCTGGACTATTAGGTCTAGGTCCTAGGTTGTTGTCAAATTCTACATGTAGAAGTAGACATACTTCTTAAAATCATATACGGTAATAGAATTATTAATACATTTTAAAACTCTTAATGTAGAGGTATAATCAATGACTGCCTAACCCTAAAATATCAAGCAAATAATATAATTGATTATTATGAAGTGTAGGCTGTTGAATTTTGGTGTTGTCTGGCGTTTGGCTGTATTTGTTTTAAATTCAGCGTACGTTTGGGGGGGGGGGGGGGAGTGTTGTACTCATTGAATTAACAATGGTCGAGTTAACTATTTATTACAATACTGATAATTTCTCTCTTTTCAGGACACAAAACATCTCTCCTAAAATTAATAATAATGATGAAGTTAATAACCAGAACCAAGAAGTAATCAAGCCTACTCTAATTGGACGAAGAATTGTTAACATGGGAGACGTGTTCGATCGGGTAAAAGACTTAGATAATCACAGTCCATGTGGGTGTTCTTTTAAAGACACGTCATTTTTGAGAGCAAAGAGAACTGGACTTAAATGTGGTTTGATTTTTAAGTGTGATATGTGCAATCATACAGAAACGATCTGGTCAGAAAAAAACAGAAGTGATGAAATGGACGTTAATACTGGTGCAGTCAGTGGCTCCATTACAACGGGCAGTGGACACGCCCACCTCGAAGAACTTTTGTCATCGACGAACATTCCATCGATGACTGATAAAACCTTTAGACGGTATGAAGAAGTTCTATCCGATAAATGGCACGTGACAGCTGAATGTGAAATAAAGAAAGCTGCTGAGGAAGAATCAAAACTGGCATCAGAACGTGGAGATGTTAACAAGGATGGGACTCCATTGATTACGGTCATTGCCAATGGTAGCTGGTGCAAGAGGTCGTACCGGACCAACTACTCATCACCCTCTGGAGTGGTAAGTTATAATTTTAAATAAAGATTTTTTTTAATTTATTTCAGGCTGCGATAGTCGGCCTTGTTACAAGGAAGGTCCTGTATGTCGGTATCAAGAACAAATATTGCACGCCTTGCGCCCGAGCCAATACAGCTGGGATGGAACCAAAACTTCACACATGCTACAAGAACTGGAGTCAAGGCCAGAGCTCTTCAAGTATGGAGCCTGTTATTACAGAGGGTTTCCTGCGAAGCAAAGAGATGTACGGTGTATGATATGCTCGTCTTATTGCTGATGGTGATAGTAGGTTATATAAGAAAATTTTAGAAAGTAGGCCTTACAAGTCACTTACAGTAGAGAAAATTGAATGCAAAAATCACTTATTGAGAAATTTTTCAAATAAGGTCTATAAGGTGTGGCTGAGGAAAAAGATTGGTGATAGTATTTTGTGCTGTAGAACAGCTGTCACAAAGGCAGTAGGATTTAGGAAGAAACAAAATGGAGATCCAAACAAACAAATCAACGAGCTGCGACTTGATATTTTAAATATCCAAAGTCACATCTTTGGAGAACACAGAATGTGCCATACGGGGATACTTTTGCGAGTTGCAACCAGTCCCTTCCTCTGATGAAAAAAATGTAGTACCTAATTTGCATACGACCGGCCTCTACCATCAGATATCGGATGCTGTGAGGGACTTGAGCAGGCACGGCAAGAGCCTGCTTGAAGATGTCACCAGCAATACAGTCGAACACTACAACTCATTAGTTGCAAAGTTTATTGGTGGCAAAAGAATACACTTTGCTCTCAAGGGTTCATATGAAGCGAGGTGCTCTGCAGCTGTCGTACAGCATAACTCAGGCAAAGCACATTACCATCTTCACAAGGAGATGTACGGGTGTAGTCCTGGATTGTTTGCAAAAAAACAGAAAATAAAAGAAAGAGGAAAAATGAAAGAAGTAAACAGAGGAAGAAATGCAGAAAATCATTATTCCCAAATGAAGAGAGAGATTATGGTGTAATGGCGCAGCGCCCAGATTTGGATGAAGACCTGCTGGGAAAAGAATCTGAAGAATTCTTGAACAATTTAAACAAGTCCAAAGAAGAGTTAAAATGCATCAAAACTGCCACACTTCAACAAAGTGAAAGCAGTCATTGGCTAGAAATAAGATGAAATTTGCTTTTTTTTTGCTAGAGGCTTTACGTCGCACCGACACAGATAGGTCTTATGGCGACGATGGGATAGGAAAGGCCTACGAGTTGGAAGGAAGCGGCCGTGGCCTTAATTAAGGTACAGCCCCAGCATTTGCCTGGTGTGAAAATGGGAAACCACGGAAAACCATTTTCAGGGCTGCCGATAGTGGGATTCGAACCTACTATCTCCCGGATGCAAGCTCACAGCCGCGCGCCTCTACGCGCACGGCCAACTCGCCCGGTATGAAGTTTGCTAACTTCATCATATTTCGGAAATGTTTGTAAAATGAAGGCGACAACTGGATGCCAGTCATTAGTCAAACAAATGTTGTATTCAACGTTTGACTGTCCTGCAATGGAATATGGGAGAAGACACGAAGACACTGCCCGTCAACAAGTTTTGAAGCTAATAGGGAAAGAAGTTAAAAAGTGTGGCCTGTTCATTGACCAGGAACATCCATTTCTTGGAGCAAGTCCGGATGGACTAATTGACGAGGACGGTGTCATTGATATAAAATGTCCATCTTTCGCAAAAAATTTTACACCCGAAGAGGCTATCAAATTGAAAAAGATAACTTGTTGGAAAGTGGGAAAGAATGGAGAAATAGGGAACTTTGACACCAAACATAATTTCTTTTACCAGATTCAAGGGCAGCTTCATATTACAAGAAGGCAATATTGTCTATTTGCAGTATGGACCCCAAAGGAATTTAAAACCAAACTCATACAGAGAGATGATGACTTATGGCAGAGTATTTTCCCGTTACTTGATGGTTTTACAAATGTTGCATCCTTCCTGAAATTATAGACCTCAGACAAAGTAGATCTATGCCAATAAGAAACCCAGATTACATATTAGAAGTCCAACAATGAGCAGAAGAAAGAAAATTAAAGAAGATCAGCAAGCAAACGCCTCAATGAACAGAGAGTTGAACTTCATGTATTATAAGGATCCCATCTATGTATTGCAATAGTGCATTTTATTTGTAGTCTTCTGTAAATATTATGTTTCTCTTATATTGAATAATTTAGAAATTTTCTTTTTGCTACTTTTTGAAGAGAAAAAAGTCTGTTAAATGTCGCATGGTAGGCCTATACTTGCTCGAACAATTTGCTTGAACTACAAAATACCATTATAACCTGTTGGAAATAGAATGTTGCTTTCCTGGTGGTATGGAGTCTACGGGTCTTATTAAGTTTTAGAGACTATTGAGTGTTTTTTAAGTTGTTTTATAACATTTCTGTAACATAGTATATGCTACTTTCAAGATTATGCCATTGTAACCTGTTGTAAATTGAGTTGTTGTTGCTGATTCATTTAAGGGTTTGACCACCGTAAAAATGCCCCTTTTTCCCTTGTACGAAAATGAATGATTTTAATATTTCATCACATTTTTCTGCGACCAATGCACTGCCCAGATACAGACTGACGACTACTATAGACTAAATTCAGCTCACCAACTTAGGAAAATGTATGTATGTATGTATGTATGTATGTATGATATGTACAGTGCAGTATGTAGGCTAGTTTTGAATACTAATTTACATTAATTACTTAAACTGTATGTTTAAAAATATAAACACACATTATTATGCTATCCTTAATTCTTCTCCAATCGCCATTTAAAGCTGCTATGGAACAACCTCTACACAATATCGTCCTTTGAAGAAAATACACAATATGCATAATATTGGGGTTGAAAATAGACAACCACGAAAAACCTTTCGAAGGACGGCCGACTCGTTTTCCGAATCCGGAGGTAGATTGGCCTCGTAGCTTAGCTACTGCGATCGGTCATTGTGTACTTTATATCTGCCTGAAAAACAAGTTTATCCGTGCAAGGTCTTGTTACCTTTATCTTTTGAAGCCACCGAGAGCAGGTTTGCCAAGCGAGCATCTTACTGTGAAGTGAGCACCAGCGGGAGCAGATAAGGGAGCAAGGCAATTCAAGGGTAGCGATCCACAACAGTTCTACGTTTCATAAGCATACCGGGCATCACAGAGGAAGGAAGCAACTGTCGGTCATCGCGACGACCTTCAACTCCCACCACGTTCAATGCAGCATGGAAACACCAGTATCATTGTACCGAGTGCAATGGAATGGAATGGCAAAATGCTTGATTTGTAATAAGACATTAAACTTCATTAGAAATGTTAATACTGGGCGAGTTGGCCGTGCGGTTAGAGGCGCGCGGCTGTGAGCTTGCATCCAGGAAATAGTGGGTTCGAATCCCACTGTCGGCAGCCCTGAAGAGGGTTTTCCGTGGTTTCCCATTTTCACACCAGGCAAATGCTGGGACTGTACCTTAATTACGGCCGCGGCCGCTTCCTTCCAACTCCTAGGCCTTTCCTATCCCATTGTCGCCACAAGACCTATCTGTGTCGGTGCGACGTAAAACCACTAGCAAAAAAAATTTTAACATTCATCGACATTATTCTTTAAAACACTCCGAAGAATATGACAAATATGTTGGTGGAACACCATGAAATTGCGAATGAACTTAAAACAGCTGCCTTATCTGAGGTAGGTGTTATCCGACTTTATTGAATTTTCTTTGTTATATTAGTGACGCAATGATACTTACTACTCGTATTCAAACTAAGACAATTAACTTATTTTTATTGGTAATTGTAGGTCAGAGGTGAATCATCAGTTCGAATAAGCTACAACATATTCCACCAAAAGAATGGCTAAATGTCGTAACGTTACAGAAAGGAATGAAGTAATGGTTGAGAATCCGCATACTGAATAGTAGTTGCTAATGTTTCTGTATTATCTCTGTGTGTATACATTTATAAAACTATTTTAAGGGTTAGTAGAATAAGAATAAAAATGGAATTAATTGCTATAAATATATGTTGTTCCTCTTTCAGTTGTAGCCTGTTACAATATGGGCAGTGGCAGTTCTAGTTACTTAAAACTAGGGGAATTGGAATTGTTTGGAATTGGAAGTCTTGGCAACAGAATTCAAAAGAAAAGTAACCATGTTTATGAAAATACAATGGGCAACATTGGCACAACCATTAACATGTTTATTTTAAATACATTATATCTGTAAATTATCAATTTCTTTATTATTCATAGAATTTTAAAATAATTATTTCACTAAAACTGAGACCCCTCTCGCCAGGACTAGAACCGCCGCTGGATATGGGTTTAAATCTACGTTTGTTACTTGTGTGCATGGTAACTCACCGCTGCACTGCTTCCCTTGCTCTTGATACGAGGCATGCAGGCGGACCTCCCCTGTTTCTGCATTACAACCCTCCTTGAGGCTCCGTGCAAGTGTCACTGTTTGAAATACCCATTACAGCTGGGACAGATAGAACGCAACCGTTTCGGGAACACAGCTGTTGTTGAATGAAACAAGAATATAACCGTTTTTCAGTTGCAGTGCGGTGATGGTAATGGTGATAATTGTTTTAAGAGGAAGTAAAACTAGGCAACCATCCTCTGTATAACACTAATCAGGGATGAAAAATGGAAGGGATCCGACACTTCGAAAAATGAAGGTATCGGCCAAAGAAAGACAAGGGCCACGAACGGCGTGAAAATGAAATACTCCATAGGCTTCCTTACGTAATACCGTCGGGGTTGGAAAAGAACAAGAGTTGACCAAATGTGGTCGGATAGGATAGATGAGAGGAGAGAATATCGTCTATTGCAGCTGGTTATTCTAGGGAAGATACAAGGCAAAAGAAGACCAGGAAGAAGCAGCATTCCTTGGATTGATCATTTGAAAACTTGGTTCAACTGTTCCACCATTGAGCAACATCCAAAGCAAGAATCTCCATGATGGTAGCCGATCTTCTGAAAAGAGATGAAACTTGAAGAAGAAGGATAGATGAAAGTGAGGAACCTGGCACAAGTAAGTGGAAATAATGCTAGGACTCAGCTAAAGGCTCTGTGGTCGCCAACCCAGACTCCCAAGTTCAGAGCCCATGGGGCCCCCTTTAGTTGCCTCTTACGACAGGCAGGGGATACTGTGGGTGTTATTCTACTACCCTCACCTACAGAGGGAAGTTGCAGTGCCCCTCAGCTGTTGCGTTCTTCACCAGCACCGTTCCAGAGTTTCATAACGGGTAGGTATACAAAACCGTTGTTTCTTGGAAATGGGGTTTTCCAACGTAACTAGAAGAACTCACAGGTCAGATAGGTCATTCCAGAGAGCAGCGCTGCTATTGGCTAATGAGCCTGACGTCACTGAGAGCAAGAATAAAGTGGTATTTTTTTGATCTTAGGAGTTACTCTAATTACACTCCACTTAAGTCATGAAATACAGAACAAATGGATCTTTAAATGCTGTAACATTTATTATTTAAAACTTACACGAAAACATACGATTTCAAATCCGTCTTTGTAAAGACAAAGAGACTCACAACGGCTCGAAGGATGGAACTGCCTTCTGCCTCTTGGGAGGTTCGATCCTGGCTCAGTGCGGTGGTATTGGAAGGTGCACAAATATGTCAGCCTCGTCTCGACACGTTAAAGAACTCTTGCGGGACAACATTCCGGCACCTCTGCGTCTCCGAAAACACGTTATTTGATCGAATCCAAATTTTAACACAATATACAATGGGATGTTTTATACATTGTTTATTTATTTCAGAACTGTTTGTTTCCAAGGGAAAAAACTGTTATAAATTTGTAAGGCTTTATTTGACTCAGGGCTGTTGGAAAATTCCGTTCTTGGTCGCCTTACAATCTTTTTCATATGTCCAAAGTATCACTGTATGACTAAAAAATGCGTAAATGAGTTCACTTCTTTTATATCAGTTTGTATTTTCATTGGATAGGATTATATTAGGTATCACCGACTGGCCGGCACAGGGAAAGCCGTGGGGCGGGGACGGGGTTGATGCACTACTTAATTTCAACATCGGAAACAGTTGCCGGCTCCATGGCTAAATGGTTAGCGTGCTGGCCTTTGGTCACAGGGGTCCCGGATTCGATTCCCGGCAGGGTCGGGAATTTTAACCATAATTGGTTAATTTGTCTGGCATGGGGGCTGGGTGTATGTGTCGTCTCCATCATCATTTCGTCATCACGGCGCGCAATTCGCCTAGGGCGTCAAATCAAAATACCTGCATCTGGTGAGCCGAACTTGTCTTCGGACACTCCCAGCACTAAAAGCCATACGCCATTTCATTTATTTTTGTCGGAAACAGTACGTTGTTTTGACTGTTGACTGTTTTGCTCAGCACTAAACCATGCTCAATAATTTCCTGGAATGTTTTGCATTCCGTACAAATGTCAACACCATCAGTTCTGTGCAAGTACTGTTATCACGACTTCCTGGTTACACGACTCAGAGACGCTGGAAGGTGAGAGGGGAATCGCTCACTCGGCCTTGGCCTTTCTCACTGCCATCTATGCACTCGCGATGTAACTATCAGTGGAGTTAGCTGTCGACAGCAACGAGACTAATGGCGATATTTTGCCATTAGGACATACCTAAATCCTCTGCTCCACAAATAGTCCACCATTTCCAGAGTACTTTTCAAGCTTACTCTTAATGATTCCAAAGTTCTTGAAGGTGCAAATGTGTTTTTCTGAGATGTGATGTTTTCTAAAAATTCAAGCAATATTTTGTGTGACGGAAAACCTTTATAAAGTCCTTTTATGGGCAATGTGGAGTTAAGGGCATCTGCAAGATTGATTTCTTGTGTGAAAATTTTTGTGTGCTCACTATCACTGAATTCATTACGCTTGATTTCTCAAAACAGCTTAATTGCATCGGCTGCACTATTACTGAATAACTGAAAAGCTAATCTGGCGCTTATCCTCTCAAATGAGTTTAGGTCTATGTGAGAGGATGTTATCTTAGGACAACTTCGAAGACCAGCGAACTCAGGAGAAGTGTCAATTTGATATGACTGTCTATAAAAGTTGTAATTCACCTCTTTGCCTTTATACAGCAAAAGAACATTATCGTGGAAATAATCGTATGCACTTCAAAATATGCACGGAATCAGAAAATGCCCACACTCGCCTTTGATGATCTGCTGGGATTTCAATGGAGCATTTTATCATTCTTCCCTGAAATTCCCAAATTCATCCACACCCTTTTATTACACTGACTTCCATCACAAGTAAAACCAATTACTGTACTTTCACCCCAGCTTGTTCCAATTGAATTATGACCTGAATTATTATTTTTAACAATGTTCTCCAGGAGTTGCATTCTTGCTAGCATACACTGCTACAGGCTGGATCCAGCTGTGCAACAAAGGGACAAACATAAATACAAGCGTGTGATTGGCAAGGATGTTCTTTTTGTCGTAGGGAGTTTCGTCTCCTAAATCAACAAATCCGTCAACTGTCAGTGTAGCTGTATTAAATCTAATGTTTTCTCTCAATTTCACTTCATCAAAAATCACTATACCTAGTTGCTTGTTTTCGTCTTACTCGTTTAAATAAGAATCTTTAATTGCATTGATGGAATTTCCATTAATACCATAATTACATTTGAACCCTTTGTATAGTCGTCTCAAATGAGCTTCGGTAGGGGGAGGAAGTAACTCGTGCTTCAAACCCTTAGGGGATTTGATTTTCAAAAGCAAACTATCTAATATAAATTCATTAGAATAACGCATACCTTTCGGGCTGGTGCGACATTTTTTGAGCATTGTATCCACAATTATTTTTTGTTTCTTGCTAAGGAACTTACTATCTTCGGCTTCACTTGACACGTTGACTTAATTTGCAATCTGCTTTAATTTAGCTCTGCATGCAACTAATTTCTTTTTGGTTCTAATTAAATTCCTGCCAAGGTTTCTAACTTGTCTCCTCATATTTAGAATAGTTCTAGAAGCATCAGCGTCACTATCAGCTACTTTACAGGACAAATTGAGACCAGGTTCTTTTATTTTTTACATTAAGTATGTTAGTTGAGGGAAAATTTAGTTCATTACATTCTAAGCTACTACTGTTAATATTGTCATTGCCAACATGTTCTTTGAGTAACTTTAGTTTTAATGGGGGTTTTCAAATTTTTAGAGACTTGCTTAAATAGAACAGTAAGTTAGGAAAAATGTGAGGGACAGCTCCTGGCTTTAAGCTCCACCTTATTCTTGGAATTTCAACTTTTTCCCCATTAGTAATAAACAAGTCTACCTTTATAAGATCTTCTGAAAAATGACACAAATCCTAGACTTAAACGTAACTGCATGTCTTTTCTTGGGATCGTTCTAGCCCTCTGAGAGAAATGCTCCTCATTTTCAGGTAGAGAGAAGAAATGTTTATCTTCATCTGACCTGTAAGCAGATCGACACCCCAGCACAAAACACGACTGCATTTTCACACTATATTCCAAAATATAGTTATTACACTCAAAAAATCACTCCTGCTACAAGTAAAAATGTGCGCACCCAGTATTAACAATGCTATCTGTTCACCCAAAGTGATCGTTGTGCTGCAGTGGCAAATCTCCGCACTGTAGCCACTAGTTTCTCCATTGCTGTAATGGGAAGCGAGTCGAAGTGCTCTCACTTCCTCTTTCTATTTGCTATGCTTAAGTTAGGGTACTAATATCTTACATAGTTTTGACACAAGATCAAGTTCAGAAAGTAAATAGAGCAATTTATCATCTGTACTAAATTCAGGAGCTCTTTTAAAACCTGGACATAATTGAATGAGATATGTTAATCAAAATGGAACTTCCATATGGATATGAAATCTAAAAATGTTTATACTGGTAAATGTAATTCCTTGAATTCTCATGAGATTTCCAATTACAATTGTTTAATAAAGCAAAAACAATGATAAGAATCAGAAAATAATTGTAATACAAAAATAGAAATTCTTAGTTTTGTACTGAATTGAATATGTAAATTTTGAATGAAAATCATCACAAGCCATGTAATCCACATATGTTTTGGCAGAAAACTGACCTAATTTGTAGATATTCTGCTAATATGTTGTTTGTTTCCAACCTGTTCTTTCCAGGACAAATTAATAATTTAAACATAGGAATTTCATTTTGTCCGTATTGAACTGAGAAAGGATGTTAGGAAAAACTTAAAACGGTCCACCTTTTCAATACAAAAATGTTATATTTATTTATAACATGTATTTGCACTTGGAACTAGTTTCGACGCTGTGTTTGCGTCATCATCAGCCAAAATGTGGGAAATAGGCAAGATAGGCAAATTAATAAAGTGTTACATAAGAGAGATGCAGCTTTTATTGTTCTAATTTATACAGTATGATCAGATATGCTTTACTCCAGTGCGCGTGGGACGGGGATGGTGCAGTATGCCATTGTGTTTTGCTTCCTGACCCACCATTCATTTTGTGTACGTGCGCATTCCTGCTAGCTGACCTTGTACACGTGTGATGTTGCAGTTGTATTTCAGCTATTCCCAAGTGTAAGTATTTTGTTCTTTCCTGAATTCTGTAATTAGTCATAACGGGTATAATGGCTCATGCGTTTTTCAACGTCACAGCATGTCGTTATATGCGATTCATGTGCTATTTTTGTTTCAAGAATGATTCCTGGATGCCGATATTCCAAGTCGTAAAACAGTCCATAACATTTATAATTAATTTCAGGAAACTGGAAATATTAAGAAATCAAAAACGCAACATAGAGTTCTCACTAAGATAAATTAGATGGCATTGGCCATTTTAGGTGTGATTCTTCCACAGTCTTTTGAGTTATTCAGTTCTTCTTCCACGCTGAACGGTGTTGTTGTTTTCCTTATATTCCGGAGTGTTTGCAGATGTTTCAAATACATTGCAGTATTCTTTGTTAAGGCAACTGAAATACTCCTACTCAAACAGAGGTAATCAGTCTACCAGGCAGCTAATCAACTACAAGAGTAGTTATTGTGCTTGGCCGTAAGTAGCCTTCTCTCTCGGGCTGAAGTAAGCCCCGCAGGGACTCATGGAAGTTCTGGAACGTGTGTGTCATTTGCCAGGTACCCGGAGGTTGCTGGTGCTATTACGTAATGAGGGTTCATCCTGTATGTTCATGTTGTGACATCATCACATCATGTTGTGACATCATCATCATCATCATCATCATCATCATCATCATCATTGTCCCACTCCAGTTGCCCGGGTGTGGTTTGTGACCTGCATATTGTAATCTATGTATAATGGGCATCCAAGAATTGCTGATTTTGTATCCTTCCTCTGAATTCATACTGTTTGTGTGTTTCTTAATTTCAATGGCCTCTCATATTTTCCTCTCAAGATTCCAAGGAAGAGCTGCTAAGATTTTAGTTCTGTCAAATTAAATTTCGTGTCTTGTTTCGCAGTAGTGAAATGTCGTATGGCTTTTAGTGCTGGGATATCCCAGGATGGGTTCGGCTCGCCAGGTGCAGGTCTTTCTATTTGACTCCCGTAGGCGACCTGCGCGTCGTGATGAGGATGAAATGATGAAGACAACACATACACCCAGCCCCCGTACCATTGGAATTAACCAATTAAGGTTAAAATCCCCGACCCGGCTGGGAATCGAACCCAGGACCCTCTGAACCGAAGGCCAGTAGGCTGACCGTTCAGCCAACGAGTCGGACAGTTTCGCAGTAATCCTTGGCTACAACTGAAATATCTTTGTCTTGGTTCTTGGTGTGACGGATATGTTCTTTAAGTCGGGTAGAAATTAGACGCTTCAGATGAAGTGAACATCGGCGCACATTTTGTGAATGGAGTCTGGAAAATGCGTACAATGGGCAAAAAGACAAACATTTAACATTCTTCTCGGACGAGGCCTGGTTCCATCTCCATGGTAACTTGTGTACACAAAACAATTATTAGGCTTCTGGAGTGCTGGTAAATCTGACTTTGTACATGAAGTGGCGCTCCATGATGCATAAATCGGTGCATGGTGTGCCATCAATGGGGAAAGAATCATAGGACTTTTTTTTTTTAAATACAGTCATTGTGTTATGTATGTGAATATCATACTGACCCTACTTTTTCAGATAATTAACCAATAGGGAGTGTGAATTGTGCATTTTTCAACAGAATAAAACTATTAATAAGGATTTGTGACTCCCTCAAACCTCTGATTTATCCACCAGCAATGGTGTAAATTAAACATGCTGGTATGGGGTAAATTAAACATGCCGTATTGTTACCATAAGACTTACCTGTGTTGGTGTGGTGTAAAGCAACTTATAATAAATAAATAAATAAATAAATAAACATGCCATGTGCAAGTTGAATCCACACACCATACAAGAACTAAAATGTAATATTCATCATTGAAATTGCTGGAATTCCTCAACATGAACTAGAATGAGTGATGAATGATTTCTTAACGAGGTGCCAAAAATGTGTGGAGTATGAAGGTGTGCAGTTTCAACATCATCTTTCATAATCTGGTAACAAACTTCTTGAAATTGTTTGTGTTACTGTTGTGTGGTTTATCTTCACAATAATAATAATAATAATAATAATAATAATAATAATAATAATAATAATAATAATAATAATAATAATGTCGTAATGGTCCATCTTTTCAATACTATAATATGCAATCTTTGAAAAAAAAATTTTTTTTCCTAGTTTCTTTACATCGCACCGATACAGATAGGTCTTATGGCGACGATGGGATAGGAAAGGCCTAGGAGTTGGAAGGAAGCGGCCGTGGCCTTAATTAAGGTACAGCCCCAGCATTAATCTTTGAATTACATGTTATAGTATTGCATATTAGAGTACTGAAAAGGTGGATCATTACAACATTAGTTTAATAATTATTATTGTGATCACAATTCAATATGGATCAAAACATTGATATTTATATCCTACTGACCTCAATCCACGTGCGGCAAATGAACGCGCACTCACCCATAGTAAAAACACCATACGCCAGTTAAAGCGTATCTGATCACCCTGTATATTATAACCTATACTCTGAAGTAGTCCATGAACCCCTCAGCGATGGAGAACACTTGAGTGCCACTTTACCCAGCGGAAGGAGGTGATTCAGGTGTAAGCCCCAAGGAAATACAGCGATCTCTTTAAAAATTCACGGTTACAACAGTTTAGTTCAGATTATTTTCAAACGTTTAGAGACTCAGAGTAATGTAGTTAACATTTATTGACTTAATATTTACCTTAACAGTCTGCTAATGGAGAAGAAACCATATTTTATACAGAATGAAAGTGATGTTCTTGTATTTGCATGGGTTGTTTCACAATGCAATGAAAACTAGGTTAATCGTTACTTGGGAACTATGAGCAAAAGGTCTGGGAACAATAGTTCAAAGATTAATTTAGCACAAATCCCAGGTTAATGGGATGATTAGTTCATAAGGAAGAGGGTATGGCAAATTTCATCGTCCATTACTTGGTCTTGCACACCATGCACATTCATTCCCTATGTTATGTGTCCACTCTCACTTTGTACAGTGCTGTTATCGTCTGATTTATTAAAATTTAATTACTTCTCCTTCATTCAAACTGCACCGTGCCAGGCTTCTGCACCACACAATATTGTATTTCAAAGTGATAACGAGCCAAGTAACTATGTTTCAATGCTTTGAAAGAATTATAGGAATCCTCACCAGATCATGTCAAAATGCATATCAGTGAAAATATTGTGATTTATACTATCAATTTACATAAGGAAATTGTCATGTAGTATTACATACATCCACTAGAATTCAGCAGAAAGTTTAGTCTATATGCTCTCGAGCAGAGGAGGTCAGACTATGTCAAACTCTTTAGAAAGAAAGAAAAAAGCTATTGGCTTTACGTCGCACCGACACAGATAGGTCTTATGGCGACGATAGGACAGGAAAGGGCTAGGAGTGGGAAGGAAGCGGCCGTGGCCTTAATTAAGGTACAGCTAAATGTAAGCTAATGGGTTCATACCCCGTAAATAGGATTGTCCTCCTTTTTAATCTTCACTACTCCTGCTAAAACTTTATTTACTACAACTTTAATTTTAGGTATGCTTATTGCCACTACATCGACTTTGTGATTAGGGGTGTGAATGGGACTAGAAATTAACCTCCTATCTTTTATTCCCCTGATAACTGATACAAAAAACCTTATATCAACAGAAGCTTCCCTAAAATACTTGCCTGGTGCGAAATTGGGAAACCACGGAAAACCATCTTCAGGGCTGCTGACAGTGGGGTTCGAACCCACTATCTCCCGAATACTGGATACTGGCCGCACTTAAGCGACTGCAGCTATCGAGGAAAGAAAAAAGAAAAAAAAGTAACACCAATTTGGACTGATTCATACAGACAAGGAAGGCAGAGATCTCTTCACCTTCAAATATATACCATTTCCATCTCGACAACTCTAAAACTTTACAAGCTAGAAAAAGATGAAGTTAGGCCTAGAGGGGTCTATACCACGCATGGATGTCGGCAGCATGTGAAGACAAGGAGGTCTATACGGCGTATGGAGGTCAGCGTCAAAGGGTTATTAAGCATAGAAACACTTTAATTTTATTCATCCCCAATGGAATTTTAAGTATTAAAGTCCATTTACTACATATAAAAATGCCATATTTACAAACCTGAAATTTATGTTGCCATTGCCACTACTATGTCAACACATTTTTGCACTTTCAAATGCAATTTTCATATCAGGCATTATAAATGATGTATAAAACTAACCTACTCAAAAACAGGAACATATTTTGCAATATATATTTTACCAGCCCATCTTAATAGTGCAATCATACCAATGATGTGTAGAATTTTCAACAAAACTTATATCAATAACAAATTGATGTCATTTTTCCAACATTTTGTTTTTTATTTAAAAATAAGGTAAATCTCAATCCATTAGTTCACAGATAAATACTTTAAATTATAATAAAATACCTCATCTGGTTAAGTTACTTCAAATACTAGCAACTAATTTCCATGTAAATAATAATGACTTTTTCTGCTATATGTTGTCAAGTTCAGACCAAACCTTCATATCGAAGTATTTCCACCATAATACCGTCAACACAATTTTAAAAAGGCTATTTACGAGAATATGTAAGGAACACCGAGTGCAGCGAGTGTGCCTTTAGTCAGCAACCAATATATCAGGACCACATTTGGTTTGAAATTCATTCCTAATTGTCAAATTATGAGACTTGTTTTTCTGCGTGTCTTTTGAGATTATTTTTAAAAATTTTAAGTATGTGCTAGCATGGAGAAAGAGAAGGAAAAGGAATTATTAGTATCAGGGGACAAAACCTTAGGTTGTCGAATACTTCAAATATTTGGGAAGTGAAATAATGCAAGATGCAGGGTTAGATAAGGAGATCACCAGAAGGGTACAAGTGGGATATGTTCTACCAGAATGTAAGGAACCTGGTGTCGAACAGAGAAGTTTCTATGAAATATAAAGATATAATGTACAAGATGTGCTATACCCCTATATTAACGTATGCATCAAAGACTTGGACTTTTGACAGCAAGAATTGAGAGTAAAATTCAGGCCAGTGAAATGAAGTTCCTGAGGAGTATGGTAGGGAAGACAAGGAGAGACAGTAAGAAAGGTTGAGGTCAGAAAAGAGAAAAACTGAGTGACAGCATGGAGAAGAATAAATTGAGATGGTTTAGACATGTATGAGGATTGAGGGGGGAAAGATACCAAAACAAGTGTTGGAGGCTAAGTTAGATGGAAAGAGGGCACGAAGGAGGCCCAGAGCAAGATGGATGGACTCTCTCAAGGACAGTATAAGAAAAAGGGAGACTGGACTGGAATACAATTACTGAAGAGGAGTGGTGGAAGGAGAGGCAACGGTGGAGAAATGCCATCAACACTCCAACCTGGCAGGAGCTCGACAAGGGGAAATGAAAATGATGACTTGATATCTTGCTGAGCATCTCAAAAGCAGCAGTGGTAGATCATGGAGAAACAAATGAGTTACCAAATGATGCGTAATTCACAATACCGTCTCTAAGAGACTAGTTTTTACAACAATGACTGAAAGGGGAAGACTGATGACATGGCAGCGATCAGGAATTGTGTTACTCTTTCATGAAACGAAAAGCCTTGTAACTCAGAAGCATATGATGAGCCCCTAGCAAGAGAACCATTCACAGACTGTATGAAAAATGTGTGAGAAAGCACAATATTGCAACCGAAGCGATCTCAACCAAAGACTGTTTGTTTGCTGGAGAATATTGAAGCAGTATGAGTTGCAATACGGTAAAGCCCCGATAAATCTTATAGAAAGGCAGCAGTACAGGTGGGAATATCCAGGCGCTCAGTTCAATGAATTCTTAAAAGTGACCGTATGTACCCATGCCAGATGACCTGTGCGCAGAAGCTTGCTGATGAACACAAGTGGCAGAGACTACCGTTTGCTCGCTGGGTGGAAGATACAATTCATTAATTTTATTGTGGGGTTCCATATTGGCTTTAAACTCAACTTGGAAGGTGGAAAACATCTCTTAAAACCAAAGTTGGGTGGAGGATAGGCAACAGACTCTTAACAACGTTTGGTTTCCAGGCGAGGCACATTTTCATTTGGATGGTGAGGTTAACAAACAAAATGTACGCTGTTGGGCTACTGGAAATCCACCAAGTGCTTCATGAACATCTAGTTCCAAGGATTACAGTGCGGGCCGCAATTTCCATTCATGGACTTACTGGATTTTTTTTTTTGTAGAAGCTGAAAGTGAACATTATTTGAGCTTGCTACGCAATAAATTTGTTCCACAGCTTCTTATTATTGCGTTCCCCTTCCACACAGTGGTTCATGCAAGATGGTGCAAGACGACGCACTGCAAATATTGCGTTGAATTTCTTACACGAACGTTTCGACATGTGGGTAATTTCACTCAGATTTCCAGGTCAGTTCAATGACAGAAAATTTTGCCCCACAACAGTCCAGACCTCAGCCCATGTGACGTTTTTCTTTGGGGAAACCTAAAGGAAAATATTTTTCCAAAACATCCACATGATTTAATGGAGCTCAGAAAACTTATTCTTCAAGCTTGCGGTGAAATCACAGAAGACATGTGCTTACGATAATTGCTAATGTCAGTGTTCGTTTGAAGAAGTTCAAAATTGTCGTCTATATTGAGCATGTGCTGAGTTAGAACAATTCTCCATAGTGTGTTTTTCATTATAGTATAGGTTTCTTTGAGTTTGTATTGACAATGAAGTTTTTATTCAACAACAAAATGGTGAATCATTTTGTGCACCACCCTGTACTTCTTCACGATAATGCCTGCCCCCACAATGCCAACTCTGTAAGGAATACTCTTCAGAGATTAGGATGAGAAAACTCTTCAACAACCTCCCTACGCCCAGATCTCTCCCCTGCAATTTTCACTTTGTGGGAAGCTGAAGAAGGATTTTTATGAACATAGGTTTGCATGGGATGACAATGTGTGTGACTTGGTACAGGTGTATTGGTCTGTCGACAGCCCACCAGGATTTTCAGGAATGGGGCTGACAGTCTCATCAACCAGTGGTATACTGTAAATATTTTAACAGTTCTGATGATTACTTTGAGGTATGAAATGTTCTATACTATACTTTTTGGCAGGTGACCCATTTTCATTTGACCCTCTTACAGATTCCAAACTCTAAGATGATTTTTTTTTTTTTATAAACATGGTCCTAATTCTATTTCAAGTTTAGAGATTTGTGAACACTGACAATATAAATAGTGGTGAATATAAACTTTTATTTCAACTTACATTTCAATTTTTTAACAAAAGAAAGGTTTGTAGATCGAGAGCAGTGTTATTAAAATGCATTTTAATTCAAATGCAGATATGTCTGTTTCTATTTGATATTCAGAAATGCCTAAGATTCAACACACTTATTTTAAGCCTACATTATTACTTTAGACCATGCCAACAACAAAATTATTAATGGACACATTCAACTGTTGAAGATAACTAATTATGCAGCCAGTCTTTCTAATGACTTCCTTCAAAACAATTCTAAACAATACATGGAAAGAAACATGTTACAGGTATATAGCCATCATTTGCACAGAATTCTTTGCTCAGAAGAGAATATTATTATTTTTAAACAGTATAATACACTTGCAAAAACATAGTACTAGACAATCTACAAACCAATACTAAAAGTAAAAATAACTGGTGGGATATAAGACATCCATGATATTTGATCCATCTGCAAAATCTTTACAAACTAATATATATTTAAGAATAATATAAACATTAAATTTAAATTAATGTAAATTTTTTGATTGTTAGAAAATTATTTAATTCCAGTTATTTTCTGCAATGTTTTGTTAATAGTTGTGCAATGTTTTTCAAACGATGTACTTCTAGCAATAAGGTCCATAAGTAACAGTAATGTTATTTCATATTCTTACATGCAGTGGAGTAATGTGTTATTTTCAATAGAATTTAAATCCAGCAGAAGAGACAATTGCTTCACAGTCATAGTGATTTAATTGTAATATTATTTAATACTATATGTATGTGAATGTACGAGGACGGTTTGAAAAGTTCTCGGAATCACCGCTAGATGTCAGTGCTAGAGCAACGAGGTTCCTGCGCAATAATAACACATCCTTTGTGAGTGAACACGTGGCACGTCAGTGCTCTAGCTGCAGGAGTGTGGTAGTGACGACTCTTTGTTGTTGTTCCTGCATAGTAATTTGTGACAATGGGAAAAACTGAGATTTGAGCAGTAATTAAATACTTTGTAAAGAAAGGTGTGAAAGCAAAGGAAATTCATGCCGACTTTCAGAACACACTGGGGGACTCTACTCCTTCATTTTCAACTGTTGCCAAGTGGACCAGCGAGTTTAAATTTGGTTGGGAGAGCTTGGAGCGTAGTGGACGGCCAAAAAGTGTTAAGACCCCAGAATTTATCGCAAAAGTGCATAAAATGGTCATGGAGGATCGTCGACTGAAAGTGCGGGAGATTGCTGAAGTTGTAGGGATGTCTTCTGAATGGGTATATTATATTTTAACCGAAGAATTGGGTATGAAAAAATTATCTGCAAGATGGGTGCCGTGGCTCTTGACATTGGACCATAAACGCACCAGATTGGAAATGTCCGAACAAAGTCTGGCCCGTTTTCAGTGCAACCAACAAGATTTTTGCGCCGGTTTGTGACTACAGATGAAACTTGGGTCCACTACTATACCCCAGAGACAAAACAGCAGTCAAAGCAGTGGAAACGTGCTGATTCACCACCACCAAAGAAATCAAAGGCAGTGTGTTCGGCTGGAAAGGTCATGGCCTCAGTTTTCTGGTATGCAAAAGGCATTCTGCTGATAGATTATCTTCCTACTGGCCAAACAATTACGGGACAATACTATGCAAGCCTCCTAGACCAACTACAGGAAAAGATACGCGAAACAAGGCCTGGTTTGGCAAGGAAAAAGGTCATCTTTCATCAGGACAATGCTCCGCCGCACACAAGTGTTATTGCCATGGCAAAACTTCATGAACTGGGGTACGAATTGTTGCCACATCCACCATATTCACCTGATTTGGCACCATCAGACTTTCATCTATTCCCCAAGCTGAAAATTTTCCTCGGTGGACGGAGATTTTCTACAAGGGAAGAACTGACAACTGAATTGGAGAGGTATTTTGCAGGCCTGGAGGAATCTCATTTTCGAGATGGGATCAAGGCATTGGAACATCGCTGGACCAAATGCATTAGTCTACAGGGAGTCTATGTTGAAAAATAAAAGCAGTTCCACCAAGGTAAGATACTTAATTCTAGTACATTCAGAGAACTTTTCAAACCACCTACGTATTGTCATTTAAAGTTAATATCAGGAGTATAGTTAGTACAAATATGCTATCTCTAACAGAATTCTCATCTTTGCTTAATAAACTATGATAGTTTAGTGCATTTAAGCACTTATTAGATGGTTACAATTTATGGATTCAGACAGGTTTGAATCCTCACCCTGGAAAGTGGTCTTCAAGGTTTTCTCATTTCAACTTCATGAAAATATTAGAATGGTGAATTGTTAAATTATTATTTTTAGGCAAAATGCTTCCGTTCTGCTCCTTGTCTACATTATATACATCCTAGTATAGATACAACACAGGTTTAAAAAGTACAGCATGTATATTGGTCTTAAGACTAAAATGCCCTCTAAATGAATTACATGGCTTTCCCACTAAATAGGACTGGTAAATAATATTTCATTATGTAGACCGAATTTAACCCATCCCCACATTACACACATATTTGGAATATCGGAGGTCATGTGGTATACACCATCAACCATTAATAATTTTAACATGACTTCTGAAACTCATAACAAGATTGTATCTATACACTGCAAAAGCACTTTCCTCAAGTTTCATTACACACTATTGAACTGCCCTGATCGCAAATCACCATTTGTCAAACAAATGTCCCTCCTGCACAGGATAAAATGATAAAATGCCTGTCCCCATTACTGAAGAGGTGGTGAATAGCATTACTCATCTAAAGAATAACAATGCTGCTAGTTAACTGAATTGATTAAATCCGGAGGCAAAGTGTTATATAAACAAATATTTCAACTTGTGCTAAAAATCTGTGAAATATGAAGTTATAAAATGAAAGGTCTCTCTCATAGTTCCCTTGTGCAAAAAGGGAGTCAAGTCAGATCTTCAAAATTATCACAGAATTTCTTTGGTAGGGAAGAGGCTTGTACCTTAGGCCTTTATATCATCCATTACTATGAAACTGGGAATTTTGTTTTCTTGTACTGTTCAGATACCCGACCCTGTGAGATGAAATTTATATTGGTTTCATGGAAGAATTACAAAAAACAGATATCTAACAACACTATTTGATTTTTTCAACACAAGTAAATATTTTACTTTAATTGTAATTGTTATTTATTAACAATTAGGATATACTATACAATTTCTTATTGTAATGAAGAAAGGGGATGAGGGAAGAATTGAAGCATTTGAGATGAGAATGTGACAAAAAATAGAAAAGATCAATTAGACCAATAAACTTAGTTGAAGAGCAAAAAAAGCATGCCACAGATAGTGAAGAAAAGAAAAAGTAACAGGATAGAGCAAATTTATGAAGGGGATGCCTGCTCGTGGAGTTACTCGAAGGATTGCAACTGAGAAAGATAGTTTAAAAAAAATAAAAAAATGAAGATATAGATTTTAGATTAGGTTATGAAAAAATGAAGAGGGAGGTGGAGGACAGAGAAATGGAGAGCGATCAAGTGGAAACATGCCACTAGGCAGAACACTGAATGATGCTTATTATCATTTTTTCTAGAAATAATTCATTTTACTTCTTTAAAAAAAAAATTGGGACAGTCTTGAACCGTGAGTCACCTGCAAGGATTGTTCTAGGATGTAGCCTAAGGTACAAGTCAAGCAGAAAATAATATTGGACTGCAATTAGGCATATTATTTACCAATTATCACAGATGCCAAAGAGTATGGGTTTTATGCAATAGGAATATAGCCTATAAATGAAAATAAAAATATATTCCAAAAGAGGGAATTCCTCACATTAACAGATGGGCAAGATCAAAATTTGGCCATGGAGGTAGAAAGTAGAATTCCAGAATAGACTAATTCTGAACCTCTAACAGCTCAACATATTTCATAACCAGCACTGCTACACACCCTTAAATTGTGCACTACTGAAGTACCACCAAGAAAAAAAATGGAGGGAGAAAACCTAGAACATCAAGGGTCTTATGGATTTATCAGAGAAGCAGAGCATAGTGGAACTGCATACTGCAAGGAAGAGGAAAAAATGGCAATTCAGCTTGCAAGAGGGAATCGTTTCAGGTGAAACTACAGTGTAATAAGAAAGACACTCACGCAGAGAAGATATATTCTCTCCCTCTATTTTTTGCTGAGAAATATATTGTGCTTCTGTAAATATAGCTTTCCTCCTTTTATATTTTTGCCGGGCTGAGTGGCTTGGCAGGTTCGATCGTGGCTCAGTCCGGTGGTATTTGAAGGGGCTCAAATACATCAGCCTCATGTCGGTACTGGCACGTAAAAGAACTCCTGTGGGACTAAATTCCGGCACCTCGGTGTCACCAAAAAACTGTAAAAGTAGCTATTGGGACGTGAAGCAAATAACATTATTTTATGTTTTTTATCACAACTGGTTTATGAACAAAATGTTAGATGCCTTTTACATTAAAGAATCACATTGCTGTTAAGTTACTGTATTCAATATGAAAGATTTAAAAATATGCCCAAGGTACAAGTCTCTCCTGTAAATATGATTTACTGAATTGTATCTTTTACTTCATTGCATCATCTAAAAAACATTTGCAGAAAATGTAATTGGGGATTATCAAAATGGCTTTTGTAGTAATATAGCCAGTACCGACAATGCATTTGCAACCAAGATGTAGGTATGAAGATATAACCAGAGAATTAACTCTGTTTATTGAATTTCTTAACATATGACTACTTTCATACAGCAAGTCTATGAACCACAGCCAGACCTGTAGTTAGCCTTATGGTTCAGTAGAGAGGGGCAATGGTTTACTTATTTTACAGAAAAAGCATCAACATCCCCACCTAAACCATAATAAGAAGTACGGTCTCAAGAAAGATACTCATCCATCGATCTATCATTTTCCGGGATGACAGGGTTCTTGCAATCAAATTTAAAATGCTGACATTTCTTTGTAAAATGGATACCATTTTTAAATAAAAGTAATTTAGCTTATTATGTGTGCATGTTTCTAGAATCAAACTAAACCAAATAAGTCAAGAGATTGTACAGATCAAAGCTGAAGGATAAGCTAAAATAATGCCATTATGCAGTAACAGAAACAAGGCTTAAATGTTGGTGGTTAGACAGATTTTGTCATTCAATAGCAGTATTATTTAAAATAAAAGTACTGAGTAGGTGAGGACATTAGCAATGGGAGCAAATGGAAAACATAAGTGAAAGGGGGAGGAAATGGTGCAAAAAGGACTAGGACTTACAGTGGGTACTTTGTAATTCCACACAATGCTATGAATTTTGCACCAGTAGAAGTAATGCCCATCTCTCTCTCTCTCTCTCTCTCTCTCTCTAGATATATATATATAGATATATTCAGTGTTGATAAGGACAGAACTTGACTTAAACTTGTGCAGATTCTGTATAGATGAAAATATATGCAGGGTTCTATTAAACTCAAAAATGTCTCACCTTTCCAAAAACAGAACTAGACCAAGACAAAATGATGTTTTATCCCTTTTGTTTTTAGATTGCTCTTTAAAAAGTTATAAGAACATGAAAATTAATACTAGCTGACACTCATATTGGGAATCATTTATAGAGTATTTTCAGATACAGATAATATAGTATTTATAGGAGGAACAGAAATAGTAAAGGAAATTATTTTGTTGAGCTACAGGAGACCTTAAATATTAAGTCTGAGAAATGTCCAAAAGATCTAGTACAGAGGAACAATGATCCACAATATGATCAGCTTCCTCTTACAACAAACAGGACCCTCGACAGACCTTCTTAGGTTCTTCATTTCTTACAAGAAAACGCCAAAATCAAGAGTAAATATGTATAACTTGCTTATTAGGCCAGTTCTGATTTATAGTGCAGAAACATGAAGAATCTAAGAAATAAGAACTTCAGCTACAAACTTTTGAAACTAAAATGTAAAGAAAATGTTTAGGCCTTATAAGATTTCATCAAAGAACTGTAAAAAAAAAATAAAAAATAAAAAAAAATAATGCTGAAATCCAGTGTCCCAGCAATCAATTATACTAAACATCACACTCAGAAGACCTCCATGTTGGTCACCTGTAAAGGATGCAGGATGGTTCTACAGGTTTAGAATTATACGAAATCACCAAGAAGGGAAAGACCACATGAAATGCAACAAAGTTCCTGGTAGAACAAAATCTGCAAGTTATGTTGAACACTGCTTGTAGACAACGGACCCATTTCCAGTCTACTTGAAAGTTTATAAGTACAATAACTTGCAACCAGGGAAGGAGTATTGTTCAGACATGACCATTTCTATGTATTCCTCTTAGCTAGCTGAAATGTTAAATATAAAGGGGAGCTGTTCAGTGTGTACTTCAAAGTTGAGCAGTGAAAGATACTCTCTCAAAATATTCTATAAATTCCATTTCCATTTTCCCATCCAACTAATTTAATTTCATTCTTCCTAATTGATTGAAATAATATCACATTACATCTATGGACACTTTATCACTGCAGTTGTGAAACTGAATATAGGAACTCCAGTATGACAAACACAATAAAGATATTTATCTCAATCATACATATCAAATAATTATAAATGAACAATTATTATACTGCCACCAGTACCAGATAATGCTCCTTGAGGCATTAAGGAACCAATTCATATCAGGCATTCTAGCTCCCTTTTATTTAAGACTTGTGTACAACATTAAATGCTAAGTACAAAGAATGAATATATTTAAACATTGTTTTTTGAAAAAGAAAAGTATAAGAACTGGTAATGAGAACATTTAGAAGAAAGTGAGCAAACTACATTATACACATCCAGAAAATAGGAGCAATATACAATACAAAAGAACTACTCGTCCTGATACGTTCAGGTGTGCTGCTATTGAGATGAAGGTAAAAATACCTTTCTTGGTAAATCTTGGAAAATAAACAATTGATTTGAGGAATCTTTAAAACACAGGCTATCTTCAATAACTGTATGCTGTAAAAGATGATGGAGGTACTGAATAAGGCATTCTATAATTAATATACCTACATTTAAAATTCTGAAACTACTACTTTTCTTGTGAAATCCACAAAACGTTTACAAAAGACATGTTAAAATTTAAATGAACCACCAAAAATTGTTCAAGAATGTAAGTTCTTACACTTTACCTTCAGGAAGTGTCTTGGTTTCTGATAAATACCATGAAAACAAAAGAAAAGCATTATAGAAAACTTTTCAATATTATAATGCAATATGTATTATGAAATCAGCCCATTACACATGATATGTTACCAGAAATAATACTGCAGAAATTAAAACAAGAATATGAGGAAAGGCTCTCTTCTGAGCATTAATATAACTTAATATCTCATTTCTGTAGTCTTTTAATGAAAAGTACAGAATGGAACTTTTTCACTTTTAGAAAAGTAATACTACAGATCATTTCTTCCTTTAAAATATAAAATCACTGTACATTCTTCATCAGAAAGACTGGAAAACAATGGTCAATATTAGTTACCGTGTCAGCAGAGAAGTCTTAGACTGGGCAATGGCTGAAAGAGCCTGAGGTTCTGAATGAATAGTTGGGTTGGTTGGATCAATGGGACTAACTATAGGTTTTATACTCAAGTTATCATTACTTGAATTCCGAGTTAGATGAGCTCTAAGTGGACGGATTGTTTTCAGTTTTGTTGTACCACCATAAGAAAAATTAACTCCTAGACAAGTATCAAGTGGATGGATATGATTCATTGGTGAAGTCGGGGTTACATTCCCACTATCTTCACTTTCAGTACTGTTCACCTTATTTGTAGTTAATTCATATGAACTTTGCGATGTCTTCAGTTTGGACTGAGACAGAGCTAGAGATATTGAATTAGCCTTCTCTAAGCATTCATTCAAACTGTTTTCTGACCTTGTTGATGAAATATTTACACTACTTAATGAACTGCCATTCTTATGGAATTCGTCACTCAATGCAGAATTGTTACTATCGCTAGATAAGTTTTTGATATCAGAAATATCTGAATTGGAGCCATTTGATGCACTTAGTCTTTGCTGATGCTGCTGCTGCTGTTTCATGTGACTGTGAGAATTACTAAAAAAAGAAGACATCCCTGTCAATCTGGATGATAAATTAGGAGAACTCAATGCTGATTTTAGAGGATATGGTGTAGCTCGATGTTTATCTTCTCGCTGTCGTGCTTCTGTTGAAACTCTATCATCAATTGAACCACATTTATTCTGATTGTGTGAATCTCCGGTTTCAATTACTCTTACAGGAACTCCTTTCACAACTGTTGAATCACTTTTCACTGATTTTGTAAGGAGCTGTTTATTTGATGCACTGCTTTTCCTCCTTTGTTCTGCGACAGATAACTGGGTAATTAATCTTCGAATATCTCCAGGGATTTCTATGTCAGATTTGCTCTCAACAAGAGTAGAAATATAATTCCCCAGGGCAGCAACACTGACCTCCAAACTCCGAACCTGAGACTCAAGGCGATTGATGGTCAACTGCTGTTGTGATCTAGTAGTTTCAAGCCTCTGTATATTACTGGTAGCAATCTGGAACAATGAAAACTTCACTAAGAACTCTGGTTGAAGAGTAATTCCAGGAAAAATGAAAAATATCTCCACATAAATTTTACATTGAAAAATAATGGTAAAGTTTTATTCTAATATGAATGAAGTTGCCATTGCCATTGGTTGTGGCATCATAATCATTAATCCGGCTCAAGGGAGATAGGGTCATCTTCCCTATCCTTCACTTGAGTAATTCTTGTCTGGTGCATCAACATTGCGGGGGTGGGTATCCTCCACATCAGTAAGCTGGTGTGAAGGAGAGCTAAGTTCAGGCAGGGACCCAGTCGCACAGGGTATAACGTGGAACCCATGCCCAAGGTTACAGGTGAAGACCTTAAAAACATCTTAGGCAGAGAAGGAAACCTTTGGAATGGCGAAGATGGTGGATGAGGCAACCCATCCTCTCTGAGGAAAATTAGAAGAGGAAACCACTGCCTTGTGGAGAAGAGGGATCTTCAAAGGCTAAGGGAGTAAACCCGAAAAGAAAATCCTCAGATGCGTTAGGCTTAGCAGGTCAGCAGATGAGTAAATTTGTACTTGCTTTCAACTATAATACAAGCCTCAGATGGAAGTTTAAAAATGGAAATGGAATTGACAATTCTCTGGCTACAGTTGCACAGTATGATGGTAATCCTGATGTTCATGCAAGTGTTAGATCAGAGAACAAAACCAGATTTGGAACAATAAATATTTTAACAATGAATGGGAAGGAAAATGAATTGATTGACCTAATGGAGAGACAAAAACTCGACATCCTGGGATTAAGTGAAGTAAAATGGAAAGGAATGAAGAAACTAAGAAAGCGGTACACCTCGTACTGGATGGGTAACAGTACAGAGAAAAGAAATGGAGTGGGATTTGTAGTGAATCATAATGTTGAACCAATAGCTGAAGTTGAGTATGTAAATGATAATCATGCATATACATGTAAACAAGGAACTACTGAAGATAGTACAGGTGTATGCTCCACAGACAGGATGCAGCATAGAAGAAAAAGAAGAGTTCCTCAATGAACTGGAAACACATACTGTTGGAGATGGGATCATGATAATGGGAGATCTGCAAGCTCATGTGGGAATTGATGGAATGGGATATGAGAATGTTCTGGGCCCACATGGGTATGAAGATGGAGAGAAACTGTTGGACTTTTGTATCAGAAATAACCTGATAATAAGGAACACATGGGTTATGAAGAGCCATAAGATCAGCCGATATAGTTGGGATGGACAGTATGGAACGGACTGAGAATACGAAGATAATCCCCAGTGAAAGTATGGAGGGTGATCATAGATTATTAATTGTGGAATTAAAACAAGTAAAAGTCCCTAAAATTGTATTGAAAAAGAAACCAAAGATCAGGATTTGGGAATTGGAGGAAGAGGATAAAAGAATGACATTCCAAGATTGTATAAAAAGGAAGTTGTCTAACATGGAAATACAAAGTGGAGAAGAAGAATGGGACGATTTAAGACAGACATTTGTGGAAGCAGCAATTGAGGTATGCAGGAAAACAAAAGCAAAGGTTAAGGAAAAGGAGACACGGTGGTGGGGGAAAAAAAAAAAAAAGAAAGAAAGAAACAAATAAAAGAAAGGAACAAGGTGAAGAAAGAAATGGATAAGGAAAAGCAAAAAATGTAACAGAGGGATAAGAATAAGATAGAAAGGTTACATGTGGAATACAAAAGATTGAAACTACAAGTAAAGAGGAGTATCAAGGAAGAAAAGGAGAAATGTTGGGGAGAGTTTACCAACAAAATTGAGCAAGATAGTCGAGGAAATCAGAAACTATTATACAGAGTAATAAAATCGAAAAGAATAAATCAGGAAAAATCAAGGCAGAGAAGATGGATCCATAGTACATGACAAAAAGGGTCTTCAGAAGGTGATGGCAAAGTATTTTGAAAACCTTTATAACGAGGATGACTGCTCGGAGGAAGGAGGAGATAAGAAAATGAAAATAATAGATGGAGAAAAAGAAGAGAACCCGATAATGTGGTTGGAACTTGAAAGGGCAGTGAAAGCAATGTCTAAAGGGAAAGCAAGTGGAAAAGGCGAATTCCAAGCTGATATGATTAAGGCAGCAGGAAGCATTGGACTACAGTGGCTATACCAAGCCCTCAATGCCATATGGAAGGATGAAAGGATACCTGAAGATTGGCAAAAAGGAAGCATTGTATGGTTGTTCAAAAAAGGAAAAAAGAAGAAATGTGAAAATTATAGAGATACAGTGGAACTTTGGATTGCGAGCACGATTCGTTCCGGCAACATGCTTGTAATCCAAAGCGCTCGTATATCAAAGCAAGTTTTCCCATAAGAAACAATTGAAATGCAGATGATTCATCCACAACACAAACATATTTATTCCCATACCATTTCTAAAACAAAATATAACGTAAAACAAATTAAAGTACACTTTTCCTTACAATAGAATTATTGCTGGTGTGAGGGAGACGGTCGATGACATGAGAAGAGTTACTGTGTAGCATGAATTTCACTAACGGAATCACTGCTATCTGTTGGCTCACTGGAATTGTTTTCTTTTCATGCAACTTTAACAAGGAACCTGTCCAATGACTGTTGCTTTTGCCTCTTTTTGAGGATTTCACGAAAATAAGGCATTGCATTGTTATTGAACTGATTCATTACTCGCACTGCTACAACCTTATTCGGGTGTTTTTCTACAAAATTTAGCACCGTTTCCCACATTTTGCACTTCTCCTGAATCTCAGTTGAAGTGAGAGGTTCCATTGACTTTTCCTCCTCCTTTTCCCCGGACGAGATCTCCTCCATAACCTCCTCCTGTTGTTCACGATGCAGGTCCATCAGTTCGCTGGTGGTCAGTTTCTGGCTATGTTCTTCCACCAGCTCTTGAATGTCCACGTCATTCACCTCCAGCCCCATAATCTTCCCTAAGGACACAATTTCATCGACAATCTGCGGCTCATTGTCACCAGCAATCCCCTCAAAGTCACGTCAAGAACAAAGTCAGGCCAGAGATTTCCCCAAGCGGAAGTGAGAGTTCTCATGGTGACTCCATCCCTGGCTTTATCAATGATCTTCAGGCAGTTCATGATGGGGAAATGATTTCTCCCAAACTCTCGGAGGGTAAGGTTTGTTCCTTCGGTCAATTCGAAGCATCACTGAAATAGTGCTTTGGTGTATATTATCTTGTAGTTCGAAATGACTTCGTGATCCATAGTCTGGAGTAGTGGAGTAGTGTTGGGAGGAAGGTACTTAACCTGGAACTTAAATTCCTCCAGTAAGTCTTCCTCAAGGCCTGGAGGATGAACAGGAGCACTACACTACACTACACTTCACTACAGGACCAAAGACCTCGTGCATCCATTCAACAAACGAACAGGGGAGGGAAGAACGTAGGCATATGTGACGCTCGTATTGCAGAACCTCACTCGCTTATCAAGTTACAATTTATTAAAAATGTTTGCTCGTCTTGCAAAACACTCATAGACCAAGTTACTCGCATTCTGAGGTTTCACTGTGTAACCCTGTTATAACATGGGCTAAAAATAATGGAGAAAGTCATAGACAAAAGACTGAGGGATATAACAGAAATGCAGTTAAAGGAAGAACAACATGGCTTTAGACCAAATACAACAAACGACTTGAAATTTACAGTGCGAACGATAATGGAAAAACATCTAGAAAGGAACAAGGAAATCATATTCGTATTTTTGGATTTGGAAAAAGCTTATGATACAGTTAAGAGAAAACATGTATGGGAATGCCTACTGAAAAGGAATATACCAAAATCATTAATTAACAAGATAAAAATGTTGTATCATGAAAGTAAAAGCAGTGTACAAGTGGGGAGTGGTGACATTGAAACATTTTATACAAAAAAAGGTCTCAAGCAAAGGAGTGCATTGTCGCCATTATTGTTTATTATATTGATGGATGAAATCATAAAGTGTGTAAAACAGAGTATTAGTAGTGATGAAGTGAATGCTTTGGTATTTGCAGATGATGTAGTGATTTGGGTAAAGGGAGAAAAGAAAGTACAAAGAACACTGGACGTTTGGAATGAAAATCTGAAGGAGTTTGGAATGGTAATTAGTAAAAAGGAAACTCTAGTCATGCACTGTGGAAAAGAGAAAAAGAGAAGCCAAGTGAACATAGACGGAGAATGGTTAGAAAATGTAAAACAGTTAACATAACTGGGTAGCATTATTAATGGAAGTAATGAAATCAACCCTGAAATTAATAACAGACTAAGTAAAGGTACAACATTTTATCATCAAGTCAGAGAGCTTTCATGGGATGACAAAGTACCCAAGAGAACAAAATTAACATTATATAAACAGCATTTCATACCAATTGTAACATACAGACTAGAAACACTGGTAACTAATAAGAGACAAGATAGTAAGATCCAAGCAGTAGAAATGAAATTTTTAAGAACATTGGTTAAAAAGACAAGAAGATATAGAAATCAAAATATTAAAATCAGAGAAGAGCTAAATATAGAACCGTTAGTACAGAAGATACAGAAAGCAAGACTGAGATGGTTCGGACATGTAAAAAGAATGGGAAAGGAACGGGTAGCAAAAAGGGAATTGGAAAGAGAAGTTAAGGGAAAGAGACCAGTTGGAAGACTGAGAAGAAGGTGGATGGATCAGATTTGGAAGGACATTAGAGAAGCTGGATTGGATGTGACCGAAGTAATGGAGCAGGAAAAGTGGAAGGACAGAAAGAAGTGGAGGAGGCTTGTTAACCACACCCAGGCAACTGGAGTGGGACATTGATGATGATGATGATGATGATGATGATGAATGAAGTTTGAAGACTGGGAATACTTTTCTGTAGTCAATTCTTTATATATCTTGGTCTTTTTGTTCATTTCTGGGGAAGACATTATTAATGTTAGGGAGTGAAAGTACTATCAGTGTGTGACTTTGAAGTGTGTAAGAAAAACTCTGCTAGTAAAGTTGGAAACAATAAGGCAGCAGCCACATAGTTACTCTAGGAAGAATATGAGGGTATTTAGCTTTAGTTCAAACATTTTACACTTAGCAGAAAGAGGGAAGAGAATCGATGGGAGAAAAGTAATGAACACTAAGTATGAGAGTTTTTCCATCCCACTAACTACTTTACTGTCTTTGGAGTGAGCAAAAATCTTATTTAAAACATTTTCACTGCGATATAACTTGCTCTAGGGCTTAGAGAAACAAATGGAAAGCTAGAAAGATGCATCACATACCAACATCCTAAAATAAGATACTTCACAAAAACTAAGAGAATGAAAGATTTATAATACAAAAGAATAATAATGTAGCTGACAGGAAAAGAACACACTGTAAACAAGACTCCACTGCCAACAAGAAATTAAAGTAAAATTAAATATATTTCAAAAAAGAGAGACAAATGGTACAGAAAAGTAATAACAACAGACTACAAGAAGCTATATCTAAGTTAACTGCTCTGAGGTTGGTATTTCAAATCAACAGCGATTGGAAAAGTACAAAACAGAAGTAATTGAGCTGAAATACAGTTGCCTGAAAAATATTTTTCTCAATTCCAATTAATTTTTCAACAAGTAATCAGTAAAATTACAATTATTTCACAGAGTGTGAGTCTTCAGGAAATCAATGACTTATTTTTTGACATGGGACTGGAATGATATTGAAGTTTGCAAGGAAGAGGACATTACTTCATTTTGTTCTTAGAACTTTTTTTTTTTTTTGCTTAACGTCGCACCGACACAGATATGTCTCATGGCGACGATGGATAGGAATGGTCTAGGAAGTGGAAGGAAGCGGCCGTGGCCTTAATTAAGGTACAGCCCCGGCATATGCCTGGTGTGAAAATGGGAAACCACGGAAAACCATCTTCAGGGCTGCCGACAGTGGGGCTCGAACCCACTAACTCCCAATTACTGGATACTGGCCACACTTAAGCGACTGCAGCTATCGAGCTCGGTCTTTTAAGAACAGAGGAAGTAGCTATCATAACTTAAAAAAAGACCAAAACTTTCAAAATTATCACTCCCAAGCATAGTTTGCAGGTCACATTCGTTTTCATTATTTTCAGTGCCAACTAATTCAGAATATTTATTCAAATAGAGGAAATGATTTCGTCCATAAGTTTTTTCGGTTCCATTCTCGACCATGTAGACCTAACACACGATTATCAAAATATCAACCAGTACCCACAACAAACTGCGAGTAAATGAATGAGTGCGCATTGTATCCTTTGTTTTATCCTTGGTGCAATGCCTTGAGAATGCTGGGGCTCCAAAGTTGCCAAACACACTATGCAGTGTATACAGAATACTAGAATGAAATTATTAAATTTTATTTCAAGAAGTAAATTGTAAGTAAAAATGACATTATGAGAAAAGGAACAATTACAAGTAAAAATTACTAAAAAACTAATCACTGTGAGTAATTCAATTACTTTTACTCAATTACATCCAATAGCAGCGATTGGGAATTAGAAGTGGGGGGTGGGCAAAACATTTACAGACAAAAGAAGGTAACCAGGTTGCGAGGGGGGGTATATACGTCAACACTTAAAAATGATATTAAAAGGCTACAAAATTGTAAGTTTTCCGATGCTCTCTGAGCGAATTTCGACAGAGAAGTAAAGGTTGACAGTTTACAAACTTAAGTGCAGTAATAAGAGTTTGAGATTTTGTCTCAATACCATACAATAAAACTTTCACCAAAGGAACAATCTTACACATGTATTACAATTAAATACACTTATGGCGTGATTATACAAATCAATTAGTAGTTGACTACACACTAAGAGACTGCCAGACTGATGAATGTGCGCGGCAAGCAGGTGAATTACATCTCAGTGTCCATGACCTTGGCAAACAAAAATGTACCCCTGCTACCCTTCCTCACAGAACATGTTATACTCCGCTGCCCGAGTCTCCGTTACTGGCTGTGGTGCATGCAGACTGGTTAGCCACGGCGAACGATTTTTGTGCATATTTCTGCTAATAATTTTGTTAATAATTAAGGAAATTAAATGAAAGAATTACCTTAACATTTTATAATAATATTTAATTTCTAAAAAGATCTCTCTGTATTGAATAGATGGATATAAAAAATAATAACACTTGTAACATACTTTGTATTTACGATGTATGTGTCGACAACCTCATCAGTCACAATCACCCAGTATATTTTAACTGGATTAATTACTGTTGTTTTTCAGGTCATCATTTATGGGATTATTTAATCTCCATTAAAATAGATGGAACACATGTGGACACGTGCTGTATATTTGTAAGATAGTGTTTTTTTAGTATAATCTAGTAGTAGTTTATTGCATTCCTTTCCTTGGTAGATGATGGTAACGGAAGATTTCTTGAATTTCATTTCTACAGCTTGAGTGATTTTTATTTTTGTGTAATTTATTGATGTATGTGTCACCATTGTTGCCCTTAGTTTCGGCGTTGTGTTAAAGTCATTGCATATGGTTAAAGATTTATTTTACGGGAGATTTCTTACTTGCATTTTATTTCCACAGCTTGAGTGATTTTTATTTTTGTGTAATTTATTGATGTATGTGTCACCATTGTTGCCCTTAGTTTCGGCATTGTGTTAAAGTCATTACATATGGTTAAAGATTTATTTTAGTTTACTTTTCTTATTTTTATCACGTGGAGTTACGTGTATTTTGAAGTTACACTGAACAGATAGAAATTTAAATGTCGAATTAACTATGATGGACATAGAACCAAGCATAATAAAGTTCAAAACAATTTATGGCAGAATTTAAATTGTGAAAATTTGTATTCGTTGTTTTGACCAGTAATGTAACTTTAATATTTTCAAATCTCTTTCCAGTTTATCCTGCATAATTTAATATGTGCACGAGCACAACTTTAACATCAATTAAATTCACAATGATTCAAATTCAAAATTAATGTTTACGAAGAATTTGTCAGAATTATTAGCAATTTATTAACATGTACCATCCCATTTGTTTTATTTCTGGATGTACATCAAGAGCTCAACTTAAATTTAAAATTTAGTACTCATGTTTCATCATCATCATAGTTCTCATGATGATATATATATATATTTTTTTGTAATAAATCATCTAGCATGGGTTTATATTTGGAACGTCGTTATTTGCCAATATCTGCCCATTTTCTTTGATCCACACCATTATTGGAACATGTCAAATCCCTTACTGAGCACCCCTGAGGGTGTCTCATGTTTCTCGAGTAGTTAGTCGCAGTGTAAACGGACAGAGTATATAATATCTAGTTTACCCTGAGGTTATCAATGCGATGAAGAAAACGAACATGTAATGTATTACTGTGAGGCACAATAAGTGGCTGAGCTGAATGAGACTAGGTCTGGTCGCTCGGCAATTAAGGGCTTGCTTTGCCTCCTATTACTGGCGGGAAATATCCACTTAAATCCCAGTCCCACCACTTGGGAAATGAAAGCAGATCTAAACATCTATTGTCAGAACGTGTGCAGCCTGATTGTCAACTAACTTTGTCAGACTTAAGAGAAGTCGATGTGATCGGACTTACTGAAACATGGGTCTCATGGGTTAGTGAACTACCACTCAGCACTAATTACAGCATATTTCACCAAGACCGCACTACTCTGGATGGTGGAGTGATGCTATCAGTGAACAGTGCATTACCGTGTAAACGAAGGACAGATCTCGAACAGAACTGTGAGTTAGTGTGGGTGGAGCTACTCTTTCCTCGATGCCCTGTACTTGGGGGGTGTTACTACAGGCCGTCCGGCTCCATGGCTAAATAGTTAGTGTGCTGGTCTTTGGTCATAGGGGTCCCGGGTTTGATTCCCGGCAGGGTAAGGAATTTTAACCATCATTGGTTAATTTCGCTGGCATGGGGGCTGGGTGTATGTGTCATCTTCATCATCATTTCATCCTCATCACGACGCGCAGGTCGCCTACGAGCGGCAAATCAAAAGACCTGCACCAGGCGAGCCAAACTTGTTCTCGGACACTCCCGGCACTAAAAGCCATACGCCATTTTTTTTTTTTACTACAGGCCACAATACAGCCCATTTTATGACCTTGAACAACGCGTGGACTCAGTCATCGCAGCCCTCCCTCAAGGTGAAGTAACTTTAATGGGCAACTGTAACTTGTCTATAAAGTGGTCTTCTCCATCTACAGGATTGTTAGCTAACAACTGTGACACATGCTTTATAAATGGCTTCATTACTGGCCTCAGATTTAAACAGTTTAATACGCACACAACCTGTTAATCAAAAACCCTGTATCTCATGCTTTCCTCATTAAAACTTAAAATAATAACCCCAGGCAGAAACCTCTTCCTCTGCGACCACCAGTCCCTCGATGCTACATTCCTCTTACCCCATCCCTCTTCAAAGTCTCACAGCAGGACATATTCCCACCCTACCTACATCTGCCGCCATGCCGACTGGCCTGCAATTTGTCGTGCCGTGGAATGCCTTCCCTGGAGCCTTCTCGAAATAGCTGATATTGAATTGGATCTTGACCTGCTCTACAATTGACTGCAAGCTGCAATTAAGGACTTTGTACCTGCACAGTGGGCTACTAACAGCAAATATCAACACTGGATATCATAAGAGACCAGACTGATATTAAAAAGAGAGCTTGGTGCCTCTGGAAAGACTTCCCTAACCCACATACTCACAATACCTTCATTAACATCCACCACCACAAGAGATTTATGGTCAGAAAAGACTACAAGACACACGTACACACAGTCACTGAAAACATCTGGAGCAATCCTAAGTGCTACTGGAGTCTCATCAGCACAAGGAAAAGGATGGAGTGGATTCTTGTCAGCGTAAAGCACAATGATACAACAGGAGACGACACCGATCGCAATGAACTTTTCTACAGGTATTTCTTCTCCAACTTCTCCCCTCCCTCATAAAAACAATCGCTCCCTCTTGTAAGTAGAGTTTCAAACAGAAACCTATTGAGTATAACTGCCATACCAAGTGAAGTTCATAATCTTCTTCAAACTCTCTGCACCAATAAAGCTACCAGTCCTGACACTACACGTCCTCTTTTCTTGAAAAATACTGCCAGCAGCCTTTGTGTCCCTCTCTCTAAATTATTTAACAGATCTTTCAAAACAGGCTATTTTCCTATGACCAGGAAACAGGCAAATATTGTCCCACTACTCAAATCAGGCAAAAAATTTAACGCTTCATCTTACTGACCAATTTCTATTCTCCCCACACTTTCCTTTATCTTTGAAAAATTATACACTAGTGTCTCCTCACATTCACTTCACCCTATATTTCAACCATTCAGTATGGTTACCTACCAGGTAGTTTTTGTCTAACAAACCTGGCTACTCTGCATAGTTTAGCATCACATGCCACTGCACTTAAATCACAGCTGGATATCTGCTACGTAGACATTTCAAAAGTTTTTGATTCTGTAGACCATACTCTGCTGTTCCATAAACACTCTGAACAATTTAATATACATGGCAGTTTTCTGACCCTTCTTGTTGGCTTCCTAGATAACCATTGGCAGAGAGTGGTAATATAAGGCACATCATTCTCATGGTTACCAGTTACGTCCTCTGTCCCAGAAAGCAGTGCTCTTGGCCCTTTGTTTTTTTCCCTTCTTTACGGACGATCTGTAATCCAAACTCAACGAAACAGCAAGTACCCTACTCTTTGCTGATGACTGCAAGATATTTAGGGAGATCAGGAATCCAGCAGATGTAGCTCTTCTACACTTCTCACATAACGTCCTCTCAAACTGGTGCCATACTTGGAAACATCCCGAATCCACAAAAATGCAGCCACATGAACATAACCCTACATAAATCTCCTCTACCGACATCATACTACCTAATTTTCCAGCTGGAAAATTTATAATGTCCAATAACGGACCATTTATATTGGTATTATAAATTTGTGCTTGTTGATGCTTGTTGTTTTAAGGGGCCTAACATCGAAGGTCATCGACCCTATTATAAATTTACTCATTCGGGACAAATATTTCAGATTCCCTATGGGAATCAACACCTATATCATCATATTACCTACTCGACAAGCCCATCGCTGCAGTTACACAACAGCGTGACTTAGGTGTAATATTCAATGCAAAATCACAATCCAAGAACCGCACAGAAACATATAACAACCAAGGGTATGAAATTACTAGGCATTCTCTACCACTTCACAGAAATTTCTGATCCCACTGCTGTTCGCCACTTCCTCATGATCATTCAACCTCTTTTGAACCCTACTGCTCTCTGATTTGAACAACAGCCTCCCCCTCCAATATTAACCAGTTATACAGAGCATTGTCCTTTGCTGCAATTGTATGGAACAGAAACCCCAAGCTCAGAAATCTGTCTACGCATCAGGTACTAAGGGCAATAAGTGTGTCGTTGCTGCACATCAAGTGACAGGTAGCTGACCTGAGATTCCTCCACAGAATCTTAAATGGGCATTACCATTCGGAACATCTTGTTTCACTCTTCTTTCTCCGCGTTCCTTCCAGCTCCACCAGAGTCAAGGGCCTTCTCCACATTTCCCACACTCAGCACACAATACTTCAACAATCTTTTCTTATCCACCTCCCAACTAACACTATTAACAGGAGACAAGAGCTTGATATAGCATCAAGTAAAAGTATATTCCAGACGGTTATATATAATCTCTTAAGGATAAGTTTATTCCAGATGGTTATAAATAATCTCTTAAGGATAAGTTAATGTGAGGTGGTTATACCGCCATCTTGAACCACGATGACTTGGCTATGAACATGGACATACTCATGGTTTTCGATTTGGACAATTATTAGTAGACTGTGAACCTGAGCTTGTTCTTGTTTGTTATGTTTTTAATACTGTATTGTATTATGAAAGTTTACATTTGTTAATTAGTCTGTTGACAGTACAAGTGAAATGCACTCAGTGTAGTTGCATCTTGTGCTTTGTGAATAAATAAATAAATAAGTGTTAATTTGCTATCTTGATTGGTGTATGTGTGATTATGCTGTAGTGGAATTTAAATCTTAATAGTTTGAATAACATGTTAATGGCATGCATTTATGGTATGGTTACAATAAAATTGAATTTCATGAGTTATTGGTGAATCATGTGGTTATTTATTGTGTGCAGTGTGAATTATTTTACCTACTATTTACATAGACCCAATTTGGGACAGAATATTATAGCATTATTGAGATGTAGCAGTAACATAGGAGGAACATGTTGACATATTAGATTGTACGTGTTAGCTCAGGTAGAATATACTTGACCACAGAGTATGTTCATTTAATAAGTGAATTATAATGCGAGATGTTCTAGAATTTATGGACCATTTTAGTTTAAGCCTGATTGCCTGACATTCCTCATTTGAGTTTTGAGTCCCAGTGTTACATAATATGTATTTTTAACACAAATACATCCATAACGGGAGGAGTTACCCCATATGCCGCATTCATGTCCCTCATAACAGAGGCTTTGATTTGAACACCTGCATGTCTTGATTGTGGACACGTTAAATAGCATTTTGACGGAACCGTGGTCATGAGAATGTCCCTGTTCATAGCCAAGTCATCATGGTTCAAGATGGCGGTATAACCACCTCACATTAACTTATCCTTAAGAGATTATTTATGACTGCAGGGTCATTTACCTGATAATCACATACTTACGCTAAAGAAGGTATATTATTTGATTATTACCACTATGTTTGGGCCACACTGTTTAATATTTAGACAATACTTAGATAACACCATTACTACTTAATTTAATAGCACATATAACTATGAGGACATCTGCCATTTATTTAATTGTAGTTTAATTGTAGTTAACTGTAAGTTAAGTTGTAGTATGCCTCAGTGGTGTATAGTTTTGTTGTTGTATTTATTTCATTTGCCCAATGTGGTTTTATTTTCTTGTTTTATACTATTTTATTTGCCATCACATTATATTATTTCAACAGGGATATATATATCCGTGTACGTATATGCATGCACCATTGTGTGTTTGGTCTTTCATGCATGTAGATATACTCATGGCAAATGTGTATTTAGAGTAGGTTAGATCAGAATTCAATTTCATTTATTTTACCTAAGAAAGAACATTATTAAGTAGGATCTTGTTTTGAAAACAAATCCGAGTAATGGAAAGTTTGTAAAATCTGACTTGGAAATGTGTATAAAAGCTGACTAATCTGAATGCTTGCAAAATCTGAACATTGAAAATTTGGTAAATAGGACATATGACAGGATAATTGTAAAATCTGAGATACGTTTAGGTGATAGAATTATTGTATATTTAAGAATTTCAACAAATATGATTAAGACATGTGGATGATGCAATATTTTAGAAACTGCAACGAAGCATTTGACGTGTACACTCCAGCATATTATAAGAACATAGAAAGTGGTATTTTTATTTTCTATATGCTGCACAAGATGTAGTTTGGGAAGTATAACTCCTCCATGGTTATCTGCCTTTTAACAAAATCAATGCACCATCCTTTCACTTTGTTGCAAGGATGATTTTATTTATGTGGTCGTGCTAAAATGATTGACAAGCTAGTTACGATCTACTATGCACTTTTAAAAACAAACTCATATAGTTACTTATGCCAGCTTTAAACATGGAGGTAGTTTGTTCCCATTGGACACTTGATTCTATGGAAGAGCCCAAAGTCAACAAAAGAGGCTTCACCATAAGGCCGGTCTCCACTGATTAACATTTAACACCAACATGTTAAATTTAACATGTTATAAGTGACATGTATATTGTGATTGTGTCTTTCAATTGACTTTGCATGTTAACTCAGAATGTTAAGGTTAACACTTTTAACATGTTGGCGTGTTTTCCGCTCCAAGTGGAAAACATGTCAAGTCAATTCGTTGTTTGTAAGATGTCGGCACAACTTCGGCAACTTCTGTGCTGTTTCCCATTCCAACAGATAGCCTAAATGACGCAAACGACGTACTTCTCGTGAAGAAGGATTTTAGTTGCAACACTCCGCAGTACTCATTCTCTTTGTTGTAAGCTACAAATACACTACGCGCACATATGTCGTTCTCTCTGCACTATACCGGTACTGAAATTTATAGTCAGAAATGGAGTGGAGCAAAGAGATTTCTCTGGACTTAATTAATGATATAATAGATGGGCCTTGTTTGTGGGATGTCTCATCAAAGGAATACAGAGATAAAGCGAAGAAAGATGACAGTTTCCAGGAACTCGAAATTATCTATAATTGTTCCCGCAAGCGCATAAAAAAAAATTAGCGTCCCTCTGCTCTCAGTACAGTTGAGAATTGTAAAAGGTTCAGAAAAGTCGGGGGCGGGAGCGGACTAAGTTTATACTTCAAAGTGGTTTGCTTTTGAAGCAATGAGCAGGATGACGGGAGGAAATGTGCCTAATAAAACTGCATTTCTAAATGATATCAAGAAGCAAGAGTGGCAACAACAAAGGCCAAATCCTTTTCATCATTTTTTCTTTCTTGTTGCTAGTGGCTTTACGTTGCACGTTGCACCGTTGGGATAAGAAAGGCCTAGGATTTGGAAGGAAGCGACCGTGGCCTTAATTAAGGTACAGCCCCAGCATTTGCCTGGTGTAAAAATGGAAAACCACGGAAAACCATCTTAAGGGCTGCCGACAGTGGGATTCGAACCCACTATCTCCCACATGCAAGCTCACAGCCATGTGCCCCTAACTGCACGGCCAACTCGCCCGGTAATCGTCTTCATCCGAGTCCATTGTCCTTGTTTGGAAATATTAGACACCTCCTAAATGTATTACCACAAATTGATATAATGAACTACCCGTATATAGAAAAAGGAAGTCAAGTTTAACATGTTTGTTAAGTGTGGACACAATGTTAAATGAAACAGTATTCAACATTTAACATGTTGATGGTGTCACCAGTTAACATGTTAAATGTGAAATACTATTTCATTTAACATCATGTCCACACTTAATAAACACGTTAAACTTGACTTCCTTTGTTTATATACAGGTAGTTCATTATATCAATTTGTGGTAATACATTTAGGTGGTGTCTAGATTTTCAAACAAGGACAATGGACTCAAATGAAGAGGATTTTGCCTTTGTTACTGCCACTGTTGCTTCTTGTAATGATTTAGAAATGGAGTTTTATTAGGCACATTTCCTCCCCACATCTTGCTCATTGTTTCAAAAGCAAACCACTTTGAAGTATAAACTTCGTCCACTCCTGCCCTCCGACTTCCGACTTTTCTGAACTTTTTGTGATTCTCGACTGTACTGGGAGCGGAGGGACGCTAGTTTTTTCGATACACTTGCGGGAACAATTATAGATAATTTCGAGTTCCTGGAAACCATCGGCTTTCTTTGGTTCATCTCTATATTCCTTTGATGAGACATCCCACAAACAAGGCCTTTCTATTATATCATTAATTAAGTCCAGAGTAATCTCCTTGCTCCACTCCATTTCTGACTATAAATTTTAGTATAGTGCAGAGAGAACAACACGTGCACGTACTGTATTTGTAGCTTATAACAAAGAGAATGAGTGTTGTAACTATCACGAGAAGCACGTCGTTTGGCTATCTGTGGCATGGAAACAGCACGGAAGTTGCCGAAGTTGTGCCGACATCTCACGAACAACTAACTGACTTGACATGTTTTCCACTTGGAGCAGAAAACACGCCAACATGTTAAAAGTGTTAACCTCAACATTCTGAGTTAACATGCAAAGTTAATTGGAAGACACAATCACAATATACATGTCAATTGTAGCATGTTAAATTGAACATGTTGGTGTTAAATGTTAATCAGTGGAGACCGGCCTTTATACTGATCAGGGACATGGGAGCAAGAAAGTCCAAGCTGAAAAGAAGTTTTTAAAATAACAAGGTGTGCTATAAATAAATAAACAAACAAATAAATAAAAAAATAAATAAATAAATAAATAAATAAATGAATGAATGAATGAATGAATGAATGAATGAATGAATGAATGAATGAATGAATGAAAAGGATAGCACTGGGTAAACAAGCTTTACAAACCAAGAAAGACATTTTTAACTATCAGGTGCGTGGGCAATCAGACAAGGAAAGATTTTGGAAAGGCCTTCATTTGGACTGTATTATTGTATGGGTATCAAGCTGAACAGTTGGGAAAAAGGAGAGAGCTCTGCTAGAGGCAACGAAAATGTGGATATGGAGGAGAATCACCAGAATGAGCTGGAATGATATGAAATCAAACCTTCAAGTTTTAAAACAGGAAAACCAAACTCACTAAAGAGATGGAAATAAGGAAAATAAAACTTGAAGGCTACCTATTGAGACGATATAATTTCCTAACAAACATTTTTTAAGGAAAAGTACATTTTCACTGTGTCCAGCCGAGCTATCCCCTTTTTCCCAACTGTTCAGTTTGATAGCCATACAGCAATACAGTCCAAATGAAGGACTTTCCAATAGTGCTGGAGGAATATCCAGAAAATTGTACCCAAAGACCTGAGGAACATGATGAAATATGAGATCTACAAGGAAGTGAATAGAGCAGCAGAAGCGAGAGAAGAATGGTTGCTGGGACAAGGCTTTGCTTTTACTACATAATGATAAGTTGCAGGTAAAACAGTCATTTTAAACTCAGCTTTCTCTTAATCTTGTGGTTACAGTCTACCTGCTGAAATAATTGGAAGCTTTTTATTATTTACATAGTCAGTTCCGCTCATAAAACTGACTACCTCAACCTACCTCTAGTTGTTCAGTCAGTACTTGGTTTTCACAAGCCAGATTCCTGTTGGCCATCTCCAGTTTATGGAGTGCTTCACTGTCTGGCCGTGGTGCTGCCATTTCTTCTTGAAGAACATGATACTCTACTTCATACTCATGTAGCTGCTTAGAGATATCGAGTATAAATACCTAGAAACAAAGAGATCCAATTTTTAGTGAAGTTCAGAGTTTGATCAGACTCTTGTCTAAATAATTTTTGTATTGGTAGGTAATATGAATGGAAAAAAAAAAAAAAAAAAAACTGTGAAAAAATTAAAATCAACAAAGAGTGCCCTAAAAAGAGTTAAGAACGTGAAAGTAGTGAACAGAAATGGAGAAACTTAGGGAAAAAATGAGATTAGAAAAAGCTAGAAACCTTAATTTAGTTTTCAAGCACTTTTAAAAGGTATATACTTGTTTTCACACTCCTCATCAATTGATTTAAACCCATCCCATAGACTGCTTACATTTTTATTTTCATTATCCATGGGTCATAATTGCTTTTTAAAAGTCTTGCCATGCCTCCCTTATCAACTATATGGTATTGCCTAATTGTCTTACTTTTATAACATTCCTTTCTATCACATTTATTTGTAACTACGACTAAGACAGTTTCATCATCAGTTATACCATCTATCACTTCAGTTTCTCTTTAGAGGTTTTATCAGTACCACATCTAGAATATTTTTCCCTCTAGTTGGTTCCATCACTTTCTGATTCAGCTGTCCTTCCCATTCTTTCACAATTTGTTGGTCACGCTTTCTGTCATTTACATTCCCTTCCCAGTTAACATTTGATAGGTTCAGATCACCCGCCACAATAACGTTCTTTTCTGTGTCATTCTCGACATAGCTGATTATCTTCTTTATGAAGCATCACGCTATGATCACCGTGGCGGCTTTGGCGCTAGCACACCTGTGCTGGAGGCATATTAGAAACAACAACGAAGTGGGAGTAAACAATGTGTTAGTGTAGTTTAGTGAGATTGTGTTGAGTTGTGATATTACAGTAAGTATGGGAAGATTTATTTCATCATTAGGAGGTATGTAATAACAGCAATTTATTAAATGAAGTCATTACAGGATATGCCTAAATCTGATGCAGTGTTTGTGTTTCACACTCCCTTTCCATCTGATTTCCAACTCCATGGAAGGCTACCATGATACATTTGCTTTAATTAGTTATTGCGAATGATCATGCCATACATTATTTTGGAATATTACATATATTACATATATTATAACCTGATTACAGGTTTCAATCTCATGTATGTATGTATGTATGTATGTATGTATGTATGTATGTATGTATGTATGTATGTATGTATGTATGTATGTATGTTAAGTCCTCAGCCCGAAGGCTGGTTGGATCCTCATCAGCTCCGCCACCAGCTGTCACAGATGGCCTAGGCATCACTGAAGAGGCATACTAGGGAAATGAGGAGCGAGGAAGTTTCCCGTTGCTTTCCTCACCAAGCCAGAAGTTGCTATTATATATCAGTATGCCAAGCCCACTGAAATGCATGCACCAACCAACCCTATGAGCAACATTCTCACATGATTCATAGCAGGGACTGGCTGCATAAAGAATGGCATTACTAGCATCACTCATACCTCAGTCACTTTCATTTTGTCAAAGCCAAGGATAAAGCTGAGGCAGATCAATGAAAGTAACAGTATTGCTCTAGCCCACACCAGAAGACATAGCGCACTGTAAACCCTAGGTCCTGCCAGCAAAGGCATTTCAATCTCATATGATATCAATTTCATGTTTTCCGTATTGATGATTCCTTAATTCTATTAAAATACAAGGAGGAGATGTTCCCACCTAATCAATACAATATTATTGAAAAGTACAATTATATTTTAAACTGAGTAACTGGACTAGATTCGGCCTTACGAATAGGCCATCCTCAGCTGAATACACATATTGTTAAATTCAAAAATAGTATTCTTCACTTATTAAAAGATATCACTTTACTGTCTTTAAAGTGTTCTTCATAGCGAAATGGGGATTTAAAAAAAACTTGCTGTGCACCAATTATTACATCATAAATGTATGCCATCTTAAGTGATATATAGAATGTTGTTATACTTGAAGAACCAGCTTTAGATGTTGTTTATGTATTGTAAACAGTTGATTGGTCAATATGGTCATTGCTGATAAGTTGAAGAACTGTTAAATAAGGAATTATTTTCAGTGCTGTGTCTATTTTAAATTTTGGTTGTAGTTGAGAAAGCATGGATGTCTGAAGAAAGGAGAAAACTGAAGTTGGAGAATGCTGTGTCAAATACAAAATTTAAGGTGAAAGATTATGAAATTAAGTTTGAAACTAATTCCCTTTGCTCTTTGTGGGCCTGTTCCCAACTGAGGATGGCCTATTCATAAGGCCAAAACTAGTCCTGTGATTCAATTTATATATATAAGAGTTTTGTCTGTACATTGCTCAGAATTTTAAAAGAATGGTATTTCTGTACTGGTCGTGTCCACAGTAACAAGGAAATGTGCTTTTTAATTTTCCGTCATGTCTGTCTGTCTGTCTGTCTGTCCGTTGAACACAAGAAAATGGCTGAAGAGAATTTAATGAAAATCAATATATAAAGTTGGGCTATAAATAATTTTATTTACACTGAGTGAAATGGTAGTTTAGGGGAAGGCCTAAAATTTAATTCTCGAATATTCATGTTATTAATGGTCCTACTGATATATACTACGTAACTAAGTTATATAGAATTAAATTTCCGATCATTTATGTCTTATACATTTTTACCGTACCGGTTATGATAATATAATGAATTTAGACTTTTGTTACTTAGTCCATATCAATGCCAAGCATTGTTAACATGAAAATGGCGATTTTTTTTTTTTTTTTCCAAGATTGTCTTAAGGTGTAAAACCGCGTGGTCATCGGTCTGTATCGACAAGGAAAAATGTGAAAATTATTATTAAAAAATGAGAAAATATCATAATGGAATGATCACTTGAAGAATAAGACAAAAGGGAATCATGAAAGAAGGAAGGACTGCCTTTAGATTAGATGCTCTAATATCCCAGAGTCGGAAGAAAACTAAATGTGAAGGCCAACAACATCGAAAGCTCATAGATCTGATCAACAGTAATATTACATTGGCCTTTTTTTCTTTTGGTTTAGTTCACTTGAAGCTTCAAAACAGACTGGGAACTGAAAAGACTTCTAAACTAATGTTTTTATTGTAAGTGTTTAACCCTAGCAATAATACTCAATTTATTTTTGGTTCACAAATTACTTTTCTATATTTAAATACTTTATTCAAGGTCACTTCAACTGCTTGATCTAACTATAAAATACAATACATTAATATGAATGAATGAAGGGCAAAGGTCTTTCTCGAGAGGGGGAGCTTTGGCGAATATGAACATGAAACTTTAAATTACAATGGTGAGCTAGTCACATGAGATGGTTCTTATGTCATTTTTTATAGTCATTCTCCACTAGTTTAGCTTATATCTATTTTTAACATTTCACCTTCCCTTGTGTGAGATTTTTCATCTCTAATTCTATATTTAGTACTTATTTCAACACTATTTACTATACGCATAAGTTTTCTGTCTATAAATTTATTTCATAACTCTTATTTTACCACTTTTCATATTTTACTTGAACCATTGTCTTTACATCCCTTTCCAATCAGTTCTGTATCATGCTCTCCTGGTCCAGAGTGGTCCTAGTAGCTGCCTGAAGTCGTTTGCCCATCATCTTCGTGGTCTGCCGCGAATTCTCTTGCCTGTGTAGGGATTTCACATGGTTGCCTTCTGTGCCCATCTGTCCTGGTGTAGCCTTGCTACGTGCCCTGCCCATTTCCACTTTGCTCTTGCTGCCTGTTGCGCGATGTTCACTGAAGAAGTATTTTCTTAGAGTACCTTGTTTGGAACTCTGTTTCTCAATGATATACCTACAATTTTCCTTTCCATTTTCCTTTGACATACTTCCATTGTTCTTTTTTTGTTTGACTGTTACTGTAAGTACAAAGTCTGATAGGCCTAAATCAATATGGGAATGATGCATGAGTTTGAGTGTTTCTAGTCTGAGCTTCCTGTTTAATGATTTATCCAGCAGTGTGAATTTCAGCCCAAAAGACCTTCCAACTTTGAGTTATTCTTCTCTTTACTCCTTTGTCCATTCTTTGTGTTAGAAAAATCAGCTGGTCTAGATAAACATATTCATCAATGTATTGTAGTGCATTTCCGTCTACTATAATTGAGTTTGATGGCTTATTGGACATCAGTTTTGTTTTGTTGTAGCTCATTGCAAGTCTTACTGTTTTACTAGCTGCACTTAGTTCGATAAGCATATGTTGTATGTGACCAACACAATGTCATCAGCAATTCTCAAGTTTGTCAGTTTCTTCCTGTTTATCTTTATGCCATACTTGTCATCCCATTTTAGTTTTCTGAATATGTTTTCCAGCACACAGTTGTATAGCTTGGGGGAGATGGAATCGCCCTGTCTTACTCCTCTCCCTAGATGGAAGGGTTGTCCCTCTTTCTCGGTCTTCACTTTGGCAATGCTCTTGACTAGTCAAATGTCTTGCTGTACAGTGGTAGATTGAATTCCGCTTGTTCACATGGTTTGTTCTCATCCAGTCAGCCTTCTTGTTAATACCTTCGAGAACAGTTTATACAAACTGGCCATAAGGCTTATTAGTCTGTAATTTTTTAGATCATCTTTTGGTTCTTTCTTGTGTAGTATGATGATTGTGCTCGACTTCCATTGATCTGGAATTACTTCCGTTTCCAGAATCTTACCTGAAAATTAGCGCGACTGTTTGTACCAGAAGTTTTGCTCTCTCCATTATGAACTCATTCCAGAGTCGTCTTCACTGGGGGTTTTGCCATTTGTGAGTTCTGCAATTACACTCCTCACTTCACTTGGTGGTATAGGGGGAACTTGTTCTCTGATGTCTTGCTTGTCTGTCGTCATCTTATTCTGGTGAGAGGTCGTATATAGAGTTTTGTAGAAACTTGTTGCTTCTTCTAATATTTCTGTTCTCTTCGTCACCCTGTCCCAACGCTTTCTTGGCTCCCAACATCCACTGTTTCCCTCTGGTTAGATTTTTCTTCACTCTTCTGGTAGACTTTGTGATTTCCAGCATTTGTCTCATTATTGTGTTGCAGTGTTCTCATATATCTTTCAGAATTTCTCTTTTTGTCAATCCATCTAACTCAGCGTAATTAGCTTTGGCTCTGACTGAGTTGAATCTGGAGTGTTGAAACTTTTCTATCTGTTCTATGCGTGTTAAGGTTGATGGCTTGAAGTTGTATTTGGACCTCAGTCTTTATTCTGATGCTGCAGTTGCCTGTTTCTAGTATGCATTGTTCCAGTGTGATGTATTGCTCCCCGACTTCACAGTCTGCGTTGAAGTCTGCTTGTGGGAGTTGGTTTTCTAAGTGCTCCAGAAATTTGCTTCCATCTATTGTTTCTATATTCAGCTTCGTTCAATTTGGAACATAACGCCTGCTGTTGACCTTCATTACTGCTCTTATCATTCTGTGATCTATTTTGAATTTTAGGGCCTTGACCACCTGGATGTCCTTCATTTCTTTTAGGACAGTGTTGAGAATGCAGTCAATTTTGTTCCATGTTTTCCTGTTGTATGACTACCATGTCCATCTTGATTATGGGTTCTTTTTAAAGAATGAGTTGACAATTTTCAATTTCTGTCCTTATGCGAACTGGATTAGTCTTTCACCTCTCTCATTGCACTCTCTGTAGCCATATGGGCCTAATGTTTCTTCTTCGCCTTGTGTGCGCCAGCCTACTTTGCTCTTAAAGTCTTATATGACAAGGTTTGTTGGTGATTTATACTTCTCCAGGGTAGTCTCGAACAGTTCGTAGAAATCTTCTATTTCTTGTTCAGTACTGGTCATTGTGGGAGCGTATACTTGAATGATTGTAATTCTGGATACGTTTGTGAGTAAGTTTAATGCCATTGTTCTTTCCAAATCTCCAATTATTTCGTTTACCATATGTTTCACTTCATATTTTATTGTGAGGCCCACGCCCCTGGTGTTGTCTCGTTGTAGCAGAATACGTTGCCGTTCCCATGTTTCATTATGGCTTCTCCTACTTTTCGTACTTCAATGGGGTCTAAGATGTCGAATTTAATTTCCTTTAGTGCACAGTCAAATTCTACTTCCCTTTCGTGGGTTCTCAATGTGTTTGCATTTAAGGCTCCCATTACTAGTTTTCTCTTGTGGGGTGATGCCTGTGGTCAGATCTTAGGTTTGTTTTTCGGTATCTACGTAATTTGTTGCTGGGAGGCTAGTTGCCAGTTTACCCGCTTGTTATTAATCATTATTTTCTAGTATCATACCTGTACTATGTTATAAATGCTGGCAACCAAGAATGAGTTAGCTGGAAAATTTATAATGTCCAATAACAGACCAACTGTATTGGTATTATGATCATTATTTTCAAATTCTAATAGGCCTACATTAAAAAAAGCTTCTTTTTTTTTTTCTTTACGTTGCACTGAGACAGATAGGTCTTATGGCGACGATGAAAACAATGTTTCACAGCATCAATATATTAATATGAAAAACAAGACTTGATTTTCCCGTACTATACAACATCAATGAAAAAAAAAGGTGGTTTAAAAAGAAAAAATGTTTTAATCCTAATAAACAGGATTTTTAAATAAATCTTGAGCTTTTCCAACCCATCTAGCAAGTTTTACAGGTGTTTAGTGAAATGGACTTTACATTTGAAGATCTGAAGTTTGGTTCAAATGCAAACTTCTTTAGCACTCCGTACTGAATAAAACATAAGGCAAATTTTGCTCTTACACCATTAATTGTAAAAATGCTTCCTTAGTTCTGTTCATCATGTGTGATGTGTAAGTTTGATTTCCATATCCATAACCATAAGCTGGCAAGTAGAGGTCGTCCAAATGGTATACCAAATGATGGAAAATTGGATAAAAAGTCAGGTTGTACTATTTGGTTAAGTGAGGCAATTTTTTCTGTTCCTCCCTTTAACAAACTGTCATCACACTTCATTCCTCTTTGCTCTGGGTGTTAATGTTACCCATTCAGGTCTTTCCTTTCCCTATCACATCTCATACTTTCAGCACCACACCTTCAACATAGGAGACAAGCACCTAACCAACTATACTGAACAGCTGATAAATAAGCAAAGATAGCACACAGTTTCTCCCACTCTTCACTGACTGGTGGTATTTCTAACCTGACACCTCCAGTTATTATTAGCCAACATGATTGCTCAGTATATTCCTATGACCAAACTGAGAACTTTTGGAGCAACTCTATTTCTTGATAAAAATTATTGATAATACAAAGAACTTTGGGTCAAATTGGTTTGGTTTAGTGGGATTCCAAAGTATATGGTTTATTACAAGGATCATGTAACAACAGGACAGACTGCATAATTACACTGACTGACAGAGCAAATGCAACACCAAGAAGGAGTGGTCAGAACTTTATGCCAATTGCAGGGTAGACTGACGTCACTGAAGTATGCTCATGATGTGAAATGCGCTGCTGTGCTGCGCACGTAGCAAACGATAAATGGGACACGGCGTTGGCGAATGGCCCACTTCGTACCGTGATTTCTCAGCCGACAGTCATTGTAGAACGTGTTGTCGTGTGCCACAGGACACGTGTATAGCTAAGAATGCCAGGCCGCCGTCAACGGAGGCATTTCCAGCAGACAGACGACTTTACGAGGGGTATGGTGATCGGGCTGAGAAGGGCAGGTTGGTCGCTTCGTCAAATCGCAGCCGATACCCATAGGGATGTGTCCACGGTGCAGCGCCTGTGGCGAAGATGGTTGGCGCAGGGACACGTGGCACGTGCGAGGGGTCCAGGCGCAGCCCGAGTGACGTCAGCATGCGAGGATCGGCGCATCCGCTGCCAAGCGGTGGCAGCCCCGCACGCCACGTCAACCGCCATTCTTCAGCATGTGCAAGACACCCTGGCTCTTCCAATATCGACCAGAACAGTTTCCCGTCGATTGGTTGAAGGAGGCCTGCACTCCCGGCGTCCGCTCAGAAGACTACCATTAACTCCACAGCATAGACGTGCACGCCTGGCATGGTGCCGGGCTAGAGCGACTTGGATGAGGGAATGGCGGAACGTCGTGTTCTCCGATGAGTCACGCTTCTGTTCTGTCAGTGATAGTCACCGCAGACGAGTGTGGCGTCGGCGTGGAGAAAGGTCAAATCCGGCAGTAACTGTGGAGCGCCCTACCGCTAGACAACGCGGCATCATGGTTTGGGGCGCTATTGCGTATGATTCCACGTCACCTCTAGTGCGTATTCAAGGCACGTTAAATGCCCACCGCTACGTGCAGCATGTGCTGCGGCCGGTGGCACTCCCGTACCTTCAGGGGCTGCCCAATGCTCTGTTTCAGCAGGATAATGCCCGCCCACACACTGCTCGCATCTCCCAACAGGCTCTACGAGGTGTACAGATGCTTCCGTGGCCAGCGTACTCTCCGGATCTCTCACCAATCGAACACGTGTGGGATCTCATTGGACGCCGTTTGCAAACTCTGCCCCAGCCTCGTACGGATGACCAACTGTGGCAAATGGTTGACAGAGAATGGAGAACCATCCCTCAGGACACCATCCGCACTCTTATTGACTCTGTACCTCGATGTGTTTCTGCGTGCATCGCCGCTCGCGGTGGTCCTACATCCTACTGAGTCGATGCCGTGCGCATTGTGTAACCTGCATATCGGTTTGAAATAAACATCAATTATTCGTCCGTGCCGTCTCTGTTTTTCCCCAACTTTCATCCCTTTCGAACCACTCCTCCTTGGTGTTGCTTTGTCACTGTAAGTCAGTGTATATAGTCCAAAGTATGAACTGAAGATTGTATCTCATACTAGTAATATAATTACCCTCTTTAATACTAAAGTAGTGTTCTAACGAAGAGTAGCATAATACAAAGGGAGGAAGAAGATGGAAAGCAACAAGTTACCATGTAATAAAATCATTGATTGTATAAGCATGCAAACAAATCAATTCCATCACATTCCAGTCCTGATAAGCCTTGCCCTATCAAATGACCACTGCTCAGCCCAAAGGCCTGTAGATTACAAGGTTGTAGGCTAAGTAGACCTCAAACCAGCCTTTAAATCCAGGTAAAAAATCCCTGACCTGGCTGGGAATTGAACCCGGGGCCTCCTGGTAAGAGATGGGCTTGCTACTCCTAGACCACATGGCTGGCATGTAAACATGCAGCCTAAGTTTAAATTCATCATGCAAACAATCTCATCACTCAATGTATAGTTTTATCAAAATATTATTAACTTTATAATATGTTGCCATATGCTAGACAAGTTTGATAATCAATCAAGATGGTGAAAGGTTATGCAGACCAAAGCATGTTCATTTTCAAATTTTTTAACAAACTGAAGTCTCTTTATCTAGAGCTCTTCAATAAAATATTATAAAGACATTTCTCTATCTTGTTATACCCTATGTTCTAAGTCAACTGAAGATAGATTTTCTGCTATTTATGGCTTAAATGTAGTAACATATTTTACCCCTATCTTTGAAATTATTGGAATATAGACGTACTTTCTTATTTACCTAGTGTGAATTAAAACACTGATTTCCAGTACATACCTGCTTCATAACTCTATCCAGCATATTTTTGTCGATGTTTGGAATGTGATTTTTTAAGTAATCCATGATCTCCTCAAAACTTTCACATGCTAGTAAGCCCTCTTTATGCTCTCCCAAGAGAGCAAGGGCTACTCGAAAGATGACGTCTGGACTCTCGAGGAACATCAAGTCTGAGAGCAGGACAAAAAGAACACACAAAGATCATTTTAACTGCCAAGAAATGGGAAAGAGAAAACAACATACTAAGGCAATGACTTGCAAATTGCTTCTGCATAGTCAATTAGGTGATGACACTGCCCAAGGACATAAATTATACTCTCAGGATCAATTTGGTGACAATGTTGCTGTTTAATGTGATGATCTGTAAAGGACTATAAATTACAGGTGCCACAATATTATTTTATAAGAGTAGTTCAAATGAAACAGAGACAGAGCTGGCAAACTGCAAAATAACTTATGGGACAGCCAAGAAGTGGCAGTAGTGCATGTTTTGGTGTGTGTAGTAACAGCTCAGAATGTGGTCAGTCTGAGACATGCGTCTGCTAAGTAGAAGAAAAAGCTGAAGCAGCATGTTTAACGGTTACATGAAAAATGAATACAACAGGCATTATTAAATTCTTGTGCAAATAAGGTATTTTAATCAGGAAAATTGTCCCCGAGTGTTCTTGTACTTTACACGTAAACACACTGCCAATGCAATGATGGACAGTCTGCACTGTTTTCATTGGGGTTTTATGGATCATCTGCCTTATAGCCAATATCTCTTCCCTTATGATAGTTACATCTTTGGTCTGTTGAAAAAAGCTCTGAAGAATAAGCATTTCAAAACCAATCAAGCAGTATTGTTCAGTATTGGGACAGGTGCATGAACAGTGGGGGGTGATTATTGAAAACTCTCTCAAATTATCATTCCAATTGAACAATCTTTACAGTATCAGGGCAGAAAAGCCATATTACAGTGCACAAAAAATGTTTTGCATATACTGGTTTAGTGGACTTTAGAGTATGCTGTGTGAATCTACATATATAATACATTACACAGGGTATACCGGTATGCAAAGAAAATCGACATGTCAGCTATGCAAAAGCTACAGAAATGCAAAAAAAAAAAAGTTGGAATTTTGAACACAAAACTATAATTACTGTGTGGGAGATCAATAATTTATATAGCCACCTCAGGCCTTGAGGCATGCTTGAACACAATGAGGCATTTTCAGCACCAAAGAATCCAACATGTCTTGCAGCAGATTATCCCACTCTGGAACAGCAATTTCAATCAGTTGTTTTGTTATCAAGGTCATTTTGCAGTTGCTCACAATCTTTAAATTTATTTATTACTTTGTACAGCCTTATCTCTGAATCCACTTCTTTACTCATATAATTGATATAGATAAGAAAACAAAGGTCCAATAATACTGCCTTGAGGAATTCCCCTCTTAATTAGGTATTACAGGATCAGATAAAGATTTGCCTACTCTAATTCTCTGAGTTCTGTTTTCTAGAAATATAGCCACCCATTCATTCACCTTTTAGTCTAGTCCAATTGCACTCATTTTTGCAGTAGTCGCCAACACTCTACCCTATCAAATGTCTTAGACAGGTCAATTGTGATACAGTCCATTTGACCTCCTGAATCCAAGATATCTGCTATATCTTACTGGAATCCTACAAGTTGAGCTTCAATGGAATAACCTCTCCAAAACCCGAACTGCCTTCTATTGAACCAGTTATTAATTTCGTAAACATGTCTAATTTAATCAAATTATAAAGAATGCTTTCCCAAAGCTTACATGCAATGCATGCAATGGCCTGTAATTTTTTACTTATCACCCTTTCCTTTATAAACAGCGGCTACTATAGCAACTCTCCATTCATTTGGTATAGCTCCTTCATGCAAACAGTAATCAAATAAGTACTTCAGATACGGTACTATATCTCAACCCATTGTCTTTAGTATATCCCCAGAAATCTTATCAATTCCAATTGCTTTTCTTTCAACTTTTGTATCTTATTATAAATGTCATCGTTATCATAGGTTAATTTTAATACTTCTTTAGTATTAATCATCTCCTCTATCTGAACATCATCCTTATAACCAACAATTTTCACATACTGCTGACTGAATACTTCTGCCTTCTGAAGATCCTTGCATACACACTCCTCCTGTACATTAATGATTCCTGGAATGTCCTTCTTGGAACCTGTTTCTGCCTTAAAGTACCTATACATACCCTTCCATTTTTCACTAAAATTTGTATGATTCAATTTTCTAGTAAGTTCCTTCAATTTCTCCTTACTTCCACAGCCATTAAACTATTTCTTTCCAACCTGTACCTCCTTCTTAGTCTCTTTAGTTCTGTTATAATATAGTGGATCTTTACCATTCCTTACTGCCTTTAACCCTCTTGGAGCCAGGAGCAGATCTGGTCGGCTGCTCACCATCAGCTGGAAGAGGCCAGAACTCCACCTCCATTCTACTACCATAAAGTGCCAGGCCATTTTCAGCGGAAATACATGGATTTTGAAATTTGCGTATATCTACCGGTGTATGGCAAATTCCGGCAAGAAATTTTCTACATATCGACTACATAGAATAAACAACTGATTTAGAGTGATGTAAAGAAGCAAAAACATTTTATTGATGATATTATAGTTGTCGATAACGTTTAATTTTATGAAGAGAATTTTTTTTTTTGCACTTTTTGTCTCAATATCTACTTTGAAAAAATCATTAACGATGCAAAAGAATATACGTAATTTATTCGTATCAGAAGCAATACATCATATAAATTATTTGTTAAGAAAGAGAAACAATAATTAGTTAACTGGTAAAACATACTAGAGGTACATTCAAAGTAACAATTATATCATATCAGACCAGAATTTGGCGAGATCTCGACCATTTGGTGTGGCCTTCGCTAAATCTTGCGTGGTGCAAACGAGAGGGCAGGAGTTGCAATATGGGAGGTGCACCATGGTTTGTTCTTCTCTGCAGGCACAGAGGGTTGACTCTTCAGATAGACCCCACTTCTTCATATTGATCTTAGATCGACCGACCCCAGACCACAGCCTGTTCAGACTCTTCCATGTAAACCACGAGTCTTCATAACCGGCTGGAAGAGTTTCAGATGGATCCATCCATCCAATGAGATAAAGGTTTCTAGATCTCCAGGAAGTTATTCTTGATGGTTGAGGTGACTCTGAAAGGCACTCCTGGATTTCAATTATTGTTGAGCAGGTTAATAATCATGTAGTGGATGTGTTTGGGAAACTTCTACTTTAGATTTTTCATATTTGGCAGGTACTTCATGTCTAATATCTAGGGGAGCAATGCCAGCCAAGCAATATACCTTATCACAAGGTGTAGATCTTAGGCAACCAGTTTTAAGCCTGCAAGTTTCATTTAAAGCAATATCTACCTGTTGGCATGACATGATCTATACCAAACAGCGCATGCATATTCTGCTGCCGAGTAGCTCAGTGCTAAAGCAGTAGTTCTCATTGTTTGAGCTTGCATTCCCCAGTTGGTACTGCATAACCAGTGAAGAATGGAATTTTGCATAGATACTTTGTGTTTCATGTTAACACAATGTTGTTCATACGTGTGTGCACGATCCAGAGTTATCCCTAGATATTTAGGTGTTGAGCAATGATCCAAGAGAGCACCCTCCCAGAAAATCTTCAGTTTTCTTCTTGCTTGCATATTCTTTAAGTGAAAAGCACAAACTTGCGTCTTTGAGGTGTTAGGCTGCTTGTGGTGCCCCTGCATAGGTAGTCGGAATTGAATTTCCATTACGGAACTGAACATCAGCATCCAGAAGTATCATTAAATTACTATATATGTAATGATGTATAATGTATTTCTCAATATAATTCTATAAAATAATTACCTTGAGAGAGAAAATTAAAAACATAAAAAATTCAAACATGTCACTAGTAAAAACAAGACAATTTTACTCACAGATAAAATTTGCGTATATGTATCGATGTATGGCAAACACTGACAAGAAATTTTCTACATGTGGACTACATAGTGTAAAAAATAATTCTGATCTAAAAAAAAAAGTTGATATTATAGTTTTTGTTTTCAGGAAAAACCTTTTTTAGTTTTTGGTTCCAGTATGTATTTGAAAACAGAAAATTTTACAATACAACAGAATATACGTGGTTAAAAAATTAATGGCGCTAAAGCCCTAATGGGCTTTGGCCTACCAAGTGACCGCTGCTCAGTTTGAAGAGCTGCAGTTTACGAGGTGACACACGGTCGGTGAAACGAATCCTCTCGGTCATAATTCTTGGTTTTGTAGACCGGGGTCGCCCTCTTACCCTCAGATATCTCCTCAATTGCAATCACTTAGGGTCACTTAGGTTGAGTTGACCTCGAACCAACCTACAGGCCCAGGTAAAAATTCTTCACCTGGCCGTGAATGGAATCATGACCTCCAGGTGAGAGGCAGGCATACTACACTTAGCCAGCGGGAACTGGCATTTACGTAATGACAGAGGACTATATGTGACTAAGTTTTAGGAGAGAGAAGGTGAAAAATAAATTGAAGTATGATATGGGCAGAGAATCAAACAGAGGGGCATGTTTAAGTCCAGGAAGTTCCATGAAGGAGATAGGAGGTTGAGGAATGTTGTCGGGTTCATTGGGAGAAATTTCCACCAAATGTTCTCCAGAGGCATCATCATCATCATCATCATCATCATCATCATCATCATCATCATCATCACCACCACCACTAGTTTCATTCACAGTAGGTTTAGTGCCATTAGAAACAAATAAGAGTCTCTTGTTTAGCTGCGGTGATCCCGGAAACATGTCTGGTATAATTTCATCGCTACTCTCTGAACTAAATTCACTATCGCTAATCATCCGCGTTAACTTCGCATTGTTCCAAATGCTCCATTGATTTATCGTCATGTAATACCTGCTGAAAAAATATCTATTTTGCTGTCACAAATCCCCTCACTGCAAGGAGCAATCTCTTACTGACCGGTTAGTGGTATTTCTAAACACAGGAAACTACTCTTGTGAAATCTAGAACACCCTCCTAGAACTGCCAAAGCAAGGTCAGGCATACAATACTTGTAGCCCCTTTACTATGGGTTGTCACAAAAGTATGTATGTCACTATAGGTTGCCACAAAATTATGTATATATCAGAATTTTAAGCCAGCTGATGTAATCGGCTCTCGCAACTTCCGACTGGATTTTTAAAGGCCGACCTGATTGACTTTGGCAATTTAAAGGGTGGGTGCTCACACTAACACTTGGCTCCAAGAGGGTTAAAGGTACAAACCTGTTTTCACATTCCTCAACATTTGCCTTAAACCAATCAATCAATCAATACTAATCTGCATTTAGGGCAGTCGCCCAGGTGGCAGATTCCCTATCTGTTGTTTTTCTAGCCTTTTCTTAAATGATTTCAATGAAAGAGTCTGTTTATATTTTTATTTACCATTTTCCACCGATCATAGTTACTTTTTTTTAAACTCCCTCATGCCTGTTTTATCAGCCTAATGGTACTGCCTAAAAGTCCTAATTTTAATACCCTTCTTTGTATCACATTTATTTTTAACTATGACAAAAACAGCTTTGTCATCACTAATACCATCTATTATTTTGGTTTCTCTATAGAGCTCATCAGGTTTTACCAGCACCACATCCAAAATATTCTTCCCTCTAGTTGGTTCCATCACTTCCTGAATCACCTGATCTTCCCATATTAACTTATTTGCCACCTGTTGCTCATGCTTCCTGTCATTTTCATTACCTTCCCAAGACACAAAAGGGATAAAATTAGAAACACAGAAATCAGAGAGAGAATTGCATTCCCTAAACTGCAAGACAAGATAGAGACCAGTAAGCTGAAATGGTAAGGACACATGATGAGAATGGAAGAGGATAGAGTCCCAAAGCATGTATTTACGGAGTAAATAATAGTAGGAAGATAACAGGGAAGGCCCGGAAAGAGGTGGATCGATACGGTGAAGGAGGGTACAAAGGAGTAAAAGTAGAAGAAATATTGGAGGAAGGAAGAGAGAGAGAGAGAGCTGTGGAGATCATTGATTCACAACTCAACCCAGAAGACTGGAAATGAAGAAGAAGACATACAGTACCTTTTTTCTTTTCAAGTTGCTTTACGTCGCACTAACATAGGTAGGTCTTATGGCGACAGGGCTAGGAGTGGCCGTGGCCTTAATTAAGGTAAAGCCCCAGCATTTGCCTGGTGTGAAAATGGGAAACCACGGAAAACCATATTCAGGGCTGCCGACAGTAGGGTTCGAACCCACTATCTCCTGAATACTGGATACTGACAGCACTTAAGCGACTGCAGCTATCGAGCTTGGTATTATATTTATTATTACTTTTTTTTTTAAAGTTCAGTTTGGGCCTGCTATGGACCACGTGGTTCTTATCTCTAGCAGCTTCCTTCTTTGACCAGAACTCCTTCATTCTTGCACTGTGAATGTCTTTTCGCTCAAGTCCATTTCACACCTCCTCCTGGACGTACTGTTTTTTCTGTTAGTGACTGGAGAAAGTTTGATGTTCTGATCAATGTTCTGTACCTATTCCTGTCATAAATTTCACTGGGAGCAATGTCCAATTCTTGAAGGTCTTTTCTGACGAATCTTGCCCACTTGGCATTAGTCACTTTCCCTCTAAAGCTGGTGTGGAAGATTCTGGAGGTGAGCCTCTGATTGTCCATTCTCATGACATGACCATAGAAGTTCTATCTCCTCTTCCTCATAGATGTTGTAATGCTCTCTTATTGTTGGTACAGTTCGTTGTTGTGCCTGATACTGTACTTGCCTTCTTTTTTAATAGGGCCCAGAATTTTTCTCAGGATCTTCCTTTCCTTCAGCTCCAGTTTCCTAAGTTACTCTTTTCTTACCATGTTCAGGCATTCTGAGGTGTATAGTACTGACGGTCTCACTACAGTAGTGTAATGCCTGATTTTGAGGTTAAGGGAGAGGGATTTGGATTTGTACATACTCTTACATAGGTGGTAGGCGCTTTCCAATTTGATGCATCTGCTGTTCATAGCCTGATCTTCATTCATGTTTGGGGTTATCCATTCTCCTAGGTATTTGAAGGAGTTAGTCCTTTGTACTGTTTTGCCCCCCCAGTGGGATTGATTTGGGTGCATCTTTTATGTTGGTGATAAACTGTGTTTTGTTAATGGCGATCTTCAGCCCTACTTTAGCTGCTATGTGGTCGAGAGAGGATAGTTGATGGATAGCTTCCTCCACACTAGATGCCAGGAGTGTGAGGTCGTCTGCGAAGGCTAAACAGTTGACTGTTAACTTGTCTTTCTTGTAGCCTATTCTCAATCCAGAGTCATCCTTTAGCATTTTCGTCCACTCACTCTTTCGAGTAGGCAGTTAAAGAGGATTGGAGATAGGCCATCCCCTTGTCTAACACCTGTTTTGATTTCAAAGCTCTGGGACAGTTCCCCTCTGAATTTGATTCTCTCTGTAGTGTTGGTAAGAGATGCTTTCACAAGATTCAAGGTTTTCTTATCTAGTCCCAGTTCAGCAAGTGCCTGGAAGAGTGACTCTCTATCTACTGAATCATAGGTCTTCTGAAAGTCGACCAATGTTGCCACATAAGGTGAGGTGCTTAGGTTTTTGTAAGTGATAATGGTTTTGAGGTTCAGGGTTTGTTCGGTGCATGACCTTGACTTGCGAAACCCAGCCTGGTACTCTCCGATGCAAGAGTCTAGTTAAGTCTCTACTCTTGCGAGTAATACTTTGGGGAGTATTTTGTACATCACTGATACAAGGTAAATCCCTCTGTAGTTGTTGAGATCTGATTTGTCACCTTTTTTGTATAACGGGTGGATGATAGCTGAGGTCCAGTCGCTAGGTAACGCTTCTGTCACCCAGATATTAGATATGATTTCATGGATACTTGACTCCTCATCAGTATATTTCCAGAGCTCTGCTATGATTCCATCCTCGCCCGCTCCTTTGTTACATTTCAATTCTGAAATGGCTTTCTGGATCTCCCCCTTTGTTAGTGGGAGAGAGTCCGACTTAGTAACTTTCTGAGGTTCGAAATGCAGTTTCTCCTTGGGTTTCTTTGAATTTAGAAGGTTGTTGAAATACTTTGCCAGAACTGTGGGGCACTCTTCATTGTTCATTTTCATTTTGATCTTGAATTGGACAATTAGTTCTCACTTATTATTTTCTTATAATCTAGTTGGGGATTATTTTCCTCTTTGTTTTGAATATTATCCTCAGTATTTAAATGTTTATTTTCCTTATGTGAAAAATCAATATTATTATTATTATTATTATTATTATTATTATTATTATTATTATTATTATTACGATTTGTTTTGGCCTCCTAGGCACCACGAGGCTCATCTTAACTCTTAGCTATGGTCTTCTGCTTCCTTCAATTTGTCCACTTAGATCTGGTGATCCGTCTACTCTTTTTACTTGTGAGGTTCTCTGTAGTCTCTAATGGGATCTGTAGTTCCTCTAGGTCTAATTTTACAGAGTCCCCCCTCGGCTCCGATATGTGAGGATGGCCTTGAGGTTTTGTATCTGCTCTGTGCAGGACTTGCTGATGCGGAAACCAGCCTGCTATTCACCTAGTTAGGAATCCAGCTGTTCGGTGACTCTAGTTAGCAGGACTGTAGAGAAGATCTTGTAGATTACAAGCAACAGGGAGATGCCTCTGTAGTTGTTGAGGTCTGTCTTACTGCTCTTCTTGTGTAGTGGATGGATCACGGCTGATCTCTCTAACGAGACCTCTGTTCTCCATATGTCTTGGATGATCTGAATGATACTCTGCGGGGACTGTTAATCTACATGCTTCCACACCTCCGCATCTATACCATCTTCACCTGGGCCCTTGTTGTTTATGAGGCCTTTGATTATTTCCTCTATTTCTTTCCTACTGGGTGGTACAGAATCCTGGTTCTTGAATGTGGGCTCAGTAAAGGTCAGTCTCTCTTTAGGTTCTTCTGCGTTGAGGAGTTTCTGGAAGTACTTTACAAAGGTGTTGGTGCAGTCTCTGTTGTTCATTTGGAGCTTCCCATTGGCCCTCTGGGATGTAGGGTTGGGGCCAGGTATGAGGTAGACTGTTTCTAGAGTCCCTTGTACAGATCTCTTGAATTGTTTCTCTTGAAGTCTTCTCCCTGTTGTATTTGAGACCTGTAGTTCCTCTTGGTTTTGCGGATGATGCTCGCTGTTATTTTTCTTTGTGCAATGATAGCCTGAAGGTGGGCTCATCCTTGCATTGGTTCCACTCAATCCAGGCTCTGAGCGTTTCCTCTATAGGGAGCGTGCACGGCCGCTCTTAGTGCCTCTAGCGGAATAAATCGGTAACATTTTGGTGATCTTGTCTTGAGCGGTCAGTCCAGGCTGTGTAACTGTGGGTGTAAAATTGTGGTAGTAGTAATGTATCAAAATGCCTAAGTCAAATAGAAACTGTTGTGCAGTGAACTGTCACAACACACAAAGAAACACGCATGGAAAAGGAATTACATTTCACACATTTCCTGGTCGTCCATAGGAATCGGGCAGATGGAGAAAGTGGATTTCGGCTGTGGGAAGGATAAAGGAAGTGCAGTAGGCTACCTTATTTCATTTTTGACATAAATCACACATTTCATATCACCCATTTCAAACATACCAGGTATGCCAAGTCAAGAACACGTTCATTTAAGTACACTTTGAAATAGTACATTTCATTTCAATTATGCATTGCAGCAGGTTCGTATGTTTACATTCATGTCCTTCCATGTGCATGTGTCTTGACTACACCGAATAATAATAATAATAATAATAATAATAATAATAATAATAATAATAATAATAATAATAATAAATGTTTTCCTGCTTTTCAGTGCAGATGGAACTCTATCGGGACCCACCAAATGCTCCGTTATTTGCAGTAAACATTTTGTTGGAGGAAAGCCAAGTAATATTGAAAATCATCCATCATATATACCATCTATGTTTCATGAGAGCTATAAGAAGATACCGAAAAGAGAATGTGATGTATCCCGGTTTTAAGAGCGAGTAAACAAATGAAATGCTCAAATATGCATACGTCTACTAATCAGGAAACTCATGAATTTATTGTTAAAAATGAGTGTGTGAAAAACTACACAAGTCGGTGCAAGCAGCATTTGAGATTGAAAAAACGACATTCGAATTCACTTGTGTTTTTAGTGGGAATGATGTAGGCACACAGTGCTACTCAAGCACAGTACCTTCAAGTATTTCGGGAAAGGTGGATAAAAGTTGTGGTCCCAACACTCTCTGGATATATGCAGAGGATTTCATGGATATCAGAGCATAAAAAGTGAGGCACAGTTGAAGGATTTAACAAGTGTTTCAATTGTAACATTCAGTTTTTTTACTTTCTTTATTTGTTTCTAAAGTGTCTATAAATAAAAGTAATAACGATGCTTGTTTACTCTTTTTAATGAAAATGAAATTGGACCTTTGCTTCTTTGGCAGTTATATTTGGTGTACATCGGACTACTGCTGCGCGAATATTTTTTACTGCTCTCGGAGTAGTCAAGAAACTCACTTCTAAGTTTATTTTCTGGCCTAGCAAACTATCTGTGCAAAATACTTTGCCTCGCGCTTTTAAAACATTTTATCCTGACGCACGAGTTATAATAGATTGCATAGAAATGAAATCAGAAACACCAGCACGAATAGATGAGAGATGTTACATGTATTTTTCATACAAGTCATGTTATACATTTAAATTTTTATTAGCTGTGGCCCCAAACGGAAGTATTGTTTTTATTTCCCCTTGTTATGGTGGAAGAACTAGTGATAATTTTCTAGTTAACAATTCAGGCTTCCTAAATGTTTTGAGTGAAGGGGACGTTATATTAGCCGACAAGGGATTCCCAGGTTTTAAAATACAGTCACCTCATTCTTTACTTGTTATGCCACCTTTTTCTTCACAATGAGAGATTTACAGAAGATGAAGTGTTACAAACTCAGAGTGTAGCAAGTGTGCGAATTCATGTTGAAAAATGCATACATAGGGTGAAAGTTTTCAAAATCTTGAAAAATATTCCATATATCAGCGACTTAGTTTACGTAGCTTGTATGCTAGCAAATTTCTTGCCAGCAATAATAAGGAACATAACCCACTGGTATAAATATATCTTATCAGAACTTGCCCTGTTATCTACTTATTCCAACTGAATTCCTGTTTATTTGCTTACTGGATGTTGCCTGTCAATAGCTTGTCAAAAGCACAGTCAATTTCACCGGAAATCTCACTCGCGAAATTTGAGTTTTCACAGATTCATAGATATGAGGTAGTTACAATGTTGTTATTAATTTCGCCCTGTGACAACATCAGGTTTAAATGTATTTTTATATGTACAGCATTACAATTGCAATAGTATTACTTCATATTTATCCTGATGACAAAAGCAACAATATTTTTTGCCGTAACTGTGAAGCAAGTCTTCCAGCGGAACGTACTCTCACCGTATTAACTCTCGGAACTCCGCCAGAGCGCTCTGTTACTAGTACAGTGCATGCTCCCTATAGCCTGATCACACTCTCTGGTCCACCAGGGGGGCTTGCCTTTGCTGGATGAAGCAGGGATGGTTTCTTGATCGGCATCAAGTAGAGTTTTTTGTAGAGTAGGCCACCCTTGTTTCTGTGCATTCTTCTCAAGGGTGGTCTGGAAGTCACAATCCACATTACTCAGCCGTTGAATGTTGAACCTAGGTATCCTCGAGACCTTTTGGATATTGGGTGCTCTCCTCAAGGGTTGTAGGTTCATCTTTACTCGGGAGAGATAGTGGTCAGAGTCGAGGTTGGCTCCTCTTAAGACCTTGATGTTCTGTATTTCCCTGTGGCATTTCCTGTCAACAGCCACAGGGTCTATCTGAAATTCACACAGCATGCGATTTGGACTCTTCCAGGTCATGGCCTTCCAAGACAATTACTTGAACGTGGTTGATTTTAGGACCAGGTTGTATTTGTCACAGAAGTCTGAGTTGTTCACCATTTCTATTGGTCCTTTTGTGGGCTGGGTAAATGCCTACTATTCTGTGGTATTTCTGCTCCTTGCCGACTTGTGCACTGAAGTCACCCATGAGATCTTGTCTAGGTCTCTTCAAGGCTGTTCCAGTAATAGTCTACTGCTAGATCTTTCCTATTGGTCTTGTTTGTAGGTGCATGGAAGTTTACTATGGTGTACGCTCTGTTCTGGGACCTGAAGGATAGTGAGGAGGTTCTGCCATTGGGCGAGATGAATTCTAATATATGGTCAACCATCCTATGGTGTACAGCAAAGCCAGTACCTAGATGTGGAACTTCATCTGTGAACCAAGTCTCTTGTAATGCTGCTATCTTGATGTTACACTTGTCCAGCACTTCAAGGGTGTGTTTGAGTTTACCTACCTTTAACAGGGAGTTCATGTTTACTGTAGCTAGGTAAGTAATGCCCCTTTTCTTTTTCTGTTGTTGTTATGAGGGCAGTAGTGGTGGAGTACATGAAGGTGCAGTCTCCCCAGAATTCGATGACCTGCTTGCCCCATCATGACTGGGGGTGGATTGGTCACCACCTGGGGTAATATTTTTGTTGATATTTCTCTTCGTGTTGAGTCTAACGAGTATAAATGTGGGGTCACTCTAGTGGGTGACGGTTGTTAACTCTCAAGATTGTTAGCTCTGAGGTATATTTAATCACATGCCAATAATATGTGGAACAGATGCTACCAGGGTACTGCCAATGACATGTGGAACAGTCGTGCCCTCTCCCATTATAACAATGGACAGTAGATTGCCTCCTTTGTCAGCTCCACCATACCAAAGTCCATCTTCTCCGCCTTTGCTGCCGTTGAAGTCTTCTTAATGAATTTACGAGGCATTTCTTCCGCCGAAAGCCGTTGGTTCTCTCATGGGGCATCAGGTTTGGTACTGGCCAACCAACTCTCGGCCAGACAGTCAAAGGTAGTACTGTCCACTGTCACATATGGTAGCAGAAAACTTCTGACCTGACATTTATGCATCATACTTCATCATTTTACTTTTCTAATTAAACTTACATAAGGTAATCATCTACAACAATGCTTTTGTAATATTTTACTCTTTCAGCTATATAAGATTTCATTAATAATTATAATAATATTGTATTCTTTTAAAACTACTAGTAATATAATCGATTTCACTTAAAATCTTGTGGTGGGCTGCAAATCACTTTCTTTTGTTCAGGTGCATTTTCCCATTGTTGGGTCATGTAACTGTTGCCCATCTTTCTCTTGTTTTATCACTGCGTTACGTTTTGATGATGCATTCTATTGTTTTTTGGATCATATTGTGAATGGGCTTTTATCTTGTCTTGTGGTGATCTGGGATAATCCCTGTAGTTTCAGGACTTTTAACTGCTTTTATGATTTATTGTGTTCAGTGATCCAGTTTCATCCTTTTTTTTTTAATTGCTTTTTTTTCTTAAATCCAGAAATTATGCTATCCAAGTAGATGAATTCTATGCCGAGTGTTGGGCAGTGGGAAATAACTCAACTCCTGAAGGAGCCAATGGTTTCAGGCAGATGAACTCCTTCAAAAGAGTGGTGGTCCTGCAGTGGAGAAAATGCCACTGAAACTCACTGGGCAGCATCTGCACTCCATGTTAAGGGCAGATGCAACCAGCATCTGGTTTTCATGTTAGGAGTGGCTGTATTATAAAGGGAAAGGAAAGGGAAAACACCCCGGTGCAATGTTTCCCAGGAGAGAGTACACAGAATCGCGGCCCCTAGTCCCAAATGGCCCGTAAGTGGGGAAAGGGGTGCTAAGAATCCCCCGGTGCAGAGTAGTTAAGTCTAGATTTCATATTGCCAGTTGAAATATTAGAAGCCTGAATGCAACAGGGAAGTTAGATAACCTGGTACAAGAAGCAAATTCCCATATTAGGACCAAGTGAATTACATTGGCCAGACTTGGAAATTTGTCATTACGAACAGGGAACGCTCTACTATTCTGGCAGTGACCCACAAAACCATAACAATCGAATGGAGTTAGGAATTTTTGTGCCATCTCAATACAGAAAATATGACAGGAATTTCATACCTATTTCAGAATGGATGATATTGTTACAGATTCAAAGACAACCTTTCAAAATCAACATTACACAAGTATATGCTCTTAGAACAGACAAAGCTTGTGACAATGAAGTCGAGGCATCGTAAGAGATGCTGAGCAATGTATAGGTATACAGCAGACATAACAGCAATGACATCACGATCATTTCAGGTGATTTTATTGCCAAAATTGGAGAAGGAAGAAGATTTGACTTGTTGGGTGACTACGGTCTAACAACTGGAGATAAGACTAATCAAATTTTGTCAAGAAAACAAACTGGTAGTCACTATCACTTGGTACAAAGTGCATACATTGCTTATCACGTGGATCTCACCTTCAGAAGCAAACTCCAGTGAAACAATAAGGAACTGGTTTGATTATATCCTAATTAAAAAGTGATTTAGGAAGATGATCAAAAGAGTGACAACATATCCTGGTGAAGACATTGGCTCCTATCACGTCCCAGTAGTAGCAGATGTACAGTTGAAATTAAAAATGGTTCAACCCAAACAGGTTTCGATCAGAATGGACACTACTAAACTACAAGATACTACAGAGAAATGAAATGAAATGGCATATCGTTTTTAGTGCCGGGAGTGTCCGAGGACATGTTCGGCTCGCCAGGTTCAGGTCTTTTGATTTGACGTCCATAGGCAACCTGCGCGTCATGATGAGGATGAAATGATGATGAAGACGACACATACACCCAGCCCCTGTGCCAACGAAATTAACCAATGACGGTTAAAATCCCCGACCCTGCTGGGAATCAAACCCGGGAACCCTGTGACAAAAGGCCAGCAAGCTAACCATTTAGCCATGGAGCCGGACATACTGCAGAGAGAGAAGCAATTAAAGAAAAGTTTAACAGTAAAACAGGGAATGGCTAACTCACAAATGTTGATAACTCCACAAGAAGGTCAAGGAGGTTTATAAAAAAAAAAAAAAAAAAAAACCTAACATTAGCCACTCTTCTGGACAATGCCAACAGACCCATTCCAGATGAGCAGGAAATTGGGAACACTTGGGAGAAATTCATAAATCAACAGTTCGGGGCTGATAGAGGCGAGAGTAATTCAGTACTGCTGATGGCCCAGAAATAATGAAGGACAAACTGCTTCATGCTGGAGTTCTTTAACTCATAATAAAGCACCAGGGCCTGATCAGATCCCAGCTGAAGTTTTAAAACTGATAATAGAAGACAATATTGATTACATCACCAAGCTCTTTAACATAATATACAGTACAGGAGAAATTCCATGTGACTGGCTACAATCAACTTTCATTTCCATACCACAGTAATCACACCCAAGGAAATAAAATGATTACCGTACCATCTTATAAGTCTAATGAGCCACATGATAAAGATATTTCTGCATATTATGCATGCATGCATAAGATCAAAGATGTAGATGTTAATTCCCATACAGAACCTGAAACTGTTTCATTTACTATTAGAAGACATTCGACAGAATCAAACATGAAAAACTGATCGAGATTTTCCAGTAGAAATAGTTAGACATAAAACATAAAACTGCTGGTCTACTCCACTGAAAAACAAGCATTTATTATTTAATTCAGGGATGAGAAATTATAGTTATTACAAGAGCTTATAAGAGTAGCCTCCCTTGCTCAGGCGACAGCATGCCGGCCTCTCATCGCTGAATTCCGTGGTTCAAATCCCAGTCCCTCTATGTGAGATTTGTGCTGGACAAAGCGGAGGTGGGACAGGTTTTTCTCCGGGTACTCCGGTTTTTCCTGACATAATTCATTCCAGCAACACACTCCAATATAATTTCATTTCATCTGTCATTCATTAATCATTGCCCCAGAGGAGTGCGACAGGCTTCAGCAGCCAGCACAATTCCTATCGTCGCCGCTAGATGGGGGCTTCATTCATTCCATTCCTGACCCGGTCGAATGACAGGAAACAGGCTGTAGATTTTCATTCACAAAACCTTATAAGTTTTTGAGCATTTCGGTATCAATTTTGTATTACACTATACCCATAAATATCACTTCACCATCAGCTCCTCAAGTAGTTTCAAGATACATCTACACAATGTAATACTTATTTATGTACAAATGCTGTGTCCAACAGTCCTTTTCCTTTTTCTTTACCATAATGATAAACTGGATCCTCTACATATTTCTTTTTCAATTAATTTCAATACAGGAAATTACAATATTGAAAATTAAAGAAATTGTAGAATAAAAAAAAGGTATTCTCCCCATACTTACCAAATACTCTTTTTCCTTTTTCTTTACCATAATGATAAACTGGATCCTCTACAGATTTCGTTTTCAATTAATTTCAATATAGGAAATTACAATATTGAAAATTAAACCAATTGTAGAATAAAAAAGATATTATTCTCCCTGTACTTACCAAATACTCTGGTGACAAATCCTAATGGAAACTGAGAAGCGAAAACTGTGAGTATCCATGGAGCAGCATATAGAGTTGGTGCTATCTCATGGGCATCAAAATGCGCATACAGATCTGGGTACTGGTCGTGAAGAAGTCTTGACAATTGATACAGCTGTACTTGTAAAGCCACCATATCAGGTAGATACTGACGTCGCAGACCACGACGAAACATGAGATGCCTCAGGAGAATGAATGCACTCTCCTCAGTCATATGTAACAGCAACACACCAGCAACAAAATTAAGACCTTGGCAATATCCCACTTCTGGGTCCAACAAGGAGTAAGCTTTCAGAAGATTAAATAATGCTAACTGACCAGGGCCCAAGGGAGACGAAAAATACGTGTGGCCAGGAAATGTTCTCCCAAGGTCCACCAGGATGTTGTGGGGGTGAGATGCTAACTGTTTCAGTAGAGACTCATAAGGTACATTGTAGTTTGGAAACTTGGAAGTGTCTGGTGGACCAGTCTTGAGACAATACTGCTCTGCCAGGAACTGCCACACATCACCACGCTTGCTGCGAGGGACACCTAAACAAACAACCAATATTAGTAGCCATTCCTTGTCAACTTCATTTAACAATTCTAGGAATTCAAATAAAATAAATTCACTTTTTTTTCTTTCTGTAATTGTTGGACGCACTTCTCATAACTAATATATAAAGTCTACCGCATGTGACACTCGCATGCTCCCAGCTTGAGTGGTTAAGAGAATCTGATAATGGTGGTATACAACCTGGATTACTGAATCCTCTCAATTAAGATTTATACATCCAGTATATGGCAACACATCACAATTATAGATATTGAAGACTGCATATAGAATACAATACAAAAGGCATAAAATATTACAGTTAAATGTCCAAATCACAAAGAAATTTAACTACTTGATTAGTTGCCATCAGAAAATTAGTGGGGTAGCCTGTATAGGTTCTGGTCTTGCATTACTGTATTATGTGTTATTGCCTTTGGGCAGTAGTATTTTATTCCACCCTTTGGAAGGCATCAGCAGGCTTAGAGTGGTTAGTGCGTAGTTTAAGGCTGACAAGATTTTTTTTTTTCTAGTTGCTTTACGTTGCACCGACACAGACGATGGGATAGGAAAAGCCTAGGAGTTGGAAGGAAGCAACCGTGGCCTTAGTTAAGGTACAGCCCCAGCATTTGCCTGGTATGGAAATGGGAAACCACGGAAAACCAACTTCGGAGCTACCGACAGTGGGATTCGAACCCACTATCTCCCGGATGCAAGCTCACAGCCTTGTGCCCCTGAACACACGGCCAACTCGCCCAGTGACGAGATTCTACAAGACACGTTGAATGTAGGTAGTTTCCTTATGAAGCAGGGCGACATCAACAGTTTCAAGGGCAGGGGTTGAAGTTGCCTTATGTCTGTAGATTTAATCTTCAAGTGCCTTACACACGATCTCTGGGAGGTGCTAAATGAGCATTAGCATTCTGGTTGCCAGACAATCAGCACATCGTACTCTTTCTAACTTGAGTTTAACAAATACAGTAAAAATGAACATAGCCATTCAGATTACTGAATATACACCCTCTCTTACTCCTTTTTTAGAATTTTACTAGTCTTAGAATTTTACTAGTCTAGGCAAGCGAGCAAGAAATAACCTGCACGGTAAGAAGATCAACATTCCTAACATGTAATTTCATGCAACATTATTTTTAGTTTTTATATTCTCACTGCATATTTACCAACAGTAATGCATTAGCTCATGGTGTACGTCAACTCTTTCTCACTTAAGCGTTACATGATAACCAAGTAAAAAAAAAAAATTACCAACACACTCTTACATTTCACAATTAACAGTTCAGTATCAGTTCTGATTCTTACCAATAACATGGATATAAAGTGCCAATATCACTCACCTTGTCGGATGGCTTGTAGCAGCATTTGAGAATCACATCTGGCAGTGATGCGACTTTCCTTGCTCACCAAGAGATCCCATACCTCCATCACCTCACGGACGCAAGAACCAATCTCATCATACTCCAATTTGATGCGCTTCACTGTTGCTTCTTCTTGTCGAGCTGCACAAATCAACATACATCACATTGAGTTATACCAACTTCCATAATGTATAATAATCTAGGAATTTAGTGATGTCACTAACATGAATACTTTGTAAACCTCAAGAATGAGCTACATTTACAAGTGTAATCTGTGTGAAACTGTGACTAGAACAAATCTGAGACTATCGTTCTATCAGATATAATCAGCAATATTTACACTACAGTATTACAAGTAATGCAATAAAGTCTTGGTAATTTGAGGTGGATGAGACCAAGACTACCTCGCACTACAGAAGAACCTTGACTTACAAAATTACTTGAAAAAGCCTATACACACCCTCAAATTTACTAATGTTAAACATTACCGCACAGCAGTTTAGAAAACAAAAATATACTGTACATAGGCCTGTTGCCTTACATTAAAAGAAATTGTCAAGTGTCTTTTGAAAATAAGAAACTACTTGAGTTGAACATTGTAGGGTTGATTTCAGAAGTGATGTAAACAAAAACACATTTATAATTATTTTTTAAATTCTGAACTGTCTTCTTTTCTAACAAACTGCTCTGTTTCCAAGCAGCATTGTAATGCTACCACCTAAACAGCAGGTTGTCCATTGGGGTTGCCTCTGACGTTTACGCTAACTGCCTATAGTACAGCGTTTCCCTCGCTATGACTCCTCAGCAGTACAGTGTATCACAGCCTCATTACTTTCACACTATATTGGTGCACTCATAATTTCTATAATAGAGGTATCTGTATAATTTTCAACTGTTCATCACCTTTTAATCACTTCCAATGTCTGTCTTTCTTAATTTTTCTCCTCCCCACTTTTTTCAAAACATTGTTCCAAGACTTAACTAGTGTTTCTGAATTTATTTCACTCTATGGCTCACCCAACCAGTATCAACATAGCAACCAGTGCTAATACTTGTTCTTGAGGCATTCCAGAACTCTCTGATCCATAGGCTGAATTGAACTAGTAACATTAGGCAGTAAAAATAACTCACTGATAACATCACTCTGCAGTTCATCTTCACTTAGGTGTGGAGCCTGCACTGTCTAGTGTTAAAATGACTTTGCATGTTAAACCTTTCTCATTTAGAAATTTTTTTGTCTGCAGCACAAAATCATTTAAAAATACAATTCTTGAATATTTCCAGGTCTATCCATGCACTTTTCTGATGTGTGTAGTGACAAGCAGCGCTGCCATCAAAATGTGCTGAAATACTCTAGGCTTAGCAGACTTTCGAATAACAAGTTTAAGCTCACGATTTCCAAAAATCTTGGACGCAACCATAACTGTGAGCAGACTGTGCAGACTTGAAATAGACACAATAATGACAATTCCTTTATCAACAGCTCTCAATTTTACCAACAACTATCATAATAACTAAGGATGATCCCTAGCAATAAATTTCTTATAATGCAGTAACAACATCTATCAAGACAGTTCCACAGTACAGCAATGTTCTACATATTTATTTAACCCGTCGTTGGTCGAGGAGTGAGTGCGGCGCTCACTTTCAAATTTATTTTGCTGTAAAAGGCCGTAAACCGCAGGTAGTGATGTGTAACTATGAGTAGCTGTTTGCTGGAATATCTGGAGTGATGGGGATTAGTCACTACCTAACTGAATCATCTCAGTGACTTCAGTGCCACTGAACTGTATACACTACTATGTGCCAGTGAGCGGAGTGCTCACCCTAGACCATCTACGTTATACATTTTTACTGATTTTGTTTAATTTCCGATTTTCGTATTTTGTGTTTAGCTTGTCAAATTCTTACCATTCTTATGATTAATTACCCAGTTCTAATTGTTTTTCCATTTTTATGTGTAGTTTATTTTTACATTGTGAATGGTGAATATCAATGACCAATTGGCTTGAAGAGGAACCGGACCATAAAGAGAATATGTTTCAGAACGGTAACAGTTCTTCTGATGAATCTCCGAGGTAGATGAGGTTGGAAATATTGACCACAATAGCAAAGTGGTGAAGATGAAGAGAAAAGAATTGCCGTTAGTTTTGGGCCTTATTACACCAATCATGACAAGACAACACAATGAATAATCCACGTACCATATCTGTGCAGACGCAGACCAAGGGGGAGCATCGTAATTCACCTTCCAGGAGTGACAGGGAAGGCCAGGAATTCAGAGACAATTACCGAAGTATGGAGACTCTTTTTTCCAGTGCCGGTTCTTGAAGAAATAACCTACCATACGAATTTACGGATGAGAAAATTAGAGTAAAGTACATGCGTATGTTAGATGTGGTTGATACAATCTAGAAGAAATTAAAGCCCTTACGGGATTGCTTTAGATGACTGGGGGGATGAAATCTTCCCACGTAAGCATGTTAGATTTTTGGGCAAATGACGCAACTGCACCTGAAATATTTAATTTTGTTATGAGCTACAGATGCTTTTATTTATTGCTTAGTGCCCATCACTTTGAGAATATGTTACATTGGTGGAATAAACTCACAAATCATTATGAACTGCAATACTGGAGAAAAGCTTTCAAGAAGAAAATTCCCAAACACCTTTGGTCTAGATCTTATAAAGACATAAGAGCTTCATATAACGATCTAAAATGTGATCTAGCGGGCGAGATGGCCATGCGGTTAGGGGCACGCAGCTGTGAACTTGCATCCAGGAGATAGTGCACTCGAGCCTATTGTCCGCAGCCCTGGAGATGGTTTTGCGTGGTTTCCCCATTTTCACACCAGGCAAATGCTGGGGCTGTACCTTAAATAAGGCCATGGCTGCGGCCGCTTCCTTCCCACTCCCAGGCCTTTCCTATCGCATAGTCGGCATAAGACCTATCTGTGTCGGTGCGACATTAAACAAATTGTAAAAAATGCAGTCTGCAGCTTAAAAATAGGATAATAAAGATAAACCTCCCCAAAAAATAACAAAGTAAAAATAGTCTACAAAAGTTAAGAAAACCTCACCAAGGACGATAGGTGAGCGCTGCGCTCCCCCTCGACCATCCGCGTTCGTCTGTTAGGCTAGACCAATGGCGGGTTAAAATGAGCATACAATTTGTGAAGAAATATTTGGTGCAAAGCAAGTTTTAAAATTTCCTTTTTACCATTAAATGAACATTTTAAAGACAACTACAGTGATACAATCTTTTAATTATTGAAGAATGCCCTTTTAGTATCTAAGACTACGCATGTGTTCAGGTGAGGATGGCTCATTCATAAGGCCAAACCTACTTCTGTGTCCCAATATAAAATATAATTGTATTTCAAAAGAATATTGTATTGATTAGTTGGAACATCCCCTCCTTGAATTTAAAATAAAATCCTTGAAATTCTGTACAAAATTGCACAATCAACTGAGAACTTCTCACCACACACCTGTAGTTACCATAAACTACAACTCTTTTTTTTTTCCACTGAAGATTTCTTCATTAATTCAAATTTTTCAGCTTGGATTTAAGGGAATATCGAACTATCGAGATTCGAAACACCAAGACTCTAATGAAGTATTTTAGTTTACACCACTGTAACTAAACAACTGAACCAGAGTTCGTTCCTCTTTACAGATATTAAGAATGTCAAGAAAATGGTATAGATAAAGACCCAGTTGCTAGGAGATTATAGGAGAAAGAAGATTACAAAGAAAGATCTCAGCCAAATTACCTAAGAATGAAAAAAAAAGGAGTAGAGGAAGAGTGGCTGTCATTCAAGAACACCCTGGTTTCAGAAGCTGAATCGCTATGTGGAAAGACAAGTGCAATATAAAGGGAGAAAGTACCACCATGGTGGAATAAGAGGGTGAAAACCGCTGTGAAGGAAAGAATTGCAGCAAAGGAAAGGCTAGATAACGAGAAACAGAAATCAGTCCACCAAGAAAATGACTTTCAGTACCTGGCACAGGAGTTATGGAACAAAAAACTATTTGTGAAGCAACATTAAAGAAAAAAAAGGAAAAGTGTTGGGACAAGTTCACTACCAGGCTAACAGAAGACTGAAAGTAATAGGAAGTTGCTTCATTAAGTAGTCAAGAATAAAAGCGAGTATGGCAATATTTTTACTGAAACAAATGATGAGAACCTGGTGAAGACAGATAAAGGCAGAGAAGAAATGAAGAACTACTTCAATACTTTATTAAATGGAGAAAGTCTTCAAAATTATATCAGTGAAGACTGCAGTTTAAGTGCGAGTGATGGAGCACAACACCAACTAACATGGCTAGAAGTTGAGTCTGAGCTGAAGAACATGAGAAATGGCAAGTCCCCAGGGTTTCATGACCTTACTGCTGACATGACAAAGGCAACTGGAGCACAAGGCATACAATGGTTGTATACAGCACTCTCTGTCCTCAGGAAAGAGAAAAGGATAACAGAGGACTGGAGGAAAATATCATTATCTACATGTATAAAAAGGGAAACAGGAAGAAATGTGGAAATTATAGTCATCACTCTACTTTCTCACTCACTTAAACTTTTGGGGAAGATAAGTTAAAAAAGAATCAGGAATATAGTAGAACCGTTATTGGAGGAGGGGCAACATGAGTTCAGGAAGAGCCAAAGCACTACAGAACTCCTTTTTGCCATCAGAATGCTAAAAGACAAGCACTGGGAATACGGTAAGAAATTAGTGATGGTTTATATGGACATTGAGAAGGCCTACGACAGTGTGCCTAAGAAGATAATTTGGGAATGCCTAGAAGGTATAAGTGTGCCAAACTTCCCAACTGATAAAGTAAAGATCCTCTATCAAAAATACTTTAGCTGTGTCCAAGTAGGGGATGGAAGATCAGATTGGTTTGAAACCAAAAGAATAGTACAGCAGGGAAGTGCCTTATCACCACTCCTGTTCATCACTGTCATGAATCAGATCATAAAATCCATCAAAGAACGTTGCAAAGAGCCTAACACTAATATTTGCAGATGATGTTCTAATCTGGAGAGAAAATGAAGCCGAAGTACAGAAGAAACTAAATCATTGGAATGGCAAGTTTAAAGAACATCGACTAAACATCAGTAAAACAAAAACTGTTGAAATGACTATCAACAGGAAAGGCACAGATTCAAACATTTTTCTGGAAGGAACTTGGTTATAATCTGTTTCTAACTTCAAATACCTTGGAAGCAACATTTCAAAAGATAACACAAATAAACCAAGAAATTAGGACTCAGAAAGAAATGAAAATCCTGAGCCTGTTTCCAGTCATTCAACCGGGTCAAGAATGGAATGAACGAAGCCCCCATCTAGTGGCAAGGATAGGAAATGTGCCAGCTGCCGAAGCCGGTCGCACTCCTCTGGGGCAATGATAAATGACTGACAAATGAAATGTTAATAGTGTGTGTTGCTGGAATGAAAGATGACAGGGAAAACCGGAGTACCCGGAGAAAAACCTGTCCTGCCTCCACTTTGTCCAGCACAAATCTCATATGGAGCGACCGGGATTTGAACCACGGTATCCAGCGGCGAGAGTCTGGCGCGCTGCCGCCTGAGGCATGGAGGCTTACTTAATAGAACTAAGAAAGCTTCTCAATTTTATTTTCAAGTGAGAAATCTTCTCTGGGATAATAAAATATCCCAGAAAGCAAAACTGATCATGTTTCATACCTACTTCATTCCAATTCTCACTTTTGGACTTGAAACATGTAATCTTTATAAGAAGGCTAATAGTAAAATACAGTCAACAGAAATGAAATTAATAAATAATGTTATTTGCTTTATGTCCCACTAACTACTTTTATGGTTTTTGGAGACAGCAAGGTGCCAAAATTTAGTCACACAGGAGTTGATTTACGTGCCAGTAAATCCACCAACACAAAGCTGACATATTACGCACCTTCAAATACCACTGGACTGAGCCAGGATCGAACCTGACAAGTCGGGGTCAGAAGGCTAGCGCCGCAACCATCTCAGCTACACAGCCTGGCGGTTGTAGTGTTTCTTGTTTATAATGGGATTACTGATAACTAGGACCCAGATTCTTATGTAATATAAAGTGCAAAATATGTACATAAAAATGTAGAAAACATCAGTGAAATATGTAATTAAATATGTAATATTCATGAAATATGTAATGTTCATAAAATGTGTAATACTATTAACGTACAAAATTTACAAAAATGTTTGTATATTCCTTTTATGAGAGGAGATCAAATATAAACAGGATTTTATTTTTTATTTAAATTCATTTATTGAAAAACACAAAGCAATTAATTTTATTTTTCCACATAGTTTCCTGCTTTGGAAATGCATTTGTCCCAGCACATGGGCTGATTTTTGATGCCCTCATCATAAAAAGAACAGGGTCGCGTCACCAGCCAGTTGCGCACAAAGTCTTCCCCACTCTTGACATCTTCAAATCGTTGCCTTCCTAGGGCTTCATTAAGCGGTCCGAACAAATGGAAATCGCAGAGCGATAAGTCCGGGCTGTAAGGAGAATAATCAAGTGTAGTCCAGTGCATTTCCTGTAGCTGGAGACAGTCAGAGCTTCAGTATAGGGCCGCGCATTATCGTGGAGGAGGATGGCCTGTCGAGTCGGTTGGTCTTGTCTTTTGCGGCGATATGCAACTCACAGTAGTAAGCAGCATTGACTGTGCGTCGCTCATGCAAAATATCACAGCAAAATGCCTCGCCGATCGAAAAAATGGTTGCAAGAACCTTGCTAGCTGACAGTCGAGTCTTGGCTTTCACTGGTGCTGCCTCCCCTTTCTTCCGCCACTCCTTACTGGCTTGTTTAGATTCGGGTGTAGTGATGGACCCATACTTCATTGCAGGTGACGATTCGAATAAAAAATGAATCACCTTCTTCCAGTAGCCCCCCCGCCCCAATTTTGGAGAAAATATTACATTTTTACTCCATTTTAGTCGGCTGAAACTAGGAATGATAGGAATTATTTAAAAAAGCCATTTGTATAAGCCCTGTTGTCTTATCAGATAATTCTTGTCTTTATTTTCTTTAATCATTACCAAAATTATTAGTGGAAATATGCACAAAATGTCCTTCGTCCCAGCTAACTGATTTGTATAGCGCCACAGCAAATAGTGGAGACTTCACATGTGCTGTGAGGAAGGGTACCATGGCTGTATTTTTTTGCTAAGGTCATAGACACTGAGGTATGATTCACCACCTTGCCGCGTGCATTCGTCAGTCTCTTTAGTGTCTGTTTTAGTTTTTTGGTTTTTTTTTTTAAGTTTTGATGTATATCCCCCCCTCCCTCTGCTATATCACACAAACCCAGGTACTGATTGTTGGCTGGTTTTTTTTTTTTTTTTTTTTTTTTTTTTTGCCACCGCGCTTTCAATTTCCAATCGCCGCTACTGCCTTCTTCCGTAAACCTTACTGTAAGCCTCTGACAGCCCTCCAAATGTCTCGACTTCAGATTTTCAGTCAAAAGGCGCGGGACCCATCTGGAACACACTTTACGGAACTGTAGGTCATTTGTGAGGATTGCTTAACAGCTCCTATAACTGATTACAACTTGTTCTGCAATTTCTGATACTCTCGCCCATCGATCATCGTTAATAGTGTCTTTAAATGCATGAATGTTTTCATTGTAATGCTGGTCCCAGGACGGCGATGTTGCTGATTTTCCACACGTTCTCGTCCTTCCTTGAACTTTTTATGCAAACACACGCATCCTTGACAGTGTTTGATCACTGAACTGTGTAGTCAATCTCTGGCAAATTTCCGGTGCTGTAACTCCTTCACGAGCAAGAAATTTTATAAGTCTACATTGCACAGTGAAGGGATGCACCTGTTGTTCCGAAATCGTGAGCATTACTAACCAAACGGCACGCTCTCCCAAATCCTAACGGTCCCGCCTAAGCATAGCAGAAGCGTGGGGCTAGTCCTACCAACTGTTGATGTTGAAGAACAAAAATCCTGTTTATATGTGATTGACCTTCGTATTGAAAATGAAAACCTACAACCTCTTTTCCAGTCATAGTCCGGGTCAGGGATGTAATGAATGAAACATATATAGGCTGTTATTACAATGGGGTCACCACTCCCAAGGTGATTTATTAATGAGTGATAAATGCTATGAAATGAGAATGGAGAGTGTTGCTGGAATGAAAGATGACAGGGAAAACCGGAGTGCCCGGAGAAAAACCTGTCCCGCCTCCGCTTTGTCCAGCACAAATCTCACATGGAGTCACCAGGATTTGAACCACGGTATCCAGCGGTGAGAGGCCGACGCGCTGCCGTCTGAGCCACGTAGGTTCCCTGACCTTCGTATTATGACTTATTATTATGATATGAGACAAAAAAATTGGTTTTTATCCAGGTACCGGTACTCCAGTTTTCCCTGTCATGACTGGAAACAGGCTGTAGATTTTCATTTTCAGTTGGAAAGGTCCATAATTGCTAAATTTAAGTGTCCCATACAACCCTACAAAGTAAGATTTCATCATCTCATGACTGCCTTCAGCATGCTGTCTTTTGATGTTCTCACTCACTCATATACTTAGAACATTGAAGTCATGAAACAGGAATACCCTGGCAATGAAAGTCCTTTATACAACAATAAACACTAGCAATTATGGCAATATTTGTGTATGTTAAAAACTGTAGGCTAATGTTTAAAAAGTAGGCAGAAAACAGCACAGAAGAAATGGCTGCTGGAAAACAGCAATGTTGATTTGAAATATGAAAAGTAGCGATCTTGCCCAAAATATGTCCGATATTTCTCTACTTTACAGTACTCTAAAATTTGTTATAACAGTGCAACCTTGTAATTAAAACATGAAAGTTCAATTTTCATTTTGAATGATACTCTTTGAACAGAATCGGTGGAAATATTTTCAGATAAGTTGTTTCTACATAAAGTGACAATGTGTAAAAATTACCTGGAAATATTTGTTTCCAAATTTGCGGTATTGTTCTATGTTTTTTTTTCATAAGCGTGGATACTTCCTTATTCTTCAATTAGTTGCTCAAGAGTCATTTTTAAATAAGCAAAGACTGTGCTGAATGAGAGATAATAACACCAGTTTTCAGTGCGCAATGACACCACACAGCTATATAGTCCAGCGTGCATGCCCATCCAGCGTGAAGCCAAGAATCACACACTCCACGATGCAGCTAACGTAGCGAACACAACGAACCTATTGATAGATTATAGTGGCCATTTTGCAGCTCAGGACATTCATGATATTCTGACATAATCCCAAGGACCTATCCAGCATGAAAGTTATCACAGAGAAGACTTAAGTCAAATAACAGAGAAAGAGGTGAATGTGATACTATTCAAAATGAAAACTGATACAATTCCTCGCCCAGATGACAATACAGTAACAGTTTTAAAAGTTTTTAAATTTCTCTCTTTTAGGGACAGCAGTGCTCTGTTTCAATCAAGTCCCATCTGAATTTAGAAGAGGTAGAACAGTACTAATTTCCAATGGTGGTAGAACAGATAACTTAAAAATTAGCAGCCAATAACTCCACTGCCTGACAAAAAAATTGAAGCACCCAGAAGAAATGGTTGGATGTCACTGTAACTTCATACATGTACACACCATCGGTGGGTATGCATATGAATAGAGTTGCAATCTTCTGTAACAGGTAGAATGGCCACCAGAGTGCATTAGTGTTGTTCCCAGGCCTGGTTTTTCTTTCTTTATTCATGTCAGAAGTACAAACTTTACATACGGATATCTTTTATAAAACATGATATCTACATTCCTACTACATAAATATACAGGTCTATTATACAAACAATCACAGATAAAGCAACAATTTGAGAGCTAGATGATTCTTGCCCAGTATTGGGTGACATTAATTGCTTGAGAAATCCCACTTCTGGCTAATTTACTTTTGTTCTGCTGACTTCTGTACGGAGTTTGTTAAGGGCTTTCCATACTGTCCACTTCTGCTGGTGTGCACATGGAAGACTTTCCTTTGGCTCTATCCAGTTGGAAAGGTGGTTGATTCTTTCTTTCCACGTTTTGATCCTGGCATTCTCTGCTTTCCCCTCAAGCTTAACTGATGGCTAGGTGGTGTCCATAGAGAGGATGTGCTTCTGAAGTAGATGATTGGAGCCTTTCTTTGTTAGCTGCTACCTCCCTACAAATCTCACCAGGAGCAATATCAACTAACAGTTGTATCTTCTCAATGGGTGTAGGTTTCAAGCATCCAGTAATGATCCTGCAACTTCTGTTGAGAGTGATATCGAGCTGCTTCATATGAGCTGACCTGTACCAAACCGGGGAGGCATATTCTCCTGCAGAGTAGCATAGAGCCAGAACTGATGTTCTAATTGTTTGTGGTTGTGTTCCCCAACTTGTTCCTGACAATTGAATAGAATGGTTTTTTTCTAGGAGCTATCTTTTGTTTTAAGTTTTGGCAATATTTCTTAAAAGTTAATGTGTGATCAAGCATAACTCCCAGGTACCTTGGTGTAAAGTAATGTTCCAGTAAGTTCCCTTTCCATAGTACTTTCAGTTTCTGAGAGTGCTGTGCATGCTGCAGATGGAACACGCAAATTTGAGTCTTAGCTGGATTTGGTTTCAGTTGGTCTTTCTCATAATATGTACCTAACTCTTCTAATGCAGCAGTTAAAGAGATTTCTGCTTCATCAAAGGTATCAGTTCGGGTAGCAAGTGCCAGGTCATCAGCATAGATAAAGCTTTTAGTATTTTCTGGTAATGGCTGGTCATTAGTGTAGATGTTGAAAAGAACAGGAGCCAGTACACTGCCTTGAGGTAGTCCATTTCTTTGATTTCTCTATCTGCTTCGGCATCCTTGGAATTCAACAAAAAGCGACGATTTTCCAGGACAGCAGCTATCATTTTGGTTACCTTGATGTCTTGTAATCATTCTGTGACGCTTGGGTAATAATATCCTGTGATTTACTGTATCGTAAGTGGTTGATAGATCCACAAAAGCCACCTCAGTGATCTTCATTTCAAACCTGTCCTCAATGTGCTGGGTTAGATGTAGAATCTGTGCTGTGCAACTCTTTCCTGGGCGGAAGCCACATTGCTGAGGGATCAGGACTTTGTCTGCTACTCTCATTAAGCGACTGAGCAACATTCTTTCCATTATTTTGTATAGGTGGCAGAGTAAGGAGATTGGTCTGAAATTTAACGGGTCTGAATGTTCCTTTTCAGGTTTCAGAAATGCAGTCACCCTGGATTTTCTACATATTTTTGGAATTTTCAGGGAAGTAAAACAGTTGTTGAAGAAGTTCAAAATCCATTCCTGTGTGGTTGAACTGAAGTGTTTTATTTGCTCTGTTGTGATATCAACCAGGCCTGGTAAGGTATAAGGGTTTTGAACAGAGTCAGATATAGAGGGATCACTGAAGGTCACTGAGATGCTGCATACTCATGTTAGACAGAGTTATCAGCACCTGACAGAGTTTGAAAGGGGCCTCATTGTTGATCTCCATTTGGCTGGCTGGTCGAATCGTGCAATATCTAAATTTGTTGGGCATTCGGATGTGACAGTGGCCCAATGTTGGACTGCATGGGAACATAAGGGCAGGCATACTCATCGTCAAAGTTCCAGCTGACCATGTCTGAGCACCACAAGCAAGGATCACAGTATTGTGTACCGAGCACATCTGTGCCTGCCATTTGAGAACAAGTAATGGACTCCCTGCAATGTTCTGTGTCATCCCGCATCATTGGTTGGAGACTAGCAGCAGCCAGACTATGGAATTACCGCTAACACCACAACACTAAACAGCTGCGTTTGGGATGGTGCTGTGACCAAGAAGCAAGGACTGTGATGAATGGTGTTGCATTGTGTTCAGCACTACCCCGGATGACCATCGTCTGCGAGTATGGCAGCAACCCGGGGAGAGGTCCCATTCTTCCAATGTTTTGGAGAGGCACAGTGGTGTTACTCCTGTTGTTATGGTGTGGGGAGCCACTGACTATGACTTCAGGTCACAGCTGGCAGCGAATGAGGGAACTCTGACGGCACAATGGTACGACACAGACATCCTGCGTCATGTGTTAGCTCTCGTGCGACAGTATCGCGGTGCAATTTTTCAAGTGGGCAATGCTCATCCACACACGGCACGTGTCTCTATGAACTGTCTGAATGACATTGAGGTACTCCCGTGGCCAGCAAGATGCCCAGATCTGTCCCCGATAGAACGTGCATGGAACCATGTCAACACCATCCCAGTGCCAGTAACTCGGATATTAAAGATGAGTTACAACGGTTGTGGGCCAGCTTGGCTCAGGAGAGGATACAACGGATTTATGACACCCTTCTCAACCGAATCAGTGCATGCATCCAGGCCAAAGGAGGTGCAATGTCATACTGATAAGCAGGTTTATATTGCCAAGTTCTTTGTAAATTTGATTTCATTTTTGTAATCACTGAAATAACATCACATATCCTCTCAACACACGAAGTTTCATTTTATTTCCTCCTTCCCTTATGGGTGCTTCAAATTTTTTGGTCAGAAAGTGTATTTTCTCTGTTGTAACAAGAGTAATATTAACAAGAATTTGGTTTATATTTTCATGGTAATATGTCACTCTCCGGTCATCAAAAATGTGAAATAACTTATTCTTATTATTACAATGCCTTACTTATGTCAAGGAAAGCAATGCAAAGAACTCTCTTCTCTCTTTGCCACTTACTGAGCAAATTGGCCATACAGTTAGGGTTGAACAGCAGTGATTTTGCATTCGGGAGATATTTGTTTTGAATCCCACTGTCAGCATCCCTGGAGATGGTTTTCTGTGGTTTTCCATTTTCACACCAGTTAAATGCTGGGCCTTAATTAAGGCCACTTATTGTATTGATTAGGTGGTGAAATCAATGAATTAACTTATTGTTATTATTCCAATCAAATATCATCCATACGGATCAAGAATGATATTTATCATATGTAATAAGATAGGCATTTGAATCAATAAGCTATATTCATACAAAGAGATCGCTATCTGAAAGTGCTGTTGCAAACAACTTGAAATCATTAATTTGAGAGTTATTATTAGATAATGAAATTCAGATTGAAGTTCATCCTAATGAAACTGTACCGGAAGGTACACCCCAACGCCGCGCATTCAAATTCAGTGACTAAACGAACCCTTCTATTGGTAAAAATAATGAAACTGAAACTACACCAACTTAGAACTTTACTCAGAAGATGTCACCACAGAAATATGATGTAATTTTATTATTGTGCAGTTGCCTAAACTCAGTGAATTTATCCTTGTTTTGTTTGCCATTCATCAAGAAGTTTGGACATTCTTCTACAGATGACACTACTAAAAACTATGATCATGCACCCTGGTGCGAGGTGTAAGAAGTTAAGATTTAAAGAAGTTTTGTATTTCTAGATTTTTGTAACCGAATGATGTTCATTTATTTTTGGGTTGACAATATTTCCTTTTTCTTTTCCACCAGTTTTGAATCTAGCCAATCCCTAATTTCTGTAATTAATTTTCCACCTATCAAAGGCTTCTTGTTCAATTCTGAGTGTTACTTTTGAAATCTACCAATAAAATTGAGAGGGTGTGGCTAGTTTATTCTTGAATGATCTCTAACCTTCCCTGAGGGTTTATAAACTGTGGCTTTTCTCATTTCTTGGCCAACTGATCGTCATCTTATGGAGTGTGTGTGTCAAAGCAGGAGGCGGGCGGTTTCTTTCGTCGGTCTACAGAACATTTACAAGGTAATGGCCACGTAACTTTATTCTTTCTTGCTAACCTCCTCAGTTTAACCTGAGGGAAAGGTCTGACTCTTTAGTATGTAACAACCTTTTTTACAATGTAAATCTTCTTCAGCTATTGTAAAAACCTTCATAAAATCTTTAACTGTAAATCAGGGATAGAGAGTGATGTACCCTCTCGAGTTGCCCTTCATCTTGGTTTGAGGTGACTACGTTTTGTAATAGTTTTCTGCCTGTAATGTATTAAAGTAAATTCTATATGAGTCACCTCAGTAGTTTGGGAATAGCCCCTGTTTTATCAGCCTAGAGCCCCTCAGGATTTTTAGTGTTCATACCTAGGAGTGCAAGTATACGCCTCCACTCATTTTGTGTTCGGGCCATTAATTTAACCTGTTATTCTTTTTCCATGAAGGCCCAGTAGGTTAGGTATTAAATACCCCTGTATAAATTATTTTCAAATCTTAAGTGGTGCCCGAGAGGCCAGTAACTGTAAGTTGATGTTGCTTTGAGTAGGCTGAAAGAAAACGGAGAGCCTGTTAGCTTTCTTTTAAGTTTTGTAATTGTAAAGTGTGCCTCTGGGAGGCCAGATGTTGTGATTTAGGGAGCAAGTGCTCTTGAATTAGGGGATTTCTGCCCCTCAGTAAATAATTCCTCTTCCTTTGTAAAATTGTAAAACTAGTGGCTTAAGGCCCAAAATGTTAAGGTTCTGAATCTTGGATTTTTCCCAATCTTGTTTAATAATTGCTAATTGTACCTGTTGTGTTGTTATTTGTTGATTTTTGAAATTCTAAAAAAATATAACCATTGTTAAAGTTTTAAATTAATTTTGAGACTGTAGTTAGACCCATTCAAGCCCACACCTTCTTTCATAACCTCTGCGTTCCACAGATACCCCGGAACAGAAACTAAGAAAATGACTGTGCTAAACGGTGATCCCCAAGGTGGTCCAATTTCACCCACAGTCTTTCATCTGACCATTGATGGAGTGCTCAAAGAACTCACTGATCCTTAAGTGGCAAGGAATTACGTTTTTTCTTGTCTAATTACTTGGATAACTTATCTTCAGTGGCATTTGCTAACGATTTAGTCTTAATAGCCAGAGATTAAATTAGAATCACGGTTCTTACTGATTTAGCAGAAAATCAACTTGCTTTCACTGGTCTTAAGAGTAAATCAATCAAAGAGCCTCACTTCTCTGAAAACAATTGATTTTATCATTGTCTCAAGGATTGTACAGTATCCATAAAATACCTTGGTGTAAGCTTCTGTGATGAAATCATTCTTTATGAAAAATCAGTTATTTTAGATGACCATAAGAATATTCAAAATTGAAAAAGTTAAGTTGTATTAAAGCTGACCAGAAATTATTATCAATAAATTATCAATGAATGTGTATGGCCCAATTCGGTTTATCTCTTGTTGTCTAAAATCAGGAAAACATTTCTGGAAAATGTTGACAAAATACTGTGAGGAGCAGTTAAAAAAGTATTTGATATTTCTCATGACTGTCCAATAACATTCTATAATTGACAAAATAATTTTTTCAATCTTCAACTGGTGAAAGCAGGATGGGAAGACTATATCCAGCATAACATATGTAGAAATTTATTTTTGCTATTTAACATCACACCAACACATCAAAGGTTTTCAGCTATGCAAGGATGGGAAAGTAAAAGGATTGGGAAGGTATTGGCCATGGCCTTAATTAAGGTACAGGCCCAGTGTTTGCCTAGTGTGAAAATGGGAAACTACAGAAAATCATCTTCAGAACTGTGAATGGTGGAATTTGAATCAATCATCTCCTAAATTTTGGAAAATTAGCCCACACTGAAGTCATACTCCTCCATCAAGAATCATCATCATCATCCTCATTTCCCAATTCTAGTTTCCCGGGAGTGGTGTACAAGCGCTCATCATCTCCTTCTGTCTTCATACATCTTCTGTTCCAGTACATCCTCCCATTTGTGTCCTCTCTACTCCGCTTCTGATCTTACAGTCTCTATCCAATGTTTTCTCTGTCTTCGCTGTGGTCTTCTTCAAAGTCTGCAAGTTGCTTTTACGTCGCACCGACACAGATAGGTCTTATGGCGACGATGGGACAGGAAACGGCTAGGAGTGGGAAGGAAGCGGTTGTGGCCTTAATTAAGGTACAGTCCCAGCACATGCCTGGTGAGGACTGCCGACAGTGGGGTTCGAACCTACTATCTCCCAAATACGAGATACTGGCCGCACTTAAGCGACTGCAGTTATCGAGCTCGGTGGGTCTTCTTCCTACGATATTAAGGTCAAAATATTTTCTGGCAGGTCTTTCCCTGTCATTCTCATTATGTGCCCATATCACTGAAGTCTGCGTTTGTTTATGACACTGGTAATAGATACCTCAATACCAGCTACTTTCCTATTCACTTCATTTCTGATCTTGTCCTTTCTCGTAGTTTGGTTCATGGTTCTAATGAATCTCATTTCAGTTGCTTGGATTCTATTGAAGTCTTTGTTTAGTAGGGTACAGGTCTCTAAACCATACGTTAGGACTGGTACAAAGTAAGTGTGGTACATGACTGTTTTCGCTTTTTGTGGTATTTTTCAGTCCCAGAGGAGATTTCTGACTTGACTGTAGAAGTTTCATGCTTTCTGTGTCCTGCTGAGTATTTCCTGCCTAACAGTGTTGTCTTTCGATATTGTGCTTCCGAGGTACTTGAAGTGAGAAGCTGATCTGATTTTTGCTCCTTCCAGAATAATATTTGAGCTTATTCCTTCCCTGTTGATGGTCATTTCCACCGTCTTTGTTTTGCTCATCTTCAGTCCAAAAGTTTTGAATGTGTTGTTCCATTCATTAAGTTTCTTCTGAACTTCAGCTTCTGTCTCTCCCCATAAAAGCACATCATCAGCAAATACCAGGGTATTTGGTTCACTGTCCATTTTCTTGATAGATCTGATGACCTTGTCCATTACTATTACGAACAGGAGTGGTGACAGAGCACTTCCTTATTGGACACCTCTCTTTGTTTCAAACCATTTTGATCGTCCGTTGCCTATCTGGACACAGCTGTAGCACTTCTGGTATAGCATCTTTACTTTGTTAATTAAGTACTTTGGCACCTTTAGGTCTTCCAGACATTCCCATATCTTGTTTTGAGGAACACTATCATATGCTTTTTCAGTGTCCACAAATGCAATCACAAGATTTCTTCCGTATTCCCAGTACTTTTCTGTCAGCATTTTTACTGCAAAGATAAGATCCACAGTACTTCGATCTTTCCTGAACCCGTGTTGCTCTTCCTCAAGCAAAGGTTCCACTATCTTCCTAAGTCTTGTTTCTATGATCTTTTCCAGCAGCTTCGGTGAGTGTGACAAAACAGTGTGATGCCTCTGTAATTTCCACATTTCCGTCGGTTGCCCTTTTTGAACAGTGGGAGGATGACTCCTTTACTCCAATCTTCTGGGATTTTGTTTCTTTCCCAAATCACTGATAACACGCTATATAGCCAATTCAAGCCTGGTATTCCAGCTGCCTTTATCATGTCTGAGCTGAGATCATCAAAGCCTGGGGACTTCCCATTTCGCATGATCTTTAGTGCTGTTTCTACCATCAAGAATGAGATCTTTAAACCAAGAGGTAATTGCATTATCAGCTTTGGATATTTCACCTAATGATGGGGACAATTTAACTGAGAGTTTGAAACCTAGACCTCTCAAAAGCTCAGAAGAAAAGGAGTAGAGATGTTTGCTGAACACCCAAAGCTTAATAACTGAGTGAGCACACAGATAAGTCTTTGCTTTCCAGAATGATCAAATGCTTTAAAAAATGTATTTCAATATAACAGCTGTATGAACAGTTCTAGTGAGATTGAAACCCTTGATCAAGTACTGGAATTCTACCTCAAGAGTGAACTACACTGCGATAGTAGGCACCATCATGTATGAGAAGCACTGGCCTCTTCGCTATGATCTAAAAAATGGCGAGTCTTTGGAGAAGTACACCGCTTATCATCACGCAGCTCCAACAAACCCCATGGTGCAACAGGCCTGCTAAATCTTGACCATGTGAGGCCATGCTCAGATACTGGAGATAACTGATGTGTGGAATCAGAGCTCTACTTAAGTTAACTAAAGAAAATTTTCTCAACAAGTGGGTTCAAACCGCACCGTCGCCTGTCCTCCGAATGATTTTCTGTGGTTTCCCATTTTCATTTCCAGGCAAATGCTGGGGCAGTTCCTATTCATCACAGTTGATTCCTCCCACCACCTTACCCCATTTCATCTTCATTTAGCTTCTCAACTGAGGCTGGAATCAGAAATGGCATCTGACCGAAAAATCATGCCATATAATGTCACCTCGCCTCATTCCCGACCCCGTATCACGAAATGGGATTAAGGGGTAGACATACATACAGAAAACTTTTTCAAATCTATAAATTGTTAACAACGGACTTCAAAATTCACATAATCACACTTGTTTATAAAATCACCTGTTCACAATCATTGCCAACTTTATGCAACAAACAATATTGTTCATACATATATATGCAAGTTTAAAAGTGATTTGATGGAATCTGAGGATAAGAAATAAATTGACCTTTTCAATACAATATATACAATAAAATACAATAAGGGAATCTGAGGATTTTCTTGAATAACAAAACATGCCATTCTGTTATTAAAGTGTTCTTTTACAGGTATATTATAGTGTAATATGCTTACAATATTGTGTTTTTTATTCCACCTTTTCAATACAATTGATTTTATGTTGTTAGAAAATCATAATGCTACAACACTATTTTATAGGGATATGTTTCGCTTGATTTCAAGCATCCTCAGCCTATGTAATCATCTCAAGGTTCAGACCTGTCATTTTAGATTTACTTTGACAAATTTGTGCTTAATTATAATTCTAAAATTAAGTAGTAAAATACATAAACATAGGAATTTGTGATCACATTGATAGTTTAACAATACGAGTGACTATACTAAAATTGGAATATCTGTTAATTTTTAAGACACTGACATCCAAAACACAGTAATATCTTCAAAATGTTGAAAATTTGGCTAAATTTTTTTTTCACAAAGTTCTAGTTTATTAAAAACAATTGTAATTTGACTTCTATGTTAAAATTTGAGTCGTAATTTTTGTTAAAACTTATTGGTGTCTGAAGATTAAAATCTTGGATATGTTGGAACTCGGCTTCAGATATTAATTTTGAGGCATGCTACTGTAATTTATTAGTTTTTATTAGTTTAGAACCACAACGGATAACAGTCACCGTAATGTAACAAATACCACGAGGTTTTGTAGTAGCAGTCAAATGGATGCACCATCAGTCAAATATTGTGAAATAAGAAACAAATCAACACCTCAAGATTTTGGATTGACGTCCCTTTTGACTAAACCCTCATAAATACAGACTACGACCAAAGGAAAATCTGATCATCAAAACAGGACTAGTTTGATGAAACTTCCTAATTCAGCATTTTACTGTTCAAAACTAATAAATTACAGTAGCATGCCTCAAAATTAATACCTGAAGCAGAATTCCAACGTATCCAAGATTTTAATCTTCAGACACCAATAAGTTTTAACAAAACTTACGACTCAAATTTTAACATAGAAGTCAAATTACAATTGTTTTTAATAAACTAGAACTTTGGGATTTTTTTTTTTTAGCCAAATCTTCAACATTTGGAGATATTACTGTGTTTTGGACGTCAATGTCTTTAGAATTAACGGATATTCCAATTTTAGTATAGTCACTCATTTTTTTTTTCTGCTAGGGACTTTACGTCACACCGACACAGATAGGTCTTATGGCGACGATGGGATAGGAAAGGCATAGGAGTTGGAAGGAAGCGGCCGTGGCCTTAATTAAGGTACAGCCCCAGCATTTGCCTGGTGTGAAAATGGGAAACCACGGAAAACCATTTTCAGGGCTGCCGATAGTGGGATTCAAACCTACTATCTCCCGGATGCAAGCTCACAGCCGCGCGCCTCTACGCGCACGGCTAACTCGCCCAGTGGTCACTCATGTTGTTAAAGTATCAATGTGATTACAAATTCCTATGTTTATGTATTTTACTACTTAATTTTAGAATTATAATTAAGCACAAATTTGTCAAAGCAAATTAACAATGACAGGTCTTAACCTTGAGATGATTACATAGGCTGAGGATGCTTGAAATCAAGCGAAACATGTCCCTATAAAACAGTGTTGTAGCATTATGATTTTCTAACAACATAAAATCAATTGTATTGAAAAGGTGGAATAAAAAACACAACATTGTAAGCATATTATAGCAAATTTCAATACGGGTCTAAACATGAGATTAGTTACATGTAATAGTATTATAGTGTTCCGAATGTTATGTTTTGTGCTCCGATAGACTGAAAAAGTTATATTAACCGAGTCAGCACTGGAAAAAAATGGCTTCCTTCTTAACAAACTTAAAATTATTGAAATAAAATGTTAATTATTCTGGAGCCATGTGGTCAGCAGTATATACAGTCAGATGAATATATTTATTTTTCTATCTCTCAGGGAAAAATTGGTTGGAAGAATAGGAGAGATGGCAGTATACAGTTCCTAATCATCAGATTTTGAACCCGGTGTAATAATTCTGTTATATAATAAAACCTACTAATGTGATACTAGAAAAGAACACATCATTCAGCTCACCTCGAAGTCTTGCATTCTCTTTCTCCATACGAATAAGCAGAAGCTGTTGATTGATCGCCTTCTTCCACAAAGCTCGCAATTCATTACGATCCCTCTTGTGTGGTTCACTCTTAGGGCTATTTGTAGTAGATACACCATCTGCAATATTATTATTATTTCATAATTCTTCAGATATAAGTACTGTACATTGAAAATTCAATTTTATCAAATATCAGTAAAAATAAATTTCAAAATTATCTTCTGTTTTCAGTAGAGTTTAAAATCTCTTAAGTTCCAATTAACACAATGGAAATGCTATAAAGTTCTACAATAAACAAAAATCTACTGCATAATAATTCTTTACAGCTGTGAGGAATTTTGGAAAGCAACGTGTGTTGTTTCTCTTTTTATATACACCTCTTATCTCATGTTTGTCTCACTGTATTTGTGTCCAAATTCATATTTTGCACAGTAGAAGCCAACAAGTCTTATAATAAAAGTATCTCATCAGCAAAACATTTACTAGCTGCAGTGAAGAATCTGTAGTCACCTTACCTGGAAGAGATTTGTTGGGTGTCACAACTCGGTTGAAGATTGCCTGTCTCCAAGATCCAGACTGTCTGGTCACATCCTGGCTGGGCTCATGTGGCAAGGATGCTTTCGGAGAGTTGCCAACCTTGAAGAAACTGTACAAATGACCAATACCTTAACTGGCTATCTAATAAGCAACTGTGGTTGTAAATACAACACAGCTAATAATTTCTCATCTTAAAATGGCTTTCACCTTGCTGATAATTAAAAATTACATTGGAACAATGGCACGCTCTATGCACTACGATTTAAAGTATATCCAATAACCAGGCACATTTCTTACTCATGAATGTTAGTGGACCACCACCACCACATATTAATTAGTCAAAAGCACATACCCATTCATATCTAGGTTAAAGTCTCCATGGAAAATATGGAAGAAATAAGCATACTTTTCACCTCTTGCATAATTAAACTTAGCCATAGATTGCCCAAGAGAGATGTGATCGATCGATCAATCAATCAATCAATCAATCAATCAATCAATCAATCGCCACAGATCTGCATTTAGGGCGGTCACTTCCATGGCTCATTCCCTGTTAGTTGTTTACCCGTCTTTTCTCTAACTATTTCAAAGAAGTTGGGAACTTATCGAACATCTCCCTTGGTAAATTATTTCAATCCCTAATTCTTCTTCTTATAAATGAATATTTGCCTTAATTTGCTCTCTTGAATTCCAACTTTTTATCTTCATATTATGATCTTTTCTACTTTTAAAAACTCCATTCAAGCTTATTCATCGACTAATGTTGTTCCATGCCATATTTCTGCTGACAGCTCAGAACATACTGCTTAGTCAAGCAGCTTATCTCCTTACTCAAACTAACTGGGGTCCTACCAGTGACTTACATGCCCTCTCCTTTACGTCCTTACTCATCATAATTGGTTTTCAGTCCTGAAACTGCCATAAAACATTTCCAGATCATCCTGTCATTTGCTGCTTCCTTCATTGCAACATAATTCTGTGCCTGGATGTCAATTAAAATTTATTTAAGGAAGGTATTCCTAGTCTTCCTCATGGATGTTTTCCTTCAGTTAAGACTTCTGCCACAGTTCTCATTAAATAGAAATGGCACACTGTGTGACACCACAATGGAAGACGATGGTTACAGACTGTGTGAATGATTGATCCCTGTTGGTTCACAGTGCCTAGAACTCTGGTGTTTACATCTTACCTCTCCAAGTCACATTTATCATCTTACTATATCAACACATCTCAAAGGCTTCAAGATGATTTTCATTTCTATTTACTGTCCACATTTCACAGGCGTACAATGCAACTGACCATACAAACGCATATAGTATTCTCATTCAGAGGGAAAGACTAAGCTGACTGCTCCTCTGCATAAAAACTGTTTTCACCTGAGTGATATGGCATGCAAGTTTAGTGGTGCACCTTCCATCCTCAGCAATCTTCTGACTTGGATACACAGTGGCGCACTATAAGTCACCCGATTGAATTTTGATCCTACAAGTATACTAATGGGGCAATAGCTTTCAAATTGTGTGCTCAACGTCGTGCAGTTCATGGAAATTACTCAAGATGTCATTATGAGTTCATTGCTTCCTTTTTGAGACCGTCATTTCAGTTTGCCACGATAGCGGACAAAGGACGGTTGACCGTCGCACAAAAGACAAAGGTTGTGTTACTGTTCGCAGCGACGAACAGTGTTACATTGACACAGAGAAGGTTTCGTGCTCATTACAGCACACGGTCGGCTCCCAGCCCACAGACAATACGCAGATTACATCACAAATTTGCAGGTACTGGATCTGTTTTGGAGTGTAAGCGGCCACATGCACGTACTGTACGTTTGCTGCAAAACATTGAAGCATTTCGAGTGGCTTTGACTCGTAGTCCGAGTAAATCAACAAGACGAGCCAGTGCCGAGTTGGGAATTTCACGCCAATCTGTACAAAGAATTATTCAATCCAAGCTTAGCTTGTATCCATACAAGATGACTGTGGCGCATAAGCTTACTGCGAGAGATAAGGAGTGGAGACTACAGTTTGCAAGGTGGGCAATCGAGCAAGACCAAGAGGCAGTGCTACACAACACAGGGTTTTTGGACAAAGCTTATTTTTACGTGAACAGTGTTTTGAACAAACAGAACGTTTGATTTTGGGCAGGTGAACCTCCGCGAATAATCCACATGAAAGACACCTATGTGGAGAAAGTGTGCGTGTGGGTCACGATGTCAAGCCATGGAATCATCGGTCCATTTTTCTTCGATGCTACAGTAACAGGTGAACGGTATATAGACATGCAGTGAAACCAGTTTTTTCCTCAACTCATGACTACAGGTCTTCCATTGCAGACACAATGGTTAATGCAGAATGGAGCATGCCCCATACTGCCAAATGTTGTGCTTGATTTCCTGCACGAAAGACTTGGCCTTAGGACATTGTCAAACAGATTTCCAGAACGTTATGAAGGAGGAGGAATGTAGCCGCCTCACAGCCCGGACATTAACCCATATGACTTCTTCCTTTGGAGGTTCCTTAAAGAGAAGGTGTACCACAGAAAACATGAAAATGCAGTGCAACTTAGAGCATCATTGTGGAGTTATGCCGCGCCGTTCCAGAAGATTTGAGTCGGAGAGTCGTCACAAATGCACGTGTGCGCTGTGAAGAAGTTGAAAACCAAAACAGCAGTCATATTGAACATGTGATTCATTAGGGTGTATTTCCAAGCTGTATTCTTTACTTATACATCAATAAATTACACATCTTGTCAACAACAAATGTGTTTTTCATGTAACAAATCAGGTGACTTATCGTGCGCCACACTGTAAGTGAAAGACGTGACATGTTCTATATCCGAGTCGTAAATCTTTAAGCAAAGAGGTTTTGGAAATTTTGAGACTGTCATACATTTTGTCCTTGAGGCGTTTATTTTCATACTGTATTTCTGCACAGTTCATGCAACTCTTTACAGCACTGCCTGCAAGGTCTATGGGCTGCTGGCTTATTACAACCCCTAAATACCCTCAAAGCCATGTCAACAGGTCTGGAACCTTTATTTACGATCCCTTCATGAGATTACCTCAATGAAGATCTTTCTTTATATTAACGCCTTTGTACATACAGTGATCCCCATGAGCTACTTTCCCTCCCTCAACATTAATTAAAACAGAGGACTTTTACTCTTAGTGAAACATACAACATGACTTTTCACCTCATTTACCTTCAAACCGTTGTCTACTGTCCATCTCACAACTTTGTGAAGGTCTCTTTTGCAGTTGCCCATAATTCTGTAACTTATTTATTACTCCATAAAGCATAAAATCATCCACAGAAAGCCTAGTCCAGTTCTTTACTCATATTATTTTAGGTATGCAAGACCACAAAAAGGTCCAATAATACTGACTTACCGAACACCTCTCTTGATCATTACAGGATGAGATAATGCTTTATCTATTCTAATTCTCTGAGATGTTTTTTTCTAAATATTTAGCCACCCATTCAATCATTCTTTTGTCTAGTCCAATAGCCTTCACTTTCATCAGTAGTCTTCCATGATCTACCCTATCAAAATCCTTGGACAGGTCAATAGCAATTCAGACCATTTGATTTCCTGAATCTTTGTGATATCTCTTCTAGAATCCTGCAAGTTGAGTCTCACTAGAATAATCTCTCCTAAACTCAAACTGCCTTCTACCAAACCAGTTAGTAATTTTGGAAATGGACTAATAAGGTGAGAAAGAATGCTTTCCCAGAGCTTACATGCAATGTCAAGCTTTATGTTTATCACTCTTTCCTTTGTAAACAGGGGCTACATTAACAACTCTCCATTCATTTGGTATAACTCCTTCATACTAACAGTCATCAAGTAAGTACTTCAGATACGGTACTATGTCCCAATCTAATGCCTTCAGTATTTCCCTGACAATCACATTAGTTCCAGCTGCTTTTCTAGTTTTCACTTTGGTATCTTTTTGTAACTTCAAAGTAACTGGTTGCCCTGTCCTTTTAAATTTATAGTCTGAAGCATACAAACCTTCTGGCCTAACAACTGTGCTGTAATGTCTTAGTTTGGCTCCTATACTCAGCATCATTTTATTATAGATGTTTTAGTCAGTTGGTACGTTTGCTCTAATTTCCAGATCCGGATACAGGTTGCTTCTTGTTCTAGGCCATTCTCTTGGATTACTTCATCCAGGTACTTCAACTTCTTGACTCGTCCAATCTTTTTGTGATCAGTTTTCATCCACTCCAGCCCATCACTGATGTTTGTCATATAGTTTGTCTTCTCAAAGGAGATTTGCAGTCCTACTATGTCCGATTTTACTTTAAGATGGTTCAACTTCCTGATTGCCAAACTGATGCCGTTGGAAAAAAAGTGGCTAAGTCATCTGTGAAAGCCAGACAGTCAACATAATACTCCTTTGAGTTTGGGACCTAACCAAAACTGAGCTTCATTATTCTTCTTTGTTCAGCAATTTTCTCCATTCTCAAATGACCTTTCCTAAGATATAATTGAAAAGTGGAGGAAGTCCATCCCCTAGTCTGACCCCAGTCTTTATCTAGAAGGGCTCTGAAATCTCATTCATGAATTTTACTTTTGATATTGTGTTAGTGAGAATCTGCATAATGAAGTTACTGAACATATGTACTCCTAACTCTGAGATCATTCAATAAGGACTCTCGGTCAATAGAGTCATATACCTTTCTGAAATCAACAAATAGGACTATGTAGTCAAACCTCCCTGTTGTCTTGTATCTGATGATGATCTTCATATTGAAGAGTTGATCCAGGCAAGAACAGCCCTTCCTGAAAACAGCTTAATACTCACCAATCTGTTTTATCAAACTGGGCTTCGATCCTATTTAGAAGTGCTTTAAAAAGAATCAATAGCCACTATCGATACACCCCTGTAATTGTCAATGTTCTTCTTATCTCCTTTTTTTAAGGAGAAGATGAATCAATGCTGAGTGCCATCCAACTGGTACTGTGCCCATTATCCAAATCTTCTGAAAGAGACAGGATAATGCATCCTGAGTATCCCCATTCACCAGCTTCAGTACTTCTGCCCTAATGAAATTTTCCTTGGCTGCTTTACTGTCTTTCAGACTGTCTATTACCTGCTTAATTTCCCATCTTAGACAGTAGCTGAGAGTTAGATAGAACTTCAACAGGAGGGAAGATTGGTAGTCTCTCTGTTGGCTTGTCACAGTTAAGCAACCAACTGAAGTACTTAGAGCCAGAATGTTGCAACTTTTGTAAATATCATTATTATCAGAGGTAAATATCAGTACTTTGCCAGTATGCTTTCCCTTGAGAAATTTAAGGTGGATTGCCAAAGGTACTTGCTTGACTCATCGAACTGACTGTGTAATGAGCAAGGTATAAAGGCGTGAATGAATGGTCAATTATTCTTAGACAATAATTATGTGTTAAGGTTAGTTGTAGAATAAGTAAAAATGTTCAAATATTATTGCACTTAGATTGTAACTATGTATTAGGATGTTTACCACCACCACCACCACCACCACCACCACCACCACCACCACCGCCACCACTATCAGCTGTGTACTGTTAATTTCTTATTTTAATCATGTTATTGGAATAAGGGGTTAAGTGTAAGAAAGGGCCTCGAGTCCTAACCTCTCCACCAATAAGGACAATACTTAATCTAAACTACTAGTCAGTACCTCTACCTGGACTTAATCATCAAGTCTAACTACAGTATCTTAACATACCGCTGCCTTCTGTAAATCCTTATATATATATACTATCCTTGTCCTTCAAATGGTTCCAGCAATATCCTTTCTGAAAAATATTCCTGCTTTAAGGTACCTACAGTGTACATACCCTTCCATCTTTCACTAAAATTGATTGTTGTTGTTTGTCTACCCACTAGTCCCATTTCTTGATATGGGGTCTGGGGTGAAATAGGACCAGATGAATTTATATGGCATGTTTTCATGGCCAGATGCCCTTCCTGATGCCAAGACTATGAATGAAATTGGGAAAGGAGGTAGAAGGAATCAGCTGTGGCCTATGGACTGGAACTGCCCTGGCATTTGCCTGGAAATAAAAATGGGAAACCACTGAAAACCATCCCAGGGCAGCAATATAAGTATCAATAAGATCTGGAAAAACTCGTAAAAGTATTTTTCAAATGCACTGATCAAGTGGTGCCAAAAGTTTCCATCTCTAATAAGCGGAAAATGCCATGGATCACTAGAGAGATAACAACAGGCATCCGAAAGAGAAATCATTTATACAGGAAATGGAAGGAAAATCCAAGTGACAGTAGGTGGGAGAAGTACAGACTGACTAGGAACAAAATTAAATAATTTATCCGTGATCCCTAAAGTTCATATATCCACAGCCTTAGTTCCAATAGTAAAATGCTATGGTTTCATAAGACACAAAAGTGGCAACAGTGCTCTGGACTATCAGTTTCCTCTCCCCAAGAAATAGCAGACACATTTAACAGTAATTTTTTTCTTTTAACTCCACCACGGCTGACAAGAACAAAGCTATTAACACTACAAGGACAACCCTTCCCTTCTGTAACTAGTCTCCACTTTACTGCTAACGAGGTCGCAGGAAGTCTTTCTTTGGAGAACTAGACCCCATGCAGCGAACGGCCCAGATAACGTGCCAGCCAGAATTCTTCACTGCTGTGCAGATGCATTGGCACTTTCTCTTTGTGCAGTATTTAACATTTCAATGAACAGTGGGACTGTGCCAGATGAATGGAAGAAAGCAAATGTTCCCAGTTCAAAGACGGCGACAGGAAAAATGTACACAACTATCGCTCAGTCTCTATTACATCTGGTTTATGTAAATGCATGGAACGCCGAATTATTAAACATGTGCTGGATTTTCTGAATGAGAGAAACCTGTTGAATAATAACCAGCGTTGATTCCTCACTGGAAAATCCTGTACTACAGTTTTAACAACAGTAATTGATGAGTGGCAACATTCCCTGGACCAGTCTATATTTCCCAAGTGGACTGCGTAACTCTCGACTGGAATAAGCCCTTTGATCAGGTACCTCATCAAGAACTGTTTTTAAAACTTAACAAGTATGGCATTCAAGGCACACTGCTAGCATGATTTCGATCATTCCTGGTAAATCGAATGCAGTGTGTTGTGTTCAGTGGGGCCAGGTCAGACCAAACTTAAGTCACCACGGGTGTGATTCAGGATAGTGTGATAGGGTTGCTTCTGTACGCGATCTTTATGCTGGATATAACAGGTTGTGTATAGTCTACTATGGCAGAGTATGCCAACAACACCATTGTTTACAGAGCCATTCACAATGAGAACGATGTAAACAGGTTACAGTCAGATCTTGATAATGTGGCTCTGTGGTTCAAAATAAATAGAATATCTATAAATGTACAGAAATGTAAATATATCCACTTAACTAGAGGAAGATCACCATTACAACATCAAATGTCATTGCGTGGTAAAAACCTGATGCCTTGCACAACAATAAAATTGCTTGGCATTCATATTTGCAGCAATTTAAAATGGAACAAACATGTTGAGGAAATAAGGTGGAAAGCGTACAGAGTCTTGGGATTAATCTGCAGATCTCTACTGGGAGCCAGAAAGAAAGCAGTTCAGATGGCCTATTTGGCATTGGTAGGCCAATACTGTTGTACAGGCTTCCTTCCTGGTACCCCTCTACAGTAGAGAATATTACAAAACTAGAGGGAGTTCAATGCTGACCAGAATGACTAATTAATTCCTCAACATGGTGATTAACTACAGTCAGGTCACTGCCCACCATAACAGCTCTCTGATTGCTTTTCTGAGAAAATCCCTCTTAGGTAACATTCACATCAACCCTTTCAACTGTTTACAGCTGAACTACCGTTCCGCTCAAAAAGGACGAGGTGTGTCCCTTTTCCCCTACTTGCAAAAACAGCATCATATCAAAGTTGCTTCTTTATTCATTCTACTCAGCTATGGATTGAACTCTCACCACAGACAAAAGAACTACCTTATGGAAAATTTTGTAAAGAGGTAAAAAGGGTGTACATATAACAAAACATAATTTTCCACTGTGTGAATGTTCAGAATGTGTGGGAGGACAGATGAAAGTTTATGTGATCCCGAGTGAGTGAGACTGTATGTGGGTACAAATGAGCTGGCCTAGCTTGAGAGAGTGTGTGTCTGTTCGTGTGAGAGTCGAATTACATGAATGTTGAACAGGTCTTGTCAATATTATGTAAATAATACGTCTATGTAAAAAAACAGTAACTGTATATAAGCACATTCTGTAGGCTATAATTGTGCCTACAATTTGTGGATAATAATAATAATAATAATAATAATAATAATAATAATAATAATAATAATAATAATAATAATAATAATAACCATCATGATCATCATCATCATCATCATCATCAATCATCTTCAGGACTGCCGATGGTGGGATCTAAACCCAATATATCACAACTAACAACTTTATGTCATCCTTATTTTATTTCCAGCTCCCTATACTCTCCTCACTGGTCCCTAGTACACCCATTTCTGGTAGACTAAAACAGAACGTCAAAAAAAGATGTATAGGCAGCCTCGATGGCTCGATGGCATAAAAATGCCTGGGCATGGTAGCCGATACCATGCAATTATTTTTTTTAAAACCCACTTGCATCATGTATGAATGAATGAATGACAATTTCCACTATTTCCAGTAATTCATCAAAACTGTATGCATTTATTTTTATTATTTTAAACCTAGGTTCTAATTCTGTGGCCTCGTTCAGTTCTAAACTTCTTTAAATCGTTAGAAACAGAGTCTAAACGTAGTAGTCTTGGTCTCCCTCACTTCTCTTACCCTCCATAACAGAGTCCATTATTCTTCTCGATAACCTATCCTTCTCCATTCACCTCACGTGTCCCCACCACCGAAGCCAGTTTATGCGTACAGCTTCGTCCATCAACTTCATTACTAATTTAACCTTACCTTCCTTGCCATTGTTCCCATCTGTTTGTACCAGCTATCATTCTCGCTACTTTCTTCTCTGTTACTTCTAACTTATAAATAAGATATCCTAACTTGTTAATAAGATATCCTGAGTCCATCAAGCTTTCACTCCCATAAACCAAAGTTGGTCTGCAAAAAAACAGACTGATGTAGATATAGTTCTGTCTGGGAGCCGACTTCCTTCTTACAGAATACTGTTGATCGCAACTGCGAACTCACTGCATTAGCTTTGCTGCACCTTGATTTAATCTCACTTCCTATGTTACCATCTTGGGAGAACACATGACCTAAATACTTGAAATCATCTACTTGTTCCAGCTTTGTATCCCCAATCTGACATTAATTTCTCTTGGATTTCTTACCTACAGACATAAATTTAGATTTTGGAAATGTTCATTTTCATACCATAGGTACTCATTGCACTTATTATCAAGTTCCAAGATATTAGACTGCAGGCTTTCAGCACAATCTGCCATTAAGACCAAGTTGTCAGCATAAACCTAACTGCTTATTACATTTTAACCTACTGAATCTCTCCCTGCCACTTAATACCTTTCAGTATATGATCCATGTAAACTATGAACAACAAAGGTGAAATATTATGGTCTTCTTTAACCCTTATAAATGCTTTGAACCAAGAACTCATTATACCATCAATTCTCTTTGCAGCCAACTGTCCACATAAATGTCTGTGATTGATTTTAATAATCTACATTTAATCCCATAGTCCCCCAGTATGGCAAACATCTTTTCCCTCGGTATACTGTCACGTTTTCTCTAGATCTACGAAACATAAACATAATTAATTGTCTATACCTCTCATAGCATTTTTCAAATACCAGGCGCATACTGAAAATCTGATCCCCTGTGCTCTGAATCCACACTGGTTTTTATTCTACTCCCTCTCAACCACTGATCGCACCCTCCCTTCCAAAATCCCAGTCAACACTGTGCCTGGTATACTGGTCAATGAAATAGCTTGATAGTTGTTTTAATCCTTCCTGTTCCCTTGCATATACGTAGATTCAATTATGCTTTTGTTCAATCAGAAGGTACCTGACTAACATTCCATGCTAATCTTATTACTCTATGAAGCCATTTTGTCCCACAGGAATTCTCTTATGGGCCAGATAATCTACCGACATGAGGCTAGCATATTTGAGCAGTTACAAATACCACTAGATTGAGCCATGTCATACTTACTTACATTGAAAGAAGTTTTCCTCAAGAGCATGGCAGTCAATATCAAAAAGAGGAAACATTTTTTCGATCCCTTTTCTTTGCAAAAAACACATATTAATAATAAACCTCTTCTATAATTTTCAAATATCTAAAAGCACTGTGATAAGAGATTTTGACAGTTTGTATGAGTGGATGAATTGAAGTAATGCTTTTGTTCTAACAAGCCATCACTACACTGCACTGCCATCAGATTTCAGAATTTGAGTTCAGTATAGTCTAGGGTGTGTGTATGTGTGTGTGTGTGTGTGTGTGTGTGTGTGTGTGTGTGTGTAGAGATAACACTGTCTTTTAAAAGTACTGAATAACAGAATGGGTCTTCTAAGGTAAGGCAAGCTAAGCTAAGCAAAGTGGTTGAATGTTGACATCTGTCTTCAGGGGCATGTCTTGCATGACCATATTTTGGGACCAGTGACATAATCCTTCTCTAAAAATCTCAAAACTTATATGAAGGTTTACCCGTTAAGTTTTACTGTTACATCCTGCCAACCTACTTACATGTTCATCATTGGACTCGATTTCTGCTGCTGGGAAGATGGGCAGCTCAGGGATGGAACAGGGCCAATCAACTGAGACTGGGAGTTCCCAGTTGATATGTTTCCATTACTTCCCTGCTTGGACTGTAGCTCCTGCTTCAAAGTTTCCCCAGGTAAAGAACCTACAGTTGATGACCGAGGGCGAATAGTCCCATTGGATGTATCGGCATCTACCTGCTCAGTTACTGGACTAGGAGCAGGAGACAGACGTGTAGCGGGACTTTGGGTACCAGATGTTGAGTCCTGAGAAAGCAAGTGTTATTTTCAGCACAAAAGTGATAAACACAAAGAATGTATTGGGTCAATTTATTTTATGTTCACAAGGACCACAACAAACATTTACTACTGATGTATCAGTTAGAATATTATAGGCCCTAAAACAGTCTTCAGCAGAGGTAATTCTCTCCAGCCCTGTAGAGCTAAATTATCACACACACACACTCTCTCTCTCTCTCTCTCTCTCTCTCTTTTTTTTTTTTTTTTTTTTTCTCATATGAAGAGACAAAGACAAGCATTAAAAAGCAAAATGACACACAGAATCCTCATACTCTTGTCATCTTCACATAAATACAAGCATTCTTTGTTACTATATTTGACACATTTGCAAAATTACTAACTGGTTTATTAGAAGGCAGTTTGGCTTACAAATGGTTAATCTAGTAATGTTCAGCTTAGATTCAGATCAAATGGCATGTATCACTATTGACTTAACGAAGGCTTTTGATGGGGTAGAACATGGGAGACTACTGACAAAAATGAGAGTAATTGAATGGATGGCTAAATTTCTAGACCTCTGAATGAACAAACAAACAAACAAACAAACAAACAAACAAACAAAAAAAAAATCTCAGAGAATTACAAGTGAAGTAATATCTGATTCTGGAATGATTAAGAGAGGCATTCTGGAAGGCAGTATATTGGACCATTACGTTTTCTTATGTATATAATTATATATAGATAGTATATAATATATATAGTATATACATAAATGTGAGTAAACATCCCTACCCAGTGAGAGCTAGATGAAGGAAATTGATGATGATGATGATGATGATGATGATGAGTAAAGAACTGGAATCACAGATAAGGGTGTTTTGGCAGATGATTTTAAACCGTATAAAAGTAATAAATAAGTTGCAGGATTGTGGTTGACTGCAAAAAGATATCGACAATGTTGTGAGATAAACATCAGGTTATGGTATAATGGTAAACAGTGTGAAAGGTCAGGTTGTAATTTTTACCAAGAGGAAAAGTCCTCTCAGTTATAATTACTGTGTTGCAGTGAAAGTACCTCATGGGGATCACTAAGTTGCTAGGTGTTAATATAAGGGAAGATCATCACTGAGATTACATTGACAAGGTTCTAAATAAAGGTTACAGATCTCTTTATGTGGTTACTAACTGTAGACCCTGTCATTGACAGAACAATTGTATAGCATGTACAAAGCTGCTTCCCGCCGATATTCAGGGATGCTATTGTACTCAGGACACAGTAGTAATCCCATCTGTTGGAGATGAATGGCAGCAGGAGAGACGGTCAATGTAATGTTATTGTTGATCAGTTTTATGAGCTTAGTTTTTTTCCATTCCTGGGATATAAGGGTATCTATGTAAAGGGAGTTATTCCTTCTTTCGTGACTCCCGCTTGTTGTATTCTTCAAGCAATCGTTCCTTTACAATTTTTCTCACTTTTTATAATCAACTTCACAGCTTTCCTTGTTCATATCGACTGTGCAGTTTTACACCTTAAGATAATCATGACAAAAACCATCGCCAGTTAACATGACTGAACAAGCTCAGTGTTGATATGGACTAAGCAACATAGTTATATTAATAATTATAAATATAATTAATTATATTATCATAGTTGGTACTAGCTGATGTACCCATGCTTCTCAACGGGATCCTCGGAAAGACAGACTTTGAAGTCAACATAGGTCATTACAAAAAACATCAGTAGGAATAAAGCGATTAAACGCAATGTTATCACATAAAACACTCGACCAAAAGAAAAACCGCACATTTTCTCACTTTCTTCGAACAGCACTACAGTGCCGATCTAACATTCCAATGTTCCAGAGCTGGAAGGACCAGGCCGCAGACAGCCATGAACACTCCTCTGCCATTATTCCGTCATATGCACACTGCTCATTCCAATCAGTGCCTCAGAGTAGGGACTGAATAGCTCGAATGCTATGATGAACCAGTGTGTTACGTACCAGTACTGGTCGTATCAGAAAATTTATGAACCAGAAAAATGGCATGCTAAAGAAGAAAGTTATCTAACTCCCAAGCTACTTCCCGCCAATATTCAGGCAGGCTGTTACACTCTGTACAACCGGGAGAGTTGGCCGTGTGGTTAGGGGCGCACAGCTGTGAGCTTGTGTCGCGGAGATAGTGGATTCAAACTCCACTGTCGGCAGCCCTGAAGATGGTATTCAGCGTTTTCCCATTTTCACACCAGGCAAATGTTCGGGCTGTACCTTAATTAAGGCCAAGTCCGCTTCCTTCACACCCCTAGCCCTTTCCTATCCCATCATCGCCATCGTTCAGTGCAACATAAAAGAAATTTGAAACAACAATCGGTACGCAGCAGTAATCCTATCTATCGGAGATGAGTGGCAACAGAAGACACAAAGCATATAACAACAAGCAATGGTCAATGTAATGATCAATTTTATAAGCTTTCTATATTGTAGGCCTTCACATTTAGTTTTCTTTTGATTCTGTGATATTAGGGTGTCTTATAAAATTATTTATAGCGTAGACTATAGTTCCTTATTCTCCAGCTTTACATACCGATTTTCGTTAATTCTGTTTACCCATTTTCTCATGACTCGGTTCTGATATGGACTTAGTAACAAAAATCCAAATTCATGAATTTCTCTGTGATAATAGCCGGTACTGTAACAATATATAAAACATAAATGATTGGAAATTTAATACTACATAACTGTAGTTATGTAGTATTTACCACAGTTATATAGTATTTATCGATACGACCACTAAAAGCATAAATATTTGAGAATTACAATTTAGGCCTTCCCCTAAACTACCATTTCACTCAGCGTGAATAAAATTATTTATGGCGTAGATTGTAGCGACTTATTCCCCGACTTTGCATACCAATTTTCATTAAATTCTCTTCAGCCGTTTTCTCGTGATGCGTGTACATACATACATACATACATACATACATACAGACAGACAGACAGACAGACAGACAGACAGACAGACAGACAGACAAAAATTACAGAAAATAAAAAGTGCATTTCCTTGTTACTGTGGACGCGACTGATATAGAAATACCATCCTTTTCAAATTCTGAGCAATGTACAGACAAAACTCTTATTTTATATATATACTAGCTGATGTACCCGTGCTTCGCTACGGAATTCTACATTGTATACGGAATTCTAGTTTACACATTGTGAGCAAGATTGTATTAAATTGCATAGCTCTTAACATTACCCTAGAAACGCGATGGGAAAGTCACCAAACATCTTTTCTCATATGAAGATTGAGTTAGGAAAGTTTCACTGTAATGGTAGACCCGCTAGCATGCCATCAGTCAGTCACAGTCCTTGGGGAGTTTTCATTATAATAGTAGACACTCACTCTCCAACCTGCCTTCTTACATGCTCAGAAAGACTGTCTTAGTGGTTTTCCCAACTGAAATGAACATACATTACAATGACGTCAGTAGGAATGGCGTGATTAAAAGCAATGCTTTCATATGAAATACTCGATCAAATGAAACACCACACATTTTCTCACTTTTAACGAACAGGACTACACTGCCGATCTAACAGTCCAAAGTCCCAAAGCTGGAATGACCAAGCCGCAGACAGCCGTGATTCGTGAACACTCTTCTTCTTTTTTCGGTGGGAAGAGGGTCGAATAGTGGAGACTCCCAGGGCAAAAACTATGCCCCTTTATGTTTCCTAGGAGTATCTGACGAGTCAGAAAATATCAGTTCACTACACTGGCGTCAGAAAAATCTCTCCGACTTGGAGGCAAATTTTTCCTCCAAGCCAGAGGAGAAACCCCCTCTTCACTGATAATTTGGAATAAAATGAGTGTAGAATTTAATAAAAGTTAAGAGGAAGAAGCTTTTCTTAAGAAACGACTCTTTTCAGGGTTGAATTTTGAGCTATTTAGTTAATTGTGCTGCCATAATTTGGAATAGGCCTAAATTGTTATTCTAGATACTACTACTACTACTCTGCCTAAAGTATGCACACTGATCATTCAAAACAGCACGTCAGAGTAGGGATCGAATAACTGGAATATTATGAAGAACCAATGTGTTACGTACCAGCTGTATCAGAAAAGGTAGGAACCAGAGGAATGGCATGCTAAAGAAGAAAGTTTGATAACTCCCGGCTATTTCCCGCCAATATCCCATCTATTGGAGTTGAGAGGCAGCATAAGAGACAAATAACATCACAACAAACCATGCCCAATGTAATGTTATTGTTGATCAATGTTATGCGCTTTTGGTATTGTAGGCCTTCACATTTAGTTTTCTTCCGACTCTTGAAATACCACTCGTCATAGTCGGTACGGTAAAAGTGAATAAAACAAAATGATCGAAAATTGTATTCTCTCTTTTGTTATGTAGTACTTTTCTATAGGACCAAAAACATAGGTTTTAAAAATTAAATTTTAGGCGCCTTCCCCTAAACTACAATTCCATCCAGGGTGAATGAAGTTGTTTATGGCTTAGACTGTAGTTTCTTATTCTGCGACCCTATATACAGATTTTCATTAAATTCTGTTAACCCATTTTCTCGTGGCTCGGCGTCGATATTGACTTAGCAACAAAAATACAAATTCAAGAATATCTGTGTTATTATAGCCAGTACGGTAAAAATGTATAAGAATAAATGGTCGGAAATTTAATTCTATACAAGCTTGGTTGTGTAATATTTATCGATAAGACCACTAATAATATAAATACTTGAGAATTAAATTTTAGGCCTTCCCCTAAACTACCATTTTGTTCAGTGAATAAAATGATTTATATCCTAGATTGTATTGGATCATTCTCCAACTTTGTATACCAGTTTTCAATGAAGGACCACTAATTACGTAAATATTTAAGAATTAAAATTTAGGCCTTCCCCTAAACTACCATTTCCATCAGCGTGAATAAAATTATTTATAGCTTAGATTGCAGCGACTTATTCCCCGACTTCACATACCGATTTCCATTAAATTTTCTTTAGCCGTTTTCTAGTGATGCGTGTACATACATACAGACAGACAGAAATTACGGAAAAGTTACTGTGGACATGACCGATAGAGAAATACCATTCTATTCAAATTCTGAGCAATGTACAGACAAAACTCTTATTTTATATATATATAGATAGATGGTAAAAAGTGTATGACTTAAAAGTGATTGGAAATTGTATTATTTGCAACTTTTGTTATGTAATACTTTTTGACAGGACCAACAACATAGATATTTAAAAATAACATTTTAGGCACCTTCCCCTAAACTACCATTTCATCTAGCGTGAATGAAATTATTCATAGCCTAGACTGCAGTACCTTATTCCCAGACTTGATTTACTGATTTTCATTAAATTCTGTTCTCCCATTTTCTCGTGGGTTCAGTGTTGATATGGACTTAGCAACATAACGAAATTCATGAATATCTCTGTTAAACTCATAATCGGTATGATAAAAATGTGTAAGACATAAATGATTGGTTATTTAATTCTGTATAACTTTAGTTATGTAGTATTTATCAATAGGACCTCTAATAACATAGATATTTGAGAACTGAATTTTAGGCATTTTCCTAAACTACAATTTCACTCAGCATGAATAAAAATCATTTATAGCCTAGTGTAGTATCTCATTCTCCAACTTTTACATAGTAATTTTCATTAAATTCCCTTCAGACATTTTACCGTGATGCACATACATTAATACATACAGACAGACATAGATTATGGAAAATTAAAAAGTGAATTTCCCTGTTACTGTGGACATGGCTGACACAGAAATGTTTACATTCTGAGCAATGTACACACAAAACTCATATATATAAATGAGAGTATTTAAGGGTTCCAGTAAGGATGTAAAAGATGGAGTATATGTCACTGCTAGCGTGTCCCAATGATGCAGATAGCCAAGCCGCAGGTGCAACCATATCAGATGGGTATCTGTTGAGAGACCAGACTAACGAATGGTTCATCGAAAGGGGGGTAGCAGCCTTTCGGTAGTTGCAAGGGCGGCAATCTAGATGATTGACTGATACGGCCTTGTAATAATACTCAACATGGCTTAGCTGTGTTGATACTGCTACACACCTGAAAGCAACGGGAAACTACAGCTGTAACTAGCTCCCGAGGACATGCAGCTCTCTCTGTATGAATGATGTACTGATGATGGCTTCCTCCCGGGTAAAATATTCCGGAGGTAAACTAGTCCCCCATTCGGATCTCCGGGTGGGGACTACACGAGGGGGGGCGATCATCAGGAAGATGGATACTGACATTCTGCGAGTCGGAGCGTGGAATGTTAGAAGTTTGAATCGTTGTGGTAGGTTAGAGAATCTGAAAAGGGAGATGGATAGGCTAAAGTTAGATGTAGTTGGTAAGTACGTTGGCAGGAAGAACAAGATTTTTGGTCAGGCGACTACCGAATTATCAACACAAAATCAAACAGGGGAAATGCAGGAGTTGGTTTAATAATGAATAAGAAAATAGGGCAGCGGGTAAGCTACTACGACCAGCATAGTGAAAGAATTATTGTCGTCAAGATAGACACCAAACCAATGCCCACCACAATAGTGCAGGTCTATATGCCTACTAGTTCAGCGGATGATGAAGAAATCGAAAGAATATATGAGGAGACAGACGATTTAATACAATATGTAAAAGGTGACGAGAATCTAATTGTGATGGGAGACTGGAATGCAGTGGTAGGCCAAGGAAGAGAAGGTAGTACAGTAGGAGAATTTGGATTGGGACAAAGGAACGGAAGAAGAAGTCGGCTGGTTGAATTCTGCACTGATCATAATTTTAGTCCTTGCCAATACTTGGTTCAAACACCACAAACAACGGCTGTATACGTGGACGAGACCTGGAGACACTGGAAGGTATCAAATAGACTTCATTATGATTAGGCAGAGATTCAGAAACCAGGTGTTGGATTGCAAAACTTTTCCAGGAGCAGACGTGGACTCTGACTACAACTTGTTGGTCATGAAATGCCATCTGAAGTTGAAGAAATTGAAGAAAGGAAAGAATACAAAAAGATGGGATCTAGACAAGTTGAAAGAAAAGAGTGTGAGGGATTGTTTCAAGGAACATGTTGCACAAGGACTAAATGAAAAGGCTGAAGGGAACACTATAGAGGAAGAGTGGAGAGTCATGAAAAATGAAGTCAGTGGGGCTGCTGAAGAAATGTTAGGAAGGAAGAAAAGATCAACTAAGAATCAGTGGATAACTCAAGAGATACCAGACCTGATTGATGAACGACGAAAATACAAGAATGCTAGAAATGAAGAGGGCAGAAAAGAATACAGGCGATTGAAGAATGAAGTGGATAGAAAGGGCAAGGTAGCTAAGGAAGAATGGCTGAAGGAGAAGTGCAAGGATGTTGAAGGCTGTATGGTCCTGGGAAAGGTAGATGCTGCATACAGGAAAATAACCTTTGGAGAAAGGAAATCTAGGTGTATGAATATTAAGAGCTCAGATGGAAAGCCACTTCTAGGGAAAGAAGACAAAGCAGAAAGATGGCAGGAGCATATCCAACAGTTGTATGAAGGTAAAGATGTAGATAATTTGGTTCTGGAACATGAAGAGGCTGTTGATGCTGATGAAATGGGAGACCCAATTTTGAGGTCAGAGTTTGACAGAGCTGTGAGTGACCTCAATAGGAACAAGGCACCTGGAATTGATGACATTCCCTCTGAATTACCGACTGCCTTAGGAGAAACCAGAATGGCAAGGTTATTTCATTTAGTGTGCAAGATGTATGAGACAGGAGAAGTCCCATCCAATTTTCGGAAGAATGTTGTTATACCTATTCCCAAGAAAGACTGTGCTGACTGGTGTGAAAACTACCGCACCATTAGTTTAGTATCTCATGCCTGCAAAATTTTAACATGTATTATTTACAGAAGAATGGAAAAACAAGTTGAAGCTGAGTTGGGAGAAGATCAATTTGGCTTCAGAAAAAATGTAGGAACACGTGAAGCCATCCTGACTTTACGTCTGATCTTAGAGGATCGAATCAAGAAGGACAAGCCCACGTACATGGCATTCGTAGATCTAGAGAAGGCATTCAATAATGTTGATTGCACCAAGCTATTTATGATTCTGAAGATGACAGGGATCAGATACTGAGAACGAAGAATTATCTACAATCTGTATAAAAATCAGTCTGCAGTGATAAGAATCGAGAGCTTTGAAAAAGAAGCAGCAATCCAGAAAGGAGTGAGGCAAGGCTGCAGTTTGTCCCCTCTCCTTTTCAATGTTTACATAGAACAGGCAGTAAAGGAAATCAAAGAGAAATTTGGAAAGGGAATCACAGTCCAAGGAGAGGAAATCAAAACCTTGAGATTTGCCGATGATATTGTTATTTTATCTGAGAGTGCAGAAGATCTCGAGAAGTTGCTGAATGGTATGGATGAAGTCTTGGGTAAGGAGTACAAGATGAAAATAAATAAGTCCAAAACAAAAGTAATGGTGTGCAGTCGAACGAAGGCAGGTGATGCAGGAAATATTAGATTAGGAAATTAAGTCTTAAAGGAAGTAGATGAATATTGTTACTTGGGTAGTAAAATAACTAACGATGGCAGAAGTAAGGAGGACATAAAATGCAGACTAGCACAAGCAAGGAAGAGCTTTCTTAGGAAAAGAAATTTGCTCACTTCAAATATTGATATCGGAATTAGAAAGACGTTTTTGAAGACTTTTGTGTGGAGCGTGGCATTGTATGGAAGTGAAACATGGACGATAACTAGCTCAGAAAGAAAGAGAATAGAAGCTTTTGAAATGTGGTGCTACAGAAGAATGCTGAAGGTGAGATGGATAGATAGAATCACGAATGAAGAGATACTGAATCGAATTGGTGAGAGGAGATCGATTTGGCTAAATTTGATGAGAAGAAGAGATAAAATGATAGGACACATCTTAAGACATCCAGGACTTGTTCAGTTGGTTTTTGAAGGAAGTGTAGGTGGTAAGAACGGTAGGGGTAGACCAAGGTATGAATATGACAAGCAGATTAGAGCAGATGTAGGATGCAACAGGTACGTAAAAATGAAAAGGTTAGCACAGGATAGGGTGGCATGGAGAGCTGCATCAAACCAGTCTATGGACTGATGACTCAAACAACAACAACATGTATGTATTTATCATGTCAGAAGCAAGAAACATTACATTAAAGAGAGAATAGCCTAGTACATATACACATAAAATACTTTGAAAGAAAAAAAGAAGAAGAAAAAACTATATTATATCGTCGCAGGAGTAGACTGTAGAAGATCAGAAGCTGGACAGTTTAAGAACACTTGGTGTTCCACTGTACAACGGGCTGATCATGGACCACATTGCAATAAGTGTTCTGTGGTCTGCTCTTCTCAACATTCACACAAACTGGAATCTACACTGAAACCCCAGTCTGCTCTGTGACCAGGAGGGAAATGTTAATTTGACATAAACCAGTCATTCAGATGCTGGCTCCTTGCCTGCCATTCTTTAATTCTTGCTTGCCTCGATGTACCTTGAAGTGCCTCAATAGATTTTAAGAAACTGCCTCTTGATCTAAGACGTTGACAAGCTGGCTGATAGCCAAACAGAAAATGTGCCCGAGATGTCATTGCTTCTCTTTCCTGGCAGCTATTTCTCGATGGATGTTGGGAGGTGCTATACCGGCAAGACAGTGGAGCTTTTCCACAGCAGTAGGATGCAAACAGCCAGTGATAATTTGGCTTGTCTCATTGGCTGCAAAATAGCACAGCGCAAGGATAGATATCTTCATTACATCTGGATGTGCACCCCTAGCTGTTCCAATCAACTTCCGTACGCTGTTATTTCTAGCAGACACTTTCCGCTTGATGTTCGAGGAGTGCTTTCGGAATATCAAAGCACGGTCAAGAGTAACTCCCAGATATTTGGGGATACTGCAGTGTTTCAGTGGAATGCCTCCCCAATTGACTTTCAAAGTACGAAAAGCCTGTCTATTTTTGAGATGGAAAGCACAAGTCTGCATCTTAGATGGATTAGGTTTTAGTTGGTTCTTCCCGTAGTAGACAGCAAGTGTGTCAAGAGCATCAGAGAGCTTCTGTTCGACGAACTCAATATCCTCTCCTGGAACAGGTATGGCTCAATCATCAGCATAGGTAAAATTTTCTGTTCCACTTGGTGGCAGCTGATCACTGGTGTAAATAATGAACAGCAATGGTGCAAGCACACTCCCTTGGAGTAGCCCATTCCTTTATCTTCAACCAGCTACTTCTCTGCCCTCAAACTCAACAAAGAAACTAAATTTCAAGCAGATTTCAGATGACACAGGTAAGATGGTAGTCCTTTAATATATTATAGACCTTTTCCAATAGAATACTATGATTAATAGTATCATAAGCTACAGAGAGGTCTATAAACACAGCTCCTGCAATCTGTTGTCTTTGGAGTTAGTTTCAATACGCGTGAAGTACAACTTTTCCCTTTTCTGAAACCAGCTTGCTGTAAAATCAGAAGAGGCTTTAACTTGTCCATCAGTCTGCATAAGAAAAGTCTTTCCATGACCTTGAAAAGACGGCACAAAACAGAGATTGGCCTGTAACTTTTAGGGTCATTTCAATCTTTGCCATGTTTTAGGATGGCTATGACCCTAGCTTTTCTCAAAATTCTTGGGATCTTACACAATTTCAAGCTTTAAATTTGCTCAAATCTGAGGTCATCCAGACCAGCTGCTTTGTCAGTCTTACATTTACTGAAGGCCAATTCCAGTTAAGATAACGTGAAGGACTCAGACAGGTCATTGCTCTCACTGACCGTTCGTCTGTATTGATTTCTTTCCTGTTCTGGTGCCAGGTGCAGATTTTCCATTCATTAGGAGCTGATAGTTTCAGTGTATGGGACCCTCACCAGGATTATTTGATTTGAGAACTGGAAAGGTTCCAAAGAAAAGCAGGCACAACTTGTTCTGGGTGATTTTCAATGGAAGAGTAGTGTTACAAAAATGTTATGAACTTTGGACTGAGAAGACTTGGGAGTAAGGAGATAAGTTGCTCGACTAAGTGTATGTTCTGAGCAGTCAGTAGAGACATGGTGTGGAATGACATTAGTAGACAAATAAGTTTTTAAAAGTAGGGAAGATCATAATATGAATTTAAAATTGGCATTCCAGAGGACAAATTGGGTCAAATATTTATTTACAGAAAGAGGAATTAGGGATTGGAATAATTTACTAAGGGAGATGTTAGATAAATTTCCAACTTCTTTGATATCATTTAAGGGGAGACTTCATAAATAACTGATTGAGAATCTGCCACCTGGGCAACAGCACCAACTGCAGATCAGTGGGGACAGGATGTTTGGTTGTTCCCTATTCTTCTGCAGCCATTTCTTCTCAGCCTCCAACAAACTTATTTCTGCTTCTTAGCTTCAACTGGAGGGAAAGCATCAATATTCATTGAGGGGCTACCCTGACTCTCGATGAAGAAGCATGGCATAAAAGAAAGCAAATACAGCAAAAGAGAAGAGACAAATTTCACATGAGGAAGAATGGTATTAAAAAAGCCAGATATATACAGCAAAAGTAATGGACAAGAACTAACAAGCAAGCATCTGCACTCCTCTTCTACTATGTTCCTAGTCTTTTACCATCTATATTCACTTCTATCTTTTTAACTCTTACTATTGTCCGGTTCATGGAGTAGTCACGTCCTAGTTTGTCAACCATGGGTAACGGCTGAGTCGCCTAGTTAGTGGTCCTGAAAGTCGGGATACCAGTTGCTATGGAATGGGAGTGGGCATCTCTGACATATTACGAGTCATAGCCTTCCTTGTGCTCAGGCAGCTAGGACAATACAATCCACCGGTGGTCCCTAACCCCTAAGAGTAGAGATCCTCACTTGAACTATGTGTAAAAATGGGTAACATCCTACTTCACAGAATTTTCACCAAGCACGCTCGGAATGTTTTAAGCAAGACTCGGACTTATGGGAGTAATGGAATCCCACTCCCATTTGACAGGCGAGGAATTCCTTGGAAACAACTTGGCGAAGAAAACAGAATTTGATGGGGGGCAATCAATATTAATAAGGCTTATGGAAGGAAGAAATCAGAAGGAGACAGGAAAGAGGATGCATCTGGATGTGTTAGGAGTAAATGATATTCCGGTAAGGAGAGAGAACGAGGAAGAGATAGGGGATTATAAAGTTTATTTGAGAGGCGTTAACAAGAGAAGGGCAAAGTGTGGGGTACGGCTGTTCATCAGGAATACTATTGCATGCAACAAGTTTCTTTTGGCACGTAATGAGCGAATGATGTGGGTAGATTTGGCAGTTGGAGGAAATAGGACGAGAATTGTCTCAGTGTATTCACCATGTGAGGGTGCAGATGAGGATGAAGTGGACAAGTTTCATGAAGCATTGAGTGACATTGTAGTCAGCGTCAACAGCAAGGATAGTATAGTGCTAATGGGCAATTTCAATGGGAGAGCTGGAAATAGAACTGAAGGTTACAAAAGGGTGATTGGTAAATGTGGGGAAGATATGGACTTCTGTACTAATGTGGGTTTAGCAGTTACAAATACATTCTTCAAGCAAAAGGCTATTCACCGCTACACATGGGAGGGGAGGGGCACCAGATCCATAATAGACTATATCATAACTAACTTTCAATTCAGGAATTCTGTTAGGAATGGGCAGGTTTTCCAGAGAATTTTCAATGATACAGACTACTATCTGACCTATAGTGAACTAAGTATCTCTAAGCCTAGGGTAGAGAAAGTGAAATCTGTCTACAGACAAATAAGGGTAGAAAATCTCCAGACAGAAGTACATGGAAATGACTAGTGAAACGTTCCAAACAGTGGACAGTAAGCAGGTTCAGGATATAGAAAGAGAATGGGTGACATACAGGAATGCTGTAGTAGAAAAGTGGACTCGTAACATCTTATTTATAAGTTAGAAGTAACAGACAAGAAAGTAGCAAGAATGATTGCTCGTACAAACAGGTGGGAACAATGGCTGGAGAGTACTCAGAATGAGGAGATAAAGGCTAAGTTAGGAATGAACACAATGGATGATTTATAATATATTATTTGTGCTGAACAGGCTGAAAAATGTAAAGGTTTCTTTAGAAAATAAATAGTTCTACAATCAAGATTAAAAGACAGACTCTCATAATTTTCAGTCTTTATCCATGCTTCCTCCTCATCTTCATAGATGTCATTCTACACCAGACGACAAAATTCTGCTTCGAGTCGGAGAACCTTCATCTTCAAGAACCCTTTTAAAATGACGTCACTGGCAGCTGGCATTTAAGACTGCCAACATGCAAGAGACTCGAACCACTGGCAAGTTAATTTTTTTTTTTTCAATTTGCGTTATGTCTTACCAACACAGATAGGTCTTATGGCAATAATGGGATAGGAAAGGGCTAGGAGTGGAAACGAACCAGTTGTGGACTTTATTCAGGTACAGCCCCCAGCATTTTCTTCAGGCTTGCCGAGAGTGGGCTTTGAACCCACTACCTCCCAAATGCAAGCTCACAGCTGTGTGACCCTAACTGCATGGCCAACTTGCCCGGTCTACTACTTTTCAAAGAGTATGAGTTAGCACAAAAACCACAGAGATGGCAGCACCATCCAGTAAGATCGGTTATTGGAGTTCTGACATGTGCTCCGTAAGGCATGATGTCACCATCACTTGCGCATGCGTGAAACCTGCCACAGTGATAGCGTAAGACCAGTGTGCACGTGCATGCAATGCTGGAAGTATGAAGCATAAAACCCAGAAAATTTAAAATGTGGCATATTAAAGTTCTAATTAATCGGTTAAATACCAAGTGATGAAAGAGTAACAAGGGTCCCAGTTCCATATCCTGGTATTCATGTACACTACTGCTCTTGTACTGTACATAAGCTATCGATGTATCCCTCCACACACAATTAATGTCAGAAAGAGTTTCCGGCCATAAATCCGGGCTTAGTCCACATTAGTGCCAACCCTAGATGATTGAGAAAAGTCCAGGAAAGAAAAGAAATGTACTAGATAGGAGAGGGAGTAAAAGTGGTTCAGTGTTTTTCTAGAGCTGAAATAAGAATATTACAAGAATGATGAAGATTCAGAATCATTTGTCCCCAAGTTTCTGAGTAAGCGTGTACTTTAATACAGTATATCGAGTAGAATTTTATATAATGGAAATTAACAAGCAAGAGTGCAGATACAATGGTTACATCCTATCCTGTAAAAGTTTGAGTACTGTGGTTAACACAATATAGAAAAATGAAATTAATAATATTTATTACCCTTCTCAGTATTAGAGCATGAACTGCTTTCTTTTTCCAAGAAACAAGAGAAGAGTCACTCAAAAATTATATAAAGTATTTCGGGTAATCAGACCATATTCAAACTCAAAATATTGTTGTTCCTTACAACCAGCTGATCCTATAAACCATTCACTATTTTCATACAGCATATAAAAATCAACTTCAACTACTATTGTTTAAATTGAATTATAGTTAACAAAATGGTACAGAATTTCCAACAAAAAGTATACTCATGTAAATAACAAAGTGAAAGTTAATGAGAACTGATTATAAATGTATTACTTACTGGATTTCTGAGAATCTGTTAGTTTGCTGGTAAAACAATATCTCTGGTAGCTCATGATGTAAAACATACACTAAAGACAATTTATACTAATGTATTATCCATATTTACATAATATACTTCAGAAACACAATAGCGCACGGCGGTCATTGCTAACAGCGCGATAAGCGAAACATAGTAGCTCAAGTTCAAATCTACAATCAACTATTGTTGCCAAGACAAGTCCAACAGTCTTCCCAGCCCACAGTTAAGGGTGTCCTACAGAGCAGCCGAGTGGGACACACGAAAACCTCTTCAATAATACAAATACCACAACAAATAGAATAAGAACAATTGTACAAATAAACATGTCACTGTCCCAACAGAATCCATAAGCATAAAATGCAGCAGATAACAGCAGTCCCAAATTGACATCAACTGAAGAAAGGTTAGATGGATTGTGTGGCTTATCATTTTGTGTTTCTCACAGTACTCGCTCACAGGAAGTTCTGACAGCTATACAACGCATGTTCAAACCAACGATCCTATCAAAATCCACTTTGCCTAAGTGGCACACTGGTCATATTAACCAAAATATTTCTATATATACAGTATGTTGATAGATTCTCCAAACATGTATTCCTAGTAAATGGCTGGTACCTATTACCAATGATCCAATTATCCAAATTACACTGTATAACGTCAAATCAAAACTAAACAAACCTTGCAGAGGGAAGCATTCATTGGAAGACTAAGCTCCTTCATTATAGGCCCAAAATCATCTCGAGAACCTTTCCTCTTCAACAGCTGGTCAAATGAGCTGGTCAATGACCGTTTAGCCTTCATAAAAATAGTGCTGCCACCTAAATACTGATTTAAAAATTCATGCCTGGAAAGAAAAATATCACCATAAGGAAATTAATGCACAACATATATCAACAAATTGAAATATAAATGATAGAAAATAGTTACTGGGTAGTGGAAAGGATTTAATCCCTTCTGAAGTGTTTTTGAAAATATAAAAACTAAACTAAAATGTAACCTCTGTTATGAAATATGTCATGAAAAATTGAATGACATTTTCCTGTTCTTTACAACTGCAGCAATGACAAATATACCTACCTGTTTTCAGCAGTGTCATGTACATGTCTTGACTGTTTGCTTTCGCAATGTGCTCTTAGCAGCATCATAAGAAATTCATTCTGTTCTCGTATGTTGGAGGTCTCTGCTCCACGAAACTTTGTCAAAATAGTGGTCTGTTCTTCCTCTGGGAGCAGTTCCAAACGTCTTAAAATTGTGACCATTGTCCGCTTGTCATTAAGGCCTGAAAGAGTAGTATCTCTGAGAGTACCTCTATAGCATATATCTTATGAATTCTAACAAAACTGTGCAATTTATAATATGAATGTGAATTTTACACTGAATTCAGGTAACCGCACTTCCTGCATTAGGTTCTTTGTAAAATATCTAATTGAACATTTTTTCACTCGTGATGTGCTGAACAGTCTTAACTCTTAAATGTATATTTATTCTCAAACTCCATTTTTTAAAATTCTCTGGAAGGGTAACTGAAAACAGAAAACACTTTTTTGATTTTTAATTCTCCATCAGTAGACTCCAGAAACAAAAGCCACGATAGAATTTTCAATATTTCTATGAGTCTTAGAAAGTTTGCTCAACCTGGATCTGTCCATCCTAAGCCCACTCAACTTCTGAAGTCTAGAGCTGTTCCACTATTATTTTATGCAGAGTATATATACATATATACAAAAATAGGTCTATATAGTCACCAAAACTCAGTATACAAAATGTGCCGTGTGAGACGTGGATTGTTAGGCAGGAAACAATTGTAGATTCAGACATGACTAACAGCCAACAACATACCCAATATCAACACATAATTGTCCATCTTAGTAAATATCTCTTTAAACCTCACTGAGAGCATAAGAGGCATTGCGAACACAGAGGGTAAACTTGACACAAAAAATAAAAACGTTGTATACTTTTATTTACATAAAAATATTTGTTTCAAAAATATTCAACTGAACCATTTTCCAAATTCTACATCTTTTTAATTTCAAGGACTAAATGTATCTAATGAACAAATTGGTAAACTAAAATACAGGTTTCCACCAACTAAATATTCTCTCACAAAAATAAAATTGTGTCACCAATTCATAGTCAAGTCATTGTCACTGTTGTCATACCAAGTTGCACCATCTCAGTTTGAACATCAATGACGTCAATAAAAAATTTGCTCCTTGGTAAAGGCACATATCAGTAACTTACGTGTATCTGTAATTATTGGAGATGGTATGGCGATTGGGCAGTTGTACAATTTTTGCAGATTATTTTCAGTTGCAAGTTTAACTAAGGTAAACGTAAACAAGAAGGAGAGCTGTAGAGTTTACCCTTGTTACTCACAGACATTTCCCCCAAAAAATTTGCATGGTTTTCTTCAGCGCTTATTGTCAAAAGGAAAGAAGTGATAATTCAATAAAGTTGACTCACATTACTGTTCTCCATGGCTCATAATTTTAAAAAAGGGAGAAAAAAAAAACAGAAATAAGAAAATGTTCATTCCATGTTCAGTTCACTTTTTATCTTTATGAAGCCTATGACTGTACTTTCCTTATAAATTAGCTTTTAATAGTGGAAATCAAATTCAAAATCAGCTCAATATAAAACTGAGTATCCTCTTTCCAGGCAATAACTGGCCAAAATAATATCAGAGATACTATTAGTTGGTGGGATCTTTCGCCATGTAAAAAGGTAAACAACTGGCGACGACACATGCCATGCTGTACTCGAGCTGTGGTGAAAGCGCGGTACTGTTCAGATGGAAGACATGGCCCGAGTGTTCATATGCAACACACCATGTGCCTTATTTACCAAATCAAGATGAAAGCAAAGATTCTTGAAATGAACAAGTGGCAAATTAAGTTCACCTGGGTTAAGGCCCATGCTGGGAACTGCGGTAATGAACTTGCAGACCATACGGCCAAGGAAGCAGCGCATGACAGTGAAATTAGTGAGTGTTACAGCAAAATTCCTATAAAAGTGTTTTGATTATGGAATTGAGAGACGAGATCCCCCTGTGGGTGGGGGCAGTAGAGTTTATTTTCACTGTTTTAAAATTTTAGATAGTCCCGTATGTCCATGCAATGCCAGTGATCAAACTGTTGACCATCTATTATTTCATTGCAGGTAAAATTCTCGCAAGAATTCTATTAAACAGGCTCAGAGTTATCTCAGAGAGGATTTTGCTTGAGTCTCAATGTGGTTTCCGAACCTTCAAAGGCACAACAGATATGATCTTCTGTGCTAGACAACTCCAGGAAAAATGCAGAGAGCAACAGCAGCCTAACTATTTAGTTTTCTATGATCTAGAAAAAGCCTTTGATTCAGTACCAAGATCTGCTATGTGGAAAGTATTGATACATTTTGGTTGTCCGGAATGTAATGTGGAATTGGTTCAAGCTCTTCATGATCGCATGACTGGACAGGTTCTTCATGGTAACTCAGTATCAGATTTGTTCCCAATCACTCAAGGATTGAAACAAGGCTGTGTGCTTGCTCCTACACTCTTTGCACTGTACATGGCTGCCAAGCTGCACGAATCATCTGCAAACAACTTTGGCATGGAGATTAAATTTCGTTTCTATGGAGGCCTTTTCAATCTGGCAAGACTTCACTCACAAAGACGTACTCTGGTTGCCCAGGTGACAGAACTGCAGTATGACACCGCATCTCCTGCTCTAACACCTGCAGAACTACAACAGTCAGTCAACTGCTTTAAAACTGCATATGTTCGCTTTGGTCTTGCAAAAAAACAAGAACAAAAACAAAGGTACTTCCACAACCTGCCCCACGATTAACTTCCTGAGTTCAGTATCTCCCTCTTAGACACAACACTGGAACAGGTTGATCACTTTTCATATCTTGGAAGCATCTTGTCTAAACGGTGTACCTACGAACAAGATGTTGATAAAAGAATTGGGGCTGCTCATGCAGCATTCGGATGGTTAATGCACGGAGTCTTCATGAATAACGACCTAAAACTGCATACCATACTCATGGGAGTACAAAGTTGTTGTCATTTCCACGCTGTTGTATGGCTGTGAAACTTGGACACACTATCGCCGTGATATCAAAACACCTGAGCACTTCCACCAACAGAAAATTAGATTTATCTTGAATATTAGGTGGGAGGACTATGTGACCAACACTGCAGTTCTCGACAAAGTGCAGCTAAATAGCATTGAGGCAACAATCATCGCTCATCAACTGAGATGGTTAGGCCATGTTCACCGCATGGGCGATACCAGGATTCCCCGCCAAATTCTTTATAGTGAACTTTGTTCCGGCAGTAGACCTCATGGAGCCCCTCTTAAACATTATAAGGACCAGCTGAAACACATCATGAAGACAGCTGGTATAGATATACAGACATGGGAAGAATGTGCTGTGGACTGTTCACTGTGACGGAACACTGCATCCACCGCTGTCGACTTGTTTGAAAGAGAACACCGCAGACATCAAGACGCCAAGCAACAAGCAAGAAAACTCCGTTAATTACATCCCCGCCTTCCTCCATCCATTCAGTGTGATTTGTGTGGGCGTATGTTTTATGACAGGATTGGTCTGTTTAGTCATTGCAAACACATTCATAAACTGAGTTGAACTGGTCAATGTATGCAGGAAGAAGTTACATATACTCGGATTCAGTTACAGCCGACGACGACTTGAGAGAGAAAGAAGTGTTTTAATTAAAGATATTATAGGTACAAAGTCATGTCCAGTGAGCAAAAGTAGGTTAGTCAAAAATTACTTTAAACAGTTCTTACGTTTCATGAACTTAATTGCATTTGAACAACTGAGAAAAAAAGGATATACTTTAGTTTACTTTTTTTTTTAAACTTGTGTACATCATAACAACCATCAAATTAAGAATGTATCTCACATGTAATTAGAAAATTAAGTAAAAGAAATGAAAATATAATAAACATCCTTGCACTGGAAACAGATGATGGCAGCTTAGTACAAACAGAGGAAGGGATCAGGGATGAAATGAAGAAGTACTTCAACATGCTGTTAAATGGAGATGGGGGCAACACCACCACCAATGATTGTAGTGTAGATGTAGCCAAAAACAACGAATACCCATTAACATGGCTTGAGGTAGAAACAGCACTAAAGAGCATGGGAAATGGGAAGTCCCCAGGCTTTGATGATCTCAGCTCAGCCATGATAAAGGCAGCTGGAATACCAGGCTTGAATTGGCTATATAGAGTGTTATCAGTGATTTGGGAAAGTAACAAAATTCCAGAAGATTGGAGTAAAGGAGTCATCATCCCACTGTTCAAAAAGGGCAACTGACGGAAATGTGGAAATTACAGAGGCATCACGCTGTTGTCACACTCACTGAAGCTGCTGGAAAAGATCAGAGAAATGAGACTTAGGAAGATAGTGGAACCTTTCCTTGAGGAAGAACAACACGGGTTCAGGAAAGGTCGAAGTACTGTGGATCTTATCTTTGCAGTAAAGATGCTGATAGAAAAGTACTGGGAATACGGAAGAAATCTTGTGATTGCATTTGTGGACATTGAAAAAACATATGATAGTGTTCCTCAAAACAAGATATGGGAATGTCTGGAAGACCTAAAGGTGCCAAAAGTACTTAATTAACAAAGTAAAGATGCTATACCAGAAGTGCTACAGCTGTGTCCAGATAGGCAACGGACGATCAAAATGGTTTGAAACAAAGAGAGGTGTCCAACAAGGAAGTGCTCTGTCACCACTCCTGTTCATAATAGTAATGGACAAGGTCATCAAATCTATCAAGAAAATGGACAGTGAACCAAACGCCCTGGTATTTGCTGATGATGTGCTTTTATGGGGAGAGACAGAAGCTGAAGTTCAGAAGAAACTTAATGAATGGAACAACACATTCAAAAATTTTGGACTGAAGATGAGCAAAACAAAGACAATGGAAATGACCATCAACAGGGAAGGAACTAGCTCAAATACATTTCTGGAAGAAGAAAAAAATCAAATCAGCCTCCCACTTCAAGTACCTCGGAAACACAATATTGAAAGACAACACTGTTAGGCAGGAAATACTCAGCAGGACACAGAAAGCATGAAACTTCTACAGTCAAGTCAGAAATCTCTTCTGGGACTGCAAAATATCACAGAAAGCAAAAACAATCATGTACCACACTTACTTCGTACCAATCCTCACGTACGGTTCAGAGACATGTACCCTACTAAACAAAGACTTCAGTAGAATCCAAGCAACTGAAATGAGATTCATTAGAACCATGAACCAAACAACCAGAAAGGACAAGATCAGAAATGAAGTGAATAGGAAAGTAGCTGGTATTGAGGTTCCTATTATCAGTGTCATAAAGAAACGCAGACTTCAGTGGTATGGGCACATAATGGGAATGAACAGGGAAAGACCTGCCAGAAAATATTTCAACCTTAATCTCGTAGGAAGAAGACCAAGAAAATGTTGGATAGAGACTGTAAGATTAGATGTGGCGGGGAGAGGATACAAATGGGAGGATGTACTGGATTACTGGATCAGAAGATGTATGAAGACAGAAGGAGATGGCGAGCACTTGTACACCACACCCGGGAAACTGGAGTTGGGAAATGATGATGATGATGATGATGATGATGATGACGACGATGATGACGACGATGATGATGAAGTTACTTTTAATAGTTGCTTTACGTCGCACCAACACAGATGCGTCTTATGGCGATGGTGAGATAGGAAAGAGCAAGGAATGCGAAGGAAGCGGCCATGGCCTTAATTAAGGTACAGCCCCAGCATATGCCTGGTGTGAAAATGGGAAATCACGGAAAACTATCTTCAAGGCTGCCGACAGTGGAGCCTGATCCTACTATGTCCCGGATGCAAGCTCACAGCTGTACACCCCTAAGCACATGGCCAACTCGCCCAGTAGAAAATTAAGTTACATTTGTAATAAGTAATATTTGTAATATGTGCTTCTGTGCTAGTATGGGTTTAGCAGTTACGAATACATTCTTCAAGCATAAGGCTATTCACTACTACACATGGGAGGCTAGGAGTATCAGATCTGTAATAGACTATATCTTAACTGACTTCAAATTAAGGAAGTCTGTTAGGAATGTAGGAGTTTTCCGGGGAATTTTCGATGACACAGATCACTATCTGATCTGTAGTGAACTAAGAATCTCTAGGCCTAGGATAAAGAAAGTGAAAACTGTCTGCAAACGAATAAAGGTAAAAAATTCTCCGGGACGAGGAAATTAGACAGAAGTACATGGATATCATTAGTAAGAAGTTTTGAACAGTAGACAGTAAGCAGGTTCAGGATATAGAAAGAGAATGGGTGGCATACAGGGATGCTCTAATAGAAACAGCAAGGAATGCCTAGGAACAACTGTTTGTAAAGATGGGAAAAGGCAAACGTCTTGGTAGAATGATGAAGTGAGAGCAGCTTGTAAATTTAAAGAGAAGGCTTATCAAAAATGGCTCCAAACAAGGGCTGATGCAGACAGGGAATTGTACGTATAAGAAAGAAAAAGTGCAAAACAAATACTTGTTGAATCCAAAAAGAAGTCATAGGAAGATTTTGGTAATAACCTGGAAAGGCTAGGTCAAGCAGCAGGGAAAACTTTCTGGACACTAATAAAGAACCTTAGGAAGGGAGGGAAAAAGGAAATGAACAGTGTTTTGGGTAACTCAGGTGACTCATAATAGATCCCGTGGAATCAGTGGAGAGGTGGAGGGAATATTTTGAACATCTTCTCAATATAAAAGGAAATATTCCTGGTGGTGTTGCGAACAGCCAAGCTCATGGGAAGGAGGAAAATGATGTTGGTGAAATTACTCTTGAGGAAGTGGAAAGGATGGTAAATAAACTCCATTGTCATAAAGCAGCAAGAATAGATGGAATCAGATCTGAAATGGTGAAGTATAGTGGGAAGGCAGGGATGATATCGCTTCATAGAGTAGTAAGATTAGCATGGAGTGTTGGTAAGGTACATTCAGATTGGACAAAAGCAGTAACTGCACCTATCTATAAGCAAGGGAACAGGAAGGATTGCAACAACTATCGAGGTATCTCACTGATTAGTATACCAGGCAAAATATTCACTGGCATCTTGGAAGGAAGGTTGCGATCAGTGGTTGAGAAGAAGTTGGATGAAAACCCGTGTAGTTTCAGAACAGAAAGAGGCTGTCCGGATCAGATTTTAAGTATACGCCAGGTAATTGAAAAATTCTACGAGAGGATAGACAGCTGTGTTTATGTTTCGTAATCTAGAGAAAGCATATGACAGGGTACCGAGGGAAAAGGTGTTCACCATACTGGGGGACTATGGAATTAAAGGTAGATTATTAAAATCAATGATAGGAATTTATGTTGACAATTGGGCTTCAGCGAGAATTGATGGTAGAATGAGTTCTTGGTTCAGGGTATTTAAAAGGGTTAGACAAGGCTGTAATCTTTCACCTTTGCTGTTTGTAGTTTACATGGATCATCTGATAAGAGGTATAAAGTGGCAGGGAGGGGTTCAGTTAGGTATGAAATGGCGTATGGCTTTTAGTGCCGGGAGTGTCCAAAGACATGTTCGGCTCGCCAGGTGCAGGTCTTTCGATTTGACGCCCGTAGGCAACCTGCGTGTTGTGATGAGGATGAAATGACGATGATGACATCACATACACCCAGCCCTGTGCCAGAGAAATTAACCAATCTTTCTCTTCCTGCCGCTTTTTCCCACACCTGTGGGGTCGCGGGTGCGAACTGCGACGCAGATGTGGATTTGGCCCTGTTTTTACGGCCGGATGCCCTTCCTGACGCCAACCCTCTATGGAGGGATGTAAGCACTATTGCGTGTTTCTGTGGTGGTTGGTAGTGTAGTATGTTGTCTGAATATGATGAGGAGAGTGTTGGGACGGACATATACACCCAGTCCCCGAGCCAGAAGAATTAATCAGAAGCGATTAAAATCCCCGACCTGGCCGGGAATCGAACCCGGGACCCCTGAACCATTTAGCCATGGAGCCGGACATTCAGTTAGGTGGAAATGTAGTAGGTAAGGTGGAAATTTAGTAAGTAGTCTGGCCTATGCTGACGACTTGGTCTTAACGGCAGATTGTGCCGAAAGCCTGCAGTCTAATATCTTGGAACTTGAAAATAGATGCAATGAGTATGGTATGAAAATTAGCCTCTCGAAGACTAAATTGATCTAAATGTTGATTCCCATAGGGAATTTGAAATATTTGTTCCGAATGAGTACATTTATAATACCAAATAAATGGTCGAAATTGGATATTATAAATTTTCCAGCTAACTCATTCCTGGTTGCCAGCGTTTCGCCCCCATGTGCTAGACTGGGCTCATCAGTTGGTACCTAGCACACCTACCAAGACGCATGGCTAGTGCATACCGTGGAGGCTACTGCGTAGGCCACTAGGAGCCACCGGCAGTGCCAATGCACTTGAGACTGTCTCATTACCAAAAATTGATGCCTGCTTGCTGGAAAATTTATAATGTCCAATAACGGACCATTTATTTGGTATTATAAATTTACTCATTCGGAACAAATATTTCAAATTCCCTATGGGAATCAACATCTATATCATTTGATGGCCAAGCAGGCATCAATTTTTGGTAATGAGACAAAGTGTCAAGTGCAATGGCACTGCCGGTGGCTCCTAGTGGCCTACGCAGTGGCCTCCACGGTATGCACTAGCCATGCGTCTTGGTAGGTGTGCTAGGTACCAACTGATGAGCCCAATCTAGCACACGGGGGCGAAATGCTGGCAACCAGGAATGAGTTAGCTGGAAAATTTATAATGTCCAATAACGGACCATTTATTTGACTAAATTGATGTCAGTAGATAAGAAATTCTACAGAACTGAGTCAGATTGGTGATACAAAGCTGGAACAGGTAGATAATTTCAAGTATTTAGGCTGTGTGTTCTCCCAAGATGGCAATAGGGCCTATAGTAAGCGAGATTGTATCACGGTGCAGTAAAGCTATTATCTTGAGCTCGCAGTTCCCGGAGGAAACTATCACTACATCGGTCTGTTTTCAGACCAACTTTGATTTACGGGAGCGAAAGCTGGGTGGACTCAGGATATCTTATTCATAAGTTAAAAGTAACAGACATGAAAGTAGCGAGAATGATTGCTGGTACAAACAGGTGGGAACAATGGTAGGAGAGTGCTTGGAAAGAGATATAGGATAAGTTAGGATTGAACTCGATGGATGAACCTGTATGCATAAACCAGCTTCGGCGGTAGGGTCATGTGAGGCGAAAAGAGGAGGATAGGTTACCTAGGAGAATAATGGACTCTGTTATGGAGGGTAAGAGCAGTACACAGAGACCAAGACGACGATGGTTAGACTCAGTTTCTAACGATTTAGAGATAAGAGTTTTAGAACTAAATGAGACCACAGCACTAGTTGCAAATAGAGGATTGTGGCGACGCTTAGTAAATTCACAGAGGCTTGCAGACTGAATGCCAAAAGGCATAACGGTCTATAATGATAATGTATGTATGTAATATGATTACTCAAAGCATGTAGTATTACTGCCATGTAATGGGGTATGCTGTGAATAAATGGTAAAAAAAAAACCCACCATACATCAGATCACACTTCAACACAATGTCTTCCGAACTGCACATAGTCACGCTGACACAAGCAGGTAGGCTGCCCGTCTCTCCCCTCTACCATGGCTACAGAACCTAGCAACTAAGAGTATTCTACAACTACTCATATATTGTGGTACAACATGTTTTGGTAAGCGAAATTTCCTCGTGAGGAGCACAAAACGTTTTAATCTTTACTGTAGTTATATAGTCCTCACAGAATTTCATTAAAAGAATCATTACAAAGTGTAGGGAAAACTACATTAAAACTTACCATCCACTTCGGAGCACAGTTTGTGGTACCAGACCATTGGACAGAGCTCACACGAGAAAACTGGAATCTTTTCTCGCCTCTGTGCTTCGGAGGTTGCGAGGAAAGCTTGTGTTATGGCTGGAAGCAGGAAGAGAGAAAGAATATCAATAAGAAAGTAAACAAATATCAATATATTTAATATTAATATTGTACCACTAGCTTACCTCCTACTACATCATCTGCCACAGATTCTGACTGACATTTGAAGACATAACCAATGTAGTTATCAACATTTGCCTCACGACAGATAAAACCAAAATGATCAGCATGTTTAATACCCTGGAACAATGCAAATTTTCATCATTATACAAAATGAACATTCATTAAGTATGTATTATATGCTATCTTTAACAGCCGACATATTTTTATCTGGATGAGTAGTAATAAAAATACAATTTGAAAGATACTCTTCGTTAGTGATCGTCAATACGGACCACAATGAAATTTATTACTTACAAGATAGTCTTTAAACAATGGCACAGCCTCATTGTCAGTGGATTAAGCCTCTCCACTAATGGTAATCTGGTGAATACCAAATAGTTTTTTCCACTGATCCAACCTTCCATCACTGGCAGTAAATTCTGAATTTTCTCCTATTTGTTGCTGGAATTGCAATGCTTTTTCCTGCAATATTGGCCTAGTAATGGGCAAGCCTTTTCCTGTTAAGTGTTCATGCCACACAAAAAAAAAAGTTTCCTCAACTTCTTTATGCTTATCTTCAACATCATTTTTCTTACTTTCATTCCACATCCACTACCTTGGGTAGCACACCACTTTTCAATTTCCGCTTTATTTTTCTTCCAGTCTCCTACTGTACTTTTTCCTATCCCTAACTCCAAAGCAATAGTTTTGGCTTCTTACCCCAGAATCTAGTTGCCTTATAGCACGTAGTTTCTCATCCATAGTCACTATAACTTTCTTTTATCACCCATTTTGCAATCTTTAATTAAAACACAACGGAGTGCACAAAACAATAATTTACCAACGTACGCACTTTGGACATCCGATAAACAACTGACAAAACAAAGAACACAGAGCTACCAACAGAGCTTCTCTCTACGTGTGTTAATTGTTGTTTGTGAGAGCTGAAAGAGGACTTCTATGTCTTGTTTGTTCAAGAGCTTTTCCGATAATTCATTCAATACATACGTATTAACAATACTGTATTGTACATTATAATTGTGACTCCACATGTGCCAGAAACACAAGATATGCATAAAACATTTTGAGCTCACTTGGTAAAGCTTTGGGAACGTATTGTACTTTATTACAGTACTAAGTAGGCCGGACATTACAGAGGCCAGATAGTCACAAGCTGGTTAGCTGAGAGTCTACTGTACCAAGTATTTCAGATTGTTTATATCCCTTGTAGTAAAATAAGCAAGTATTTCACACCATTTGTCACTTTTTTATTTTTTTAACTGTTAGTAACAGTTATAAATTAAGTGAGTTGAAACTGAAAAGAGATGGCTTCAGATATTATCTATGCTATTTGCTTTACGTCGCACCGACACACGTCTTACGGCGACGATGGGATAGGAAAGGCCTAGGAATTGGAAGGAAATGGCCGTGGCCTTAATTAAGGTACAGCCCCAGCATTTGCCTGGTGTGAAAATGGGAAACCACGGAAAACCATCTTCAGGGTTGCCGACAGTGGGGCTCGAACCCACTATCTCCCGATTACTGGATACTGGCCGCACTTAAGCGACTGCAGCTATCGAGCTTGGTGCTTCAGATATTACAAACCATTTGTCACCGACACTTTGATCCTTCAGTTCACTCCACACTTGAAATTTACTTTCACAATATTTTTTCACACATACAAACTCATCGAACAAGTTCTCTTCATTCACAATGAAATTTGGTGACACCATTTACATGCATATGTAGCTTTCGTTTATGTTTTTCTACATCACAGGCTCCTTTCCCTTCAAGGTGATCCAATTCATAGTCTGAAGATGTGTGAGAAATTGCATACTATTTGTAGCTGATAAGTTTGTTAGCATAAGAATGTGACTAGTGACATGCTACACACTGTCAGCTGCTAAGATACTGACTTGGTAACTGAGTAGTAGTAGTAGTAGTAGTAGTAGTAGTAGTAGTATTTATTCATTCATCATGTCGTTTACATATTTACAGGACTCTGTTTTATATATATATAACTCTTCTAATAACATTATTACTTGAGAAATATTAATCTTATAACTAAACCACATATATTACAGAAGTAGTAGGACATATTATCAACATATTAATACTTAAAATAAATTGAACTACTAACTATCTCTTGCACACATTAAATAAATTATTATTATTATTATTATTATTATTATTATTATTATTATTATTATTATTATTATTATTATTATTATTATTATTATTATTTATTATTATTATACAAAATCACACCAACCTCATCAGAGTCGAGTAGGTATCAGTAAAATACCACGTAAGGTGAAACCTTGTGTGTGGTAATTTAGAATATTAATTACATAGTGAGAAATATATTTTAAATGATGCCTGAAATACGAGTAGGGTATGAGTGAATGACGGATATGATCAACAGCACATGGTGGAGCATTGAATAGAAATTGGATATGGTGACGTGATATTCTCATTTAGTTATTTCTTCCATAACAGTTTTATTATCCCTGACAAAGGATTTAAGACACTTCAGACTCATTTTCTGACCTAATAAAGTAGTTTGTAAAGAACCGGGAAGGACATTAAAGAATTTTGGAATGAAGTACAAGAAATTGCGCTTTGTTATGCTAAGTTTGGGTTTGTATAACATACAACGGTGGTTCATCTTACTGCGTGTTGAATATTCATGTTTAATGTTCTCAATTATATTTTTGTTTTTGTTAATATATTTGTATATTTCAAGGGCATAGAGCTGTTTTACATTAAATATATTTGCTTCAGCATATAATTGACTACTTGGGTATAATCTTCCTTTCTGGTACATTATTCGTAATATAAGGTTTTGAACAACCTGTATTTTATTGATTACATTTTTGTAGGCTCCTCCCCATGCCAAAATTCCGTAGCTAAGAATAGACTGAACTAAAGCGTAATAAACCTCTCTAAACAATTTTATACTGGATATGTATTTTAAATTATGAAATATATAAACAGTTCTTCTGATTTTCTTTTTTAAATCGGTAATGTGACTTTTCTATTTCATGTTCGAATCAATTAATAATCCCAAATACTTAACATTATTTACTTTATAAATTTTGTAGCAGTTACAATTAAATTTACAGTTGATGTTGTGTACAATTAATTCATTAAAATCGTTTCGTCTATCTGTTACAGAAAAATTCATAAATTTTGTCTTTTTAATGTTTAGAAATAATTCATTATTATCTAACCATGCTTTAACTTTAAGCAGTGCTCGACTTGCTCTCTGTCTGACGAGATTCCAGCTATCACCCTCAACATAAATGACTGTATCATCTGCATATGTTACGACGTGCGTATGTTCGGCATTTGCTATTGTTTTCTCTAGATCGTTAATAAATAGAATAAACAATAAAGGACCTAATACTGTGCCTTGTGGGACACCCTTTATTATCCTCATTGGTGTGCTTAGATGTTGATTAATTTTGACATACTGTACTCGATCTGTCAAATAACTCTCAAGCAAATCCAGCACATTACCCCTAAAGCCGTATTTTTCCAATTTCTGGAGGAGCAAGCGGTGTGACACACTATCGAATGCCTTTTCAAGGTCGAGAAATATCCCTGTGGAGAGCAGAGAAGAATTAAGATTTTCGTATATTCTATTTGTTAAGGCGGATATAGCATCAGTCGTTCCGAGATTTTTAATGAATCCAAACTGTCTGGGCGAAAGTATTTGGTGTTTTTCTAAAAATTGGTAAATATTGTTCTTTAAGCATTTCTCGAATATTTTTGATATTGTTGTAGTTATCGAAATGGGTCTGTAATTTCTAATGTCATAAATATTTCCAGACTTGTGAAGAGGTTTTACTATTGTTGTTTTAAGCTGTTTTGGAAAGTAACCTAAGGTGAAGGAATCATTGATAATATTCAGCAACGGTTCCTTTAATGACTCTATATTTTCTTTAATAATTCGAGCCGAAATATTGTCTATTCCTACAGCTTTGTTTTCATGTACTTCACTCAAACATCTCTTCAGATCGTATTCTGTTACCGGTGCAAGGAAGCAAGTATGAGGGTTGCGAGCGATATTTAATGTGGGGTCGGAAATCTGTCTGTGATGCTTTGCTTTCTCAGTGGTTTCGTTAATGAAATAATTGTTAAATTTATTAGAGATATTTATGTCATCTTTCCAGATTTCACCTTTATATCTGATTTCCTTGATCTCTTCTTTTCTAACTGACCTTTGTGTTATTTCATTGACTATGCCCCAGACCTTACCCCGGTTATTTGAATTGCGATTGATCAGATTCCTATAGTACTCAGTTTTCGTTTTCATAATTAGATCATTTAGTTTGTTCCTATATTTCCTGTACTGTTCTTTAATTTCCAAGTTATCCTTATTTTTTAAATATTGTTGATAAAGTCGGTCTCTTGTGTCAATAGATTTTACCAAACCGTAAGAAATCCATTCTGTTCTTTTGACTTCCTTTGATTTCAATTTAACAGTGGACAGGCTCATGCAGCTTTTAATTGTATTCACGAATTTATCAAGTTTGATATCTAAATCACTGCTGTTTAAGATGTCTCCCCAATTTATTTTACTTAAATGATTTTTAAGCTAAAAATGATCTATTTTAAAACAGTTACGTCGAAAATTTGGTATATTATTAGGGACCGAGGCATTTTGAATGTTGAGACTTACTATTATAGGATAATGATCTGAAATTTTACTTTGAGAGATGATAGACAGAATGTCGTCATTTCTCAACCTACTTTTAATCAAAGCATGATCAATACAGGATTTACTTGTACCAGATACTCTAGTAGGATTGTTTATTAAGGACTGAAAATTTCTTTCTTGTACCATGTTGAGGTATTCGTCACAGTCGTGTTCATTTAAAAGGTCTATATTTGTGTCCCCTATTATCAGTTCGGTTTCAACATGGCATCTATCTTGGATATAATGATCTAACGCACTGAGAAACCGCTGTTTGTGATATTCATGTGACCGATATACTCCTGTAATAGCTACTTTCTTGTTGTCATAGTTAATTACTACTCTGAGAAATTTAAAGTCATCGTACTCAATAATTTCCATTTCGTGCTCCAAACCATTTTTTACCATTAATACAACACCATCACATTTGTTAACTGAACCCTCATTGTAATAAGATTTATACAAGGCATGGTTACTTATATTTACATTACTCAGTGACCAACTTTCTGTTAAAATTACGACATCAAACCTATGATCATATGCTTTCAAAACAACGTCTAAAATGTTCTTATTTTTCCTTATGCTTCTAATATTAGTATGAAAAATTTGTAATGTACTTTTCCCTTCCGCATGCTTCTGCAGTCTACTCGTGCAATCTTTGATGCCCCTTCTCGTCTCTGAAAGAGGTTGGTATGTTACATAATCATCTTCTAGACCTATTCTGACTATGTACAGGAAAAGGTTAAAGTCAGCTGTTAGTTATTACTAAGAAGGAAGTTACTGTAAGTACGGACTTTGTACAGAGGGTTGGGACAAGGTCAGTGTCCAGTGGGGTACCGTAATTAACGAGCTAGTGAAGGTCAAGCAGGTAGACCACAGCCGTTCAGCCAAGCAGGGTGGAATGCAAGAGCAGTGAAGGGGAGAGTGAGAGAGAGAGATAGCGAGAGGGAGATGTGTCCTAGAAGAGGAAACAAAACTTAATACAAAGGGTTACCAACTTATGGGTTAGTAAACTAAACACAGGTTAGATATGAGTAAGCTCATGGAATGTCACTCATCAGCATAGCGCGGTGCATGCTGCCATCAGCGGTCTTAGACAGGATAACTCCATCACTGGTCCAGACATTTCTGACGCCGAACTTGGAGATAGCCGCCTTCAGAACCGTCAGTCTGGCAGACGTAAGGTCCTCCCGGATCGTGACACGAGATCCTTTTAAATGCCTTTTCTTTGCGAATATCTCCTTCCTGCTGCGATAACTTGTCATCTTCACGATAATAGGCCGGGGTTTATTACCAATTTTAAGCCCGACTCTGTGGCTCCTGTCAATATCAGTCAATTTTATGTCGGCACCAATGTCACGTGCAACATTTAATACTAAATTGTCAGTGTCCTCATTCGACTCTTCGGGAATGCCAAATATGCGGAGGTTATTTCTACGCTGATATTGTTCCAAATTATCATAATTTGACTTCACTTCCGCTTTAAGTTCTGCGAGTTCCTTGTCTCTCTTGGCAATCTGATTCTTTAGGTCCTCACATGCATTTATATTGAACTGAACAGATTCCTCTAGTCTCTTTAACACACACTCCGTAATTTTGTCCACTATGGTACTCACAATTAATTCCACGAATACCTTAGACTGAAGTGTCTCTTCTATTATTTTCTTCACGGTGTCTTCTGTTGGGTTGGCACTCCTGCACTCGGCCTGCTGTTGATTCTTCTTCGTTCCTGGCGCCATTTCACTATTACACTAATTGCACGGCACTCGAACAAAGAACGAACTAATTGTTGATAGTACTTGATTCCACGATACAAATAGATGCACTGTGGCAAATTACAGCACTGTCGCAATTGTTTACACCTGCCAAAACACTTAAATTCCACGAGCTTAAACTCACGCGTGTTACTCGTATGGCATCTCGTAATAATCGCTAAGAACAGTTCTTGAAAACATAGCATTATTGAATACTTATTAGGAAGACACGATGCTACTTGGACTCATAATAATTCTGTATCAATTTTTGTTATTTTACGTGCCAGCCCCGTGGTAGCTCCTTTTGGTACTTCCAGGAAGGGGCTGGTGACTCGGACGACCTGGAATATCCCAGCCGGCCTTTGGGGTGGGGCCGTTCTTTCCGTGTATTGTTCTCGGCGGCCGGCTTACCTGTGAGTTTCAGATTCAACGGGAATGTTCTGCCTGGAGTGACATTGTGAAATTTCTGGATCAAATCGCGTGAGCTATAAAAAGGGAGGCAAGCCGCGGACAGTCAGTCAGAGTTGGACTCCGTGGGGAAGTCAGTGTGACATTCAGTGAGTTGGGGTTCGGTGGCTGAGCTGAGGGCGACAAAGGTGTAGGCAGTTGCCAGTGTCCCACCGAGGTCTGGATGGGGGGGGGAGAGAGAGAGAGAGAGAGAGAGAGAGAGAGAGTGTTTGTTTGTTTGTTTGTTTGTTTGTTTGTTTGTTTGTTTGTTTGTTTGTTTGTTCTTGTTCTTCTGTGGATTGAGGACTGCCGTGAATCAGTGATTGAAGCAGTTATCGTGAGTGTGAGGATAATTGGACGTGTGTTAATATTTGCTGTTGTAGTACCGTCCTGCTGTTGGATACTGTTGAGCTGTTGCTGATTGTTGTTCTCTTCATGTGACTGTGTGAAGTACCGGACTATCATTGGAGACGAACCGACGAACAGTCGTCGTGTGTTGTATAGCCAGGGGCACTGTGCTCAAATCCAGCTGTCTACGCACAGTGGCTGTAGGAGGTGACTGGCTTGGGGGAAAGTGAAAGTAAGGATTAGTGTCCCAGGTAAAGGAACGGGCTGGACCCTTGCTGTGCCATAAGGTATAGAGATTTGTAAATAGACCGATAATTACTATAGTCATTCATAACTGGTTAGAACTGTTTGTGATTAAATGTGTGTGTGTGCATTTATTAGGTCATCCTGAAATAAATTAGAGTAATGAAACAAATGGAGTTTCATTTGTAACAGTTATAATGACAAAGAAAACTAGAAACGTGGAAATTAATGGATAAATGCTATGTGAAGCAATCAGGGAATAGTAGCCTACAAAGAAGGTAGGCAATACTTTTAAAATTATTTAGTAGGGAGAGGTTACTATGTTAATAACAACATGGAGGAGTGGAAGAGAGTGTGATGAAGACCAATGACCCCATTCAACACATAATTTTACAGTCGTCTTCTCAGTAACCAACTGAGTATGTTAAGAAAGCAATTTTAAGTTTAATTTTGTTACTATTCTGTTAAAAGGGTGCCCGCTAGTAACCTAAATCTGTTTTCCCTGTATTTTCACTGGGATATTTCCATTTTCCCTAGGTATTAAATTTAGTGAGACATTGTACATAAGTGTGATGCTTGAGTATGTTATCATACTTTGGAATCATCATCTCCCATGTTTTGCACAAACACTTACAATGGCACAAAGAACTTGAAATAAATGTATCATAAGTCAAACAAGCTACATCATATCATGACGTGGGTTTTCAGTAATCCTATTGTAAACAGACACTACAAGAAACACTACAACCAATGAAAATGAACTACATTGCTCATAGTAAGCCATCAGTCGATCAGTCTTCAAACTAATGCCTGTGTTCATGAGGGACCTTATTCTTGAAATTGGTGTGATTGACTGTCCCAGTTTCTAAACACACTTGTAACAGAAATATACAGGTTAGTGTTCAGAAACTCAGGAATAAGATCCCAGTTCCTGTAGCAAATGGAAGTGTTGTTTGAATACGTATGCTGGTCAACTAGTGTGCATAGAAACAAGCACCACTGACACAATCTTTCTTTGTAGAATTTTTTTCTGTGATAATTTTTCTTCTCCGCAATAATTTCTCTTTAACACTGAGGTGAAATCCGTAATAATTATGAGCAATCCATAATAGTTAGACCCTCTATGTTATGTAAATTACATGGGTAGCTTTTAAATCACTGGGCATTTTAAAAATAACATTAAGAAAAAAGGAGTTATTGTCTTTTTAATGTATAATTATCTTTTTCATTCACTCTCTTTCACTACCATGCACACTCACTCTGTCTGACTTTCTCTCTCAGTACTACTCGCTGCATATGACTCACGTCTCCTCTACGTATCAGTCTCGCTCAGTCATTCTGTTCAGGTACAGTCTTTAGTTTGAAAGCTTAATTTAAACATGACAAGTCATTACCATGTATTTTCCCTGTATAATTTCTGCATTTTTATTTCTGTGTGTTTTTCCTGTTTTTCCAGAAAATGGGTACCCTGTTTAATATACCAAGTGTGAGTACTGGTATATGCTTAGATCTGTATCCAATGTTATATAGATGCTGCACAAAGGACATTTTCAGCTTCATGTAATCTATACAAAATAAAAGTGAAACTATGTCTGTCTGTCTAAAAATTTCACAATGTGTTCTTATTACTCCCGAGAGGGTTTAGGACGTGGCCTGAAAGAAATCCAATAGGTAGATTTTTATGATAAGTAATTTTATGTAATTTAATTACAAAACTGCACCAGGATCGGATTGACCTTGATGGACAGACTGTCACTAGGCGACAGCAACTTACTCTTTATCAAGATAGTCCAGTAAGATGCTGTATATAGGGGGATTGGAACATACTGCCATGTTTCATGAAGTACCTTTCTTGCTAGGAGGTTCATGTAACTAGGCAACTCTTTGCCTGTTATTTGAAAATAACAATCCAACATGCTGTGATCGAGACCTACTTCCCAGACAGTCTGGATTTCTACAAGGACAAAGATTAACATGAATAAATCATCTCAAACTTAAACCAAACACATAACAATAACTCTAATTCTACCAAAGAGTTCGTAAAATATTAAATAATAAATAATAATAATCGTATGGCCTCAGCTACCGTGTGCAGACATTTCAATTTGACGCCATCTGGCTGTCTGCTTGTCAATTTAGACGTTCCGTTTTACTCTAGGCCCCACTAGATGGCAGACCGAGTAAACCGAAACTCTCTTGGGCGTCTATCGCTGAGATTTAATGAATTTTGTCGGGTAAACACCAAATGTGTCACCAGAGATCTTTTACATGCCGACATCGTACGACATAGAGTGTCGAATGGACTTTGTTCCGCCCTTCAAAAATCCGACTACCTCTGCCAGGTTTGAACCCGCTATCTTGGGATCCGGAGGCCAATACTCTACCGCTGATCCACAGAGGCAGCCATAATGAAGAAATCTACAAGAATTCACTTTGTACATGTAAAAACATCCTAAAATTAAACATTCAAAAAGTACCAAAGGAGAGCTGGGTACTACAGTTAGCATTATCTATATATCTAAAAGTCACTGTATGTATGTATGTATGTATGTATGTATGTATGTATGTATGTATGTATGTATGTATGTATGTATGTATGTATGTATGTATGTATGTATGTATGTATGTATGCGGGTTTGTTCCACATCTCCTCCTAAACCACTGGACCAATTTCAACAAACCTTGGTATACTTATGACTTACTATCAGGAGACAAACACTGTGGGGGTAAGATACCCCTAGGGTTGGGGTGGCACAAAAATAATAAAAAACTACCAATATTAGAATCGAATCCATAGTTTTCGGAGTCGTTTAGATGAATAGTGACAATCCAGGTGCCATTTAAGTTCAAGTTCAACCCCCATCAGTATTGGGGTGATGAGATGTGAAAAAGAAAATGTCCAAAATGACCAATATGATGGATGTATTTGTGTTAGATTCCAGAATAGCTCTCAACCAAACTTGGTAAACCTATGACTCACTATCATGAAGAATTACTGTAAGGGGGAAACAACCCTTGGTAACATGTAAAACTAATCGAAAATTACCAATATCAGTGTCAAATTCATAGTTTTCAGAATCGCCAAGACGAAGAGTAACATTCAGGTTGCCATTTAAGTCTATGTTCTGTCCACACCGGCACAGAGGATAAGAAGGGAATAAAAGGAAAATTTACAAAATGACCGAGATTATGGATATACCGTATGTGTGGATGTTCCAATACAGCTCTCCACCAAACTTGGTGCACATATCACTTACGGTATTATCTGAAAAAAATAAAATAAAACCACTTTGGAGGTAAGACACCCTTAGCGCCTGTGGGGGAGGGGTTGACATAAAAAAAATTATTGAAAACGACCGATATTAGTGTCAAATCAATAGTTTTCGGGATCGCTGAGATGAATTGTGACACTCTGCATACTGTTGAAGTCTAGTTCATCCTCCATACCAGTAACTCTTAAACTACAAAATCTTTGTAAAATATTAGTCAACATCATAATAATGAGATCTACAAAAATTTGCTTCACACATAATTAACAGGTAATAGAAAGTCTAAAAGAAAACTTTCAATAAAGTGCCAGGTAATATAGCTAGTTATCAATAAAATTCTTTCTCACTCCTCTCTTTTGACTTTGTGTCATAATATTACATTATTTTGAGTCGACTAAGAATGTGCCTTGAGATTTGGAAAGGTGACAACCAAGCACAGAACTGGAGTCAGGAAAGAAATCTGCAAGGAAAATAATTCAGAGAAGCTGATGTAAGTGACTTTGTCTCCCAGTGTCTACTATTACCACTGCATTCTAAGATGGCTCATACAATCAATACCACTTACTACTATATTTGAATCAATTCCCAGGAAAGCAGGAAGGATTCAGAATCACATTTTCATTATAGAATACAAATGAACAAAAGCTTTACAGAAACTCCAGATTTAATGTTTGCAAAGTGATTGCAATATTTTTCAGTTTAGAAGAAACAATCCAGAAAGTAAAAACATTGGAATACATTACCTGTATGCAGCTGGCCACATCCCTGAGCTGTTTGTGGAGCAGAATTTGCTTGCGATCAGGACTAATGAGGTGCAAGTCTGTCCGTCCCACTTGGAAGAGCATGATGCGGTTGTGATCCGTATGGCCCTTAAAAACAGGAATGTGATCCCATAAATGAACATATCTGATAACAGGCTTGAAGAAGATTTTAATCATAGAAGGTAAACCACAGTTTTAATCACTAATGCCACGTTTTATAAAAACTTCAAAAAATGCAAGAAATAGAATCGATACCAAAAACAATGTTTTTCTCCCACTAATACTAGGTCCATCAACAAGCCAAATTCAGTGAATATTTCATTGATAAACATTTGAATTCCTCTTTTATTTTATCATTAAGTACTATTTTGTACTTAAATTTAGACATGATATAGCAATACAACTTAATAAAAACTGTACACTTACAGAAGTAGTTTCAGTCTTTCTGAGTTCCTGGGCACTTCCTGTGGAGGCTGCTCTATTTCTCATTGGTTCAAGCACCAATACAGAACTGATAACACAAAGAAATATTCCTCAATACGTCAATAATAATAATAATAATAATAATAATAATAATAATAATAATAATAATAATAATAATAATAATAATAATAATAATAATAATGTAGATTTGGTGCACAAAACATAGATCTGTTTGGAAGAATTACACTTCATTTGTGATTTCAGGGGAGTAATTGTGACATTGTTTTGTATGATAATTATGTGTTAGTGTTGTCTAGTGAATCTATGACTCTTATCAATTTCAGGATCATATTTGTTATCAATTTTGTGCCCTAAGTGGGAACCATCTTGTTTTAGACTATAATTGTCCATAGATAATACTAACAAGAGGAGTATTTGATTGATTTATTTGTTTACATTCTTGCCCTAAGTGTCTGACATCTTGTTTCAATTTGCCATTACTCTCATAGAAATCACAAAGAAGACTGGAACTCGATGCTCTCTCCATGATGTCGCCAAGGTCACAGAGTATGTATGCATTGTTTGTTTACTACTTTTGACTTTTGACAGCCATCTTTAAAATGGGCAACCTGCAGTCTTCGCATGGTATTGCATAGGATACATGATCTAGATTTTATTCAAACCTGGCGGTAGGTATAAAACGTGACCCAGTTTTATGCAGATTATGATAAAGGAAGATAACCTCGAAAAAAAAAACCGCTACCTGGGGATCGCCAGGGCACTCTTGGAACCACTGCAAGGAGTGACAGCATGCAAGCCAGTGGTGGTAGGATGGTGAGCAGACGGCCTCCTACCGGGAGGAATCCCAAAGAAATTACAGTCGCCGAAGCCAAGGAACACAGTGTTGTGCAACACCTCCTGACAACAACTACTGAAGGTGCTTTTGCAGAAGATGAAACCACCAAAGTGCGAAAAGTCTGTACTCGAATGAAATGGGGAAATTCTCTCAATGAGTTTATAATAAGGACTTACTATAGAGTTACCAGGCTGGAAAAGGACAGGACAGGTTATCGATAGAAGCTATACACGGTTTTCAAAGCACAGTATCCAAACATACAGGTCCCAAAACAACGAATAGCAGATCAAAGACCTGCAATTGTCATCAAAAACTTTATACCAGAAACAGTTCTCAGTAAGATTAAACAGGAAATTGAAACTGAGCTAATGGGTCCCTTGGAACCTTCAGGTGAGCATGAAAGAATTGCATATGAAATGAACAGAGACACACCCTACACCAACACCATGGCCCCACAAAATCTCCAAGAAACTGAAGTTTACACATACCAAAAGAATGCAGAAAATGAATGGCAAACTGAAATAGAAGATGAATTCCAAAGAGCACTTACTGAGTTTGAAGGTACAGAACCCACGGTTAGACCTATACTATCCAGGCAGCAGCAAACCAAGAAATTCACACAAATAATTGAAAAGTTGAATACCAACATTCTACCAATATATTTAGAAACACACCAGACATTTCTCCAGGTACATACTGCAATCTACTGTGCTGCAGTGGCAGCAATCAGGGCAAATGAGGGAAAAGTAAGATCTGCAAATAGGCCAATGAACCGAATACATAGAGAACCACCATGGCAACGCCGACTCAAATCACGAATTGAAGACCTACGACAGAACATCAATCAACTTACTCAATACACCAATGGTCATCGAAGTCCTCGGCTTTGCAATCAGGTAAGGAAAATATTGAGGAATTCCAAAAACCACTCTACTAAAGATGCAGAAAACTCTCTCATTACCGAATATCTAGATACAATGAAGCAAAAACTAACTGCCCTTGCCAAACGTCTCAAGTGCTATACTAAGGCAAAGGAAAGAAAGGCACAAAACTCTTTTTAATGGGAATGAGAAACTATTTTACAACAAACTTAGGACACCTGAGACAGCTAACATGCAGAATAGCAATGGGATACCAACTGCAGAGAGCATAAGAGAATACTGGTCAACTATATGGGATGCATCCATACAACATAAAGAAGAGGCACATTGGCTTAAAACTAACAAGAAGAAAGTTGAGAATATTGAAAGCATGACCCAAACAGATTTCACATTAGAGGAGGTTGTAACAGCGATTAACAATTTACACAATTGGAAGACCCCAGGAATAGACCGCATACACAATTACTACTACAAGAAATTTACCAGTGTTCACAGATTTCTCACCTGCCACATACAAATTTTCATCAGTAAACCAGATGCCCTCCCACACTTTCTCACTACAGGAATCACGTACCTAAAATCTAAAGATAACAACACGGCAAATCCTAACTATGACCAATCACATGCCTACCAACTTTATACAAAATTAACATCACTTGTAGCAAATAGAATCCAGAATCATTGCAAGGTCAATGACATCATTGGTGAGGAACAAAAGGGCTGCAAACGGTTCACAAAAGGCTGCAAAGAACAATTAATAATTGATAGTATAATCATGGAACAAGCATACCATAACAACCGAAATTTGCACACTTGTTTCATAGATTACAGAAAGGTATTTGACTCAGTACCACATTCCTGGCTTGTTGAGGTCCTTGGAGTTATAAAATTGATCCTAAAATAGTGACATTCCTAGCAACTACCATGCAGACTTGGAAAACTACTATTAACCTCCACAATGGAGAAGAATGTGTGATAAGTGACCTCATATCAATTAAAAGAGGCATTTTCCAAGGGGATTCCCTCAGTCTGCTATGGTTTTGTCTTGCTCTGAACCCACTATCAGAATTACTGAGTTTAACAACATATGGATTCACTATCAAAAATAAGCAAAGAACAATCTACAAAATTTCACATCTACTATATATGGATGATCTGAAACTGTATGCTGCATCACAAAGACAACTTGAACACCTTGTTTCAATTACCCACAATTTCTCCATGGACATCTGCATGAAATTTGGACTCTATAAATGTGCTACTCAGACAATTAGGAGGGGCTCTTTCTCGGCACAGGGCATCCACTCTGAAGCAACAGATATCTCACCACTGACAACTAATAGACCTTGAGAAATTATAAAATGAACAAATTACATCACTAAAGTGCCACTTCAAACATAAATCAGAAACCTCTGCTCTACATAGTGCAATGGTTGTAGCAGATAACGGTTTTACACCCCTCAATCTGAACACCCCGGCTTCACTTACAATGTCATTCTCCACAAATGAGGAAAATATCGTTCTGTGGAAAAAGAAACCTCTTCATGGACGGTATCCAAATGAGTTAAATCAGCCATATATTGACAAACAAGCATTGCATGAGTGGCCGACACACTCGCATATATACCCAGAAACAGAGGGCTTCATGTTCGCTATACAAGATCAAGTCATTGCCACAAGGAACTACAGAAAGCATATATTGCATGACCCGGCTGTCTATTCAGATCTGTGCCGACGATGTAATACATCTCCAGAAACCATCCAGCACACAACCTCAGGTTGTCAATTAATTAATTAATTAACACAGACTAAAAGTACAGACATGACCAAATTGCAAAAAATCATTTACCAGAAATTAGCCCAACAAAATAACCTAATCCACTGTACCACAGCACATTGGAAGTACAAACCCCAATCAGTCTTGGAAAGTGAAAATTACAAAATTTACTGGGGTCATCACTGATAAAACTATTACCTGTAATAGACCAGATATAACTTTTGTAGATAAAAACAAGAAAATCTGCTTCATAATCGACATAGCATGCCCTAATACTCACAACCTCCAATCAACACATGCAGAGAAGATTTCCAAATACACAGATCTGGCCACAGAGATATAAACCATGTGGAAACTCAACAATGTTATCATAATTCCAGTAGTGAATGGATGTAATGGTATTATCCCAAAGACACTACACAGGAACATTGAAGCTCTTAATCTCCACCCTCTCACTTACAGAGAATTACAAAAAGCAGCAATCCTGGCCACTTGCCATATAGTAAGGAAGTTTATTGGCATGAATCATCCACCATACACAGAGGACTAATGAAAATTGTCCACTAATAATTATTGACCATTTATGTATAGTAAATTTCTTATAAATTTGTTTGTCAACAATGTAAGTATATAGCATTATGTATGAAGCATATGTGCGTATATACTAAATAGTACTTCTCCCATGTACATTGTACTGAAGAAGCTCATAAACCCAATTATAAAATTGTGAATTACATATAATAATAATAATAATAATAATAATAATAATAATAATAATAATAATAATAATAATAATAATAATAATAATAATAATACTCTGAAATAACATGCATATAAATCTACTATACATGATCACAGAAAAAGCAAGTGCTTAACCAACTACTTCATGCAACCTCTGTAAATATATAACATAAATAGTTCCTTTATAGACCAATTTTGTTTCACTATTCTGTATGTTTACATATCCTATTGTAAAGGAACTAAACCTATGTTTAACAATAAGGTAGACAAATAGCACACAACAGTAAGCAAATAATGACTGCTCGAAACTACAGCTGGAGGCATCTGCAGTAAAGATATTGGCAAGGTGGCTTGGCAAAGTCCTTCAAGTTCAAGTACCTAGAGCAAGCTTTTCCAACATTCTCTGAGTTTTGGCCATTATTTTGTTTAGACAGCTAGGATTATCCAATCCACTGGTTGTTCTTACTTATGTACTAGGTTAACAGTCTGCTTCATGAACATTTTCACCTAATAATGTCTTGGGCCGATGACCTCGATGTTAGGCCCCTTTAAATAACAAGCATCATCATCATCATCATCATCATCATCATCATCATCATCATCATCAAGCATCATCAATAATGTCTTAGCATGTCTTGGACATATGGGAGTGAAGGATTTCTATTTCCATTTGACAAAGTAGGAACTCCGTATAAGCAACAAGCAAGGTAAAATGTCATTTGCTGGGCTGAGTGGCTCAGACGGTTAAGGCGCTGGCCTTCTGACCCCAACTTGGCAGGTTCGATCCTGGCTCAGTCCGGTGGTATTTGAAGGTGCTCAAATACGTCAGCCTCGTGTCGGTAGATTTACTGGCACGTAAAAGAACTCCTGCGGGGACTAAATTCCGGCACCTCGGCGTCTCCGAAAACCGTAAAAGAGTAGTTAGTGGGACGTAAAACAAATAACATTATTATTATTAAAATGTCATTTGATGGGACACTATCAATATCAATGAGATATATAAAATGAAAAAATTGTAGTAGGAAAAAAAGTGAAAGTGTAATTATCAGATAGGAGAAATGGAAAGAGAAAGAAGGAAATATTCACAAGGAAAAGAACAGCTAATACCGTATTGGTCTGAAAATAAGCTTCACTTGTATGTAAGTCACACTATCCAAATTTGAGGGGGAAAAAATGAAAATACCAACAAAAAAAAAAGACCAAAAAATACAGAAAGAAAGGAGAAAGAAGAGAGATTATGAAGAGAGAAACTAACAATTTTATTTTACGGAATTTGCAGAACACTACAGAACTGCCATTTAACATATACATCAATAATCATGGAAGTCCGCCTCCGTAGCGTAACGGTTAGTGTTATTAGCTGCCGTCCTCGGGGGCCCGGGTTCGATCCCTGGTACTGCCAGAAATTTAAGATTGGCAGGAGGGCTGGTATGTGGTTGAAATGGTACATGCAGCTCATCTCCATTGGGGGTGTGCCTGAAAAGAGCTGCACCACCTCGGGATGAGGACACGAGTTTACCTTTACTAATCATGGAATATGATCACAGACTAAAATGAGAAGCAAAGCATTCTTGAACTAACGCGTATACCAGTATTGTTACTGTATGTGCCGATAACACGTTTCATTGCAGTAATTGGTTTCATCGCTAACTTTGCTATCACTGTTGTCAATATTCACTTAATCACACTCGCCATTTCTGTCACTCTCCTTCCAGAGTACATCAATCTTCGTGCTGTCCAGGTCATTTGACACACAGCACTTTCTGAACCCTCTGACGATAGATTCTGATGTTATTTTGCACCACAAAGCAAGAATGCACTCACACAGAAAACCGGCTGATGGCTTCTTAATCTTGCCAGGTGGTGTGAGGGCATGGTCTCCTTTCAGAAGCCAATCTGAATAGTGTTTCTGGAGGTGGTCCTTGAATGGCTTCTTTATGATGACATCAAGCACCTCAAGGTATAACGATGAGGTCTGTCTTTTTATGAAGCACTTCAGGTGTGAGATGACCTTTAAAGCCATCCAAAACCAGCATGGCCCTCTTACTGAGCAATGCACCAAGTCTTTGATTCCAAACAACAGCTAGCCAATCAATCATCAGCTCAGTTGTCATCCAACCTTTCTCCTGACAGTGAATCACTACCCCCTTAGGAATTTTGTGGGTAAAGTCTTTTATGTTTTAGAATACCATAGTGGGATAGCTTTTCTCCATCACCTGTAACAATTAACATCACCGTTATTCTTAGCTTTTCATTCCCAGTTGTTCTTAATGTGACACTTTTCACTCCTTTCTGGTCTACTATCTTATTGTCTGGCATATCAAAAAAGACTAGTGCTTCATCAGCATTGCTAATCAGATGCAGTGGGTATGAATGTAGCTTCTGCAAAGTAAGATGATGTACCACTGGAAATTAACCAGTTTTTCAACAAAATCTTCTGGCAGTCTCTGTACTAATGAAGTTCATTGATGGAGCACATAGACACTTCTCCACATAAACCAACGGTACCAATCTATACTTCTACGGAATTCTGTCTGCGGTATATTCAAGGGACTTTGCAATTTCCAAGGCCTTTAACTGGATGATTTCTCGAGAGATAAGCATACCTTCTTTTCCCATATCTTGTACAAAGGAGAGAGTTGTAGCTTCAAATTCTGGAAATTTTCCTCATTTTGGTCCCTGAAAGCTTTTCTGGTAAAAGAGAATTGTGCCATTTCTGTTCTGATGCTACCCAATGTCTCACATTTGATTCATCTAACCCATATTTTATACTGGCTTCTCTGTTACTTGTGCTTTTAGCATAACACATAAATGCTAGTTTGAAAATTGCATTCTATGCCAAATTCCTAAGCTAGTTGATATCTTTCACTCCAAGTAATTGTTCTGAGTGGCAAAAAATTAATGTTATTATCGTACTAGAATATCACAAGAAAACTTACAACTTGACTTTTCATCCCATTCTCCACTATCCATCTCATAACACTGTCTAGATCTCCCTGCAGTCGGTCATAATCCTATAATTCATTTACTGCTCTATACAGTATAACATCATCCGCAAATAGCCTTATCTGTGAAACCAGTTCTTGACTCATATCATTTGTAGGTACATATAAGAAAACAAAGATCCAATAATACTGCCCTGAGGGACTTCCCTCTGAATCATTACAGGATCAGATAACGCTTCATCTACTCTAATTCTCTGAGTTCCATTTTCTAGAAATTCAGCTACCCATTCAACCACTCTTATGTCTAGTCCAATAGCCGTAATTTTCATCAGTGATCTTCCGTAATCTACCCTATCAAAAGCCTTGGATGAGTCAGTAGTGATACAGTCCATTTCACATCCTGAATTTAAAATATCTGCTATATCTTGCTGATATCCTACAAGTTGAGCTTCACTGAAATAACCTTCCCCAAACCCGAACTGCCTTCTATCAAACCAGTTAGTAATTTTGCAAATGTGTCTAATATAATCAGAAAGAATGCTATCCCAGAGCTTACAAACAACACATGTCAAGCTGACTGGCCTGTAATTTTCTGCTTTATGTTTGTCACCCTTTCACTTGTACACAGGGGCTACTATTACAACTCTCTTTTATGCAAACAGTCATCAAATAAGCCTTTAATTTTCCCCCAGAAACCTTATCAATCCCAGCTGCCTTTCTAGCTTTCAACTGTTGTATCTTTTCGTGAATGTTTTTATTACCATAGGTACATTTCAGTAATTTGCCAGTATTAGTCACCTCCTCTATCTCAACATTAATTTTGTATGCAACTACCTTTACATACTGCTGATTGAACACTTCTGTCTTCTGTAAGTCCTCATACATACACTCCCCGTTTTCATTAATGATCTTTGGAATTATGTCCTGTGAACCTGTTTCTGTCATAAAGTACCTATCTATTAATATCCATCCATTGCTCCCTAAAATTCATATGGCTGCCAATTATGTTTGCCATCCTAGTAAGCTCTTTACTCCTGCATCCATTCCTAACTCTATTTCTTCCTAATCTCCACCTCCTTAATCTCTTTATTTCCCTGACATATTACAGGGTGTATCATAACTACACTGACAAAAAAAGTCAGGATGCTCTTCATGTTATGTTAAGAACAATTGTCCAATCGAATTATCAGAGACAATTTTTTTAATACCACAATGTGGTGACTTTGTTACTTTTGAGCGTGCAATTCAAACAAACCATATTTCCTATGCCAGAGTGCCAGCCGCTGCCTGTTGCTGTGCGTCAGTGGAGGGAAGGGAGGGGAAGTGGAACTGGAAGACAGAGGTAATGCGCAACACCCTACACATCCTGAACAGAGTCTTAAGGTCACTACTACACCATCGTGAACAGTGCATCGAAGTAGGAGAGGGACGTATTGAACATCTACTATTAATCGGCAATGATAATATTCCACTCAGCAATAAGTCCGATCATAACAAATGGGACTGAAATAATCTGGGAAAATCTATCATTAGCAGATCTAAGAACCATGGAGAAAGTCAAAGCAAGATACCTGAAGAGAGCTTTATGTCTCCCAATGAACACACAATCAAGACTGGTATACGTACTAGCAAAGGAAACATATTACACCGAGGACCTGAGATGTAAACACTCACTACCAACCACACTTCAATACACACAGATTCTTGAAGAAAGGAGAAAGAAATGCAAAGAAATATGGCCAGAATTCTACACAACTGACGCCATGATGGAGAGGAAATGGACCGGCACAAACCAGGAGCTACGACATGTAGTAACGAGGTTGGCTATACATGGGTTCCACCACAAACTCTGCGACGGTGCACTACCACGAAGTAAAAGAAGACTGCGAGTGCACGCTATGTGGTAAAAGATGTGAGCGGTATCACATAGAGGTATGTAGGAAAAGAACCAAAACAGTGACTGAGTACAGCAAAGAGACCTAATTATAATATCTTAATATCACCAACTGCTGTATAAAGAATTTCCATGTATTAATGTATTAAATGTAAATGTACCAATTGGCCATTCGGCTGCAAAAAAATTTCATTCATTACTATTTTCAAACCACTGAGTGTATTGTTTCCTTCGTTCAGCATTCAGTCCATTTACAATGTTGTGAGTGAAGGAATACACAATCGTGGGGCAGAAGCGCTGCATCTTTGAGCATGTTAAATAATACAGAGCAACAGACGAGAGGAAAAACGATCTGGTGCATTCCTCGACTGACGAGCGTGTCTGAATTACAGTGTGATCTTGTACTGTGTGTGCAGTTACGGCTGTTTAATGAACAAACTGTGGATATTGCCTGTAAAAAACAATGACAATCCTGTGTGAGTCAAACGAAGAAACTTGTGCATACGCGTGGAACATTACCACTGTCTCCATCAAACACCCCACTTCCCCTCCCGCCCCTTCTCTTCCCTGAAGCACGGCAGCGGCGCTTCATCAATTTGAATCGTGCACCCGGATGTAACAAAGTAACCTAATTTTTTCAAAAAGAAAAATTTTCTCTGCCAATCTGATTGCACAATCATTCTTAAGATAACACGAAAAGCAACCCTGATTTTTTTTGTTGATACAGTTATGATACACTATGTATAATGGGTCCTTACCATTCCTTACCACTTACCTGTTTTCACAGTCTTCAACAATTGCTTTAAACCCATCCCAGAGGCTGTTTACATTTTTATTTACCGTTTTCCATTGATAATTACTTTTTTAATTTCCCTATGCCTCTCTTATTAACTCTATTGTATTGCCTAATAGTCCTACTTTAATGATATTCCTTTCTGTTACATTTATTTTTAATTATGACAAAAACAGCTTCATGATTCTTATACCATCTTTCACTTCAGTTTCTCTATAGAGCTCATCTGGTTTTATGAGCACCATGTGTAGAATACCTTTCCCTCTTCTTGGTTCCATGAAAAAACTTTTTGACAGAATGGAGAAGGATAAACTTTGATGGTTTGTGCATGTTAAAAGGATGGAAGAGGGAGGGATGTCAAAGCAGATCATGAAAATCTAAATAGACAGAGGGAGGGCAGGTAGACAGGTAGACTCAGACAAAGGTGGTTGAAAATATCAAGAATAGTATAATTAAAGAAACCTGGATTGGAACACAGTTAAGGAGGAACACTGGTAGTCAGATAGAGGAAGGTGGAAAGGTACCATAAACAAACCAACCCAGCAGGAGCTGGACAAGGGAAATGGATGGTGATGATGATGACGACGACGATGATGATGATGATGATGATGATGAGGAGGAGGAGGACTGGATGTTTGTGTCTGACTTAATACACTCCTCTTCATGTAAATATACATACACCATCCCTCCAGATACAGTTAGCATCAGGAAAGGCATCTGGCTGTTAACTGGGCCAAATCCACCTAACCCAGGAAGCCTAAGCCAGGAAGAAGAATGGTTTGCTGTATAATGAAAGAAAACAAAAGTTGAAATAAAGGAGAGCACTTATTCAGCTAGTTTGCAGTTGTGATCAAGCAAAGGCAAAATGTGAGTTTTCAAAATGTTTTCCTTTCAGGCCAAGTCTGAAAGCTGGGTAGACACCGGTTATCATATTTGTAAGTTGGAGATAATAGACATGAAAATGGCTTAAATAATTAGGCCCAACTGATATCCGCAAGTGAGTAAGGGATGATACAGTGTTCAGTGAGATTAGTGTAACTCAGTCGGAAATACACATAAGGTCTATGTACTGGAGGCAGAGGAGTAACAAAAACAAACACAAAAACTTAGAAGAATAGCTTCTATATTTACCCTATTTCCATTAAAATTACTTCCTTGTAGAAACACTAAGGAGGAAGATGATCCTGCTTACGACAAACTTTCAGGAGAACACATATTTAATAATATTATACAGAGATAACAACCACCTCGGCTAGGCAGCCCCTTATGTAATTTAGTGGTTGTGAAAATTTACGTTTTGAAATGGAATAATTTCCTTACTATCACTACGCCATCAGAATCAAGCAGCAAACTCACTTCTGCACTACAAGTTCCTCGTGTTGGTAGAAAATGTTCTTATACAATAATAAAGTTTTATTATGAATCCACCTGTTCAATACATTATAATGTTGTCACATTTAAAATAACTTCATTAGTTAAAAAGTTTTATTTTCATCTTAATGTTGCTGGTAATCCACAGTCTAACGTTATTCAATGAACATGCAATTATTTCCAGAGGTTTTTTTTTTTTTTTTTTCAGTATGCTTATTATGGTAATCTGGTGACTTGGTATTATATAAACAAATCTCTTCCTTGGAGGCATCGACTAAACATTCAACTACACATAGACACTGGTAGCATTACTTCAATAATTGTTCCAAACTAAAATGGCTAAGAAAATGGCACAATATCTGGCATTTATTGGCATCCAACCACCAAATGGCATGCTAGGTCGATGGTCACACGACAACATTGTGTTCTTGTGCCAGTTATGATGCAAGAAATATCTCCGTCTATACAAGGCTTTAGAGACTGATGAAAAGGTTATTATCCAAGATGTTCTTGAAACAGGAACAGTGCAACCAGATTAAAACTGGATGTGCCGGTGGCTATACAGCATGACATTGTCATAATTGTCTTCATAACATGTCCGGATTTTAGGGGTTTCCTTATCAAACCACGACATGGTGGGTAAAACCTTCAACGATGGACGACAGTGTACGGTTGACATGCCTCGGTCAAGTTGTCCTGGTATCAGTTACGAGAACGTGCAACTAGTCAGTGGTTTGCTGGAAATGGATACAACCCAGACGATTCACGAGTTAGCCTGAGAGACAGGCATACCTCGTAACACTGTGGTGATTCTGGTGGGCAACTGTGATGGAGTTATCTTAATGCGACAATTACAATTTGCACCGATACAGATAAGTTTTATGGCGACGGTGGGATAGGAGAGTGGGAAGGAAGCGACCGTGGCCTTAAATAAGGTACAGCCCCAGCATTTACCTGGTGTTAAAATGGGAAACCACGGAAAAAGTTCTTCATGGCTGCTGACAGTAGGGCTCGAATCCCATCTCCCGGATGCAAGGTCATGGCTGCACAGCCAACTTGCCCGGTAGACAGACAGACAGTGAACATGCATATTACTGTTAATTTTTATAACATCACCTGCAACCAGCATTGCACAAGAAAGTGACACTTTTTGCAGATGCCCCCCCCCCCAATATCTTGCAAGACCACACTCAAGCACATCTCGCGCAACCAGTGGCTGGCTTATACACTCGATGGGGCTGGGAAGTGTTCTATCATCCCCCATAATTCCCAGACTTAAGCCCCTGTGATTCTGACTTGATACTGAAGATGAAGGAAACACTTTGTGGCATCTGCTTCTGAACTGTTTCCGAAGTTCTGTGGGCAATACTGCTCTATTCACACCATCCAGAGAACAGGCAATGTTACAGGGATACTACAGCTTCTACATCGCTGTCAACAGGATTTACACATTGTTGGGGACTACACAGAGGGACTGTACATGTTTCATAGGAGTATCTCTTTTATATCAGCTGTACTTAATAGTTGTTACAGCCCTCATATGACTTGATTTGTCGGCTGTTTGTTCCTTTCAATTACTTACATTGACCTACTGGGATTCTGTTCTCATTCTGTGTTTGCCCAGTGTCCCCAATCCCGTATCAACTGAATTCTTTATCTCTGCTTCCCCCCCTTCATCCAGCTTTCTTGTTATCCTACACTTCCCAAGTCAAGACTGAAGATCTGCCTGGCCTGCATGGCTCCACATTGCAAGTTGATGCCTGCCTTCTTGATGAAGATATGAAGCAAAAACAAGCTTGTCAGGGTCTGAGAAGAACAGATGCACAAGAACTGGGTGTGATACTGAGAGAGCCAATCTACTTGAAAACAAAAGTGTATGAAGATGTGGGAACTGGCCTTGTCTTTCATTGTTTTCAGGTTTGTCCTTGACTCCTTTTTCTATTGTTTCCTCTTCTCACATCATCATCATCAGCAGCAGCAGCATTGTACAGTTCCAGTTTCCCTCTTCCCACATGGATCTGTAATTGTGTTTAATCTATTATGTGTTCCTTTTCATTCCTATACTTCTATATTTCTGACCTAAAAGTGTTGTGAATACACTATGACAAGTGAGTGGTAAGGGAAGAAATGACCTAAGATGTTTACTTACTTCTGCTTGGTCCATGTAGGTTCTCCAAGTGGACTATGAGATCTTGAGTTGCCATTTACTTGTTTGCTTTGTCCATTAACAGGAGCTCCTTGGGAGCCAGCCATATGCAGAGTCTCCACAGAACCCCCCAATTTGTTCATTCCACCCAGCACATTCTGTTTATTGGTTGGGACAAGAGTACTAGGTGACAGAACAGTTGGAGAAACAACATTCTCTGTCAAACTCATTTCATTGGAGCAGGTTGAATCCTAAATTAAGACACATAAATCAATTTATCATTCAGTACAAAAACACACAGGCATTACAAATTTTTACATATCATACAAGATAAAGTTTATTTTTCTTTTAGTGTTTAAAAAGAGGACTGCCTTGAGCACCCATTTAATGAACAAAATACACACTGAATATTGAGGGGGAAAATAATTCCACTGAGGGTAGGCCAAGTAAATTTACTGTAAAAATACAATCAAGAATTCAGTAGTCACCAAAATATGATTGCACAGTTACCCAAACACTTATCTGAATGTTTTTTTCCTTGCTTCGTAGAGAGACAAACATTTTTATATGCATATACATACATGTAAATTAAAATGTTTTCAGTCTGTCAAACACATAAGTTCAAAATATAATATATAACACTAAAACATACCTGTAAAAAATACAATTAAACAAACAAGGTCATATTTTGTTCTACAAGAATACTGTCATATTCTATCAGATCACTTTAAATATATGCATATATGCACAATATTGTTTACATTGCATAAACTAAAATTATTATGAATTGGTGATGTTATGAAAAAAATTATACAGATAATGAATGTATTAGTTTGCTACTGTCACTTTTAATTTATGGAAATTTTCCAGTCCTTATCTTGGCTGCTGTCATCCGTTACCTTCTGGAACTTTGTCTGGACTGTCACCTCTTGTTTATTTCTGGTCTTGGTCTTTGCAGCTGGTAAGGGGGAGTGAGGAGAAATTCTGATTCGGGGAGAGGGGAGGGGAAGTAGGTGTGACAATGGGAATATATGCACATTAGTTCTGTACGATGGAGAGGGACTGGGGGTGGGGACAGTGCTGCTTTTTCATCTTGTAATATATTCTGAGCATTAGGCAGTAATTGCATGTTAATGATTTTTATAAAATAGAGAATGGAACTGAATCAAATATAAAACACCAGTCCTTATTTTTAGTGATAAATAGAGAATGGAATTGAATTGAATTAAATGTAAAATGCCAGTCCTTATTTTTAATGATAAATAATTATTTTCTTTCTCTACCGCTTTTTCCCCACACTTGAGGAGTCACGGGTGCGAATCCTTCATACTGATGACGTACAAATTTAATGTAGTATGTGTTTATATGATCGACCACTAAATAATATTTGCTATATACAATCTGTATTTAGCTACGTAATGCCCGCCAGAAGCCCAAGGGCTCTCAACTTGGGAGCGTGGGTTGGCGCCACGGAGCACTTGACTGAATCCTGGCATTGTTTCAACTTACTTGCACCAGGCTCCTCACTTTCATTTTCACGCCTTTCGTGGCACTTGTTTTTCTTTGGTCGATGCCTTCATTTTTTCTAACCGTTGGATCCCTTCCCTTTTTTCTCTCTGATTAGTGCTATATAGAGGATGATTGCCTAGTTGTACTTCCTCTTAAAACAATCATCACTACCACTGCCCACCAGAATGTAATGACCGGTTCAAACCCTCTGCATGACCCTACAGACTCGTTGGAATCAATTTAAATATATAAATTGATTGACTGATTAATTAAATCATTAATTAATTAATTAATAGATGGCTTGCCACAGCATACCTGAGATCCTCGGCGGCCGTTTTCCTCTTCTTTACCCAGGGTGATGACAACATTGCTATGTGGAGGATCACTACTGTTACACTTAGGAACTTTTCCCTTTCCTTTCTCCAGCTCATGAATACGGAACTTCTCTAAAGCATCATCGATGAATGAGTCTGGAACTTTCTTGTGAGATACTTTTATTTTTCCAATGTACAAGACCTGAAATTCGGAAGGAAGAGAACAAAACTTACACAATGTTTATGCTTACTTATAAGAGTTTGGAACAAAATATTCATCAGCCCTGCATACTTATATCCGGTAAGATACTGTCCATTTAGGTGTATTATCGGGGTTTCTACAACAGAACGGGAGTAGGATTGGAAAGGACACCACTAGGGCTTTTAAGAATTATATTGTGGTAAGTTCGCTATTTTGTGGAGCGGGGATGGAGTGAGAGTGGTCCATTATCGCCTCGCCCCGTGTGACGTTGACACGCTGGAGGCTCAGCTCCCGCTGCACAGCCAACCTGATGGGGGAGGCGGCGCCCACGTGTCAGACACCGCTGCACGTGCAGTCATTCGCCGCTACGTCACTGAGGCCTCGAAGGTTACAGAAACGAATACGCCCACGGGCCGAGGACGTTCTATCTCTGTATAATATATTTATTCTTCCATCAAATCAAATACATGTATAAAAAGTGCATTTTGATATTGGATACATCTTAAAGCTATAATATAAAACAAATCATTCTGTATAACGAATAGCTACGTGCATTTTATATTCTAATCTTGTAATTGTATAACTGAATAAATTTTACGACCTATTTAAATATTCATCCATAGAATAAAAACAATGGTATGCCAGGTATGCCTTTAACAGTCCTTCAGACGTTTTTATTTGCGGGGCAAATTTGATGTCTTATGGTAGTTTATTGTATAATTTGGTTTCTATGTGAAATGTTCTGTTTTGATATGTGCTTGTATTTGCATGTGAATGTTTTGTTTGTGTCTTGTGTTATGGTCATGAATACAGCTATTCTTCATTAGGAAACTGTCTTTATTCATTAATATCTTTTGAAAAACAGAATACATTCAAAGATATAGATACAGGGTAATGGGGGATGTTTAAAGTCTTGAATGTAGGTCTGCAGAATTCTCTAGTTTCAACATTCATCATAATTCTAAGTGCTCTCTTTTGAATCCCGGAAGTAGTTAGAACACCTGGCGACATTACTTCATATTTTAAGTGTGCATGGAAATAAGCATATTATGCATTTCTTAATGTTATGATACTTGTGCAAGATTTTAAAATATGTAAAGCTTGCTTGTTGTTTTAAGGGGCCTAACATCGAAGGTCATCGGCCCAATATGTAAAGCAAAACACACTGTGCTCAGATTTGAATTTTAACACTGTATACGCTTATTCCACTTGAGATCATGCTGACCCAAATCCCTAAAAGTTTTGTTTCTAGCTTGTTTCCTGTTTGGTAGTAATTTCAATTTATATTTGGAGTTGCAGGTATCCTGTTCTGAGTGGTATGGAAATTAAGTGGTACCATATATCCACAATTTCTTATTAGAAAATTGTTTCTTGAGACCATTCAAATAATTGTTCTGTGACAGCATCAGCAGACTGCTGCAGAGCCTCATTTGCTTTACCCTTTATTAAAAGTGGGGTATCATCTGAATCAATATTCTGGGTTATGTCAGTTGTATAGTAAAGAAAAGGGCCAGGACTGGCCCCTGTGGAATTCCAAATTTGATGGTACCCTCATCAGATAACTGCTCATTAAGTGGAGTGTTTCCACCACCATTGTATTTTAAGCTAACAATTTGATTCCGCCTAATTACAAACTATTCATGCCATTCATTAGCTACACTTCTAATGCTATATTTATTTAGTTTTGCAAGAAAGATTGTCCGAGTGAATCGATTCACAGGAACGGAGAGCCCAAGGCACACGATTCAGCTGACTCGTAGCGGACAGTGCTGAATAGCGCATTCATGGCTCACTAGCGGGACACTCGACATTGGCGGGGAGCCGAGCTACCGCTGCAGCGAGACACAGTGAATCATGGCACACTGAAAGAATCATGCGTAGTCACGGCTCAGTGAGACACAAGACACATACGGTTCATTATCAGCACACTGGACATTGGCGGGTTAGCCGAACAGAGCCATGGTACAGTGAAAGAATCGTACGCTATAATGGACTCTCGAGCTCAGCTCATTTGAAAATAATACCCAGCTTGCATTCACTGTCCTCTTCTTACAGGTAGTTTTAAATAATAGATGGATTTATTTGCAGTGTTAAAAGGGTAGTCAAAACATAATTCCAAAGTACCTAGCTTGTAAGTACGTAGGCTATTAGGTTATTCTATTTACCGTATTAGTTTAATAAATCAGTATTTTCATAACTAGTTGATGTTCGACAATTAATTAAACTCAGCTCTCTAGCCTCCCCGCCTGGCTGAGTGGCTCAAACGGTTGATGCGCTGGCCTTCTGAACCCAACTAGGCAGGTTCAATCCTGGCTCCATGCGATGGTATTTGAAGATGCTCAGCCCCGTATTGGTAGATTTACTGGCACGTAAAAGAGCTCCTGCAGGACTAAATTCCGGCACCTCGGCGTCTCCAAAAACCATAAAAGTTGTTAGAGGGATGTAAAGCCAATAACATTATTATCTAGCCTACCCTATGGCTATGAGTCATGCTCATGACCACTCGAAATTGTCTGTTTTATATTGGCAAGAACCGCTCAGTATTCTCTCGGTTCGTATGTCGCATCATTGCATAATACTTCAATAATCTAATCACGAGATCACCGGTGTGCGTGGACGGTAAGTGAGCATTCTGATGCAACAGCTTAAATAAAAATATGTTTATTAAGAAAACCAGTGAACTACTGTACATCTCGTGTAGCCTATACAAAATATGACGATTTAAAAATCTTCTGCTGATAGAAAAAGACATTTTCAAAGATGACCGAACTAGTTGGCTGTGCGTTTAGGGTCGCGTAGCTATGAGCTTGCATTAGGGGGATGGCGGGTTCGAATCCTACCGTCAGCAGCTGTTAGGATGGTTTTCTGTGGTTTCCCTTTTTCACACCAGGCACATGCTGGTGCTACAATTAGATTGAAATAACAAATAACGTAGTTGAACCTATTCAATACAAATAAATAAGAAATGTAGTGTTACATTTCTATTTAATTATAAGCGGAAGCGGTACCGGTTTTGACCCCAGTCTGGGTCATCATCAGCCGAATAAAATGTAAAAACAATGCATAGGTGAATAAGAAATTAAAGAATAAGTTTTTCAGAAAAACAGTTTAAGAGGCAATATAAGATAATGGGGATTGGCACTGTGCAATTTTAAATCGTAAAATCTAGAAGAAGTAGGTCAGTCACTTATATGAAGTAAGGCGCAATCTTCTGAATAGTAGCACAACACACGCAAAGTTCGGCACTGTCTCAAAATGTTTACGAGAAGAGGTGAACAGTTAAGTGGGCCAGCCTGCATATACTATCAGGCGCGAAGTCATAACACTATTTGTTTCAATCAAGCGACTTGTCTTCGACTTCTACATAATTTTGGGACTTCATATTTATTAAATTGTGTTGTGACTTCGCGCCTGATAGTATATGCAGGCTGGCTCACTTAACTGTTCACCTCTTCTCGTAAACATGTTGAGACTGCCGAACTTTGCGTGTGTTGTGTTACTATTCAGAAGATTGCGCCTTACTTCATATAAGTGACTGACCTTCTATTTCTTCTAGATTTTACGATTTAACCTCCTGAGGCCCAGACCATTTTTCCTTTGGTCAAATCTCATAAAAGTGTTTACTTCCCTAACAGTGCCTTGGTGGGTGATAGTGAAGTGAGAAGCATACCACACCAAGGTCAATGAATTTCCGAAAATTGGTAACACAAACTTTTGCTATTTTTTTTTTAAATATAAATAAACGATCCATATTTGAACAGTGTGCTTTTAAAAGGACGCCAGGCCTCAGGAGGTTAAAATTGCACAGTGTCAATTCCCATTATCTTATATTGCCTCTTCAACTGTTTTAGTGAAAAACTCATTCTTTAATTTCTTATTTACCTATGCATTGTTTTTGCATTTTATTCGGCTGATGATGACCCAGATTGGGGTCGAAACTGGTACCGCTTTCGCTTATAATTAAATAGAAATGTAACACTACATTTCTTATTTATTTGTATTGAATAGGTTGAACTACATTATTTGTTATTTCAATTTAATTGTGATACAGTTCAATACGGGACATCATGAAATGTTTATCTTTAAATTTACATGCTGGTGTTGTTCCATAATTAAGGCCACGGCCACTTCCTTCCCACTTCTAGCCCTTTCCTATCTCTTCATTGCAATAAGACCTATCTGTGTTGGTGCGATGTAAAGCAACTTATTTGATTTATATTTAATATGTGGGCTACTTATTGTGGACATAGGTATTTTTACATCTAATTCAAAGAACTGTGGAAAACCATTAGGTAGTGCATAAAATTTGAGTTATGTCAATTATTATTATTATTATTATTATTATTATTATTATTATTATTATTATTATTATTATTATTATTATTCGTAAGTTTTGTGCTGTAATATAATAAGCAAGTATAGTACTGAATCTGAAAGTTAGATGACACAGAGGAAAGCAGTTCATAGAATGAAGCATTGAATGTTGTTGCGGCTGTCGTATCAGTACACACTACACAGATGCAATAGGATCAAGACTCTAATGAGCCGTGAATCGGCTCACTGTATCAATTCAGTAACATGAACGGAATCAAATGAATCGGATTCCATCACTAGTATTTTAACAAATAAATACTTGAAATGCTAACTTATTGTTACAACCCAGATATGTACACTACAACATTAAAATTAATTTTAGCTTAATAATAACATGACTGTCCCCATATTTACTTACATAATAAGCTGTTGCGCATTAATATAAAACATGATCGTGCATGTAGCATGGTATATGTTACAGCATGATTCTGACGTTTCTTTTGCAGTGAGTGGTAAGTACTTCTTGGTGTATGCTTTCCGCAAATTCAAATATAACTGTGATAGCTACAATTGCCCTGCTCTGTTATATTTTTTTGTAGCAGAGCGTGGTTGATGATGCTTAATTTTCCCGTTTCTATGTGCCCATACATATAGAATGTGATATGCCACGTACCTGATCAATCACCGGAATCACTGTACCATGATTATTTTATTCGTTTACAAGATTTATGTCAAGCAAGGTGCATTCTTACAAGTCATTCTATTATTTTTGTTTCACGTCTCGTATCACCATGAGTTCCCGATTAGTACCTGACCTCCGTATGCTGAGAAGTTCTGAACTGTCCTATGAATTACTGATCCGTAATAAGGTACCAGTTGGAAACCAATGCTGAAAACGTCCAGCTGTTATTGGTTTCGAAGGATGTACCATCACCTTGTCCAAATCAGAAATAGATAAGTCTATGGACTTTACTGAAGTTTCTTTAGACATAATTAATGTGTTTATTTCAGCTTTTAAGGATATGGATCCATTCCAAGTAAGACGAACTCCTTATATAATCTAATCTGCATGATAATTCCAATGGAACATTTAGTTACCATTCTGTCTTCGCTCCCTTGATGTAAATTGGGCACTACACCAAAAAAAATCTTTACGACGCTTCTTGTGCATTCTTTTCGTCGCTCCTAGGCGAGTTCTTCAATTCGCAGGGGAAGAAACAGTGCCAATATTATGTAAATTTACTTATTTCATGTTGCCTGGTGGACAATACATATACGTTATTTTGAAGGCTGGATAAAAAACTTTAAATGTCATTAAACGAATGTGATAGTAATGCAACTTAGCATTATTTATATGTTTGTTCTTCAAAACTGATGATTGAATATACAACTATTTGAGATGAGCAGTGAACCGTTAATTTCAAACTGAAGCCTCTTCTTCTCGCACTTCGTTTTGTGGCAATTATCGCTGAAGGCGTATGGATCCGTTTGCGGTTAGAAAAAGAAAGGTGTGCTGAATCTTTCATCCAGATTGAAGAAATGAACAAGGATATTGTTCCCCGGGGGAGAAAACTGGTTGATTGGATTTTCTCTTGGTTTTCTTATGTGTGCTGAGGTCAGGGACTCTTAATTTAAAAGAATTCGGTTCTATCGATACAGAGAATGTGTTAATGTAAAACAGTCTTACCGAACGCTGATGGAACTTTCATCAGTTATTTATTACTACAAATGCCTTAAAATAGAATAGTAAAAGTTATTGTGAATTTCTTAGCATTATTTCGGTGCGTAACGACTTACCTCCTCTATGAAGGTAGAATTATGTTTTTAATTTTGTTTCTGTGCGTTTCTTCTTTATTACCTACAATTCTTCGTGGCTTAGCACATGTTGCAAATGTCACTAATGTTGAAGTACGTTGTAAAGGACATTTTTAGTAAATATTTTACCACAATACTCAATCAGCTTTCCCTGGCCAGTCCCTTGTACAATTTTAACTTCGTCATCGTCAAAGCAGCGCACACTGGATAATTCCACATACAACTGTCCGCAGCTGAACAGAGGTTCTTTTAGAAAAATACCCATTTCCTATAACGTCTGATCTTGCGACTTGTTAATATTAATGACAAATGCAAGTTTAATAGGGAATTGTCGTTTTTTAAAGTAGTTTAGTATCGGTAGTTGCAAGATCAATTCTCAGGGCTGTGTCCCATTTGCGATCACTCCCATTTCAGAGGGAAAAAATAATGTGAAGAAAGACGAGTTTCTGTCCCATTTGCGACCAATGTAAAATTATCAGCGACCTCTCAGGGTGTTCCAGCAGGGGGACCGCTAATTAGGGCGTTCTCCAGATAACCGTGTAATAATGATAGACTCGGGGATTCTCCCAATCTGTCCCCTCTCTCTTGAACTATTTTTCAGGTAATATTAGTCTATAGTTTTCAGCATACTTATTCCAGCTGCAAACATCCACTGTTGATGTAGCTTGTGCTGTTATCTGCGTGCTTACTTACGACATGGAGTTCATTGAGATGAATAGAAGTAAGCCTTGTGCTTTATATAATGGATACTCTTACAGACATTTACGGGGAAGACAAGGATGTTTGGTGACATGGGTATGCATAAAACAGTAGAAGTTCCAGTGTAAAGGAAGGCTAGTGTGTCAAAACGATACAGTGGTGAGAATGATCGGTCATCAGTGCGTTCCTGTCGAGGCGAACTTGGACGTAAAGAAAGCTATATTTCGAGCGAAGAAGCGATCCCGCGAGGAAAACAATGCGGCAGTTCCTCAGGTATTTGAAGAAGAAATCCATAGCCTTTACTAAACAGGGGTTACGAATTCGTTAAAAGGAGTCGCTATTCTACAATTTTAAAGAGTACGCTGTACCGAAACAGAAGCCATGTTCAAGGAGTACAAAAAGAGCTAAGAAGTTCCGAGGAAGTTATTCTTCGTGAGGAAATCCTAAAAATCCTAAAAAATGTTTGACGGGGAGAATTTTCTCCTGACCGATGATGGTATACAGGGTACGTTGTTTGTGTTCGGTAGAGGCAAAGAAAAGGAGATTTTGAGAAGAGAAAAGTCTTACTTCATGGACGGGACATTCAAATGCTGCAGTAGTCAGTTTAATCAAATCTATTCCATATGCGTCGATGTTGGAAGCACAGAAGATGAAACAAATGTTGCACCAATCGTCTTTGCTATTCTTCCGGACAGAAAGAAAGAAACGTACTTACGAATGCTACGATTGGTTCTACGAGAATTACCTGATTGGCAGACTGAGACGGTATATACAGATTTTTAAACGTCGTCTATCTCAGCCTTGAAGGAGGTATTTCCTTCAGTTAATATCCGCGGGTGGTTTTTATTCTCTTCATTTTACACAATGTATCTGAAAGAAGGTTCAGAATATTGGTATGACTACACTATACAAAGAAAATGAAGACGTCAAACTGTGTACGAATGCGCGCTGCCCTTACTCTTCTCAGGCCTGAAAAATGTTGAAGAAAGCTGGCTATATCTCCACGGGCAAGCACGAGAAGACGAAAAATCTCGTCGATTTCCTCGACTACTTCGTGGAACAATGGCTAAAAAATCCTGAAGTGCCACCTGATTATGGAACTGCTACCGGCGACATCATAGGACGAATAATTCAGTAGAAGGATGGAATCATAAAATGAAGAATCGGCTTGGAAGATCACACCCCAGAGTGAACGACCTCATCAAGTGCCGTACTTAAAATATGAAGCTGAGGAATCTAATCATAAGAGCCTGAGGACGGACTTGAATTTTTAAAAAGTGAAAAGGAATAAGCTGAACAGGAAGTTGGATGGAAGAAGAGCAAGGATTAATGGAAGGTACGAAGAAGATTCTGATGTTATAAAGTTTCCTACGACGACGTCTTACACTCTGAAACTTTGACTAATGCCAAGGAGAGCAACAAGATTGTCAAGTGAAGTCCAAGTAAGGTTACCCGTGCGGGTCCATGGCATCCATGGGTCACTTGACACCCTGTCTTGAAGCTTGTGCGCGGCGACGAGAGACACACCTCAGACAGGTGCGGTGCTTACTATTTACGAAGAACGCACGCAGTTCTGGCTGGCGCTAACAATGGAATTTTGTACATCTAATCCGAGCGTACAGAAAAAATATCATTTTCTATAAAATGCCGACCCCGTGGTGTAGGGTCGTGAAAATTCAATATTCATTGACATGCCCCACAACGGGCGACTTAAACGCACTCTACAGTGTGCTAGCAGCAGTGCCAGACCTGTAGCTCAGATCCTTTCAAACAGAACAAAGATGGCCTAGGCCACCATAGCTCAATTGGTAGAGCAGCCGACGCAAAATCGGGAGGTTGTGGGTTCGGATCCCACTGGTGTCCGGCTGGCCATTTTTGTTCTGTACTTAACATCTCTTCAACACGTACTGCATGTACGTAACACGACCTAATAGGTTGAAAGTCTGTTTCGATTACAATGCGGTCGTGAAAATTCAATATTCAAAGATATCCTGAGTTCACCCAGCTTTCGCTCCCGTAAAACAAGGTTGGTCTGAAAACAGACCAATGTAAAGACAGTTTCGTCTGGGAGCTGACTTCCTTCTTACAAAATACTGTTGATCGCAACTGCGAGCTCACTGCATTAGCTTTACGATACCTTGATTCAACCTCACTTACAATATTACCATCCTGGGAGAACACACAACCTAAATATTTGAAATTATCGACATGTTCTAGCTTTGTATCACCAATCTAACATTCAATTCTGTTAAATTTCTTACCTACCGGTACTGACATCAATTTAGTCTTCGAGAGGCTAATTTTCATACCATACTCATTGCACCTATTTTCAAGTTCCAAGATATTAGACTGCAGGCTTTCGGCACAATCTGTCATTAAGACCAAGTCGTCAGCATAGGCCAGACTGCTTACTACGTTTCCACCTAACTGAATCCCTCCCTGCCATATTATATCTTTCAGCAGATGATCCATGTAAACTCGAACAGCAAAGGTGAAAGATTACAGCCTTGTCTAACCCCTATAACTACCCTGAACCAAGAACTCATTCTACCATCAATTCTCACTGAAGTCCAATTGTCAACATAAATGCCTTTGATTGATTTTAATAATCTAACTTTAATTCCATAGTACCCCAGTATAGGGAAATATCTTTTCCCTCGGTACCCTGTCATATGCTTTCTCTAGATCTACGAAACATAAACACAACTGCCTATTCCTCTCGTAGCATTTTTCAGTTACCTGACGCATACTGAAAATCTGATCTTACAGCCCCTCAGTGGTCTGAAACCACACTGGTTTTCATCCAACTTCCTCTCAACGACTGATCGCACCCTCCCTTCCACGATGCCAGTGAATACGTTGCCTGGTATACTAATGAGATACCTCGATAGTTGTTGTAATCCTTCCTGTTCCATTGCTTATAAATAGGCGCAATTACTGCTTTTGTCCAATCTGAAGGTACCTTACCAACACTCCATGCTAATTTTACTACTCTATGAAGCCATTTCATCCCTGCCTTCCCACTATACTTCACCATTTCAGGTCTAATTTCATCTATTCCTGCTGGTTTATGACAATGAAGTTTATTTACCATCCTTTCCACTTCCTCCAGTGCAATTTCACCAACATCATTTTCCTTCTCCCCATGAGCTTGGCTGTTCGCAACACCACCAGGATGATTTCCTTTTACATTGAGAAGATGTTCAAAATATTCCCTCCACCTCTCCAGTGATTCCCTGGGATCTATTTTGAGTTCACCTAAATTACTCAAAACACTGTTCATTTCCTTTTTCCCTCCCTTCCTAAGATTCTTTAATACTGTCCAGATAGGTTTCCCTGCTGCTTGACCTAGCCTGTTCAGGTTATTACCAAAATCTTCCCACGACTTCTTTTTGGATTCAACAACTATTTGTTTCGCTCTGTTTCTTTCTTCTACGTAACAATCCCTGTCAGCCTCGGCCCTTGTTTGGAGCAATTTCTGATAAGCCTTCTTTTTACGTTTACAAGGTGCTCTCACTTCATCATTCCACCAAGATGTTCGCCTTTTCCCATCGTTACTCACAGTTGTTCCTACGCATTCCCTTGCTGTTTCTACTACAGCATCCCTGTATGCCACCCATTCACTTTCTATATCCTGAACCTGCTTACTGTCCACTGTTCGAAATTTCTCACTAATCATATCCATGTACTTCTGTCTAATTTCCTCGTCCTGGAGATTTTCTACCCTTATTCGTTTGCAGACAGATTTCACTTTCTCTACCCTAGGCCTAGAGATACTTAGTTCACTACAGATCAGATAGTGGTCTGTATCCTCGACAAATCCCCGGAAAACTCGTACATTCCTAAGAGATTTCCTGAATTCGAAGTCGGTTAAGATATAGTCTATTATTGATCTGGTACCTCTAGCCTCCCATGTGTAGCGGTGAATAGCCTTATGCTTGAAGAATGTATTCGTAACTGCTAAACCCATACTAGCACAGAAGTCCAGCAAACGCTTCCCATTCCCATTAGCTTCCATATCTTCCCTACATTTACCAATCACCCTTTCGTATCCTTCAGTTCTATTCCCAACTCTCGCATTAAAATCGCCCATTAGCACTATTCTATCCTTGCTGTTGACCCTGACCACGATGTCACTCAATGCTTCATAAAACTTGTCAACTTCATTCTCATCTGCACCCTCACATGGTGAATACACGGAGACAATTCTCGTCCTAATTCCTCCAACTGAGAAATCTACCCACATCATTCGCTCATTTACGTGCCTAACAGAAACTATGTTGCATGCAATGGTATTCCTGATAAAGAACCCTACCCCAGACTCTGCCCTTCCCTTTCTAACACCCGTGAAGTACACTTTGTAATCTCCTTTCTCTTCCTCGAATATCACTTACTCCTAGCACATCCAGATGCATCCTCTTCGCTGACTCAGCCAGTTCTACTTTCTTTCTTCCATAGGCCCCATTAATATTGATAGTTCCCCATCGAGTTCCATTTTGTTCGCCAAGTTGTTTCCAAGGAGTCCCTCGCCTGTCAAATGGGAGTGGGACTCCGTTACTCCCATAGGTCCGAGGCTTGCTTAAAATGTTCCGAACTCGGTAAATTCATGAAGCAGGATGCTATCCTACTTGCACATAGTCCAAGTGAGGATCTCTCCTCTAACGGGTTATGGACCACCGGTGAATTGTATAGTCCTAGTCGCCTGAGCACAAGGAGGGCCATGACTCAGAATATGTCCGAGATGCCCACTCCCATTCCATATCAACTGGTATCCCGACTCTCGGGACCACTTACTAAGCCACTCAGCCGTTGCCCATGGTTCACGAACTAGGACATGACTACAGTAACTCACGCCATGAACCATGAACCATTGTATTTGTAAATAATAATAATAATAATAATAATAATAATAATAATAATAATAATAATAATAATAATAATAATAATAATAATAATAATAATAATAATAATGAATACAATTATGTTTCTTTGTGTAAGTTAATTACAAGTTCCACATAATTTAATATTGGTAAAACCAGGCTCTAAAGTCTTCCTGGAGAGAGCATTTTCAATTATGAAAAATAAATGGATAGATGTTGAACATTACATTACATCTTTATTACCCGCCATAGTTACAAACCATCTATATAAGGAAATAAAGAAAATATAGTACATGGCTAGACTACCTGCTTCACTACAGCTAAATCTACAACTAATTTAGCCTACAAGGGCGGATGACCAGTCCACATGCAAGGGCCCATCCTACCACCCTCTACCTTGCACCTAACTTGGTGGCCTCCCCACACGCGAAATACCAGATCATGTAAGGCACCACCCAGATGTTGAACAGAACTCATTAAACATAGTGAAAGCTTTCATAAATCATCTTCATTCTTCATCCTGACCTTTATCAGATTACCGGAGATCGGCCAGTTTTAGGGCGGGATGCTTTTCCTAACGCCAACGCTGTGTGGAGTGATCCACTGAGTGTGCGTGTTTCTGTGGTGGTTTGCAATGCGGTATGTTGTATGTAAATTACGATATGTATTAAATCTTAGTTAGATGACTTAACTAGACGCAGTTAAAATCCCTGGCCCAGCCGGCAATCGAACCCAGAGCTCCTCTGGCACTTCGTTGACCATTTAGCTAAGAAACCGGACTAGTCATCGTTTTCGAACCTATTTGAAGTAACGAAAACAGATTCCAAGTTGATAAAAGAGGAACAAAATATTACTCGTATATTATTCACAATGGACTTTGTATCATATTATAAATTGAATGTTTGAAGGGGAGAGAGAAACAAGTAACTTGTTTCCTTTTTATGGGAAATGAATCCCTGACTTCAAAGTAAAAGTGTGAAATAATTGTGGCAAAGGGGTGCATCCGAATTTCCATCATGTACTGCCACCTATGCAGAGTAATTGCCTCTTCACCCTTCAGAAGGAAATGGATACAAGAAAGTAAGTAAACAAGTGCGCCCTTATCCAGTACTCGGGAGATAGTGGGTTCGAACCCTACTGTCGGCAGATCTGAAGATGGTTTCCCGTGGTTTACCATTTTCACACCAGGCGAATGCTGGGGCTGTACCTTAATGAAGGCGACGGCCGCTACCTTTCCACTGCTAGCTCTTCCCTGTCCCAACGTCGCCATAAAACCTAACTGTGTTGGTGCGATGTAAAGCAACTTGTTAAAAAAAAAAAAAAAAAAAAAAAAAAAAAAAGATAAGTAAAGAGTTGATAAACTTGATTTTTGCTGAATAGAAAAGGTCAAGAGAAAGTTGGCAAATGTTTCCCTTTCAAGCGCAGAGGCCTTCGTATCAGAGGGCTCTAGGTTAGATTCCCTCCAACTCGCGGCTGGGTGTGTGTGTTCGTCTTAATGCACTTGCATGAAAAGTGTATAGACTTTAAATACAATCTCTTGCGTGAGTGGTTGAAACGGAAAGGCATATACATGCATTTTCAACACGTTTGGGAAAAAGACTTCAGAATTTGTCAATTATTCTAAATCATGAACAAGGTTTGGCTACTGCAGTTTGCCTATCTTTGTAATGTAGAATCAGTGTCTTGGGCTGTTATTAATACGTTCAAATAGTTTTTATACCTGGTGACCCTCCAGCCCGTACTTGCTACTTAGAAGTGTCCCGCATGCACCGATGATGAATGGGATGCCTAATCGCCGGTTTACACAGGAGCGCTACAAAGTGCTATATTTTGGATGTGAAACACATGGGAGTAATTTTTAACTACACGCGTTTTGTAACAAGGTGCTTTTGTAAATTCCCGAAAGATGCATAAAGTATCACTCGTTAACTTATCCACGCACAAAAGTAGCTTGTACGTGTATGCTCCTTGAACGATTCTCTAGCTCTTCGGCGAAATACGTGGATAAAAGGCAGGTGGCTATTTAGAAACTCCTGCCCATACAGTCTGCGAGCTTCGGCTCCATTGCGACCAGATTCTTCATAGATTAATATTACGACTGTGTATTCGTTGTTGCTGATCACACCAGCCATTGTCGGTGAGTTGACAGCAACTGTTGTGCTCGAAAACGAGGCTTACTTATTATTTGCCGGGCTGAGTGGCTCAGATTGTTGAGGCGCTGGCCTTCTGACCTCAACTTGGCAGGTACGATCCTGGCTCAGTCCGATGGTATTAAAAGGGGCGCATATACGTCAGCCTCGTGTCGGTAGATTTACTGGCACGTAAAAACTCCTGAGGACAAAATTTTGACACCTCGGCGTCTCCGAAAACTGTAAAAGTTGTTAGTGGGACGTAAAGCAAATAACATTTTTACTTACTTCGAAGAAGTGGGAGTTACTAGGAGATATGTCTGCAGAAAGTGACGTGAGGGCAGCAGCACTGCTCATTGAGCGTCCTGGGGTAGCGGCTGGAGAAGGCCCATCCTCCTTGGATTGTTCGCGCATAGCGTTAAACAGCTCGACCACCTGAAAAAATAAAATTAGGTCAGAAAGACTAGTAATCTCACATATTTAAATGCGACATAGTTTACAATCGACTGAATTTCAATACACTGAAATCCCTGAATTCTACCTTTAAACCTACAAATTCTAAACAATTGGATGCCTGAGAAGAAACAGTATGTTAAGATAATGCCTTTATTGATGGCGAATAAGACCAATTAGTTTAACAATGCATAAATTAATATCAAACCCTATTTATAAAATCGAAAATATTTTGACATATTAAAAAGGCGTTGTTGGCTGTTCTAGATATAGCCTAGCTGCTAGATTTACCTTACACGCTTATCGTGTATTCTAATTAGAAATAATAAATAGGTTGAACCTTCCGGGTAAATTTATTTATTCAGTTAAATTTTCATTTGAACATTTTATAGCAATTGACAAAAACATTTTAAACTATGGTGAATGATGTGAGAAGTAAGAGATGCGCGATTTGCGTAGTGCTTTATTATGTTCTTTACAAACATTAAGTATATACTGTAGTTCGATTCAATGTAGTCGCTTCATTTCCACAATTCAATGTTACAATGAAATGGTTTTTACAAACATGCCCGAAGTCATTGCTATAGAAAAACTTTTCAAGGTAGTTTGATGCATTTTGCCAAAAACACTTCAAACCTTTGACCTGTAAAACAACTAGCACAAAATGGAAAACCAAAAAGTCATCTTCAGGGCTGCCGACAGTGGGGTTCGAATCCACTATCTCCCGAATGCAAGTTCACGCATATTGCCCAGTACAATAGTCTGATCTCTTTCATATTTTAGATTCAGGATGAATGCCTTTGCTGGCAAGACCTAGTGTTTACAGTGCATCGTCTTCTGGTATGGGCTACAGCAATTTTGAATTTTGTTACTTTCATTAATCTGTCTCAGTCTTATCCTTGGCTTTGAAATATGAAAGTGGCTGAGGTATGTTTCTTGTTATGTTTACTATTTGTTTTACGTCACACCGACACAAATAAGTCTTATGGTGATGATGGAATGGGAAAGGCCTAGGAGTTGGAAGGAAGTGACCGTGGCCTTAATTAAGGTATAGCCCCAGCATTTGTCTGGTGTGAAAATGGAAAACCTTTGTCGCCATAAGACCTATCTGTGTCGGTGCGACGTAAAGCAACTAGCACAAAATGGAAAACCAAAAAGTCATCTTCAGGGCTGCCGACAGTGGGGTTCGAATCCACTATCTCCCGAATGCAAGTTCACGGTTGCGCGCCCCTAGTCACACGGCCAACTCGGCCGATGACTGAAGTATGAACGATGCTACAGTGCGTTCGCTTACGGGTGGGCCGGGAGAAACCTTGCTTGCCTTTCACTAGCCACTTGCGGGCTTGAGACGCGCCAGTCAAGGTAGAAGCATCGCTTGCCGGGCACTAGCTACGCTGTCGGGCGGGTAAGAGCTATCTGTATGCTTCCACTGTCTATATTACAATGCTACGAAGACACATTAATGAATGAATGAATGAATTAATTAATTAATTAATTAATCGTCCCTTAACCGTAATTTATACACGATATGCACTATATAAGGCTTTAATTTTAGAAGTCTAGTGGCAGTAAAAACCGATGTTTTTGAAACACTAACTTCCTGTGAAACACGTCTTAAAGATTTATTCGGAGAGCGTGTGAATGATGCAATGATTTCACCAATTTTTCACTTAGGAATGGAAGCATTTAGCGATCCTCTGTCCTTAGTTTGTTAACAAGTTGTCCAACAGTTTCTCTACCCGGAATTGGAGCACACGGATATTTCACTTCAAACTGTCTGCGACCTCTCTACATGACTGTTTTTACATATGTATCGTACATAAAAACCCTCTGTTCAAGCGGGTGTTCAGCCTCACATTGCTAACCACTGCGTTACACACGCGCTGCACAGCTGGCTGGCTTAAAACTGCCGCCTTCTCGATCCTGACTGGTGCTTCTCAAGCCCGCCCGTGGCTAACGAGGTTTCTCCCGGCCCCACCCGTAAGCAAACACCCGTAAGAGTAGTAAAGCCACTCCTCATGCAGCCAGTCCCCTCTATGAATAGCGTGAAAATGTTGCTCATAGGGTCGGTTGATGTATGCATTTCAGTGAGCTTAGCAGACATATGTAATAGCAAATTCTGGCTCAGCGAGGGAAGCAACGGGAAACTACCTCACTACTTATTTTTCTAGTACGCCTCTTCAGTGATGTCCAGGCGGTCTATGACAACTGATGGTGAATCTGTTGAGGATCCAACCAGCCTTCGGGCTAAGGACTGAACACACAGGCCAAATGAACTGTATGGCAATTGACCTACCTAAGCCGTTTGATAAGGTAGATCATGCAAGACTACTGGAAAAATGAGTGCAAATGGACTAGACAAAAGAGCGATTGAATGGGTGTCTATATTTTCTAGAAGACAGAACTGAGAGAATTAGAGTTGGCGAAGCGATATGTGATCCTTAATCATTAGGAGGGTAATTCCTCAGGGCAGTATCAATGTTTTCTTATATATATATATGGCGTATGATAACTGATAGCACAAACTGTAACAGCTGCAACTACACAATGCCAGAAGAAAAAAGTCTTAGTAACCATTGGTTCGCAAACGAGCCATCTGATGTTACGGATGCAGACAATCCTGAAAGATGATGCCGCAGAAACAGAAGGTAATTCCATCCATTGAGTTTGTTTGGTAAAATAGGACGACACTCCAGTTAACACGGTTGAAGAACTGGAGAAGAGACTTGCAAATGCTTGTCAAGGATTTCAAAATGATGCAGGCGTGTTTGAAAGAATTCGAAACTCAATGCAGCGACGAGTACAGGCCCGCATCCGCGTACAAGGACGACACTTTGAACACCACCTTTAACTACGAGTAAGTACACTGTACAGTCATTGTAACACGGAACTGTAACATGCTAAGAAAGACTGTTTTTTGTTCATTAAAAACAACTGCACTTCTAAAAGTATCTAATCACTTTTCTTAATATTTTACTGGTACCTTTACCTTACTGGAATGACAATCAAGTCAGATGTGGCTGGTAACCACAAATTCTAAATTATCTCGCAAACGGGTCGATTGCGAACTCATGTTTATTAAGACTTTTTGATCCTAGTATCGTGTACTTACAGCTGTTTCAATTTGCGCTATTAATTATGATACACCCTGTATAAATGATATGAGTAAAGAACTGGAATCAGAGAAGAGGATTTTGCGGATGATGTTATAAATAAGTAACAGAATTGTCAGCGACTGCAAAGAGACCTTGACAATGTCGTGAAATGGACAGCACGTAATGGTATGGTGATAAACGCGGTAAAAGGTGAGGTTGTGAGTTTCAGAAAGAGAAAAAGTCCTCTCAATTTTAGTTACCGCGTTGATGGAGTGAAAGTCCTCATGGGGATCACTGTAAGAACCTAGGTGTTAATATAAGGAAATATTTTCATTGGGATAATCACACAAACGGGATTACAAGTACAGTTTAAAAGTAAAATTCACATGATTATAAAGGTATTTAGGGGTTGTAGTAAGGATATAAAGCACAAGGCATGTATACGCGCGCCCATTAATGGTGTCCCGATGTAAACAATCAACACTGCCCCACTCCAGTACTGGAAAGGAGGGGAGGGAGTGAAGGGGTAGTGTTTAAGACCACTCCAGTACAAAACTGGAGGGACGGGGTAGTGCCGAAGGCACAGTGACCCACCTTCCCGCTTAATGCACGCATTGCTGCATGTAGACAGCCTGCTACAAGACTTTGTTGTGACTGAAATGGGCACAGCGGCGGATGTATTGAAGTACAGTATTAGGTAACCTACTCTGATAATTGCAGCATCAAGAGGTAAAAAATGTTTTTAACCGAAAATATTTGATATATTCTATAAACAGAAAATTAGTATGCTAAAACAAGATGTTGATGTATAAATTATTATAACCGTGTAAGCATTTCTTTATAAAAATAACTGAAGATACATTTTACTTCTTGAGCAATAAGCAAATACATCAGAAAATGATTTAATATCATTAAAATTCAATTTCCATAAAATACAAAGTCGTGTCTTAAAATAAACAAAAATAGATTTTTACAGAAATATCTTATCAAAAATATGAACGTATCGCACCTTGTTGGAAAATATATAAAATAAACGTACGGTAAAGTAATAAACATAATGCACTGTCCATAGTTACATAATTTCAAGAAAAGAAAAATGGAAATTAGAACTAATCGTGAAATGGGTTTCAAATAACTAAAGAGTTGTGTCACTTACTGACTTTGCAACAAGTATAGGTGACTGGTTCATCCTCCCTTCCAGAACATTAATAATCGGACCATCTCCCATTCCTCTTTATCACTTGCTCTAGCCGCTTGGAAATGGAATCTATTAGATGTTGGAAAAAGTCTGGTTCATTCCTTAGATTCACCCAAACTCGACGGCAGTGCATTAGCAGAGCCGTTCTTGTCCTCTCCTGACCTGGAACCCACGTGTTTACCATTCTTGCCCAAACGTGCTTTATTTTGTTTAAGTCAGCCGACTTGGGAGGCCAGTAAAGCACGTAAACGCCAGGATGCTGTTTGAAGAAAGCTTCGGTTACATGCTCAGTGTGAACAGAGCAGTTGTCTTGCACAAACCTGATAACGGGAACTTCTTCTATGGGGTAATTAGCTCGAACGCTAAGAAGAACAGCACCTTCTAAAACGTCCACATATTCACAAGCAATCATATGTTGAGTGATCTCTATCAACTTTCCTGGACCGGCGCGTCGTGATGAGGGTGAAATGATGATGAAGACGACACGTACAGCCAGCCCCTGTGCCAGCGAAATTAAGCAATGATGATTGAAATTCCAGACCCTGCCGGGAATCGAACCCGGGACCCCTGTGACCAGAGACCAGCACGCTAACCATTTAGCCATGGAGCCGGACAGCACTTCAGCTGTTTACCTGGATCGGAGCAAAATACCTTTTCAGCTAACTAAATTGTAATCTCCCATTCCTGTGTGGAGTAACACTTTCTTGTAGTGCAAAGCCTACGCGAAGTTCTCTGTGGATAGGAAGATGTCGCCCCTTTTTCGCAGCTCGGCGATTGTAAATTCCTGCAGGGTGGAATCGGCGACTCGCGGTAGTCCGGCTTACTGGCAATGTCAACGCGACAATCGCATCACTGATAGTCGCAAACGGAGAATTGTCCATAATTTGAACGATTCCAGCATCCTGTTCTGGAGTAGTTCTTCTTGCTGGTGGCTTTACGTCGCACCGACACAGAGAGTTCTTAGAGCGACGATGGGATACGAAAGGGCTAGGAGTGTTAAGGAAGCGGCCGTGGCCTTAATTAAGGTACAGCCCCAGCATTTTCCTGGTGTGAAAATGGGAAACCACGGAAAACCATCTTCAGGTCTGCCGACAATGGGATTCGAACCCACTATCTCTCGGGTGCAAGCTCACAGCCGCGCCCCCCTAACGGCACGGCCAACTCGCCCGGTCAAATCATTCTTCACCTCGTTTTGCCATATTTCTACCCACTTCCAAACTGTCGTAAGACTGCATGATATTGCTTCAGCTATTGCTTGGGGGACCATGTGAGCCTCCCGCATGCCAAAAATACGGCCTCGATTCACTCGTGGTAAGATAGGAGCCATCCTACAGTGTTAGAGTATAACGAAATGTAGGCTGCCACGGAATACACACACTATGCCTTCAAGCACTACCCGTTCACTCCTGCCCCTCCTTCTCAGTACTGGAGTGGCCTTCAACACTACGCCTTCACTCCCTCCGCTCCTTTTCAGTACTGGAGTGAGGCAGTGTTGATTGTTTACGTCGGGACACCATTAATGTGCACGGCTGTACGTGACCACAATTAGAGTACGGATTCAGTGTATGACACCCTCACCAGGACTACTTGATTCTAGAAATGGAATCCAAACAAAAGCAGCTCGATTTGTTTACGGATGATTTCAGAAATAAGAGTAGCATTACGAAAATGTTGCAAGGATTGGGTTGGGAAGACTCTGGAGAAAGGAGACGAGCTGCTCGAATAAGCGGTACGGTATGTTCCGCGCTGTCAGTGAACAGATGGCGTGGAATGACATGTGTAGACGAAGTTTGAGTGGCGTTTTTAAAAGTAGGAAATATAATATGAAGATAAATATGAATTCAAGAGGATAAATTGGGCAAATATTTGTATACAGAAAGAGGAGTTAGGGATTGGAATAAGTTATCAAGGGACATGTTTGATTAATTTCCAAATTCTTTGAAATTATTTAAGAAAAGACTGGATAAACAACTGATAGGGTATCTGCCAGCTGGGCGACTGCCCTAAATGCAGAACAATCGTGACCGACAGAGTGGCTGATTTACACCTATTTCATCAGTTGTCATTGGCTCTACATTAGCTTGCCAGCACCCTGTCGTTCACTGTCACCATTCTACGCACGGTAGTCTCAAGTTTGCACACTGTCGTACCAGTCTCATTTGTTCTACAGATGTACTTTTTGTCTTATTCGTTCCCTTATGGAGTCTACTTTCCTCCTGCATACTTTCTCTATAGGATTTACCCGTTTATTAGTTATATAAACCTAAAGTATCACCTAATTGTCGTAACAGGCGACTAAAAGAGGCCTAAGGAGCTCTTAACTTAGGAGTATGGAGTTGGAAACCACGCGGCTCATAGCTGAGTCCGGGCATTGCTTCCACTTACTTGTGCCAGGCTCCTCACTGTCATCTCCTATCCCACCTCTCTCGGCCAACTCCTGTTCTTTTCCTACTCCGGCGGTATTGGGTTCTCGAGGCCTAGGGAATCTTTCATTTTCACGCCCTGTGCGGCCCTCGTCTTTCTTTCGCCGATACCTTCATTTCTCATTTTTCGAAGTGTTGGTCCCCTTTCATTTCTTTTACTTCTGATTAGAGTTAATAGAGGATGGTTACCCAATCGTACTTCCTCTTAAAAATCACAACCACCACTGCTTGGTCATACGTATATTTGGAAATTTCTGATAAGTATGCCAAAATTTTCCAATTTTCAGTCATAAAACCTTAGTATTTTCTTTTTAAATGTACGGTCAATTTTAATTTTTTTTTTTTTGGGTGTGTTTTCTGATAAATCTGCCGGGCTGAATGGCTCAGACTGTTGAGGCGCTGGTCTTCTGATCCCAGCTTGGCAGGTTCGATCCTGGTTCAGTCCTGTGGTATTTGAAGGTGCTCAAATACGTCAGCCACGTGTCGGCAGATTGACTGGCACGTAAAATAATTCCTGCGGTGCGATATTCCGGCACCTCGGTGTCCTCGAAACCGTCAAAAGTAGTTATTGGGATATAAAAACAATAACATTATTATTATTTGATAAATCTCGACGAGAAAAATCAAGTGGCACCTCACTCGTCTTTAAGACGTATACACGCTATCTACACGGCGCGGTACCTGACCGATCACGTCTTGTGCTTTCATCCTTCTGCCTTAAAACAATATATAAACCATTTCCATATATGTAACATATTTTTGAAATCTACAATCACTTTGTGTTATATGAAGAGCGTCACATTGACTTTTCGCCGGATATCCCTGACCCAAGTATAGATGACAATTCACGTCAAAAATCACCCAACATTAAAAATAATATGAAAGAAGGGTAATACAATGTTTTAAATGTTGTATTTGACTTCCAACATGGTCTTGGAAACACACCTTCCGTTAAGAAGGGCAGCCACGTTGGAAAGGGAACATTTACTTTTGAATATAAAAGGACCATTCTAAAGAAAGTGTTCCCTCCATATTCATACCAAGCAAAATCTGTGGCGTTCTAGATTCTGGCCCTTTTATCAGCCCCGTGTCCGTAGATTTACTGGCACGTGAACGAATTTCTGCAGGACAAAATTCCGCCACCTCGGTTCTCCAAAAACCGTAAAAATAGTTAGTGGGAAAGATCATCCTGCTCTCAGGACAGCAACATGTGATGTTTGTGTCTTATTATCAACATCATAGTTGTGATGGATCATCTATCACACCTCCGTGAGACGTTTATCATCATCTTTTGTGATATACATATAGAACGGCTATTCACTGGGAAGTAGTCCGTTGGTGTATGATGTCAGGAAATTTGTAATAAGAATGTTATTTGCTTTACGTCCCACTAACTACTTTTACCACACCGGGCAAATGCTGGGGCTGTGTCTTAATTAAGGCCACGGCCGCGTCCTCCCCATTCTTAGGCCTTTCCTCTCCCATCGTCGCCATAAGACCTATACGTGCGGGTGCGACGTAAAGCAAACAGCAAAAAAACTACTGTTACGGTTTTTGGAAACGCCGAGGTGCCGGAATTTAGTCCCGCAGGAGTTCTTTTACGTGCTAGTACATCTACCGACACGAGGCTGACCACCGGACTGAGTCAGGACCGAACCTGCCAGATTGTGGTCAGAAGGCCAGCGCCTCAATCGTCTGAGCCATTAATTCTGGTCAGGAAATGTGTGTTAAGTGCTTGTAATACATTTCTTTCTTGGAACTCTGTTAATTCCAACTATGTCGGAAGTTTATACGAGTCACTGCTACCGACGTGCAGTTATAGAGGCACTGGCGAGGTGAAAATAGGTGGGTGCGGCCGCTTCTTCAGAAGATATCAGCTGTCGGTACGACAGCGTGACTCTTGAGAATATATTAACATCACAGTTGTTTGAACGACAGTCTGTTCTATCTGGCTAGCTGTGGTACTGTTGCACACTAGTTTTTAACAGCCGACAATATTTGTTATTCGGTTATGACCTGCTTTCAAGATCTAGACGAAACTTACAATTATGGTGTTCAATACAGTGAACATTATTAAGGTAATTAATGTGACATCATTAACATACATTCGGCACATGGTTGAATTGCTTCTGAGAAAGCTGTACCTCGAGGAACTTTTAAAATACCATGCACTATTTTTCAGCGACTGTATATTCGTTTGCCACGCGATTTATGGTAGCTTCCAGCTTGTTCCCAGAACTATCAAGTGTGTAGATTCACGTTCAGTAGCCGGGCTGAGTAGGGTGCTCACTTACAGAAGTGAGGAATGAGGAACACGAGAGCAAAAAATACATTTAAAAATACATTTCAGGATATTGAGGAAGACAAATTAACGCAAAAATTAGCAGCGTTTCACCTCCCAGTTTTATAATACTTCACCGAATTAGAAAGCACCAAGGACAACATATTGTAATAATACGCATAATAAAAGCCAAAATTAGTGATTAAGTTGCAGACCTACTCAAATATTTTACAAATATTAAGAAAATTATGAATATTGTTTCTACAATAAATACTACAATGATAAATATTGTTTTATTTGATGGCTTATGGATTTATTTCTGGAAAAACTTAAGTCTCAGTTTTATTAATTTTGTATAAACGTGTTCTTATTACTACTTGTAGGCCCTACATGCTACGATTCCTTTGCCATTGAGTATGGCATTGAAAAGTCATTACATGTCTGTCTGTTAGGTCATCAGCCCAGAGGCTGGTTGGATCCTCAAATAGCACCACCAAAGGTTATGCGGTTATAAGAAAAACCCCAAAACCAATGGCAGCACCAAAATGAGGCGTACTAGGCAAGATGAGGAGTGAGGTAGTTTGGCATTGCTTTCCTCACTGGGTCAGAAAGTACTATTGCAGCACGACTGATCCTATGAGCAGTACCTTTCATAACACTCAGATGCACTAGTCGTGCTCTGAATGTCATTACTCAGCACTACCCATACCCCAGCAACTTCCATATTGTCACAGCCATGGATGAGACTGGGACTTCGGTGGAAGCTACACTTTACTCTCGCCTGTGCCAAGAGATGGATGCAAAAGTACTGTATCCATCAAGAAATGACAGCAGGCAGCGTACCATACTAAAATTAATTTTTACTTGAAGCTCTGACTAAAGTGTATCTACGTGAAATATATTTCTAACATCTGCCCATGACATTTGCCCCTGAATGAAAGTTCGTTCATAAAATGCATCGGCTGGTGGAACTGAAAACAAAAATTGAATCAACCTAACTAGAATGCTATTTTGTTTTCTTCAGAGAGAAACTTTATGATTACCATCCACTTACCTGAATATGACTCCTTATTGCTTTTATTTTTCACAGCAATGTTAAGAGCATCTCTTGTGAGCAAAAAGTCTTAATAGAATTCATCAACTATTTCGGTCTCCAACTTTTTTTGCAAGTTGCTTTACGTCGCACCAACACACATAGGTCTTATTGCGACTATGAGACAGGAAAGGGCTCGAAGTGGGAAGGAAGCGGCCGTGGCCTTAATTAAGATACAGCCCCACCATCTGCCTGGTGTGAAAATGGAAAACCACTGAAAACCATCTTCAAGGTTGTAGACAGCGGAATTCGAACCCACTATCTCCCGAATACTGGATACCGGCCGCACTTAAACGACTGCAGCTATCGAGCTCGGTATCTCAAACTTTAACCCCTAAACCATTTGAATAAACTTGAAATAATTATTTTAGTATTGTGAAGTGGACTGTATTGCCATGAGGCTGGTTCTCTCACAGGATGCAAGAAGGGATAATATAAACAACGGTAAACTTCAGTAACTATATTAAACATTGTCATGTGAACAATCAATACATGCTGTAGGCCTATAGGTAGTTAATACACTGGTGCAGGACTAAGCTGCACAATGCAGGGCTACGCTGCCACTAACACTCCAGTAAACATAATGTCTCCGTCCCTTATGTCCAGGGCACGTCCACTCACCCTCCCTCTCCCTCTCACACCGAGCTGCCAGGGGACATCCGAAGGCCATCTGGTAGCGCCAGAGAGAAGTGCATCACACCAAAGGGAAGTGGTGCTACCTACAGGCTCCTGACATCTACATCACTCTAATATTACCCACCATTTTTAGAATAGAGTTGAAATCAATATCATTTTCTAATGACATACTGACTTTAAAAAGTAAATTATTTCCTGAAAAGTGAATCTGAAATTCAAATACTCTTAAGTCTGTGTATACCATTGTATAAACTAACTCCATGGACTTCATATCTCGTGTTGGCAGACAACTGATACAGATCGTAGCTTTGAATCCAAACTCTTATCTGATATTCGCTATTCTAACTGCTTTTTGACCGGTTCCATAATAAAACACAGTTCGATGGCCAGCAACGCATTTCTTTCCAAGGATTGCACTTTGTCATGAAACATTTTTAAACAACTGTGAAAAAAAAATAGCAGTGCGTTCTAGAAACATCTTCATCACCATGCTGAACATCGAGGAGCAATCATCCCCCAGAGATTAAAAAAAAAAGACTTTATAGCAGGAAAACACTGAAGTAACCTATCAACAGCTGGATAAATGCTCGGTCATCTAGTGGGCACATGCCTAACAAGTTCCATATAATAATAATAATAATAATAATAATAATAATAATAATAATAATAATAATAATAATAATAATAATAATAATAATAGTGGCACGTAACTCAAATTGCATTAACTACTTTTACGATTTTCGGAGACGCCAAGGTGCCGGAATTTAGTCCCGCAGGAATTCTTTTAAGTGCTAGTAAATCTACCGACACGAGGCTGACGTATTTGAGCACCTTCAAAGACACCGGACTGACGCAGGATCGAACCTGCCAAGTTGGGGTCAGAAGGCCAGCGCCTCAACCGTCTAAGCCACTCAGCCCGGCCGTAAGTTCCGTATATTCCGTGTCACAAAAATAATTTTAAAAACCTCCTTTAAACCTTCTACTCTTTTTTTAACAATTTGCTTTACGTCGCACCGACGCAGATAGGTCCTCCGGCGACGATGGGATAGGAAAGAGCTAGGAGTTGGAAGGAAGTGGCTGTGGCCTTAATTAAGGAGCAGCCCCAGCATTTGCCTGGTGTGAAAATGGGAAACCACGGAAAACCATCTTCAGGGCTGTCGACAGTGGGATTCGAACCTCCTATCTCCCGGCTGCAAGCTCAGAGCTACGCGCCCCTAACCTCTACTCTTTTTGAATGACGGGAAAAATGGTTATACACTTTAGTAACGAACTCTTTTAAATAAAAAAAAGATGTAATTAATCAAGTGCATATTTAGTTGCATTATGCACCAATCGAAGATTTGCGTGGCAATGTGAATTTAAGTCCAATGTACGTATGCCACACGGCTGCTTAACGAACATTTCCGCAGCCCTCTTTTTCACACCCTCTAAAAACCCACGAACCATATAATAACCGTATTTACAATCCCGTTTATGTAATAACCCCAATTCAGATCTTTCCCTATATTAACACCTACGTACAGTTCTTACAGTGATCCATATGGAGTACTTCTTCTCTAACACTGTAACTCAGAGAGTGAATACAACCTGACTTTTCACTCGTTTATCATCTTACCATAACCTGCTGTTCATCTAACAATGATGTCGAGGAGGGTTTCTTCTTCAATCGCTCAAAATCCTGTATCTCATTTATTACTTTTTGTAATAGAACTACACTTGTCTACACCTAGCCTTAAACCTACAAACACTGCAAATTCAGCACCGTGATTATTTTGAAAATCGGACAAGTACCGGTACTGTACCTCTCGAGAAAATTTTAATTTATTAATTTGCCAGCTGGGGACTCTCCTGTTCGATTCGCGCTACTGTATGTATGGAACATGAGCTAACTGTTGACATTCAGAGTTGGTTCACCTTCTTCTGACAGATAGGTATTCCCTTACAAATTCACTATTGTAAAATGTGTAATTTAACACCTTTAATACAGCCGTAGGTAACAGGTAAATAAAAAACGGATATGCGACGGATTCTATCAGAGAGCACTATTATCCTGACGTGACATCACACCAAACAGGATGAAACGAGCTAGCTGCGTGGACGCTTAGCTGTTAGCTTGCGTTCGGTAGACTGTAGGTTCGAAACCCACCATCGGCAGCCATTAAGTTGTTCTCCGTGGTCTGTCATTTTCACTTGAACGCCAGGACCACAGCATTCCTAGTCACCCTTTCCTATCCCATCGACGTCGAAACCCATCTGAGTTAGTGCTAACACTATGAAAAAAGAAAACCATACATGGTTGACGTCAGGAAGGATATCTGTCCATAAAAACTGGACCACATCGACATGCGTGATACGGATCACAACACATCCCCACCAAATTGTGGGAAAAGTGGCAGAAAAAGAATGAGAAACATTAATAAATACACAGTAAGAAAAGTCTAGTTTGAATGTTTTGAAGTAATGGTGGTAGTGGAAGTGGGTGCTATTTGAAGACGTAGTAGTACAACTAGTACAACTGGGCAATCACCCGTTCTTAACAGTAATCAGAAGGGAAAAGACGAAGTGGTTTGATTCTTCGAAGAATGAACAAAAGAAAGAACTGCCATGTAGGCCGTGAAAATGGAAGAGTCCCTACGCTTCGCAAACCTAATACCGTCGGGATAAAAAGAAAAAGAAAAAAAGGAAGAAAAAAAGAACAAGGGTTGACTAAGGGAAGTCAAACAAGAAGAGAAACCCGTCACATATCTGCTTTTCATTTACCTTTTACCTACGGCGATATTAAAGGTGTTAAATCATACATTATGAGCACAATAGAGAGAATACTTATCTGTAAGAAGGTGAAGCAACACAGCTAGCTCATGTTTCATTCAGCTGGCAAATGAAGCACGTTTGAATACATTACCCTTTCTCGAGAAGTACATGTCCGATTTTCAAAATAATCACGGTGCTGAATTTGCAATGTTTAAGGCTGTTTGTAGAAAACAGTGTAGTCCTATTAAAACAGAAACAAAGCTAGGACCATTATCTCAGATGATACTGATGCAATGAAAAAGTACTGATGTCCGACGATGAGCCCCTTGGTATCATTACTGCAAGTGAAAACAGAATATCGATATCTTGAACGGTCCGCGCGTTATTTGAAGTGGACAACTTAACTGAATAACTTTGTATATGTATACGAAAACAAAGGTTCAATAATACTGCCTTACTGAACGCCCCTTCTTAATTATTACAGGATCGGATAACCCTCCACCTCCTGTAATTCACTGAGACCTGTGTTCTAGAAATGTAGCCACCAATTCAATCACCCTTTTGTCTAGTCCAATAGCCCTCATTTTCGTCCGTAGTCTCTCATGATCTACCCTATCCTGAAGGTCATAGTGATGCAGTCCATTTAACCTTCAGCTTTGTCTTGTTAGAATTGTACAATTCTAGACCTGAACTGCTTTCTATCAAACCGATTAGTAGTTTCGCAAACGTGCCTAATATAATCACAAATAATGCTTTCCCAGATCTTACATGCAAAACACGTCCAACTTACTGGCCGGTAATTATCCTCTTTACCGTCGCATCAATCCAGATAGGTTCTTTTTTTCTGACGAATTCAGTATCTCCGAATGGTAAGCCAGCTACAGCGCCGAACCTCGCAGCCAAATCGCTCGGTTTCCCATGTTTTTTCGCAACTCCTGGTGAATGGCAGATGGTAACTGTCACGACCACTTGCTTTGCTCCCAGCTCTAATCAATTATAAACACAGAAGTACAGACATCACAGCTACACAGAGTACCAGACTGACCCCAAAATCTCCAACCACTCAAAGAAGGAACAACAAATGTTAGCTTGTCCATTAACCTGTCAATATGTGGAAATCGTGTGCTGAGTAAATTCTCGATAAAAACTCCCTAGAACAGAACTGGCGATTTCACAGCCTAATAAACTGTGCATTGTAATATACATCTATACATACACGATTACGAAATAAAATTTACCTTCATTCTCTTGGCCCTGTGGCATCTTACTGCTATTCTCGCACTCATCTTGAGCAATGGCCTGCTGCACACTGAAGTCAGGCGACTAACATATGGTCGGTAAACAGATTCGTTTGATCGCTAACTTATAACCTCTGTGATTCTCTCACTACCGACAAGGGCACACGTGCACTCCATCTCCTTCTTTCCATATGCGCATCCTTAGGAACTACCAGATTATTCATATTTTGTTATTTTGTTGTTTTTGAGAACGGTTGCTGTAGAAACTCATTATACCACGAGTATCAGACAGCACGTAGACCCGCCTTGTGATTATCGTACATAAGAATAACAAATGACCAGATAACAGTGTACATCACCGGATGTAAAGTACACAGACATGCCAATTTTTTTTTTAAGAAGTCGCTTTACGTCGCACCGATACAGGTAGGTCTTATGGCGATGATGGAACACGGAGGGGCTAGGAGAGGGTAGGAACCAACCGTATCCTTAATTAAGGTATAGCCCTAGCATTTGTCTGGTGTGAAAATGGAAAACCACGGAAAAACATCTTCAGGACTGTCGACTGTGGGGTCCCGAATACTGGATACTGATCGCACTTAAGCGACTGTAGCTATCGAGTTCCATCCAAATATGTTTAAGAAGCAATATGTATTAATGCACAAGGAAGAAACCAAAGCGTCATTTACATAATACTAGCCAATCTACCCGTGCTTCACTACGGAATTCTAGGTTTTAAAAAACTACACACGTTGTAGAAAGATTTTATTACATTGCATTGCTCTTAGCGTTACCCAAGAAACACCACGGGGAGGTCGCCGTACATCGTTTATTATGGAAGGTCCGGGTTAGAGAATTTTCATTATAATAGCAGGTCCCCTTTTCCTACTTCCAGCCACATTCGAGTTGGGGAGTTTTTATTATAATGACAGGCCCCCATTTCCTACTGCCGGCCACAATCGGGTTGCGGTGTTTTCATTATAACGGCGGGTCACGCTAGACTTTGCAAGTTCTCGTTATAATGGCAGGGTCCCTTGCCTACAGCCAGTAACAACAGAATTGCGTAGTTGCCATTGTAAATGGACTGCCTACTGCCATTCAAATTATGCTGTCCAAGGTGGTTGTTGAAGTCAAGTTGTTTCATAAAACGTCTTTTTAACTACATTTTTCGTTCGCCCATGTGGCTGCAGAATCACAAGGCTGTCAGGAGAGCTTACACGTGAACAGGCTACGTATAACTGGCCATGTAAAAGAAAAATAAGTCCTCAAATCTACGCCAGCAACTTTTAAAGACTGCCCCTGGGCTTTGTTTATTGTCACTGCGAAGCAACGGGACACTGCAGCCGTTTGAATGCGTTTGTTCCTATTGCCGATGTAGTACTGCATGCACCTACTCCGCCCACACTAGGTAAACTCGCTCTCGACAGTTCGACAAAAGACATTGCTATCGGTCGGCGATGTAACAAAAGTGAAAAAGTAGAAAAAGGCGGAATAACATAAGTAATAATCAACAACAGGAAAAATGTCACGTTCCTAAAAAATTAAAAAATCAAAAATGCTCATTTCCTTTCGCACTGGCTACTATACTCACCTATTTCTGAGCTTATTTTTGTGGATGGGTACGTTTTATAGTCGGGCTGGGTGGGCTTAGATGATAAAACGCTGTTCTTCTGAACCCGAACTGGCGGGTTCTAACCCGGCTTCTAGTAAAATAGTAAAATACATTAAAAACCAAGCTGTCTACAATAACAAAAAGTTTCATTAACCCCACAGTGGAGAACTGTCTGTCCCATACACACATTTAGAGATACAAGCTGATGACACTGGAACTTGAGAGTTGGCACGCCAACTGAGAGACCGCGAAGGTCAATGAAAATTCACGGTGGTGAGAGGCTACAAGGGATGCGAACGCCAAACTATTGCAAAATAAACATTCCATGGGGCACCGGTGTATGGCTTCAGTGTTGAGGAGGTATAGTGCATATAATTAGTCAATAAGCCTCCGTGGCTCTAACCGCTGTGTTCTGTGGTTCTATTCAGTTTCAATTTAGTTTTTATGTATTGTTGACAGAATACTACATTTTTCAGATAAAGTCGAGCTACGCCCTACATACCACAAAAACGTACATTCTAATTTATATAGAAATAAAAACCCACACACCCTGATTTACAGTTCTTTATGAAAAAGAGGCACCTATTAATTAAGAGATCATTTAATGATTTTTGAAACCTGTTATCGTTCAGATTTTTAATATTCTTAGGCAGTTTGTTACATAGTAACATTCCCTTCACGTATGGGCTATGGTTCATATTTTTAATGCGGTGGAAACTCGTGTGGTAATCATTCCTTATTCTTGTGTTATAATTGTGGACCTCACTGTTACTTATAGTCAATGTTTTGTTGTGTTTAATAAACAGAATAGATTTATAGGAATATATGGAACAAAGCGTCATAATATTACGAGTTATGAAAGAATGCTTGCAAGTACTTCGATTAGGAATGCGAAAGACGATCCTTAGAGCTTTATTTTCTAGAATAAAAAGTCGTTCAAAATATTAATTTGCCACACAACCCCAGATAACTACCCCATAGCTCAAGTGAAGGTATATTACTCCGTAGTACACTTATAATTATATATTTGTGTCTACAATTTGGTATTACCTACGAAATAAAAATATTCCAGATGTTAACTTTTTACAGATTCTAACAGAATTAACATGATTCTTCCAAGACATATGAATATCTAGAACAACGCCTTAGACTTCAGTATAATCTGTTGTTTGAAGGTATGCGTCATTTAGCTGAATACATATATCACCATTGCAACCGCTTTAAAATCCGAGTTCACCGCATTACTTTTGTTAGGATTCACCATAAGGAAATTGGAAGTGAAATATCTGTTGATATGTTTTAAGGATGCATTAAGATTTTGTACCATTGATTTCCTATCTTTTCCCCAAGTAATGACAGACGTGTCATCTGAATAGGATACAATGTTGGAGTTTACAAGCTTTGGTATTTCATTAACATACAGGAGATGGAGAAAAGGTCCACCGGGCAAGCGGCAGTGCGGTTAGGGTCGCACAGCTGTGAGCTTGCTTTCGGGAGACATAGATTCGAACTCCACCGTCGGCAGCTCTGAAGATAGCGTTCCCATGGTTTCCCATTTTCACACCACGCAAATGCTGGGCTGTACCTTAATTAAGGCCACGGCCGCTTCCTCCACTCTCCTAGCGCTTTCCTATCTCACCGTCGCCATAATACCCGCCTGTGTCGATGCAACGTAAAACAAATTGTAAAAAAATGGTCCCAAGATAGAACCTTGTGGGATACCGCTATTTTTTTTATTTCAAAGGGAGATCTATTTTTACCTCGTAATTTATTTCATAATGTACTTCAGCGAACTGCTTACCCTGTTGTAAGTACGAAGTTAGCAGATGTAAAGTGACACCACGGACACCATAATGTTCTAGTTTCTTTAGCAATACGGTCGTGGACTACGCTATCAAAGGCTTTAGATAAGTCTAAAAATACTGAACTAACAAAATTATTGTGATCGAGATTATTTAAAACATTACGAGTAAAAGCTGCTAGGGCGATTTAAAATATTTTTTAAGGTGTTTACCTAAAGCAGAAGTTATTGTTTATATCAACGGCTGCTCCTTTCTAATGAAAGGGTTTAATGATAGTAGTTTTCAGACATTCTGGGAAGATTCCATTCATTAGCACTTGGTTTACAAGGAACATTAATGGATTAATAAGCTCATTCTCACACTGTTTCGAGAGATTCCATTCCACTCAGTTGAAGGAGAATTCCCTAGTCTGTCGATTTCATGAAGATAATTTCCTGTATTAGTTACGTTAGTGACATTACCAAAACAATTATTTTAAATAGTGCACACTTCTTGTGGGTGGGTAATTATAGAATCATTCATTTTTAAAGGAATGATTTTAGGAATGTTGCTGCGAAGTTTATATCCCTTTCTTATTTCAATGACAATTTTCTATGCAGATTTAGTCACGTTGCTGGATTTCTTTAGCTTTCTAGTAACATTTTCAGCCTTTAATTTAGTAAGAGTCTCTCTATAGTGAGCTCTGAGGAATGTGTATTCATTGTAATGATATTCTGAATTGGCTGACTTGAAAATATCATACGCTGCTATCATCAACTCTTGCATGTAGGCTACTTCAGTTCTGATGATTGATTGTACCCTACCTACCATACATACATCATTATAGGTCATTATGCCTTTCAGCATTCAGTCTGCAAGCCACTGTCAATTTACTAAATGTCGCCACAATCCTCTATTTGCAACTAGTGCTGCGGCCTCATTTAGTTCTACATCTCTTATCTTTAAATCGTTACAAACTGAGTCTAACCATCGTCGTCTTGGTCTTCTCCTACTTCTCTTACCATCCATAACACAGTCCATTATTCTCCTAGGTAACCTATCATTCTCCATTCGACCCACATGACCCCACCACCGATGCCGGTTCATGCGTTCAGCTTTATCCATCCAGTTCATTCCTAATTTAGCCTTTATCAAATCATTTCAGGTGCCCTCCTGCCATTGTTCCCACCTGTTTGTACCAGCAATCATTCTCGCTGCTTTCATGTCTGCTTCTTCTAACTTATGAATAAGATATCCTGAGTCCACCCAGCTTTCGCTCCCGTAAATCAAAGTTGGTCTGAAAACAGACGGATATAGTGATAGTTTCGTCCGGGAGCTGACTTCCTTCTTACATAATACTGTTGATCGGAACTGCGAGCTCAAGGTAATAGCTTTACTGCACCGTGATACAATCTCGCTTACTACAGGCCCTATTACCATCTTGGGAGAACACACAGCCTAAATACTTGAAATTATCTACCTGTTCCAGCTTTGTATCGCCGATCTGGCATTCAATACTGTTGAATTTCTTACCTGCTGACATCGATTTAGTCTTCGAAAGGCTAATTTTCATACCATACTCATTGCACCTGTTTTCATGTCCAAGATATTAGACTGCAGGCTTTCGGCACAATCTGCCATTAAGACCAAGTCGTCAGCACTGGCCAGACTGCTTACTACATTTCCACCTAACCGAATCCCTTTCTGCCACTTTATACCTTTCAGCAGATGAATCATAATTATAGGCCTACACTACGAACAACAAAGGTGAAAGATTACAGACTTGTCTAACCCCTATAACTACCCTGAACCAAGAATTCATTCTACCATCCATTCTCATTGCAGCCCAATTGTCAACATAAATGCCTTTAATTGATTTTAATAATCTTCCCTTGTACCCATAGTCCCCCAGTATGGTGAACATCGTTTTCCTCAGTACCCTGCCATATGCTTTCTCTAGATGTACGAAACATAACACAACTGTCTATTCCTCTCGTCTCATTTTTCAATTGCCTGCCGCATACTGAAAATAGTATCCTGACAACCCCTCTGCGGTCTGAAACCGCACTGGTTTTCATCCAACTTCCTCTCAACCACTGATCGCACCCTCCCTTCCAAGGTTCCAGTGAATACTTTGCCTGGTATACTAATCAATCAGATACCTCGATAGTTGTTGCAATCTTTCCTGTTCCCCTGCTTATAGATAGGTGCAATTACTGATTTTTTCCAATCTGATGGTACCTTACCAACACTCCATGCTAATCTTACTACTCTATGAAGCCATTTCATCCCTGCCTTCCCACTATACTTCACTATTTCAGGTCTAATTTCATCTATTCATGCTGCTTTATGGTAATGGAGTTTATTTACCATCCTTTCCACTTTCTCAAGCGTAATTTCACCAACGTCATTTCCTCCTCCCCATGAGCTTGGTTGTTCGCGACACCACCGGGAAGATTTCCTTTTACGTTGAGATGATTTTCAAAATATTCCCTCCACCTGTTCAGTGATTCCCTGGGATCTATTATGAGTTCACCTGAATTACCCAAAATACTGTTCTTTTCCTTTTTCCCTTCCTTCCTAAGATTCTACCCACCAATGTTATTTTTTTCTCGAACTCTTTTTTCACATGATAGGCTTTTTTATGGTGGATTCTGAAAATATCCTAAAATGCATCCCACATATCGTTAACATTATTGACTATGGAGATTGGATTCCACTTTTCTGTCTGAAGACTTTCTTTTAAGTAACTAATGTTAAGAACCCTTATATACTGATAAGTGTGTTTGTTTAGGTTCTTATGCTGGACTGAACTTTTATATGATATAGCTAATGAGTAGACTACTGTGATAAAAAATATGGCTTCATTTGCGGTTAGTTTATAAGGTACCTTAATGGATTAATAAGCTCATTCTCGCACTGTTTCAAGACATTCCATCCCACCCAGTTGAAGGAGAATTTCCTAGGCTGTTAATCTCATGAAAATTAGCATGGTAAGAATTTGAATCTATGTTTGTTGTAATGTGATCGATTCCTGTTTTTGAGGTTGGTGTAATTCTGCTGGACACTGCAACATATCCCTACTGTGGTGTATTCTGAGCATACCACACTGTTCTTGATAAAAGACAAACAATCTATATATAGATATCCTAGCAGTAAAACTTTTTATCTTAGTCCACCATGTCACCCAGTAACTCCTCCAAATGTTCACGGAAATTGTTTACATTACCCCCTAGGCATCTGTACACAGCAATGACAATCAATGTTTCAGTTTCAATTTCTACATTTATAGCAACAAATTATATTTCTAAACTATTCTGTTATATATTATTTGTTGCCTTCTTACAAACAAAAGGCCTGTTATCTCTACAATATACAGCAACACCTTCACTCTTCTGCGTATATCTACAGTAATTATGAACTAACCTATAATTGTGAAACCTGTAAACATCACTTGAACTGTTTAGTCACTCCAAGTGAGATTTGTGCTGGACAAAGCGGAGGCGGGTCAGGTTTTCATCCAGGTATTGCGGGTTTCCCTGTCGTCTTTCATTCCAGTAACACTTTTCAATATCATTTCATTTTATCTCTCGATCATTAATCATTGCCCCAGTGGAGTGAGACAGGCTTCGGCAGCCGTCTCAATGCTTATCCTCGCCGCTAGATGGCGGCTTCATTCATTCCATTACTAAACCGGTCGAATGACTGGAAAAAGGCTGTGGATTTTTATTTTCCATGTGACAACGGCAACACGTATACAACTACGCCGGTACAGGATATGTTCAAAGTGTGCACCCTGACGTCTCACGTACTGTTCATAACGGTCCTGTAGATTGTCGAACATGGTGAACACAGGTTGGCGCAAGGACACACATGACTATGTTTTCTCATAATTCGGAAACAGAAAATGATTTTTTCCAACATACCCCATGTAGGCATCTGGATGCGTGAGATCCTGGCAGTGAGTAGAGTACGGGAAATTAAGCGATATCCAAAGTATAGTTGCAGAAGGGCAAGTGGTACCCTCGCTCCATCTTGCTGCATACAGTGCCGTTGCAGTACTGTGTGATATCCAGAATAGGTTTGTAATGTTAGTTCTCCCAGTCGGGTCAACTTATATGGTGGGACGTCATTATTTCAAAGAAAATATGTGCGATGCTTGTTAATTTCTATCCATAAAGTGTGTCATGCAAACATATGTTTCAATTTGTAGCGAATTTTATTTAAGGTAAAATCATACAAATTAAACTCTAAAATTTAAATATTATTAAATCAGTAATACTGGTACAAATGTACCCAATATTTTATCTTTCAACTACTTGGCTTTTTCATTTTATGCATTTAGGGGAGATGAAGACTAAGATTCGCTGTGTTTTCCGTTTACTGTACATACGCATGGTAATTTCAGTACAAGCTTAATTTCAGAATATTCCTGTTCTAGTAGAAAAGGAAGCATGATTAACCACTTTCTAAGCTTACATACGAATATATTAAATGACTTTCCAAAAAGTGGTAACCCCAATTATAAACATGCAAGTTCACAACAGTCATGACAGTTTTAACAAAAAGTGGCCTGCAGTGAAGAGTTATAGATGATCTTGTTATAACGCCTAATGCCTTTTTTTTCTAGAGAAGCTGTACTTCAGAAAACTGGCTACAGGAAAGAGTATAGCACCGTATGTTCAAAATACAGTTGAGTTAAAAGTATAAATTAATGTCAGCACAGTATTATTTTGTTATTCTGGGGAAGATACTACAAAAAAACTTGAGAATAACGTAGTAAATAGCAATTAACGCCTGTTTATATAAACATGCACAAAACAAATAAGAACAATTGCATACATGTCTCAAGATGGCGGATGTGACTACTCAGCCACTGACTGACGCTACGGCTGTGAACATACAACTTGCTCTCTAAGTTTTCCTAAGGATTTCCCTCACCAGGACTGTTCCTCGGATACAACCAGTTTTTAATCCACATATCCAAATATACAGAATAGACTATTCTATATCTCATTTATGACGCTGCCGAAGAGATTAAAAACATTCGTTTTGTGGAAAACTAACCTGTCAGCGACATCTCTACTACTACCACTACCACAACTATATAAGAATTTTGGATCCAATTCCTCTCCGCAGATTTTAATAATACAAAAGACGAAAAGTCCTGAGCTCCTTCAAGTTGGCGGCCCTGCGCCTGGTTTATTTTCCACCTTTCAAAATGTGTTTCCTACCAACACGTATTAGATCCGATCTCCTTGAGAGAGCCACAAGCTGGAATTCGCTGTTATTCTACGCTAAATATACCACCAATGCCAACATTTAATTTTCTACGCGGCCTCAATATTTCATGATAAAATTAGCCAATGAACTTGCAAACGAAGGTTAAGAAAACTGCGCCTGAACCGAAGGACAACAGGGAGCATTAGCTACCGTTATAAAATGTGCGAGGCTTGTACTACCTCCTATTTATGACCCAAGTAATGTATGCACCAGTCAAGCGTGGTACCGGCAGCACGAAGGGACTCAGCTTGTGATATCGGTGAGCAAACACTACTACTTACGTACGTGCCGTGCCCCCACCACCCCGGCAACCTGTTGTCATTTTATGGCCACGACATTACGTTCACGGGATCCTTCGCTGAACCTTGCCAATCTTTCTATACCAAACATGGGCCAGGACGACCAACAACCACCACCCTCTATTTCTTCTATTATACATAGGGGAATGCCGGGAGGTATCGGACAGTTTAATTTTTCAGCCATAATTTTTTATGGAATATGAAAAAAATCATGCTATGCATCTTATAAGCATCTATATTCTTATATTAACGCACTCACTAGAATATGTTATATCACAATTAAAAACACGGACCATATTGCCAATTTATGAGGTCATTACACTTTCGTAGGTTTGAAAAATGGAGAGTGGTATCGGACGGTCAATCTTTTTTAACAAAAAGAGATTTTTTTCACATTCAAATTACAAACAAATTAACGTTTAGCCATTCTGCAAATATCACACTCATTAGCGTTGAAGATGTTTGATGGACCAAACAAATATTTGGTCATAAGATCATTTAACTTATTTAAAAAATGTGTCCACTTGCTCCTTGTTGAAGCCTACTGCTCGCTGCAAGCTGGTACTCAGCCGTCCTCAAACGGAGGTCCTGCTGCCTCTTCATAAAATAAAATAAAAAGCCTTTCCTGCCATCATTTTACTTTTATTAAACCTATGTTCAGCTCTCTATTCTTGAGCAAATTGATACACAAGTTTTAAAAATTCTGTTTTGTTGAGTGGCATGGCTGTCGGGGCCTCGATATGCATGTCTTCATCTGAGAATGTTCTCTGATAGTCTCACTTTTCGCCATACACGCTTTTATTGGAACCTCTTTACCAGCGTCAAGAACTTTAATTCTATCACCTAACGTGCTTTTGTGGAACAGAGGAACACTGACTGGCCCCTCTTTTTTTTTTGCTAGAGGCTTTACGTTGCACCGACACAGATAGGTCTTATGGCGACGATGGGATAGGAAAGGCCTAGGAGTTGGAAGGAAGCGGCCTTAATTAAGGTACTATCTCCCGGATGCAAGACTGGCCTCTCTAATACTCATTCACGGCTAATATCATAATGGTTTCTTCCCATTATCCTCGAATCTTCCCCATTTTTACCTAAAACAGAGGATAGTACTATCAGTAACCTGGACGGAACTGCAGCCTATGATGTTCGATACCGCACGCCAGTTTCGTGTCCGATACCGCCCGAATGACTCTCTTAAGAAACAACACGAACTGAACGAGAACGTTCGAAAAGAAACTTATTCTAAACGCACGATATTACAGAGTAAGGAATACTGTTTCTTTTAATGTACTTAAAGTTCAATGCAACTTAACTTATCCTTGTTTCTGCTACTTCTTAGTAAAATAAATCCGTACCGGCCGAAAATCACACAAAGGACAAAAATACATCACCACTCATAAATGACCCTGCCTTTCGACTAAATAGGACGTACTCACCATTCAAACATGCAGGCGAACCTGTGAGTAACTAAACAGGTTCTGCCACATGCTGCTAACAAAGACATGATTGTCCGACACCGGCCATCGTCCGATACCTCCCGATCTGAGCCTGAGCCTCGCATTGCGACTGCTGCCGCTTGAAGAGCGGCAGCTGTGGTTCTATTGGAATTCCCGACCGATTGGGTCCTTATATTCCATTTTAATATGAGGCTCGTAGAGCGTGCAACTCATGGTAGTGTTTGGTATTAGGATAATTTATATTAAATTAAATTGCTACAGTAATTCTTTCCTGGAGTTCAGGAGTGTTCTATGGTATATTTACAGTGTCTAACCTAACATTAATCTAAGCCTACGAATTAAATTTAGCCTAATAATTAACATTAATTGTCAGTGTGTATATGTGACATGGTATCTATATACATGTATGTTCCTTGAAGTGGTTCGTATTCGGCCCTTTTCAGATTCGATCGCCGTAGTTTACTGACGAGCAAACATATGGCGATAGACGACTGCCTCCAGGGTCATTCCTTTGGGCGGGTATATTATGTCTAGTAACATGTTCGATATTCTGTCTGCAATACCGCTGGAGTGGATGTGGTTCATTAGTATTGTGTGCCTTTCCTCCGGCGGTACTTGTGATAGCATTTCTAGCGCCTCCTCTCGGGTTGGGGGCATTGTTCGTGTCTGGTAGGCGTAGTCTGCCTGCTTCTTCTTTCTTTGCATTTGCTTCTCCGGCTGAGACTTTTCCTCCTCTTCTGGTTGAGGTAGTGGGGGGAACTCTGTCGGTCTCAGCTGGAACGTCTGTGCGGTGGATGTGCCGGGAGCCTCTTTCTCCTTCTTCTTCCTGAGGGTCACCCCTTCCTTGGCTCGGATTATTACGGGACAGCCACCGTAGTTAGCAGTGTGGTTGCCCTTACAGTTGACACAGGTAAACTGTTTACTGTCAGTGAGGGTACATTCTGCAGTGCTATGTGCCCCCGGGCACTTGACACAACGCGGCAAAAGGTTACAGCTTTTGTGCGTGTGCCCTGTGCGCTGGCAGCGTTTGCACTGTGGCGGTCCTGCGGGTTTTTTCGGTCTTTCGACTTTTATAATCAAATCCATCAGTGTATACTCGTTGAATATCTGTCTGGATTTTTCGGAGTATTGGAGTGTTACGGCGAACAGTGGGATGGGCTTTCTCTCTCTAGTTACCTCTTCCTCTGTGCCGTTCTCTGTACGTCTTCTTATATTATAGGTTTTGCTCAGCTGTACTGTCTGACAGACTGGGTATCCTTTTTCTGTCAGCTCGCTAGTTATGTCTTCCGGTTTCGTGTCAAGTGGCAAGTTTCTGATGATTGCCTGAATTTTGCCGCTCGGTTCGGCTGGGTGGGTGTAGAATGCCACCCCTTGGTCCTTTAGTGCCTTCACTAACGCGTGGTAGTCTTCCATAGTAGTCAGCAGGTATTTGACTACGTTATTTCGGACTACCCGCGCAGTGAATTGTCCGTTAATACACGATTTGATGAAGTCTCTTCGGCCTGAGTAAGGCATGGCGTCCTCTTTGATGATGATGGGAGGAGGTTTTCGCCTTGCTGTTCTACTGGTTGTGTCCATGTTTATTTCTTCAGGTATTTTCTCTAGCTGTTCGTACCTGTTATTTACGGGTACTGGTTTTGGAGCAGTTTTTTCCTTCGGCTGGGCAGTTTTTCTGTTCGGTGGTGTTATGAATCCATCAGCGTCCGTAGTGGTATGTACTCTTTTGGTTTGAAGTGCAGATTCCTCGGTGATGACTGGTGACGTGTCGGCCAAGGTCCTTTTCTTCATGGTAGAGGGCGTTCCTGCTTCACCCTGGGTCGAGGTGGTGGGGCCTTGTGTCTCTGTTCTCGGCTTCGGTACTTCTTCTGATACCGGGGTCTGCTGTTGTCTTTCGGCCGTAGGTGCAGGTGTACTTGATTTCTTCTTCTTCTTCTTCTTCTTCTCGTGAATGAGGTTGACTAGGTTGTGCGAGGGTTCATCCCCTAGATAAACCTCGCATCCTTCGTCTACAGACTCGTAGTCGTCCTCGTCTTCATACTGGGGGGAGTCCGTGGTCAGCGTTGCAGGTTTTAGCCTGGGGTGTGGCGGCGCCATTTCGAAGTATGGTCTCAATGACTCGGCTATCTGGTTGATATGCGAGCCTAGTGCTTCATCTACTGTCGGCAGGGCAGATTTCAATCTGGGGTCCCTCGGAGGCTGATTGTAGTACTGATTGCGTACCTCGAGTTTACGGGCTAGGTGTGAGCCTGGTGTTGGTGGATTTCCGACATAACTAGGATGGCCCGAGGCTACTCGATCCACCCCAGACCGGCCAGGTTTGCCGGAAGTGTTGTTCTGGTGAGTGCGGCCTGACATGGCTTAGCAGTGTAGGTGAGTGGTGTGCACCAGGTTGTGTAATCCTACCTAGATTGCACGCTCTACGAGCTATCGATATGACCAAGGGCACGGGGCCGGTCTGATAGCAGGGGAGGGCAGGTCAAACACCCGTAGGCGGACCTCGGACAAGGCAAGAGAGTGTGCCTGCTCAGAGCCGTTGCTTCAGGCAACAGTTTTTTGAGGGGTGTCTCCCCGGCAAGAAGCAAGCGGACACTGCGACAGTACACCGCGGGACCGACAATTTGCTCTTTTAGGATGTAGGGTAGGCAAGCCCGCCCTACAGCTCCGTTGACTGCTGCGACTCGGCGGGGAAGGCACTAGGCGGCCTTGTCCTCGCTGCTTGCTCGCTGCTGGTTGCTGCTGGCTGCGCTCCAATCAGAGCGTACCTCTTCTTCTCTTCTCTGAGCTCCTTCTTCTCCGCTCGCTCGCTCGGGAATGTCTACCTCCCGATCCTCCCCTATCACAGGTTATATTGCAGACGACTTCGACGTAAATTCCCGTATTCAATAATGAATGAATACACACACTACATTTTAGTTATAGATTGTTATGCCTTGTAGCTCTGGTGTAGAACGTGGCGACGCCATCGCCCAGTACGTAACTACTGCGGCCTGTCACCCGACTAGTGGTGAAGAAACCATGGCTGTTTAGTTGGGAGGAAATGCCCATATTTTGCCTCAAGAACCCAGGCCTGCAGGTTTGGATGCTTGGATGACAACCCCATCAAGCAATCTGAAGCTGTGGGTCGATAACTCATTCTTCTTAAACTCTCCTATCAAAGACACCAAGATTGAAACTAGTCGGAAAGAAAACATGTTGACGATCTTTGATATTAAACATTGTAAATAAATTGGTTACTGTAATATTCGAACCATGTGAGAGGTATAACGTGATGCAACACAATAAGGAAAGAATTTGAGCAGCAAGGAACAACCTGGAATGAGATCAAGGCACTGGCAAAGAACAGAGTTCGCTGGCAAGCTTTCTTCGAGGCTCTATGCTTCCCAGAAGAGTGGAAGGATTACTATTATGCTTTTAATAATAATAATAATAATAATAATAATAATAATAATAATAATAATAATAATAATAATAATAATAATAATAATAATAATGCTATTGGCTTTACGTCCCACTAACTACTTTTTCGGTTTCCGGAGACGCCGAGGAGTCGGAATTTAGTCCCGCATGAGTTCTTTCACTCACCAGTAAATCTACCGACACGAGGCTGACGTATTTGAGCACCTTCAAATACCAGCGGACTGAGCCAGGATCGAACCTGTCAAGTTAGGGTCAGAAGCCCAGCGCCTCAACCGTCTGAGTCGCTCAGCCTGGCATTATGCTTTTCAGCATTCAAATATGTGTAAGCCTCTCTACAAGCACTTCCATAATTCTCAATTTGCAACCAGCTGTATGGGTTCATCTGCTTCTACATCTCCTGCTATGAAAATGATAAACCACTCCTAAACACCGTCTCGTAGGACACTCTCTGCTTCTGTTACCCTCCATGATTGAGTCCTAGGTTACCTTACTTTCTGGATTCACCCCAGACGACTCATCCTCGAAGTTGATTCATATGCACAGCTTCATCTAATGAGATTTCCTAACTTGGTGGTTGTCATAATTATTTCCACCTATGAGTAGCATCATCTTTTCATCATTATTTCCACCTAAGAGTAGCATCATCTTTTCTTCACCGTTACTACCATCTTATAAAAATAATTCACCATATTTCACCAAATACAGTATAGACAATCCAAGACACTTCCAGATTTAACCTTGTTAAAATGGGAGACAATTCGGAAGTGGTGTTCGTAGTGGCTTGACCTGGTAAATTGTATCAAAAATATCAATGGAATTTCGTATACAGAAATGAATAAATAAATTACGTCTAGAAAGAAACAGTTACAAAGGATATTGCAATCTAAGTTGCTGAAGCAATTCTGGATAAATGACATAGGACATGATTTAAAAACTGAAATTAGACATGCATTCAGATGCCCTTCCTAACGTCAACCTCACCAGAGGAATTAATGAGATGAAATAAATGACGTGATATATGACAGTAGTAAGTGAAGAGGTGAAACTCGGTGCCGGCACATAGCCTACTACTATGAAAAAGCACAAAGCGGTCTGCTCAAGGCTTTAGGTCACCATCCGACAGACGAATCACCATCAACAGTGTCATACACCCTCAATCCACATGAGGACTGCGGAGAGCTTTGGAATTTAATCCAGGCTTTTGATGATGATGCTTGTTGTTTAAAGAGGCCTAACATCTACGTCATCGGCCCGAATCCAGGCTTTTGGCACGCAATCTAGTGATCAGAAATTTTATACAACCACCTCCCCTACTCTGCCGGTTAACATTATGATGGTAAAATGTTTTCGGCCAACGAGACTGGAACCAGCTAACCACGCTGTCAGACCACGCCGTAACAATCATGGCTACCACGTGCGTCAGATATAGTATACTGTATATTCAGGATATGAAATCTACTAGTTTTGCTTTAGCGTTCCTTCCTGAACGTTTACGGTTAGATTTTTCTTCTTCCTCATTTATAAACATTGTACACTTGTCAAATGGAGTGGCATATTCTTTACACACATCCTTCAATGAACTAACTTTTATGAGTTGAGAATTTTCCCTTTAACTAGAGGCGTACTATTATGAAAAAATATCTATAAATTTAGTCTCAAAAACATTCTTTATAACTATAAGCAATATACTTGGCGTTACATTAGGGTAAAGAAAATAAGCATCATCATACTGTTTTAATGAAATACTAGCTGAAATCCGTCAAGACATGACAGTCTATGGGGTAAATATTTGATGAAGAATATTTCCTTTCGACATTCCTTGTACTCTTTTTTCTTTTTTACAATTTTCTTTACGGCGCATCGACACAGACAGGTCTTACCGCGATAATAGGATAGGAAATGGCTAGAAGTGAGAAGAAAGCGACCATGGCCTTAATTACGGTACAGCCCCAACACTTGCCTGGTGTAAAATTAGGAAACCACGGAAAACCATCTTCAGGGCTGCCGACAGTTGGGTCCAAACCCACTATCTCCCGAATGCAAGCTGATAGCTACATGACCCAAGCCGCACGGCCGCTTGCTCGGTATATTCTTTGTACAATTACCTGTTGGCACTATTGCAACTTGAAAATGTCGCTCTCTTGACATTGCAACTTTTTACTGGCCCTCGCTGAAAACTGGCTATGGTAAATGGAGACCTTCACGTCCCTTGAGGTTTACTGATCGTGATATAAAATGCTAAGCGAATTGGAAATTGATGTCTTTTGAAAGCAAATTAAAGTGTTTTATCGGATGTTGTTAAGTCACTTCGAGGGAATAGAGCTCTCTATCCAGCGTTATCTCCACTTATTATTTCCAAATCGAAACCATTTTCGTACATACTCTTACAATTAAGCCCTAATCTTGATCCATTCAGGAGCCGTAGGGAAACGTTCAGATTTTCGAGGAGCATAACGATGGCTCCAATTTTTAGAATAAGAATATGTGGAGGCAAACCATTAATTCCAAGGAAGTCAAGAATGATGTATGAAATTGAAGTACATAGCTAGTTTTCGTCTTCAGTGGTAATCTGATGACGCCAGTGTATACCGAGTATAAGCCCAATGACTTTAAATTACGAATAGGAAGTTTCAAGAAAATAATTACATCTTTCGCAGAAGTGAATGGTTTGCTATAAATTTCAAGCACGATATCATAATGTGCTAAAATTCTGGCTGGTAGTTTAATAACATTTGATCCGTCACCATCTACAGAGGGGTAGTCACCATTGCAGATTTCTTGCAAAAAAATTAGCGAATTTCATTGTTTTGTGGTTTTGCCGGCATTTTTTACAATTACATTTTGAGATATAAATAAGAACATCATGCGCGGTTTTGCTGCCGCATCAGACGGCGTGAAATCGGGCAAGGACATATTGAGGCGCAAGCTGCTTCCTGGCCTTGATTCCAGCCATAGAACGGATACCAGGCATGTACTGTAAACATAATGTGATGTACCGTAACATACCCTGGGTGTGAAACGTTATTGTATGACTGGCGAACACACAACGGGGAAGGGAGATTAAAGTAGTATTGTTTTGTTTTGACATGCAATAAGTTGCGCTCAGTTTAGCGTTTTTTCTCACGGATGGGAATGGGAAGGATTTGGAAAGGAAGTCGGGCGTGGCCTATCACAAAGGTACCTATCCGGTATTTGCCTGGTGTTAAACATGGGACACCATGAAAATTACTTTCAGGTTGGCGAGGCAGGACTCGAACCTACGCTCTCCCGAATGCACGCTACTACAGTCGCGCTGGAGCTCTGCGGAGATTAATGCGTGTAAAATAAAACATAAATAATAGTGTTGCTGCCATCTCGCCACGATCAGCTCTGACCATTTGCTTTTCTAGAAGGAGGTCTTCCGGTGTTTTGTGCTATGTACATTTCTCAACTGAGAGTAGTATGAACTGTACACTAAAACCAGTGACAATTAAAGCTTTCGTTATGTACCTTTAAAGGCAAAGTACTTACACTGACTGACAGAGCAAATGCAACACCAAGAAGGAGTGGTCAGAACTTTATGCCAATTGCAGGGTAGACTGACGTCACTGAGGTATGCTCATGATGTGTAATGCGCCGCTGTGCTGCGCACGTAGCGAACGATAAATGGGACACGGCGTTGGCGAATGGCCCACTTCGTACCGTGATTTCTCAGCCGACAGTCATTGTAGAACGTGTTGTCGTGTGCCACAGGACACGTGTATAGCTAAGAATGCCAGGCCGCCGTCAACGGAGGCATTTCCAGCAGACAGACGACTTTACGAGGGGTATGGTGATCGGGCTGAGAAGGGCAGGTTGGTCGCTTCGTCAAATCGCAGCCGATACCCATAGGGATGTGTCCACGGTGCAGCGCCTGTGGCGAAGATGGTTGGCGCAGGGACATGTGGCACGTGCGAGGTGTCCAGGCGCAGCCCGAGTGACGTCAGCACGCGAGGATCGGCGCATCCGCCGCCAAGCGGTGGCAGCCCCGCACGCCACGTCAACCGCCATTCTTCAGCATGTGCAAGACACCCTGGCTGTTCCAATATCGACCAGAACAATTTCCCGTCGATTGGTTGAAGGAGGCCTGGACTCCCGGCGTCCGCTCAGAAGACTACCATTGACTCCACAGCATAGACGTGCACGCCTGGCATGGTGCCGGGCTAGAGTGACTTGGATGAGGGAATGGCGGAACGTCGTGTTCTCCGATGAGTCACGCTTCTGTTCTGTCAGTGATAGTCACCGCAGACGAGTGTGGCGTCGGCGTGGAGAAAGGTCAAATCCGGCAGTAACTGTGGAGCGCCCTACCGCTAGACAACGCGGCATCATGGTTTGGGGCGCTATTGCGTATGATTCCACGTCACCTCTAGTGCGTATTCAAGGCACGTTAAATGCCCACCGCTACGTGCAGCATGTGCTGCGGCCGGTGGCACTCCCGTACCTTCAGGGGCTGCCCAATGCTCTGTTTCAGCAGGATAATGCCCGCCCACACACTGCTCGCATCTCCCAACAGGCTCTACGAGGTGTACAGATGCTTCCGTGGCCAGCGTACTCTCCGGATCTCTCACCAATCGAACACGTGTGGGATCTCATTGGACGCCGTTTGCAAACTCTGCCCCAGCCTCGTGCGGACGACCAACTGTGGCAAATGGTTGACAGAGAATGGAGAACCATCCCTCAGGACACCATCCGCACTCTTATTGACTCTGTACCTCGACGTGTTTCTGCGTGCATCGCTGCTCGCGGTGGTCCTACATCCTACTGAGTCGATGCCGTGCGCATTGTGTAACCTGCCTATTGGTTTGAAATAAACATCAATTATTCGTCCGTGCCGTCTCTGTTTTTTCCCCAACTTTCATCCCTTTCGAACCACTCCTTCTTGGTGTTGCATTTGCTCTGGCAGTCAGTGTATTTTATTCCTTTTAAACACATCAACCCGACTTCACGCCGTTCTAATGCGGCATGCAAAACAGCACATGCTGTTCTTACTTATATCTCAAAAAGTAATTGCCCGATTTTGAAAATACTTACATATTTGAACTTGTACGCAGATGATCTTTTAGGCCAGCTGTATGAATGTGTGCCGTTCTATTTAAAAATATGGAGTTAGTATCAATATCTCGGTTGTTAATCACCCCCATGAGACTAAGTAGCACGTTATTTTACAAGACCCTGCGTACCATTTACGAATATGAAAACAGAATGCTGATATATTTAATGGTTTAGAAGTTATTTGCGTGTAACATGTTAGGTGAATAACCCTGTATATGTTTGGCGATAAGCATGTGGAAAGCAGGTAAAACCTTCATGAAATCTGCCCCAACAACAATTTTCCCATCAGATGGTTTAATTTATAAGACGATTCACACACATTAATGAACGACTATTTGTCACTGGGTCATTATCCCATATTGAGCCTGCTAATCGAATATCGTCAGCTGTTTGGAAATGTAATTTTACTTACTTACAATTTTGCTTTACGTCGCAGATAGGTCTTATGGCGACCATGGAATAGGAAAGGCCTAGGAGTGGGAAGGAAGCGGCCGTGGATTTAATTAAGGTACAGCCCAGCATTTGACTGGTGTGGAAAACCACGGAATTTAATTTTAATGAACACCGAACTCTCATTCAAATTTAGAGGAATTTTGAATGCAATGTGCACTGTTCAACCGCTGAGCCAGCAAAATAACGGCTATTTCCGTCCACGTTACTGATGTAACATTAAGCCCTAAATTGGAGCACTTTTGTATTATATACCCTAAATGTTTTTTCTAATGCCCCCCGGGACCATATGAAAAATATATATTCGTGACATTTGTCTTGGTTTGTTAGAGTTCGTCAATGATATCAACAACTTAAAGTTGTTTCTGGTTTGTTATGAGTACCATGTCGGCCAAATCAAAATTGAAAATTAGCACGTTAGTCTGACACGAATGATCGACTCTCTTCGCTAACTACCGGAATGGAAGAAGTTCACAGCCTCAGTGTGAAAATGACATGAAAAAAAAAATATCCGAAATCACTTAAGCTAAAAAATATAGGGAGAGATAACATGGAGAAAGAAACGTTTAAATTTATCCGAAATCAATTCACGCCAGCAAATATAGGGAGAGCTACAGAAGAGAAGTAAAATTGCCTTGAATAGCTTCTTCTAGGCCAAGCGACTCGCTACAACACAGGTAGGAAGAAGCCGAAGTACAGCTGACCAGGAAGACGTCTGACTGCGCATGCGTACTTACCCCCTTCCACCACCACGGTCGTGTAACATGCCTCAGCGCTCTCACGCTTCGGGCAGCCTTGAAGTAATGGCGAACGCTCTGGCCAATCAAAATGCTACACTTTTAATCATTTAAAAATATACGACAAGAAATGTTAATGCTCTGCAAATCTACAGGTCAAGAACTTTCGTCAGAATGCTCTACGATGTCAATCGGTTCAGATGTTCTCTCAAACTCACTGTAACAAAAATCAGCCTAGTGTTTTAAATATATAGATGTGCATTTCTTAAGTCAACCATATTTTGTCCCGTGCTTGGCAATGCATTACAACATTCCAAATGGCATAATTTAGAACAAAACTAACCACACACATAAGCATATGCATTTTCCTGAATTAAACTGTTGGGAATATCTTCACGGTTGTGTCCAATGGCATCCCTTATAGTTAAGTGCCGTTCGATACAAAGGAGAATACTTTTTTTAAATAAATCAGATTTCATTAGCAGCAATATACTGACATCTAATGAGCAATTACTCTCCTCTGACGGGTGTAATAAGTCATTTGCCTTTGCTAACTTTAAATCGGGTATAAACTTGCATTACTCCCACCTCTACCTCTAATTAGATAATACACACATTTTCTATATTAACTTTTACAGATAAATTTTGGACACTGCGCAATTTTTCTGCAAGAAGTTTTATTCTATGGACACTAATCTGATTAAGAATTCTTGCATCTGGAAGAATATCTGGTAATCCTACATGAAGATACTCTGCTGGTGTTGATGTTTCCCTGTCCTTCCAAACACTACACCTTTTGGAAGGGGCGGTAGTACTCGACGGTTTATTATTTGGGAGATTACAAGCTTTATATCCGAGGAAAGTGAATAAAGGAAATTAAAATGTTATCGATAATTATATTTTGAGCAATATTTACATAAAATTCGCCCAAGAATTTAACATACCCTTGGCTTTACAATCAGGGATTTCTGAAGTCGCTGACTTGGAAAGGTTTTAAATAGACCTTACAATTTTTTATAAGCGTAATGTCCCTTCTTTCTCGTACACTTTATCCAAATCACTTCTCTGATATTTAAAAAATATTATCACACCTATAACATCAACAACAACATATTGGTATCGAAGTTTAACTGTTGTATTATAAAATAAAATAAAATAAAATAAAATAAAATAAAATAAAATAAAATAAAATAACCATATTATATTTTAAGCCAGTTAAAAATATCACTTGCATAGCTCAGAAGTTTAGGAAGAACAACAAAAATCTCTTGGTCACTGGAAGAATATACATGTAAACACAATATCTACTTACACATTCTTATCACGAGGGAAACGGAAGAAAGACAGCGAATTCTTCTACACTTCATATTTACTGCAGCCAAACACAGCACATATGCTTTGACTCACGAAGAGAGGAGATATAAATGAACCACACTCACAATTACTTACTGATGTCAACTTAGTCCAAACTTATAAATGACAATATAAATTTCGCCAACTAATGCACACGCTATTATGACAAGTAAGTTACTCCAGGTCCTACTGCTAAGATAGAGCTTACATCGCAGTTTGTATATATCTCTCAGACTGGCCTGTATTATATCTACTGCATTTGCTTTCGCCCTCCTACAGAAATGTCAACCTGGAAACAAGGTGATGTAAGATGATTCCGTCCACTAACTACGCTTCCCTGTTACAAAGTATTATTAATTGCAAGTGTGACTTTTCTTCAATTATATCACCATCCTAAGAGAATACAAATTCTAAGTATTTTAAATGTTCAAATTTCGCATTCCCTTCCTAGCATTCAATCTTCTAGGGTTTCTTCGTAAATCTTTACATGCCACTACCTCCCAACCCCCATCCGTCGGGGTGTTAGTGGGGGTCTTACCCTCACAGTATGTCTTCCGATAGTAAGTCATATGTGTACGAAGTCTGACTGAGAGCTATGCTAGGACACACACACACACACACACACACACACACACACACACGCGCGTAATCTCGGTCATTTTGGACATTTTCTTTTAGACCCTTTCTCAATCCCCATGCCGATGGTGGCTGTACTTGTAATTAAATGTCACTATTCATCTCAGCGACCCCGAAAACTATGGACTGAACACTAATATTGGTCGTTTTCGATTACATGTCACTCCCTTCCAACCCCCAACCGTAGGGGTGCTAGGGGTATTTCTCTCCAGATAGTAAGTCATATGTGTACCAAATTTGGTTGAAACTGCCGAGTTGTCTACAGTAACCGTAATTTTAATCGATTATCTTCGCCAATATCTTTACGTACATATATTGCTCCTTAAATGTGTGCAAGCCGCTAAGTATAGGACGTATTGCGGGCTAGGGTAAGAATTCGCCTGCTAATATTGGAGTGGTCATTTAGTGATGATTCACAGGCAGATAATTCCGGAGGGAATAAAACAAAAATGAAGCAAATCGGCCCGGTAGAACGGACGGACGCAGTGGACAAAGCTGTTTTAGTAAACTTTTCTAATATATAGATACCAAATAATGTGAGAATGATGGCGATGCTCAGTATTTTAAATTAAAAACCATTTCGAATGGTGATGAAAGTGAAAAAAAATAAGCTTATAATTTTACGTGACCTAATAGCGTGATCGTAGCCACAGGACCTCCAGTTTTACGCGAATCCATACCACAGGGACGCGACTTCCGCAGACTTCCATTTGCATTGGCCGGGATTCGAACTACGGTTGCTCTGGTGAGAAGCCAACCACTATGCTACCCTATTTTCACACCCTCTATGAAAGACATAGAATAAAAGTCAGGTTTTGGTATTGTGAATAAGATTGTTAACGGATGTGTCTGAAGGTCTATTTGATATCTGAACGGCGCCAAAGATGTGTACAATACATACTTCTACCAAGACGTTAACGGTTTTACGTCCCACTAATAATATTTACCATTTTCGGAGACACCAAGGTGCCAGAATTTTGTCCCGTAGAAGTCCTTTACTCTGGCGGTAAATGTGCCGACACAAGGCTGACGTATGTGAGCAACTTCAAGTACCACCGGATCTAAGCCGGGATCGAAGCTGGGCTCAAAGTCAGCGCTCTACATTCGGAGCTACTCAGCCCGGCGTCTATTCAGAAGTGTGTAGAACAGCCACAGTATAGGAGACATATAGCATTAGAGGCAGTAGCGGCCGGCCCGTAAGGACTCCCGGACGGTGTCCTCCCTAGAGGACCAAAACGGCTTTTTTTATTTTCTCTCGATATTCGAAGTAAAAAAAAAATGGACTAGAATAGCGCTAAGAAAATTACATTTCATAGTAAAACTGTAAATTATCATCAATAAGGAAGACTGTTAGGCAATAGCAAACTTAGGTGAGTGACTTTTAGCGCTCAGTTGGCTAGTAAATGTTTTCAGGTTGAAGGTAAGGTACGGACTCTCGAGCTTGCGTCCCAGGACATAGCGAGATATAGTGAGGGTGAGAGGAGAGCGATGTACGGGGGAAACACGCCAGTAGACGGTTTCCGAGGGGCGAAGGGTGTGGGAAAAGGCTTTAAGCTCGGCAGAGTCCGTAGGAGTAGAGGCATCTTCACAAACCCCTCTACGAGCATGCGCCAGCCATGGCGGCCTATTTTTAATTATATTGCCCTATTTTTAATTATATTTGAAGACGAAAAATAATAAAGAATGATAATGAAATGTAACATTTGAGGCCAGGAATGAATGTCGATTCAAATTGCAAAGGTGAAGTAACACAGGCCTCTGGCTTGCATCCCGCGCTTCGTGAGGGTTGGCAGCAGTGAGCGAGTTCGTTTTCGCGCGGAAGACTTGAATGAGTGCTGTGATACTGGTCAGTAGTTGTACTCTTTGTTTGTAATATTCCTTTATGTTGGCGCTTCTTGGTGATTATTCTCTACACTATTAAGCTTTGGGAGCCTCCGTGGCTCAGACGGCAGCGCGTCGGCCTCTCACCGCTGGATACCGTGGTTCAAATCCCGGTGACTCCATGTGAGATTTGTGCTGGACAAAGCGGAGGCGGGACAGGTTTTTCTCCGGGTACTCCGGTTTTCCCTGTCATCTTTCATTCCAGCAACACTCTCCATTATCATTTCATAGCATTTATCATTCATTAATAAATCACCTTGGGAGTGGCGACCCCATTGTAATAACAGCCTATATATGTTTCATTCATTCCATCCCTGACCCGGTCAATGACTGGAAAACGGGTTGTAGGTTTTTTTTTTTTTTTTTTTTTTTTCACTATTAAGCTTTGAAAGTAGTGTGTGTTAATTTACCGGTGCGATTGTGATTTGGAACAGCTTGTGGTGATAGTGATATTCTCGCGATATCTTTAACTGTGTTTATTGATGATGATGATGATAATAATAATAATAATAATAATAATAATAATAATAATAATAATAATAATAATAATACTGTGTCCTAGAGTTGAAACTGGTGAGTTGTACTTAAATCTTAAATGTATCTCCTTTTTTTAAAATTTTCATCTTAGGGTGATTAATTATTCCTGCTTTCGAAAATGAGTTCTGTGGACGCTATTTCAAGAGCGGACATCTTTCTTTTGATAGTAGATTAGAACTGAAAAGGCTAGGACCTCCGAAACCCGATTTAAATATTACACAGGTTCAGAATCCTTGCAAAAGTAAATCGCACATCGTACAAGCATGCAGACTAGTTATGTGGATGTGATATAAGAAATGCGTTCTTTTGCTACACGGGTTTGGCTATGAATTCTCGTGATTTCGCGTGGATATTAACTGATGTTACGGACCTAAAACTCTTGAATGAGTTTTAAAAAACCCAACATAAATCTAGTGAAAAGCATATTAACAATAGTATTCAGTTCGCGATGCTTGGTAGACATCAGGTGCCAGTTAGATAGTGCATATAGGTTGAAAATTAAATAGTTCAATGAGGACGTATCGAAAAACCGTTACATACTCAGTTAACTGATTGACTGCATTAAGTTTTGTGGAAAATCTGAGTTCGTACTGCGAGGACACAATGAAACCAATTCAAGCTATAATCCTGGAATTTTTCGTGGGTTGGGTAATTTAATGGTCGAGCTAGACTCTACTTTACAGAGGCACATTGAAAAAAGCTAACAGTCGTGTTTTTCTGGGACTATCTAAAACTAAACAGAAGGAGCTTTCAGATTCAATCTATTCCGCGCGCTTTCAGTTGATAGTCTATGTGACGAGATTTTTCTGAGGCAACCGAAATAACCATTACAGTCATCCAAAATCTTTACTCAGTTCATTTTTGACGACGAAAACAGTTCTTACTCATCCTGCCCTAAAATTCCATCTAGTTGGAGAAATTTTCGGGACTCGTTTCTAAACGATCTCATCTAGGACGGCTGTTCGTTTGGAAGATTTGGAGAAAAACGAGCAAAATCCTTCTAAATTGGTATTTTAAAAACCTTTCACTTGCTTGTTGGGTTACACAGCGCTCGATAATCAAGTTCCATTGATGAGCGTAACAATGAACCAATTTTCTCATTTTTGTACACGGCCTGTATATTGGTGTTCTGTGCTGTACACCGGTATGTAATTTTCACATTAGATCCAGAGTGATGGTATCATTTAAATATAAATGTAATCATCACTGTATATCCAAATGGCAAAAAACAGCTGATAAGGGCAGCTTTAAGATCTCAATTTGATCTTCTCTTTTCTGTCAAAGTTGTCAAGGAAGAGGTGTGTGAAAAAATACTGTGGCCGCCCTCCCGACATAACAGTCCAACGGCCGCTATTGATTAGAGGCCTAGGTGATCCCAGACATGTTCCAAGGCTGGTTTTTAAAGCAGTTCAATGCCTGCTGCTTGATGATACCTCATTGTTCTTTCGAAAATTAGGTCCTCATTTTGTGGGACAGTTTACTTTCTTTATACAAGTAATTAATTACATATTTGTTTTCCTAGCGTATTTATGATTGTTTTAACGGATGTAACCAACATTTCTTCACAGGAAAACGCTCTCTCATCGCACGAAGAGTGCTCTTCAATTCCAGTTTATGCCATGCCTTCCATAAATTTGGTTTGCAATGTAATCTGAAGATAATGGCCGAGGAAGTTCATCTGTTAAATAAGGAGTGAGAAGTTCATTGTACTGAGCATGTTGAGTAATTTTTCCAGAAGTTGAGCAAGCTATTTCAGCTATATTAGAAACAACAACAATCACCACCATCACATTATTATTATTATTATTATTATTATTATTATTATTTCGACAGTCCTGTTTCTAGTAAAGCTTAATTTTGGCAAGCCAAACTGAACGCCTCCAACGGTGGCAGAACAGACCAGATGATAACTATATTTCGGAATTTGTTTGGTCTAGGCTAAGTTTACAACCCCTTTTTCATTCACATCGAGCAGTGAACAAGAAACCAACGGAAAGTCATATATATCAATCAATCAATCTGCACTGATCTGCATTTAGGATTGTCCCCACGTGGCAGATTCCCTATCGGCTGATTACAAAGTGTTTTATTAAATCACGTCAAAGAAGTAGAAATTTTATGATACAACTCCCTTGGTAAATTATTCTAGTCCCTATTCCCTCTTCCTTTAAGCGTTTACTTGCCCTGATTTGTCCTACCGAATTGCAATAGTCATATTTTTATGTTACCTATTTTTAAAAACTCCGCTCAAGCTTATTCATCTACTAAGGTCATTCCAAACTATCTCTCCACTGACAGCTCGGAACATTCCGCATAGTCGAGCTGCTCGTCTTCCCAGTCCAAATTTTTCAACATTTTCATAATACTACTCTTTTGTCGGATATCGCCCTGAATAAATCGTGCTGCTTCCCTTTGGCTCTTTCGCATTTCTCGACTCGAGCAATGTTAGTGAGGGTCCCATACACTAGATGGCGCTGAACTTAAAACTTGAACTATAAATTCAGGGTTTACAACGGGTGAATTAAACATGAAAATAAAAGTTTTCTATCATTGAAGATATGTGGGAATATGACAGAATTACAAGAAGTCTACGAATCTGAAAACGTTACACAGCCCTCCATCATGAGTACATAGTCTCTCGTTTAAACTAAAACCGTCGACGCGGCATTTTTACTCTCCGTACTTAAGCTGCAGTATGGGAGGTCCGCGCATAGTTCTTGAACTTGGCGAACAGCCTGCACGTGTTCGACCTGGCAAGCATGAGTCGGCAGTATGAATCTCAGCTGTTAACATGGTGAGACAGTTATCATTGCAACACTGTATTTTCGTATGTAAAAATTATGGTTTCAACTTAATGGTCATGTGAACAGTCTAACTCTCACTAATGGTGTGTATAAAGTCCCTCATTATGATAGGAAGATTGATGTTTGGTGCGTTGTTAGTGCAAGACGAATAATAATTCGGCCAATATTTTTCGAGACGACAGTAAATGCAGAGAGGTACCAATATGGCATTTTGGCGCCATTCTTCCATCAGTTAACGAAAGAAGAAAAATCGCATGGGTGGTTTCAAGAAGATTCATCCCCTGCTCATAGAGCAGAAGAGTCCATTCTTACAATCTCGGAAGTGTTTGCAGACAGGAGTGATCAGTGCTGGTCTATTTTACCCTCGTTCTCCAGATGTAACAGTGTGAGAGTTTTACTTGTGGGGTAATCTGAAAGAAAAAACATGAGGAACTGAAAGGAAACATTACAGTAGCAGAACTCACTCGCGTCAGCCAGAATGCCTGAATAACACAAGAAGGACGACACTTCCAGCACTTTTCATAAGGTAAGGGCGGCCACGTGCGCGATACAAGTTCGGCTGAGGCAGCTGTCGTAGCGCAGAGCGCAAACACCGTGCGTTCGGTCTTGGTTTATAAGCGAGACCCTGTAATCGTTTGCCGTTGGCTTGTCCCTGCACTGTACATTTGAACTACTATTCGCTCTTGCGCGTAGTTTCTGTATATGGAACATATTCACATAAACGCGTTTTTAATCATCAACGTCGTCATCGTAGTCATGGTCGTTATCATCCTCGCCGTTGCTCTTGTTGCTGCCGCAGAAACTCTAGTTCGTTCGTAAACACTTGAATGAGAAACATGAAAATTACGTTGTTTTTAAAAAGTGTGAGGTGGTGGCACTTGCAATTATCGGACGAAGCAAGAAAATCATTGGGGTCGGCGCTACCAAGACATTGAAAGACAATGATCATCGCGAGAGCAGCACGGAAACTGACGTCGTCACAATTTAGCCAGCAGAATTTTCAACACAGTTTCGTTAATATTTCATCATTTTATAACTTGCTTTCTAACCTCTCTTAACATACGATTGCTACACGCAAGCAGTTCCACTCCAATCCGATTGACGCAGACATCTTCAGGTTAACCTCGCCCGTCAAATGATGTGCTTGACGCACATACATTCCATCAAATTAGGGCAAATAGGAGCAGGCCGTTGTGTAACACGGGTGTTGCGTCACAAACATCACTGATCTCGTACACTCGTAACATTCAATACCATGTCAATCTGTAGACTACTTCGAAATCTCTACGTTGACATAGTCCCTCCAAATAAAACGTTATATTTAAAAAGTTATATTTGGGAGTGCAAAAACTCTACTCTCAGATTACTGATGTATTGAAAGATTCTTCAGGTACTATTTCGAAACATTTTACATGTGCCGATAGAAAAGGTCTTCTTTTACGAAATACTAAAACATTAGGCAATAAGGAATTTTGAAAATAGGAAGATTACTAAGACGATTAAGTTTGGTAAACTACTACTAGCTAAAATTATCTGCCATCTAGTAGGTCTATATTAAAACATAACGTTGAAATTGACGAGCAGGCAGCCAGATGTCAAATGAAAAATGCCTGCACACAGTAGCTGTGGCCATACGATTATTATTATTATTATTATTATTATTATTATTATTATTATTATTTATAGTCTGTTTGGCGAGATTCTCTTCTCCTCTAAAGTTGTGTATGAATAACCTTTAGCATGAAAGCAGCTACAGGAAATGTAAGAAATGCCTGCCTTACCTGCCTTGTATCCTGGGATTTATAATTCCTTCTCGCAAAACTATTGACCTAGCAACATTCGAAACGACTTCATTGGAACTACACATTCTTGTTCCCTTTCCCTCAGCCAACACGTGACAATTGTTTGAGAAGAAGGGTAGTTTTTTCGCCGAACACACTACAATTAATGCCAGGACCATCAAGAAAGTAATTAAAAAATAAAATACTAGTATACTAATTCAACAAAAAAGTTAAGTCCTGTAAGGATTGGTGGAAATGGTGAGAGTGCTTGCGTTGAAAGTTCACGCGACTGTATAGTAATGATTACAGTAACAGATCAAATGGATAACAGAAATAACAGTACGGACAAACAGCTTTTCTCATGTCAGTAGGGTGTAGCACCACCTCGGCACTGTTTTAGTTCGAAAGGTTTCGTCCTGAGGCAAGGTAAATGGCCAACGGTTTCCTGCAGATCGGCACTGGGTCAGAGATGATGATCAAGCTGGTCCCACACTCCATCGGAGACACATCGGGAGATCTTGGTGGCCACGGGAATATCTCAACTTGGCGCAGGCAGTTCATGTGACGTTCTTATGCAAGTATTGTATCGTTTAAATAATGTACTGCGGTGCTGTCTCATGTGGGGTAACACATGAGGACTTAATGACATACCTTTGAACGCAAGTATTCCTCGAATCACTACCAAAGATGGCTTGATGTAATTTCGCAAGGCTCCTCACGCCATGATGCCAGGAGTAATGCCAGCGAATCTCTCCACAACATTGGCAGGTATGTCCTTTCAAGATGGTCATCCATACTAATGCAGAACCGAGATTCATGGCCGAACATGATGTACACCACTTGTTATCAGTCTATGCCTCTTGGCCACGGCACCACTTCAAAAGCAGCCCTCGCTGCTCTGGTGTTAACATTATTATCCTGAGTATGGAACGGAGAACCCATGGTGCGGCTGATGCCAGTCATTGGGAACTGGTTCAGGACGACATGGTGTGATTTAAAGCGAGCGTGTAGTAACTGTGTACGGATGGAAGGTGCAGACGTCATGGGGTTGCACAATGCTTGGCAAACAACTTTGTGTGCTCTGTCTTGCTCGACTGGAACTTTCACGACGTGCATGGCTGCCTTCACGTGTTCAGTTATTCCACCACCAGGTAAATGCCACCAGAATGCCACAGATGCCACGCAACTGCTTGATGCGTTCACCCTAGCTTCGTTCGTAGTACGGTCAAAAACTGTTTCCAACTATCAAAAGTATGCGCACATTCAAATTCGCGTTCCTAGTAGCGATCATCAGACTTCCTGACTACTAATGTGTACTTCGGACAAGGTTTTCAAACTGTTAGAAACCATCAGCAAACCGTTGGAACAGTTTCTGATCCTGAACGTAAAATTCTTTCAGTCAGCGAGTCAGAATATGCGCGCGCATGCCCACTGCCATCTGTTTCATAACTGACCTGAGAATTACTTCACGGCCGTGATTAGTTGCTCAAGTAACCTACAAAATAAGTAAAATTTACCAAATATTAAAATATAACCTAAATTCTGTATTTATGTCAAAGTATATATATATTTCAGATTTTCAATTTTCAATTTTTAATCTTGAAGTTACGAATAAAATCCTAATTTTCTGAAGCCCACAGAGTACACAACACGTTGGTTCAAAACAGCTGACGTCTCCAGTCCAACCAGTTCCGTTCGCAGTGGAAATTAGCTCGTCACGTTTCAAACTAATTGCCAACCGCGCATGCACATACGGACGGCAAATCGAAAATAGAACTATCACAGATTCGTTCTGCGAACAAACTTCCTGCCTCAGAGATCCAACACACAATCCATATCAAAGACTTAAATATTACTTATTTAGACTCACAGAGTGCGCTGATGCTATGTGGAATATTGAACACATTCGCGGACCGCCATGTTGTGGGCGCTTCAGCTTCGAATGCATGGTTAGCACGTGGTAATGTTTACAGTCCCTTGCATGTTTTCGAGTTGAATCATGTCTGTTAATGGGTCTGTTGTTGTATTATATGTGACGGAGTGACAATATATTATCAGATATTTTCAAGGAATGTGTGAGCTTATACATTACGGTACTTAAATTGATCGGCAATATTAAAGGGAAGTAAATTAGGTCTTACGTGTGGAATGGAAAGACATTCACGAGAGAACGTAGAATATTTAGGCTTCTTGTTCTTTTTCTTCTTGGCTTTTTATCCAGCTCATCGGGAATAACTGTTTAGAACTAAACAAATGTTCTGGAAAAGTATACATATTTTTCATATAGTCTGTGTATCGGTATTACAAAGTTTATAAACCTGGGCCTAGAATCCATAAATATGTTTGATAAAGCTCGATAAAATCCTTTTGATTTTAGAGTAAGTTATTGCTTCAAGTTTTGATCAATTATCTGAAAAATTTATTAGTGTCTTATGTCTTAAGTTCTCCATTTTCTTTTCAAACTTGTTTCATAATAAAATAATGCAATTGTTAATACGCTATTCCAGAAAAATCTGACAATATAAAGTCTATATAAATCTCATTAAAATCCTGTGAATCCTACTGTGCACTAGCAAAAAGTAAACAAAATAACTGTTTAATTATGATATTAATCTCTTTGCACGTGTTTTATATTCAACTTCATTTATTTTCTTTCTGGTGTAAATCATGGGGTTCATATTAGTGAAAAATTAGAACGCGATTTCAATTTTTATTTGTGCTGAGATAATGTTAATTCAATTTGAGTTTGTAAAAACAGTAATATTTCTTTCTTAATCCGTTTACCCTCCAGGGTTGGTTTTCCCTCGGACTTAGCGAGGGATCCCGCCCCGATCGGCTCAAGAGCAGTGTGGAGCGTGAGACTTTGGGTCGGGGGATAAACTGGAAGAAGGACCAGTACGTCGTCCAGACGGCCTCACCTGGTATGCTGAACAGGGGCCTTGTGAAAGGGGGGGGGGGTGGAACGGGTAGACGAGGAAGAAGGAAGAAAGCGGCCTTTGCCTTAAGTTAGGTATCATCCCAGCATTTGCCTGGAGGAGGTGGGAAACCATCGAAAACCACTCCGAGGATGGCTGAGGTAGGATGGGAGTCGAAACCCCCCTTTACTCAGTTGACCTCCCGAGGCTGATTGGACCCCCTTCCAGCCTTCGTACCACTTTCCAAATCTCGTCGCAGAGTCGGTCCTTCGGGGGTGGCAGCCATGGGCGCCCGCAGGATCTTTTCCAGAGGGGGGCACATTAACAATTTTCTTGAATATAAAAAACCAATATAACGTCAGCAACATTAAATTGTCTACAGAAACTTCCAGTTATAACACATGCTAGATGACTGTCAGTAATTTCAGTTTATGAAATAATCTGGTATGATATTAAACAATTGAACATCAACATCTTTAGAATTCCAGGGGGGGGGGCAAGTGCCCCCCCTTGCCCCCCCTTGCGGGCGCCCATGGTGGCAGCTAATCACACTAACCACAACACTACAGAGGCTGTGCAGTCATATTTAACAAGATAATATTATGAGGAGGGTTTTACATCTTAAATTATACCATTCCTACGTAAGCCTAAACTACTCAGAGAAACTCAAACTAAGCTAGACATTCATTTCATTTTAAGAAACACACAACAGGGGCAGACTAGCACCAGTTAAATGAATGTCAGGCAGCATTTGACTAAATCCAAATCACACAGAAATTATAAGTAAAGTTTTACTCATCCGTTTACTTAATTTCATATCCAAACCAAATCAAACCAAACCAAACCCCATGGTACAACAGGCCCGAAGGGCCATGGCCTACCAAGCGACCGCTGCTCAGCCTGAAGGTCTGCAGATTACGAGGTGTTATGTGGTCAGCACGACGAACCATTTCGGCCGTCATTTATGGCTTTCTAAACCGGGGCCGCCATCTCACCGTCAGACAGTTAAGAAATTGTAAGAACGTAGATTTGCAAATCACACATTGTTGTTGGCAGAAAGCCTACAAGATTTACAGCGACGGACCAACCGAGTCGTGGATACAAGTGACCAATGGAGCTAACATTTCATGTAAGACATGATACTGTATAGGCTTTTGGGCTTATGCCGTGTCAAGAAAATAAGGTGAAATTCTCAAAAGCCTATACAGTATCATGTCTGTAAGTACGGGCCGTGAAAGCATTAATGGCAACAAAAGTAAGACATGTTTTGTGGTAGTATCCTGAATGTAACAGCAATAGAGCTTAATGATCAATGGAGAGACAGTACAGCAAGTGACAAAGTACAACTATTTAGAAACAAATGTGAACCACAACAATGACCGTACTGAGGAAATAAAGTTCAGGATCGGCCAAGGCAGAAACGCATTCAATAAAATCAGGAGAGTGTTCTGTAGCAGTGACCTTAGTTTACATATAAAAATTAGACTTCTCAGATGTTATGTCTTCTCCACCTTGTTCTATGGAGTCGAGACATGGATCATAAAGAAAAGAGAAATGGACAGATTAAAGGCATTTGAGCTATGGACGAACAGAATAATACTGCTTGGACAGATAAGGTCACAAACGATGAGGTAATGGCGAATGGGAAAGAGAAAGGAAATATTAAATACTGTCAAAATCAGAAAGCTGCAGTATCTCTGTGATGCGATTCGAGGAGAGAAATATCATCTACTGGAACTGGTCATTCAAGGAAATATACAAGGCAAAAGAAGACGAAGAAGAAGATGCATGTCTTGGACTGATAATATGAACTTGGTTCAACTGTTCCACTGCTGAGCTGCATCATCTAAAGCAAGAATCTCTATGATGGTAACCGACCTTCTGAGAGGAGATGGCATTTGAAGAAGAAGGCTGAGTGGACCTCCAACCAGCCCTCAGATCCAGGTAAAAATCCCTGACCACATCGGGGATTGAGCCCGGGGCCTCCGGGTAAGAGGTAAGCACGCTACCCCTATAACCGCGGAGCCGGCATTTCATATTTAGAAAATGATTAAAAATGCACCTATTTTTTTAGAAAGATTTGTGCAGCCATGTACTTTTTAAAAATGGATCCAACTTTCAACCATGTACTACGTGGGTCTGTTGATATGAATAAATATAACTTGACGTGAGGGAAGGCTATTTATAATGTTGATTGGACCAAGCTATTTGAGATTCTGAAGGGGATCGGGATCAGATACCAAGAACGAAGAATTGCCTACAATCTGTACAAAAATCAATCTGCAGTGATAAGAATCGAGGGCTTTGAAAAAGCAGCAGCAATCCAGAAAGGAGTGAGGCAAGGTTGCAGTTTGTCCCCCCTCTTTTTCAATTTTTATGTAGAACAGGCAGTAAAGAAAATAAAGGGGGAATTTTGGAAGGGAATCGCAATCCAAGGAGGGGAAATGAAAACTCTGAGATTTGCTGATGATGTTTTTTATCTGAGACGACAGAAAATCTGCGGAAATTGCGGAATGGTATGAATGGAGTCTTGGGTAAGGAGTAAAAGATGAAAATAAACTCAAAACAAAAGTAATGGAATGTAGTCGAAATAAGTCGGGTAATGCTGAAAATACTACATGAGGAAATGAAGTATTAAGGGAAGCAGATGAATATTGTTACTTGGGTAGTAAAATAACGAACGATAGCAGAGGTAAGGAGGACATAAAATGCAGACTAGCACAAGCAAGGAAGGCCTTTCTTAAGAAAAGAAATTTGCTGTATTCGAACATTGATATAGGAATTAAAAATACGTTTTTCAAGACTTTCGTCTGGTGAGTGGCGTTGTATGGAAGTGAAACATGGACGATAACTAGCTCAGAAAGAAAAAAGAACAGAAGCTTTCGACATGTGGTGTTACAGAAGAATGCTGAAGATGAGATTAATGAATTGAATTGGTGAGAGGAGATCGACTGGGCGAAATTTGACCAGAAGAAGAGATGGAATGAGAGGAGACATCTTAAGACACTCAGGACTTGTGCAGTTGGTGTTTGAGGGAAGTGTAGGCGGTAAGAGCGCTAGGGGTAGACCGAGGTATCAATATGACAAGCAGATTAGAGCAGATGTAGGTTGCAGCAGTTAAGTATTAATGAAAAGGTTAGCTCAGAATAAGGTGGCATGGAGAGCCGCATCAAACCAGTATATGGGCTGATGACTCCAACAACACAATTTAACGTGAACAAGTGCGGGTATAGCTGATATGGTGCTTATTGTTTAAAGGGGTTTAACACCGGCTCCTAACTATACGAGATTAAAGGATATGTCATAATACAGTAATTAAAATTTAAAATGTACCCATCGAATAGAACTTAAAAGATAATGATGAAAAAAATGATTATCAATTTAAAATAATCAGTGGGCCTAATTCGCAACGCCTTATTTCCTTATGAAATGATTTTAAAACAGATTAAATGTATTAAGATGGAAATGAAACCATATATTTCAATTAAAATAAAACACATATTAAAACCACACAAAGACAGACTAAAAGAGAAGAGAAAAAGCAGTTACAAACAACATTTAAAAAATAGAAAACGGACTTTCAAACACGATCAAACAGGCCACTATCCCTCACAAAAACGGATGACAACGTCTGCTGACTGCTCGTCATCTCGTAGAATGAGGGAGATTGTATTCGGAAGTTTTAGACTACGTCGCAGACTGCCCAGGTCCGCGCACTCCGTAAGGATGTGTATTACGGTGAAATGACCACCGCAAGTACACACCGGAGGAGGGAAAGGGGCTCAGCACCACTTGTTTTAGTAAGGAGTGTGTTGCTATACCATGGCCTAACGAAAACCTCATAATATCACTGCTTCTCTCCGAGAAACTCGAAGGGAAGTCTCTTCCATACTTTTGTAGTTCGTTTAATCGTTCTCAGCGTATTTGAAAGAGGGATGACCTGCCACTCCGTCTCCCAACTGGACATTACCAAATGTCTAAGTTGAGAATGAATATCACTGTCTGGAACCTTGTAAGGCAATGGGGACAGTGCGGCCGCTTCCTTGGCAACCCTAACAGCTAACTCTCTTCCCACTTCACCCATGCGGCTTGGGAGCTACAAAAACGTGATTCTGGTGCTAGCACTCCATCACCCGACCAGCAGACCTGAATCCGCGGCAGCCTCTGGTGCATCAATAGATTGTAACGAGCTCAAAGAGTCAGTACACAGCAGAAAGTGCCGACGTTCATTGGACAGCACGTACCGCGGAGCTTCAAGGATAGCACAGAGTTCTGCTGTGAACACACTACAAGTTTCCGGTAAAGGAAAAAGAAACCTCTTATTGTCAACAACGAATCCACAGCCTGCTTACACTTCTGCCTTCGAACCATCCGTGTAAATAACTACTGAACCTGAATACCGCTTAAGAACGGACAAGAAGAGCCTCCGATAAATGGAGGGGACCGTGTTCACTTTTGGGCCGATGCGCAGATCCAAAATGATCTCAGGTCGTCGTATAAACCACGGAGGTATCTTACTGGTCGTCTAACATGACAATCTGTAACTGCTATCCAAGTGTATACAACCAACTGCATTGCTCGTGGATAAACAGCGTACAGCCGACGGTTTCCATACGCAGGGATACCTTGGGTGAGGTGGCATCTGTCGCAAATTTGCAGCACAGGACAATAGAGTTTGTTGACGCCTCAAGGTGTAAAGGATGCATATTCCCAATACATTGGAGCCAGAATACAGTAGTTTCCATTTCCATTTTAATTCACTGTAAATTTCTGGATATATGTATAAAACGCAAAAGATGTCACCAGAAATATAGGATGATTAGTTACGAACTGACGGAGGAGTTCAAGTCTGTAAGTGCTGCGCTGTAAAACATGGTACAATTGAATCGGAAGCTCCGAGTGAAAGTAAACCTCCGCTCCGTTAAGAGCATTAGAAACTTTTAGCTAGTGATGTGCGCGAATGACGCCTGGAATCGCGAGAATCGGTTCCTACGACTCCGAGGTCGCACTCAATGTCGCATGCGATGAATCAGTTCTCCGATGACGTCACCAGAGTGTCCTGGGTGCACTCACTAGAGTGAGTCGTACCGAGCTCGATAGCTGCAGTCGCTTAAGTGCGGCCAGTATCCAGTATTCGGGAGATAGTAGGTTCGAACCCCACTGTCGGCAGCCCTGAAAATGGTTTTCCGTCGTTTCCCATTTTCACACCAGGCGAATGCTGGGGCTGTACCTTAATTAGGGCCACGGTCGCTTCCTTCCCACTCCTAGCCATTCCCTGTCCCATCGTCGCCGTAAGACCTCTCTGTGTCGGTGCGACGTAAAGCAACTAGCAAAAAGTGAGTCGTCCGTATATAAGTGGGGCAAATTCCAACGTGCAATATCTGCTATTTCTTTTGTCTAGAGTGAAATGTCTTATTGGTTGTTATGAATGAATTTTACCACATAATAATGAAATAAAAATATTTATCCTGGTAGTCTTGAAATCACATTATCCATTTCGACACGGGGTGTAGCAATCGACACTGTTATTTATGCTTATACTGTATTTTCCTACTGTGGTTTTCAAATATCGCTAGTACCTATGTACAAACGCATAAAGTCTGTGAAATTAAGTCATATTTTTAGTAAGTACACAACTTGTTTCGTAGCATACCTGTCTCCCGTTACATTTAATTTGCAATGAAAATTCCGTGATTCTGTCCGGCTCATTGGCCGAATGGTCAGCGTTCAGGCCTTCGGTTCATAGTGTCCCGGGTTCTATTTCCGGGCGGTGAGGGACTTTAATCGCCTCTGCTTAGTTCTTTCGGCCCGGGGACTGGGTTTTTGTGTTTGTTCCAACACTTTCCTCTTCATATTCAGACAACACACTACACTACCAACCACCACAGGAACACGCAATAATAATTACATCCCTCCATATAGGGTTGGCGTCAGGAAGGGCTTCCCGTCATAAAACAGGGCCAAATCCACATGTGCGATACAGTTCGCACCCGCGATCGCACAGGTGCGGGAAAAGTGGTAGAGAAAGAAGACGAAGAAGATGATTTCATACTAATGCTAAATATTATTATGAAAAGTGGTTAGAGCAACTATTTTTTTCATCACTGCTTAACATTAGTTAAGGTTGTCTCTTTAGTACAATTGTATTTTGTTGATGTAGTAGTATTATATCATAATCCCCGTACAAGTTTTGATTTGTTTACAATCCATAAAATTTGATTAGTTTCAAACAATCATAGTTTATGATCAAATTACAGTCGCATTAGCGCATATAACTCCACGACACGATAAGGAGAGCAGACATGGCTTGTAGAGTGACCTGGGTATAAACCAAAACAAACTCACATTACAGAACACATTCGTGCTGCACGTGTTTACGTGTCTGCATCATAGATGGTGCTACTAGTTCTTGGGAATCGATTCCGGAATCGGGTACCCGATTCCCCAGGCATATGGAATCGACTCTTCGCGATTCCAGTTGCAACCATCACTACTTTCAGCTGTTCGCAATAATATGGGTTGAACGTAAGATTCAGCGAAAGAGGATATAATAACCCCCCCACCGAAATTTTTATTCCGTCCCTGATACAAACAGCGGGCCTCCTAGACGGTAAACGCCGTCTCTCAGACCAGGGAGACATCCGGTGAAGATGTTCGGTGAAGGTGAGGGGACTGGCGGCCATGGCCTATATTACGAACTGCTTTGGCATTCGTCTTAGTGCAGGAGAATGGAAAACCATTGAAAAAAGTTCTCAGGACCGTCGACAGTGCGGGCCAGCCCAGCAGAATAGAATTCTGATCAACAGCGATGGAGACAGGAGCCAAACAGTTGATGGAATCTGTTCCACCAGATGTGCGCTCACCAAGCAAGTGGCCGCGTGGTTAGAGTTGCGTAGTTATCAGCTTGCAATCGGGAGATAGTGGGTTCGAACCCCACTGTCGCCAGCCCTGAAGATGGCGTTCCATGTTTTCCCCATTTTCACACCAGGCAAATCCCGGGTCTGTACCTTAATTAAAGACACTGTCGCTCCCTTCCCACTCCTAGCCCACCGCAGATGCGACGTGAAAAAACGTGCGCTCTCTACGGATTTCTCCGATACTACTGCCGGATGTTTTGCCCCATCGGAAGGAACGGAGCAATCGGATGCGCGCGGCCATTAGTTGCTTCACTGCACAGAATTGAACGGAAAGGAACAGGGCCAGAGGCAATATTTGCTGTTTTCAAGTCCCGTAGTGTGTACCGTCCTTATTGATTTCAGGTACGTTTTTAAAATGCAGACGTTGTGCTGACGTTTTATTGTCTTCAGTACTACTTCAGGTCTGGTTGTTGTATACTTTATAACAGAGTGCTTTCAACGACACCAGTTATGCCAAAACGCAAATCAGAAGTCTTCGAGAAACTTGAAGGTGGAAAGAAAGCCAAATGTGGTTTGTGTGGCCGGTCGTACTCCTTGAGTGGAGGTACCTCCAACCTCAATGACCATTTGAAGATTGCTTCAATCAAGATTACCAAAATACACCCAGAGAACTTTGAAAAATTGACAATTGTGAAAGCTCTAAGAAAATTTACTGTTTGTGATAGACAGCCCTTTTCAACAGTTGATTAGTCATTTCGAGCCTTTTTTGAGGCTCTTCATCCGAGATAACCATTGACATGTCGTCAAACGATCAAAAATGTAAGTTAAATACATCTATTCAGATTTCTTTCAAGCAGGAAACGTGCGTGGAAACAAATTAAAGAAATATTACTTATTTCTTATAAGGTGACATATTCACGTCCTATATGACGTCTTTCATCCATTTGACAGACTTAAACCGACGAGAAACCTTTAGGTCCATACTACACACAAAATGTAGTTAGTACCCCTTCACGCTTGTTTCGAAAGGGGAGAAATGTCACGTGAGGTAACTGAATATGTTTCCAACGTACACTTTCTTAGTAAATATTTGTGGTTCGCATACGTTCTTATCTGAAGCGTCATTTTCATGAAGATTTTATGTATGTTATTTCTTGTGTAAACTTGTTTCTTTTCACGTATGCTGAAATGAAAGACGTTGTTGTGCAAGATATCGCACAAGCGGCAACAGTTTCCTTGACCGTTGATGCATAGTCATCTACTACGCAAGATTCATATTTAGCTGTGAAGGCTCACTTCTTGAAGAACACAGATCTGGCGTCCAATTGTCTTCAGTGCTCTGTATTCAAAGGACAGCACACAACTGAAAATATAGCGGGCAAATTGAAATAGGCAATGACACAATACATCACTACGGGCAGAGTGACTGCGATGATCGGCAACGCTGCTAATATGATGGCAGCCGTCGAAAGTTTGTCAATTCGCCATGTGCCGTGCGATGCGCATACGTTAAATCTCTTATTCTCGGACAACATGAGGAATACGCCTGGTTTAACGTAAGTATTAGACCACTGCTCAGAGATAGTCGCGTACTTCAAGTAAATAGAAGTATAATTTATGTGCTGTTATCTCAATTTGCCAGAAACCTTACATTATACAGGCATAGTAATTTGCCAGTATTGAGGACTTTGTTGGTAAACCAGAACTGCGCGTGAAACAGCATGTCGTGGCGCGACGGAGTAGAAAACTTGCGATGGTCCAACGTTTGCTGGATATTAAGGATGAAAGTGTCCTAACTATCGGACCTATTAAACGCACCGCAATCACTCACAGGTCTACTGTAATTCAGTTTGCAGTCACTTTATTCCGAAATATTAACTAACGAAATTTTATTTATTTATTTATTTATTTATTTTAGCGAGCAAGTGGCGAATATTACAAGATATGGTCTCTGTTGCCTCTCTTTTGCTGACAATGACGGAGGTATTATTCCGCTGGTTCATGGATTATTTCTGGAAGTGAGGAAGAAGCACGAAATGTTAACCAACGAAGTGTCCAAAATGTTATCTGCATATCTCCTTTCTGCGATGGAGAAGATACTTTTCCCTTTCAAGTCCCGTTCCGTTTCGAAATTCGTAAAAAATCTGACCCATGCTTCCGAAAAAGCTGTTTATCGGTCACCAGAAAAAGCTGAAGCGACACGAAAGAAAGCGGAATCGTAAATTGCCGCATTTATTAAGAATCATGATGAAAAAATACTCAGCACATCACCCTTCTGAAGAAGGCGCGACAGGGACCAGCTCATTCGGGGGTGGATTACTGAACTTCTCATTCCAAAGGAACGCTGAGAGTGTGTCAGCCGCAGCGACTAAATCTAAACGTGTCCATCAGTACACTGGTAAGGTTCCCGCGCCTTCAGCTACCAACCCAGTGACATGTTAGGACAAAGAAAACAAAAGTGTCCACATTAGTGATGTAGCCTTATGGTATCTTCCCGTACCAGCAACATCCGCTCCGACGGGGAGAGTATTTTCTGAAGCTGGGGAAATTATAACAGAAAATACTCTTCAGCGGGAAACGGCTGGAGTCCTCGTCTTCCTGTATGGAAACAAACTATACTTGTGACGGAGGGCTGTTGTTGTTCTTGCTGTTGTTGTTGTTGCATAATTATGATATAATTAATACTGTTACCAGTCCCAATTTTTATTAATGTGAGTTCCACAACGCGTTTCTATCGTCAGGTTGTGACTGGCAACAGTATCATTTCATAAGGAATTAATTAACAGTCACGGACAAGGCCTAAATTATAACACGTTTATATTAAAGATAATACATAATTCTGGTTGTATGTAAAAATAGTACTGTAATACCGCCAAATAGTTCAAGTATTAGCTTAACGAAGGGGCGTACTTTCGCTCAATAATAGCGACAAGTTATAAATTCCCTGTAAAAATGCTCGTTCATGTCTCCCATACCAAGTTGAAACTGCGCGTTTGTCATTCAATCGGAGGTTCTTCGGAGCCACCGATTGAAAGTACCCAGAGCCTCCGCTCCGAAAACTATAACTCCGTTAACAGCACTATACGGAATGCTCCCGTTGCCAACCTAACTCCACTGTGGTGGCTGCTATTCAGTTCCACAAGGAAGCTTTGCCTAACTGATCCATATGGTGCACTGCCGTAGTCTAACCTGGATAAAATGTGCCCTAAAAATCGTAGGAGCACCGTGCGGTCTGCCCCTCCCCCCCCCCCCCCCGCTCCCAAGTAGTGCCGCTAAGAAACTTCCGAATATTCCTTTTTTTTAAGTTTCTTACCGCATTTTACTTTTAAGTGACGCACGTGTGGCTCCCAGGGTATTTACTAACAAAAAGGAGCCCAAGGAATCGGTATGTGTGAACTACAGGAAAATCGACACCTTCTCCATCAACTTCGGATGAGGGTGAAGAGTGCGCTTCCAACAAAAGTAAACAATAGAAGGCTTTACAATTGAAAACCGAAAGCCATGTACTTTTTAAAAATGGATCCAACTTCCAACCATGTACTACGTGAGTTTGTTGATATGAATGAATATAACTTGACGTGAGGAAAGGCTATTTATAATGTTGATTGGACCAAGCTATTTGAGATTCTGAAGGGGATCGGGATCAGATACCAAGAACGAAGAATTGTCTATAATCTCCCAGAATCTGCTCTCTCTTTTTTTCTTATAATTAATAGTATGTCGGAGGTAATGTAGATTGAGTCGACTGCCACGCGGGGGAGAGCGAGCTCGCCCCCCCCCCCCAAAAAAAAAATCCGTTGGGTGGAAATTTAGTAAGTAGCCTGGCCTATGCTGACGACATGGTCTTAATGGCAGATTGTGCCGAAAGCCTGCTATCTATTATCTTGGACCTTGAAAACAAGTGAAATGAGTATGGTTAGAAAATTAGCCTTTCGAAGACTAAATTGATGTCAGTAGGTAACAAATCCAACAGTACTGAATGTCAGATTGATGATACAAAGCTGGAACAGGTAGATAATTTCAAGTATTTAGGTTGTATGTTTTCCCAGATCGAATAAAGGTGCATTAACCTTGAGCTCGCAGTTGCGATCAACAGTATTCTGTAAGAAGGAAGTCAGCTCCCGGACGAAACTATCTATACATCGGTCTGTTTTCAGACCGACTTCGCTTTACGGGAGCGAAAGCTAGGTGGACTCAGGATTCATTAGTTGGTTAGTACTGAGAATGTTCGCTGGTACAAACAGGTGGGAAAAATGGCAGGAGAGTACTGGGAATGAGGAGTTAAAGGCTAAATTAAGAATGAACTCGATGGATGAAGCTGTACGCTTCGGTAGTGGGGTCATGTGAGTTGAATGGAGGGGGATAGGTTAACTAGGAGAATATTTGACTGTCATGGAGGGTAAGAAAAGTAGAGGAAGACCAAGACGACTTAATCAGAACGATGGAAGAAACCTTGGAAACAAGGTTAGACGAACAAATTCCTAACCTTCACTTTGTGAAAATGCTGATGTATTGGGGAGAAAACTTTAACGGAATAAGATGAGTAATAGGATTCTGCTATGTCTGTCTGTTGATATAAGACACTTTTGTAAATCAATACCCTTGAACTTTTCCTATTGCAGGTTTATGACCTCCGAGAATCTTAAAATGAGTCTGGTAGTAATAATTGTTTGTTGCATAATAAATTGAATTTGACAGGTATTCTTTTAATTTTAATTTTTTTTTTTTTACATTCTCACTGTTGACAAGTGACTAAAAAACAGTAGGAATTTTACCCCATTAAACTGTATAGAAAGAGCACGTATTGGCTTTAAGGCTCCTATCTCCCTACTACAAATTCTGATGGCAAACCTGTGCTTCCCCATCCTCACAACATTTACATCAACTATGTAGGCTATATAATGATCCATATTTTATACAGTCAGATGGCTTCATTAAACAGAAGTTCAAGAGGTCTTTTCCATCCTCAAGAGCAACTCTGATATTCATGGCACTAGACCTATAAGACATGGTAGTTTTCGTAAGGCCTATACAATGCAAAATAAATCAATGGACTTTAAAAACTTATCAGATTCTGTTACAAGTTATTGTACATACACTACAATAACCAAGGTATACGTTATTATTATTATTATTATTATTATTATTATTATTATTATTATTATTATTATTATTATTATGGCCCATGGTGTGGGTTACTGTAGTCACGTCGTGATTCGTGAACCATGGGCAACGGCTGAGTGGCGACGACTAACCCGTTAGAGGAGAGATCCCCGCTTGGACTTCATGTTATGATGAAGAATGCAGGTTTTGGGTACTGTTATGAGTTTAGGGCTGCTGATTGTTGTCCTAAGGTCAAGACAACGGGATTTCTAGGAACTTTACGACTATGAAAGTATATAGTTAATTTTTATCAGATTGTTCGGGTTGGTAGTTTTCTTGCCAATGATGAAAATACCTACTGATTTTAAGCTCTTTTTACAGTAACATTAGCATAGACTATGTATGAAAGTTGATCATATACCTAGCAAAAATAAGAGCAAAGCAAACAGATCTTTGGACAAGATCTTCATTTGATGCACGATTGTTATTTTGGATTGTGAAAATTAAGTTCTGCAATATCTAATGTGAAATTGTTGTCCTCTCAATATAATAATGTACTATAGAATGATATCACTACTCGTCTTTGTACCAATTGTCTTGAACTATCAACACAGCTCGCAGCGCTTTTGACTGGGATCTTATGGTGTGTTAGACCCCACTACCTCTCTCACTTTAACGTAAGTCCATGAAATTTACCCATCTACCAGAACTTTATAGAAATAATGATCCTACATTATTTCATCATATCTTGCCATAATTTACTACCTATGTGGCATATGATGATGATAAATTGCATCCTACAATGTCACAGATAGTAATATTTAGTGAAGTTATTGATCTGGTATTGGTACAAATACTGATGTAACTTGAAAACTTAACTTGTAGTCTCAAATATTTCTAACTAACCTCTCCTTTGCTTCTCTGTGCCCTTGACTACATGAACAGACCGGCCGAGGTGGCCGTGCGGTTAGGGTCGCGCAGCTGTGAGCTTGCATTCGGGAGATAGTGGGTTCGAACTCCACTGTCGGCAGTCCTGAAGATCGTTTCCCGTGGTTTCCCATTTTCACAACTGGCAAATGCTGGGGCTGTACCTTAGTTAAGGCCACGGCCGCTTCCTTCACACTTCTACCCCTTTCCTATTCCGTCGTCGCCATAAGACCTGTCTGTGGTCGGCGCGACGAAAGAAAACTACATGAACACACTAGCTTTATCAACACCTTCTTTCGCAAATGATTACTTAACATCCCTACTATCATATTATGAAAAATGAGCTTTGATGGTATTCGCGTACAGAAAGTAATGGAAGAAAGAACTTAGAAACAGTGCATAGGCTACATTGTCCGTGGCTGTGTGTCAGTCTATTTAATCTTTTATTCAGATAATGTACCTAGATTCCAGTCATCTTCCTCAAGTACAGATGTGCAAGTAGATCTATAAACATTACCTTGCTTCCAGGTGAAGATCATCATTTACTGATGGCCAAGCATAAACTTTACAAGTACTGTCCGCACACATTTAAACATTTAGCAGAATTGGTTGCAAGAAAACTTATAGTCCTACAGTAAAATGGAGGAATAAAATCAATGTAGCCAAGAGAATATTTAAAACCAAGAAACTTTATTCGTTGCTTCTATTCTGTAATTCTGCTGGATTTAGGGTGATTTGATACTTCGTTGTTGGCAACACCGCATCTGAACTTAGGCCCTTCTCAAGAAACACAAACAAATGAGGAAAGAACATCGGACTCTTTATATGGTATAAACTGTGAAATAAGCATTGTTTTTATTTTATAAGGAGAGAAGTACGGAATCCGGAAAATAAGTCTTAGTTTTCACATGATTTTCCCCTCACAATTTTTTTGTCCCGGTCTAGGAAGCCAAGAATAACGGCCGAGAGGATTCGTCGTGCTGACCACACGACACCTCGTAATCTGCAGGCCTTCGGGCTGAGCAGCGGTCGCTTGGTAGGCCAAGGCCCTTCAAGGGCTGTAGTGCCATTGGGTTTGGTTTTTTTTTTTTTTTTTACAATTTTTGTATTCATTACTCTAGTGCTGCATTCATGAAAACACTGATCATCAATCATCACACTTCTTCAGAAAATAGTCAGAAACACTGTGGTACGAAATTCTTCTACTTTGTGTCCCACTTCTGTTGAAGAGAAACAGCCCCAAAATCTTCCACTAACATCGGTACAATAATATACTTGGCATTCTCACCTTGAGGTACATCAAGTTTGTTTGGACAGTCATCTTAGGGATGTTTACCAAAGACTGGCCTTGTGTTAGGTAACTCTTTCTTGAGTATATTTTTAAATGCTAATAGGCGTATGTACAGACTTCGAACAGAACACCGATAATAAATCTTATAGCGAACAGTGATAATCCCAATCTATACCACGTACACTGGAGAAAGTAATAGTAGTAGTAGTAGTAGTATAATTACGGCTGATAATTTCTATTGGTGTATTTATAGGTTCATTGTATTTCATTTTCTACTATTACGTCCGACATGAGGCTGTTCTTTTTTCATTAAAATGCACTCGCAAATGTGCACTGAACTAAGCTAAGATGAAACCTTAAAAAGAAAAAAACATGTAGTACTTATAAAGATAATGTGAGTAGGTAATATTAGCATAATTTCCAAGATAAACATTCTTCAGCCGAAGTGACCTTCAAGTCAGGTGGTTCGTGTAAAGAGGAAGGACGGGGAAGGTGTATGCTAGTTTTCGTACTGAGAGTTTTCACGTTAGTTTTCAAGCGCTGGTCTCGTGGTCTACGGGTAGCGAGCCTGCCTCTTACCAACAGGCTCCGAATTCGATTCGCGACCAGGTCAGGGATTTTTTACCTTGATCTGAGGGCTGGTTCGAGGTCTACTTCTTATCAATTAGTGGTACGTGTTCATTTATAACCTACAAATGGTGTAGGTATAAGTTGTTTTACGGCCCACTAACCACCTTTATGGTTTTCGAAGACGCCGAGGTGCCGGAATTTTGTCTCGCATGAGTATATCTACTGACACAAGGCTGACGTATTTGAGCATCTTCAAATACAACCGAACTGAGCCAGGATCGAACTCGCCAACATGGGTTCAGATTGCCAGCGTTCTACCGTCTGAGACAAATGGTACAGTGTATGTTGGGTATTCAGCCCGAAGGCTGGTTTGATCATCTGCAGCTCCGCCAACAGCTGTCATAAATAGCCTAGACGTCACTGAAGCGTACTAGGGAAATGAGGAGTGAGGTAGTTTCCCATTGCTTTCCTCACCGAGCCAGCCGTTGCTATTACATATCATTCTGCCAAGCCCACTGAAATGCATGCACCAACCGACCCTATGAGCGATATTTTCACACCATTCATAACAGGACTGGCTGCATAAGGAATGGTATTACTAGCATCACTCATACCTCCGTCACTTTCATATTGTCAAAACCAAGGATGAGACTGAGACAAGTCAATGAAAGTAACAAATTTGATATAGCCCATACCAGAAGACATAGTGCACTGTAAACACTACATCTCACCAGCAAAGGCATAAATGGTACAGAGGAAAGGAATCTGTTACAGTACGTTGGTCCTTATTATTGTTAGTTGTTTAACATCGCACAAACACAGCCAAGATTTTCGGCGACTCGAGGATGGGAAAGAGTTAGGATTGGGAAGGTAGCGACCGTGGCCATAACTAAGGTACAGTAAAAATGTGAAACCACGGAAAACCATCTTCAGAGCTGTCGACAGTGGGATTTGAATTCACGATCTTCCAAATACAAGCACACAGCTACGTGACTAACCGCGCGGCTAACTCTCTCAGTTTGTTGTTCATATCGCCCTTATTTCAACCAGCAAAAAATAAAGAGATGGACTGCAGGATTTCTAACATGAGTATCTGATTGTAAATTCTTTCAGAGTGAGAATAGGGAGTCCTTTTTGGTACAGGCCTGCCAGTTTGACGGATATATGCAAAGACATACCAATATAGAAGTCTCCAGAAACTTAGTGCTGAACTCTGTGTCCACAACCGATTAGTTGTTTAGGGTTTAAACAATGCACTTGTCTTTCGGGAATAAAACCCAGTATTGCACATCTTCTATCTCAGTTTTGTATAGGAATACAAAAACAAATGCCCTATCCCGAGAGCAAGCTCAGGTACATGAATAGTGGTAAATAATTATACTGTTACAGTAAGTACTGTACATCGCAACCTACAAGATGAAACAGTTTGTCGAGTCAAATTTTCACTACAACTGACATACGAACTACGTCGCCAATTGACGATGCGTGGACCGAAACTCACGATTAAAATGACTGCTTTCATTTTTACTTCGGAGTAAAGAAAAGAACCGAGCGACTGGCTGCGCGGTTTGGGTCACGTAGCTATTAACTTGTATTCGAGGGATAGTGGGTTCGAATCCCACTGTCGGCAGCCCTCGAGATAGTTTTCCGTAGGTTCCCACGTTCACACCAGGGCCCTGTTTCATAAAACTAACTAATAATATTAGCTAATAATATTAGAACTCATAAAACTAATTATTAGTTAACCAAATTCTGTTTCATAAAGATTTACACATGACTAATAAAATATCTTCACTAATAATATTAGTTCATTAGTCAGCTGATACAAATGGAGGTTAGAATCGGTCTGTTGCATATGTTCTTGGTTTGGGTTTGTTCCTAGCAGTAGGCTAATGCTTGACTACAACCGTCTATTAATCCACATGTTCAAAAGGCTCACTTGATATTTTCGTTGTTATGACTTCAATACATATGAAAATGGATAAAAGAAGTGAAAATAATGCGAGAGAAGAAAATTTCTTTGCGGAAAGTGATTGAGTTAAAGCGTCTACTATTCGCAGCCTTTTGCACACTATAACCCTCCTTGTTCCATTTACTTTTTTGTTTCATGTGCTCTTAAAAATCTCTTGAGATGGACTAGCAAAATCTTTGTGTACTACCCCTGTTGGTGGGGGCGGCAGAATAACAGCCACTGTATTCCCTGCCTGTCGTAAGAGGCGACTAAAAGGGGTCCCAGGGCTCTCAATTTGGGAGCGTGTGTTGGCGAACATGGGGCACTGAGATGAGTCCTGCCATTGCTTCAACTTACTTCAGCCAGGCTCATTTTCATCTACCCTTCTGACCTCCCTTGTTCAACTCTTGTTGTTTTCCGACCCTGACAGTCAGGGTTGCGAGGCCGAGAGAGTCTTATTTTCACGCCCTTCGTGGCCCTTCTCATTCTTTAGCCGATACCTTCATTTTTCAAAATGTCAGACCCTTTCCATTTTTCTATCTGATTAGTGTTGTTATAGATGATGGTTGCCTAGTTGTAGCCTACTTCCTCTTAAAACAATAATCATCACCAACATCATCTTGGTTTACTGGTGATATAAGCCAAGATTTTAAAAGATACTTGGAGTGTCCGAACAGAACTACAGCAGAGAAACACAATGATACTGTGCATCACTACCAACCGGTGGACTGCAATGCGAAGCTGCTATTTTAAGGTTATGCTTCATTCCTTGCAGTGGAACGTTCTATTACCTACAAATCCGATCAAGCAAATACTCAAAAGTTATGTAATCTAACCTAAATCTCCCACTGTACCGGTATTCGCATGTTTGACGTAACATTTATTGAACGGTGAATACCTACACTCGTTCCTTCCTTATCACTATTTGAATCAGAGTCAACCATTTCAGTGATCATGATTTTATGCCAAAATATCAAAATACCGCTCACTTTGGTTTCACTAATAATATGAATTATGAGTCAAAATTCATGGAAATAATCCTAATAATATGAGTAACTTTTATTAGTCATGTTGTCTATGAAACAATTTACTAATAGTATTAGGAACATCTAATAATTTTGACTCGAACTAATAACTAATATTATTATCTAATAATTTTATGAAACATAATACTAATATTATTAGTTAATATTATTAGTTTCTTACTAATACTATTAGTGAAAGATGTTTTATGAAACAGGGCCCAGGCCACGGCCGCTTCCTTCCCACTCATAGCCCTTTCCTATACCACTGTCGCCATAAGACCTGTCTGTGTCGGTGCGACGTAAAGAAAATTGTGAAAGGACTAAGACTATGAACGTTCCTTATGACCACGTTCAAAATGTAATGCCACTTGTCAGGTATGGTCGAAGCAGCCAATGTATTTGTGCAGGAAGCGAATAAGATAATCCTCTTTCGTTAACCTTACCCGGTTGATGAAGACAGGTTGATGAAGACAAAGATTGGTTTCATAGATACTTTCAAAAATACCGAAGATCCATTGCGCGTTCAAACGCTTATCCGATCTGATAATATCTCGCAGATAAAGGGACTATCCCGCTGAGGCGATAAAGGCTCTCCCAGAAGGATGTTTGCTCGATTCATCGCCGAATATGGCGCTAAAGCTCAGATAGGCCATGGCGTACCAAGCGAACGCTGTTCAGTCCAAAAGCCTGCAGATTACGAAGTGAGGCGCGGCTTTCTAGACCGTCACATAACTCCTCAACTGTCAACTCCATGGCTAACTGGTTAGCGTGCTGGCCTTTGGCCACAGGGGTCCCGGGTTCGATTCCCGGCAGGGTCGGGAATTTTAACCATCATTGGTTAATTTCGCTGGCACGGGGGCTGGGTGTATGTGTTGTCTTCATCATTTCATCCTCATCACGACGCGCAGGTCGCCTACGGATGTCAAATAGAAAGACCTGTACCTGGCGAGCCGAACATGTCCTCGGACACTCCCGGCACTAAAAGCCATACGCCATTTCATTTTTCAACTCCTCAACTGTTTTCACATAGGCTGAATAGACTTCGAACCAGTCTTCAGACCTCTGAGTAAGATAGATATATATAAAGCCATGTCTCTTTAGTTTCGACTCAGTTAATGCATAACTCCCGAAACTGAAGAACCTAACCGTTATTTTTAAAACTCTGAGTAATGGGCAGGCCCGTTACCTCGTAACTACAGATCCAGTTTTAAATTCCTCTCCAGGAGGTGAAAACATTCAGAAACGAGACTTCTACTTCTGGAGAGACATGTGGCGTTGACTCAGCCTACACATAAATGAGTACCAGGTTAATTTCTCGGGGCAAAGGTGGCTGGCATCGAGCTAACCTTTCAATCCCACTAAGTTCTGAGGGCCTTCATTGCCTGTACGGGGATGGTTTTGTTATAGATAGGATAGGAGAAGTCCGGCTCCATGGCCGAGGGTCAGCGTATTGACCTTCGGACCTCGGGGCCCGGATTCGATTCCCGGCTGGGTTGAGGAATTTTAATCAGAAATGGTTGATTTTCTTGGCTCGGGGACTGGGGGTTTGTGCTACCCCTAGCATTCTTGCAATTTACACACAATACTACCCTCCACCACAATAACACCTAGTTTCCTATACACGACATAAGCCACCTAACCTCTTCGGAGGGTTACACCAGACTACCAATAGCCATATGAATATATTATTATTATTATTATTATTATTATTATTATTATTATTATTACATTGTGTTTCATCGGTTGGCCGGCAGGCGCGCCCACCTTATCCGCCTCCCCGCTCCTCTGCATAGCAACAAGGGCAGCACTTCGCTCACTTTATCCGTGCATGACAGGAGATAACAATTAAAATTAAGAAAATAAGCTCGTACCTTATGACAGGAGATGTTCGGAATGTTCAATTTTAACATTTTCGTAGCCTGCCATGCTGGGTTCTTCGAAACCTCAGCTTCTTGTCCAAGTCGTCTTAAGGATTTTGTAGGCGTATTTTCTAATCTTTCTGCGATTTCATTTACCTTTTTCCTCATGACGTACACGTTTTTTATCACTTCGATTCTTATCGAGTAAAGAACCAGTTTCTCTCAATTTGTTTACGAGTTTCCGCACGGTCTCTCTATGTGGAGGGCATACACCAGGAAATTCTTTTACAAATTGCCTAACTACTTCCCTACATGACTCTGTTTCCACATAATCATCGTACATAAATACCCTTTCCTCTACCGTGTACACATTATGAGAATTATACCCCGAAGTAACACTTCACAATTCGAGAACAGTTGGAGCGACTAATCAACACTTCATACACTATCTAAGCACGGACCTGAACTGCGAAGTGCGGGCATTCCCGTGTTGTCGCTGCGCTATGTAACGGGAAGTGATGAGTCAACGGAAGGCAGATAAGCTGAGCGCGCCTGGCGGCCAACCGATGAGAGGAACTCACTGTACTATAACCTACGACAGGGGCGTCAAACATACGGCCCGCGATATCATTCCAAACGGCCTGCGGCAATATATGAAGTTTCTACTATGAATTGGTCTTAATTTATTAAGTTTCTTGTTAATGGGTTGTAGGAACCTGATATAAATATACATAAATTACACTAATTAATTATTGCATATTATTTGTCCGATTCCTTGCCTAAATGGTCAGCGTTGAGGCCTTCGATTCAGAGGGTCTCGAGTTCAATTCCCGGCTGGGTCGGGGAATTTAATCGCGTCTGATTATTTCTGCTGGCTCGGGGGACTGCCAGTCTGTGTTTGTCCCAATACTATCCTCTTCAAATTCAGATAACGCACCATACAATCAACCACCACAGAAACACGCAATAATAATTACATCCCTCTACATAGGGTTGGCGTCAGGAAGGACATCGGACCTAAAACTGGGTCAAATCAACATCTGCGCCACAGTTCGCACCCGCGACCCCACAGGTGTGGGAAAAGTGGTAGAAAAAGGAGAATTATTATACTATCTATTATTATTCTGTTCAGAGGTAATCTTTAATGCATGCTATATAGAGGCTCTACAATAACTTTAAGCGACTGTTGTTAATTTTTGAACATTCGGTCTGCGTAACTGATAATGCTGACGTGAAAGTACAACTATATTAAAGGGGTGTAATATTTGATTTTGTTTTAGGTTTTCGGCGACGTTGAGGTGCCGGGATTTTGTCACGCAGCAGTTATTTTACGTGCCACTAAATCTACGGACACGTGGCTGGCGTAATTGAGCACCTTCAAATACCACCGGACTGAGCTGGGATCGAACCCGCCACACCGAGCTCAGAAGGTCAACTTTTACTATCTGAACCACTCAGCCCGGCGTCAAGCTAATAAACTATATAACCTATATATGCGGTCAGTCCTCTAAACCAATTTCCCCATGTAAAGTTATTGTGTGTTGGACTGTCCTCAAACTTTCATAATTACCGATCTATTAGTTTTCGCGCAATTAATCTTTCCTACAAGAGAAATAATGAGACAGTGCTGTTTGCCAGTTCGAACAGAGCAGACATGCAGCAGAGAACTGCACATAAACATTGCAGTGTAAACAGGCAACTAAATTTAAGCTGAAAAACACTCTTGTAATGTTCTTCAAAACATCCGTCCCACTTGCTGAGACCTACTTTAAAATATGCGCAGCACTCGAGAGTTCCATGGGCCTGTTCTATGGGTGTGAACTACACTATAACAGATACAGCACAACCGTTGAACTTGAAGGAACACACAAACACCGAGAGGAGAAAGAGGAAGTGAGAGGGTATATGCTGAAGAGGAGAAATGTTACGTGAAAATACCGTCGAGGTAAGAACAGAACAATGGAGGTCGGATAGAAAATATGAAAAGGAGCTCAGCACAAATAAATTGAAGGAATTGAAAACAAAACTGCCAGCTGAGTCCCGTAGACACAAACCACTGCGAGTGGATGAAGGGGAGATCACAATGAAAATATTTAATAGTTAAGCAACTGTCCTTGGAACAATTGTAAGAGTACAGTTATCACCTTGATGTTTTACATCCACATTTTGAAGAAATTTTTGGTATGGTGTTGAATGAATGAATAGAACAGTAAGTATGTTGGGTATTCAGCCCGAAGGCTGGTTTGATCCTCTACAGCTCCACCAACAGCTGTCATAGATAGCCTAGGTGTCACTGAAGAGGCATACTACGAAAATGAGGAGTGAGGTAGTTTCCCGTTGCTTTCCTCACTGAGCCAGAAGTTGCTATTACATATCAGTCTGCCAAGCCCACTGAAATGCATGCACCAACCGACCCTATGAGCGATATTTTCATCCATTCATAACAGGGACTGGCTGCATAAGGAATCGCTCATACCTCGGTCAATTTCATATTGCCAAAGCCAAGGATGAGACCCAGACAGGTCAATGAAAGTAAAAAATTTATTCTAACCCATACCAGAAGACATAGTGCACTGTAAACACTACATCCCGTCAGCAAAGGCATAACAGAACAGTATCTTTCCTAATCACGAATGACCAGCAACTAGGAAGTGTGTGTTTGCTTATTGTAAATCATAACTAATACATGCAATTAGTTTTCTTAGGTTACAAAAATAACTGAAATGAGACCCAGACAGGTCAATGAAAGTAAAAAATTTATTCTAACCCATACCCATAACTTAGCACAGTTATTTTTCATGATCTGCCATCTATATGGCAGAAACGCAAATGGAGCGTGTAGCGTTCAAAAGATAAAAGGCTATCTATCTAACAAAATGTCTATATCTTCGTCTGTTCCGTATACAAATCCATACCGTTCCACTAACCTGAACCAAATTTTGTATACTTACCTTTTATGACGCTGCGGGTAACCCTATCTTCAAGAAATTTTAAAAACATTCCATTCCCTAGATTTAGGCCCTATTAACATAGGTTAATATAAGTGACATATCGAATTTCTCCTAGAAAGACGAGGCAAAGCTCATTTTAAGCTTCACGACGCGAAGAACAAAACTCGGTAAGGAAGGGCCTAAAACAAACCTTTATGGAGATATTGGTATCATACTACCCCGCTCCAGAAATCGGATAAAGAAATGACCAGCCGTAAACATGGCAATGTCAGCTCAAGGATTCTACAGCAGAAAACAAGGCTGGTGTTCGAAGTAATCACGTGCGTAAATGTAGGCAAGGCCAAGGGGAGATTCTGCTACACTTATGACTGTCTGGAAAAAATCACTATGGGGATAAGCCAGGAAGGAGGTGGGAAGGGAGTGGCATATATAAAGAATAGAAAATAGTGTCGATTCCATAGGTTTTGAAATCGCTGAGATGAACAGTGACACTTCGCATGTCGCTTAAGTCCAAGTTCAGCCCCCATCGGCATGGGGGTTACAAGGGGTGAAAAATAAAATTTCCAAAATAACCGAGATTACGGATGAATGTGTGTATGTTCCAGCATAGCTCTCAACCAAACATAGTACACATATGGCTTACTATCTGAAAAAAATGACTGCGAACAGGATTCCCCTAAGACTGTGACACTCTGGATGCTGTTGAAGTACCCGTTCAGCTGCATAGGCATGATGAGAAGTGGTGATGAAGAAAATGTGAGAACTGACGGGGTTTGGTTTAATTTACGAGAAACAAAATAATCTATAACTAAAACTTAAATAACTTGAAATATCAGTCAATGTCACAATAAATAAAACTACAAAAATTCGTTTCACACATAATTAACAGATAATAAAATACCCAAAAGTAAACATTTAAAAGGCCTGGGCAGCGCCGGGTAATACACCTAGTCTGTGATATTCACGATGAGAGGTAAAGTATGCCATTATAATACTTCTGCTTGTTACACGATGGAGTCAAATTATCACTGGAATGAATCGGGATCGAACACGCCAACTTGAGCTCAGAAAGCCAGTGTTCTACACTCCATTAGGCGTGCAGTACAGCCGGAAGTACCGGGGAATTAACTGTTCTTTTTCTGAAAATCTCTTATTTATTTCTGTATAAGAAAATACTGATCTGCTTCCACCTTAAAGAGGAACTGGAACAATGAAAATCGAATTTCATATTTTAGACTTTTATTCCACAAAAAATTATAATTTCTTGATTACATTGTTCCAGAATACGTTTTTGATGTTAAATTAGTTATGCCTAGTTAAAATTACTTCAGTATTCACATGCTCCCCTTGAAACCTCTACATTTCATAAAGCAAGGGACAGACAGATATGGACTTTATTTCTGCTGATTTGTAGAAAAAGGCTCATTACTTAAGTTGGTAACATTGCCGTAGAACTACTGTGGTCTAGAGTGAGGTACTCTGTATAGTAGCTCAGCGCATTACTTTAACAGTAACTTTTCTCTTTATTATGTTAATATACTATGTACCTGTCTCTCCCAAACAATCAAACTGGAGAATTTAAAAAGATCGAAGTTAAATATTATTGCCTAATATTTGCTCCTCTCAAAAATTCCTGGAATTAAAATTCAATGAATCATATTCAAATCAGAAAGGCCACTTCATTCTATAATATATGTCAAAAGCAGATTAAATATTCAAAAATTATAGCTGGGGAGGGCAATTTTAATATATGTGAGATTTCTGGACATACGGCAGCACTGTGAACCTTTAAAAGAAACACGTGTTGATCACCAACTGCTTCAAAATGAATGCAGCCTTCATGAACCGAAGAGTAACACGTGAGAAAGGGGGCCAAGGCCTCAGCCTGCTCTGCTTCCTTCATCGGCCGCATTGACGGTCCCGGGGGTCAGCATGGCCGCATGCCAGACACACCGGTTGTTTACAAGAGTTCAGCCTTCGCCCGATATTTGCAGAACGTGTATGCATACAAGTTTACCGTATGTAATGACTAGAGCTCGGAAGTTAGGCAAAACGCCTTTTTATCTGGGTAGATACATCCAAGTGTCACAGAGACAAACATGTTTCTGTACGTTTGGGAACGGTAGGACCAGTTACTATTTTGCTGTTATTTATGTATTAAAATTAATCAATGGAAAAAATATGTAATTTCAATGTACTGTGTTAATAATAAAGAAAACTTCATTTGAACTTAATAGATAAAAATGGCATTTACATAAACGATATTTTCATATTACATAAATCTCTACTGAAAACTCTGCAAGTCAAATGGTCGAGAGGGTTGCCAGATCCCGTCCTTGCTGCGTAAAATTAAGTGCTGGTGGTGATTATTGTTTTAAGAGGAAGAACAACCTGGTAACCATCCTCTAACACTAATCAGAAGGAAAATGGAAGAGGTCCCATACTCGAAAAAGAAAGAGAAGACCACAAAGAGCGTGAAAATTAAAGACTCCCTAGGCCTCGCAAATCTAATACCGTCGGGGTCGGAATAAAACAGAGCTGACCAAGCGAGGTCAGACGGGAAAGGTAAGAGCGAGGAACCTGACACAACTAAGTGGAAGCAACGCCGGACTCAGCTAGAGGAATCGTGGTCGCCAACCCAGACTCCCTCGTCCCCCGTTCAGTCGCCTCCTCTTGCGACATACAGGGGATACCTATGACGCTATTCTATCATCCCCACCAACAGGTGGATACAAGATTAAGTACTAAAATATGTTGCAGATGTGTGTTACGTAGCTTACATTAGAGCATTTTTATTATTTTTAGTGCCCATTTTTGTCATTATGTATGTCTATTTTAATTATTTTACTGCATATTTCCTAAATGTTAAGTGCTTATTTGCCTGCCTATTTTAGCAAAAAGAAATGCCTGAACTTCCAGGCTCTAGTAATGACATTCAACATAAGTTTAGCAGTTCCTCTCAGCATCTGCGATGGTCATACTTTCACAACGACTGCCCTTGACTGGAGCAGGGTTTACAAATGGCATATGCTACACGTCACGAAGATATACGGTAAAGAAGAAACGTAGAAGATTCGAGGCGTAGACATTTGAAATGTAAGTTCGTTTAATCCGCAAAACTGTGCAGTCTTGGCAATACAAAATAAAAGTCGAACATGAATTGATTGAGTGAAAAACAATCTGAACAATCGCAGAGAGTTTCAGCTTAAAGAAAATAATCCTAGAAGAGGATGTGAAAAAAAAAATCTCTTTCAAAACTACTTACATGTGCCAAAATTTGACAGACTTAGATCCAATTACTAATGCTACACGCTGTGGATGCATGGACTACGGAAGTCCTGTTAATCTTCTTCTTTTTCTTCTTATTATCTGTTAAAATTATCACAACGATATTCGAAGACTGAATGTAATAACATTCATCTAAGAAACTAAGACAGTGAAAGCTGCACAAAGTACATATCAGAGTCGACTATAAACTGTTACATTCCTTATAATGTACAGGTCTTTTTTTCTAAATTACGTGTTATTCCAGTCCTTATTACAATATTATATACATTTGAACATACATACATACATACATACATACATACATACATACATACATACATGGGTACTTTAGAAAGATTTATTTCTAGGAATTCAGTGGAAGTTATAGATACTAAATATAGCAGTTTTAGGAAAAACACAACACTACAAAGTATCTTGTATATCGACAGAAATGTGTGATGGAATTTCATCTGGAGATCTCAAAATATAGTTAAGTGCGCCTCTGTTTCAAAGGTTTGTTGAACTATGCTCAGACAAGAATCTCGCAGATGTGTACAGAGAAAATGCGTTGAGCGCGATATTCTTTAGTGTAAAAGGACCATAGTACAGATCCGTATCGAGAGGGAGGAAAACAGGGATTTGTTCATTAGTCGGTATAGGCCCTGTTTAAAAATAATTGGGTACAATAATAGAACTTCAAAGATACAGGAAATATATTGATAAGTATAAAACAGACCTCTACGAGGCCAGAATTCAGTTACAATGAGGAATGGGCGAGGAACGTTACTGAAGTGGTACGCATGGCCCTCGAAGTCATCCCGGTAGCTCCTTACAATACAGACTACCCATTACATGTCTGTGTCGTGCGTTACAGAAGTGCCGCTCGCCTGTTGATCATTCAGCCAGAAGGTCGATACAGTATTTATGACATTCCAGTTAAACTCTATGGGTTAATGTACTAGCCAGCCTTAGGGTAACGTCCTGAGAAGAAATAACTTTCAGAATGTAAGAAATTACCAATATCTATACCCGAATGTAATAACCAATGCGCCCAATGCTAGGATTTAAAAACAAAAATGATAACAATCAAATCAATATATCTGTGTCTATTTAGGACCACAGTCGCCGTCGTATAGGATACCTCAGGAATTTTAAGCTCTGGGCCATGTAGGCAGCTAGAACCTCTTCGGACATACTCGAAGTTGTCTGTAACAATATGTATTTCAACCCTGAGGTCACATTTGCTATAATAAACCCCAAGTAATAACACATCAGTAAACTAGTACATGCAGTAAGATAACGGATCATAAGACTAGAGCGAGCTGGCTGCGCGGTTAGGACCGAGGAGTTGTTACCCTGCATAATACAGATGGTAGTTCGAATTCCGCCATCGGCAGGTCGAGAATAGTTTTCCCATTTCACACTATGCTAATGGCGGCGATATTAAGGCCACGGTCACTTCCTTCCCAGTCCCACGCCTCTGGTATCACCAAAAGTCTGTCGGAGTTGGTGCGACGTTAAAAAATAGTAGTAAAAGGGATTACATACAAATTTAGACAAATGGGACTGATGAACACTGTGGTCTGTGTGAAAGAAGGAACAACTATAACAGTATGATTTCTATCACAATAAGCGTAATTACGGGGTCTGCTAAGACTATGGCGAAAGAATACAATATTATAAAATTAAGTTGTGGTCAGTGTCGACAGCACTTAGTACGCCTGTCCTAGGCGATGTTCTCTCCTTAATATTTTCAAGAAAATGCTGTTGAAGTCGTACAATATTTCAAGTCTTGAGGTTAATCCATACGAGGATAAAAACGTAATTATTTCGTAGAGCTATAGATTTTGTTTTCTTATTGAAAATGCACAGAACAGACAATCCAGGCTTACTAAAACTTCAGTGGAACCTCTTTGTATTGCAGGTGTTCGGCAAGGTGACTGACATGACATTGTGAACATCAAAATTGAGAAGTTAATCAAGTGATCACCTCGTGATCGTTAATCACGTGATAATATTAGTCACGGCATCTACAGTGTTATGTTAATTCGAAATAAAAGGGACACGTCTTTTTTTACTCTCTCTCTCAAACGTTCTGTTTCCACTATTCAGGATCGCACTGTATCTACCTTGACCTGACTACGCCAATGACTATGTCACTTAGTCTCAATTTGAAAGAAGAATGGTGTGTCGGTCTCGCAGTCTAAGGGTAACGAGCCTCTTATGCGGAGGCCCCAGGTTCGATTTCCGGCCAAGTCAGAGATTTGTTTTACCTGGATCTGACGGCTAGTTCGAGATCCACTCAGCCTACGCGAGAACATCAATTATTGAGGAGTTACCTGGCGTTAAGATAGCGGCCTCTGTCTATAAATTTAAGTATAACGGTCGAGAGCTCTGACCATGCATCACCTCGTAATCTACAGGCCTTCGGACCGTGCAGCGGTCGCTTGGTAGGCTAAGGCTTATCAGGGTTGCAGCGCTATGTGGGGCGGGCGTTGGTAGCTACGGTATGTGATTGACAAAAGCCGTGGCTGCTGTGTGAGGAATATCAGACTAGGAAATGAAGTGTTGAAGGAAATAGATAAATATTACATAGGTTGCAGAAAAATCAATGGTGGCAGAATTAAAGAAGACAAAGTGTAGACTAATCTAAGCAACAAAATACTTCGTTAAGAAAAGAAATTCCTGAAGATGGTTTTCCGTGGTTTCCCATTTTCACACCAGGCAAATGCCAGGGCTGTACCTTAATTAAGGCCACGGCCGCTTCCTTCCAATTCTTAGGCCTTCCCTATCCCATCGTCGCCATAAGACATATCTGTGTCGGTGCGACGTAAAGCAAAAAAAAAAAAAAAAAAAATCCACACAGATATGAGAAGACTATTAGATGATGTTTCTGAGAAGTTGTGCATGGAACATAGGCAATAACAAAAAAAGAGAGAGAACAGAAGCTTTTGATATGAGGTGTTACAGAAGAAAGGTGAAGGTGAGATGGTTAGATGGAATTACGAATGAAGAGATAGTGAATTAAGCTGATGGGAGATGAATGATTTGCCAACATTTCACCAGAGGAAGAGACAGATTGACGGGAGACATCCTGAGATACGCAGGACTTATTAAGTTGGTTTTTGAGGAAGAGCGAGGCCCAGAAATGAATATGAGAAGATTACACAATAATTATGTATAGGCCTAAATGCAATTTGCTTTACCTCGCACCGACACGGGTAGGTCTTATGGCGATGATGTGATAGGTAAAGGTTAGGAGTGGCAAGGAAGCGGCCGTGGCCTTACTTAAGGTGCAGCCCCAGTATTTGCTTGCTGTGAAAATGGGAAACCACGGACAAGCATTTTCAGGGCTGCCGACAGTGGAGACCGAGCCCACTATCTCCCGAATGCAAGCTCAGAGCTGTGGGCCCCAAACCGACGGCCAACTCGCTCGGTATGTGTAGAAATGAAAAAAGTCAGAATATATAGGGTGGCACGGAGAACTACACCGAACGAGTATATCAACTAATTATATGCATATAATAATAATAATAATAATAATAATAATAATAATAATAATAATAATAATAATAATAATAATAATATAAAGAAGAAGACATTAGAAGTCTTAATAAATAGTACAATTTCCCCTCAAAATGGGTTGTGTAACATACCAGTAAAAACTATCAATACAGGGCCATTGAGTTACTTCTGCTCATGGCAGCTGACTGCCGGAATAGGATCCTACAATCTTGAATGGGGCCTGCCATGAAGGTTGCTCAAGATGTAAGCCTACGTTAGCTCCGAAACCAGTTAACGCAGGTTACGAAAATGTTAGGGTATTCCCCTAAAAAGCAATGAACTTACATTTCAGTTGCCCATTTACCCGGTACGGTTACGATTTTGATTAGGATTTTAAAATGTACGATTGCACTAAATATACAGAACACAATCCACTTAATTGTGTAATTCTAGTCATGCACATGTTGTATCTACAGTGATGTGAGTGATTTAAATTCAAGAACTGAGGAGTATAAACCAGTCAACACCCTTCTGTTCCTAAGACAGCGAGTTTTATCCCGACAGAGGGTGGTGATATTTGAGAGGGCTTAAATACGACTACTCCGTGCTGTCAATTTCGGTTTCGTTTATGAACGCCCGTAGGATAAAATTCTCTCAAGATTTATACCAGCTGAAAGTACGTTAAACAAACAGAATTATTATCATTATTATTAATATTCCGCTAGGTGCCTATGGTATGTATGTACTGTACAAACGTAAAATATTAGGAACTTTAAATTGTAATGTTAGTTACGACAAGCTAAGTGGTTTTCTATTATTTCCATTCGATAATTTTTTTGCTAGTTGGTTTACGTCGCACCGACACAGATAGGTCTTATGGCGACGATGGGGCAGGGAAGGGCTAGGAGTGGGAAGGAAGCGGCGTGGCCTTAATTAAGGTACAGCCCCAGCATTTGCCTGGCGTGAAAATGGGAAACCACGGAAAACCATTTTCAGGGCTGCCGACAGTGGGGTTCGAACCTACTATCTCCCGAATACTGGATACTGGCCGCACTTAAGCGACTGCAGCTATCGAGCTCGGTCCATTCGATATTATACTACAGAATAAACCGATCATTGCTGTTGTTTCAAGGGGACAAACATTGCGGTCATCGGCCGAAATATACTCACTAATTTAAGTACTCTAGCATCCTTTAATAGTTAGTTTGTTACGCGTCATAGTTATACTATATGCTAAGACTGCACATGCTCAGAGGGACTAACTGATTTCGAGATTCCATTTTCATATTATTTGAATTTGTTGGTTGAAAACTGATGCACAGGTATATTCATTACCATACTGGCAATTTGCGTTACAGTACGCTTATTGGGTAAAAAATGTATTATTGTCCTTCCAACTGCATATTTATGTGTTGCACTCTTTACTAAGCAGTGCAGCGGAAACTGTAAGTAGGTGTTTACTTCCTATCATTATTCATAGTTTTATATTTATTATAAAGCGTAAGAAAGAACGGGTACCATTACGGAAAACAAACTTGAATTATATTCGTGCCAAGATAACACAACAAGTAATGCGTCCATTTCAGCCCATGGTCAAAGAGGCAGCATGATGATGTATCAACAGACTTATTGCTATGCCCCTAGCACGGCTAAAGGAAGCGATATATGAAATAATTAAGTTAATGTGGGTTAAAAGTCATATATTTCTAAAGCAACAAGTAGCGAAAATAGCAAGTAGCAAGATAAGCGAAATGCTGAGAGGAAAAGGGCAAATTTAACACGAGACGAAACTGTTTTAATGTCTGTTTTCCATTAATGGCCATCGAGAACTAATGTATGTCACCTTTATTGAATTGACACCTCTTTTTTTTTTAATATAACAGCACTGCAGAAAACCAAGCAAGGCTTTTGACCGATGTGGCTGGGAGTGAAAAGAGCGAACTCAACAGCTGTCCCCCATGTTAACGCAAGCGTACACCCTTCCCTTCCACAATTACAACAGTGACAACATGACTGATCAAGAATATAGGACATGATTTGATTATTTATCATAGAATATGATTTAGTTGGAGTAAACCTGTGTTAAAGCTTCCTAATTTGTCCGTGAGAAATACTGTTCTTGAAAAAAAAAAATTTAAATGTAGAATATAGGAAATCACTCAGCTGAATGTTTTTTAAACAAATATATCTGAAAACAGTATGTAACATTCTTTTTGTTCAGTTCACCCATATGAAAATGTCAAATGCTTCTTTCCTCAAAATATGCATTTGTTGAGTTCGCACTTTGAATTCACAACGCATCAATGGACAATACAGAGTACGACCTCACACAAACAAATACTCACTTTGGCGCCATCGCTGTGCGAGTGGTACGGGCTGTGCGATATGATGGGGACCGTAATCATTCTGTGATGACTGACACCGCTCTTCTTAGGAGAAAAATGTCCACATAATCCGCGGTGGTGCTCACACGTCTATGTCCTGACCTTAGACAAAATAATATTCTTGCCCTATGCTGTCTCGACACCAACAGTAGTGCTGCAGGGACGGCTAGGAGAGAACTGACGGTCAGAACGTGTGCTGGCCACTTGCGTTGATCATCCAATTCTGGCAGCAGCGAGCTGATGCTGCAAGCAGGCAGGCTAAAATTACCACAGCCATCACAGCCTTTGAGGAGACAGTCACTAACCTGGGAGGTGCCCCTGTCTCATGAGATCAGTGCATGTCAAAGACAAAGGGCGGTCGTTATTTGTGTGTTCCATGGCGAGTGTAACCGGTGAATCTACCACCGCGAACATTTCGGAAACGCGATGTGTACTGTTTTCACAGGGGCAAACAAATTTAGCCCATACAGTGATTCGAACCATGCTGGGAAAATGGTTTTCGAGTACTAAGTTTATGGCTTTTTTTAATGAAACAATCCATATTAACACGAAGAAAAAACGTAGACATTAAAATCACGATGGCTTTTGTTTCAGTGTCCTAGTGCAAATAGATAATGTGATATGGTCACTTCCGGGTGGGAGTGTTGTCTGCTACAAGTGTTCGGCCACTGCTAGTGTATACCTCGCCCGTATGTGTACGTTTACCAGTTGTGTTCAGAATGATTGCCGTTAACCACAAGATCGCTGAACACGACGTAGCATTTCAGGCTGCTCCAACACGTTATTTCATGTCTTCTGATGTAGTCGATATGTCCTTGTTTATAATAACTTTGAGCTCGCCCATTAAAACAAATTTAAAAAAATAGAGGTGTCAAATCGAGAGAATCGGCCTGTTAGGTTAAAGGTCATCTGCACCAAAGTTCGGAAAATATTTGTTCAAGAGAAGAATGTGCCATATCTTGCACTAATAGCTGGGCATCCATCATGTCGATCTCATATTTTCCACCTCATGTGCAACAAAATGGTCTCTAGCATCGGTGAAAGTTCCTGTGTTAGGTACTCAGCGACTCGTCTATGAAAAACAGGCCTATGAGATTATTCCGCACCACACGTTTACACTCCATGAATCTTGACGTTTCACTTGGCGATGCCACTGGGGATTGTTTGCTGACCAATAGCACATGTTTTCTAAGGTTCATATGGCCGATGACCTTAGATGTTGGCTCCTTTAAACAACAAGCAAGCAAGCATCATCATCATTATCATCATCATTATCATCATTTAGCCATGATTTGTGAACTCCGGTATATCATATCTTAATACCCACTCACAAAAAATTGGCATGATTCTAAAAATCGTTTCCATGTAGCTCTTGATGGAGAGAGCCATGACATGGATAGAACCTATGACGATGCAGAATACGTAGTACACTTACCTGACAATGCCACGTCACCTCGCGATAGCCCGGGAGCTAGTGTGGAAATCTAAAGCAATAGCTGCTGGACCATTAATTTCACCCTCTTCTCCAGTCACTCGCTATAGAGAATGGTTGCCCAGTTGCAATTCCTCTTAAAACAATCACCGCCGCCACCGCCACCACCACTACCACTCGTTTGCTTCCGAAATGTTTTCGATGTGTTACGCTTTCAATTTCACACAAATGTCGAGATAGATAACGTTTATCACGATATCTCTCAGTGTACACATCGCACGAAAGCACAGCATTCTTTCTACACTCACCATACACTAGGATCATGTCTGCTTTTTCCGAATTTGTAAATATTAGTGTCTCTCGGCTACCCCGTACATCTCCTTTAATGCAACACAACAAAGTACTAATTAGGAAGTGGCAATGTATTACAGGACGCAAAACATTAACGTACACATCGCTACGGCCGACGGGCCACACACACACACACACACACACACACACACACACACACACACACACATTAATAATGGCCGGTCAAACAGAGCAGTCAGCATTTCCAGATATAAATTACGACACCGCATTAACTATTTGCACTAAGGTCATATAAGCCATTGTGATTCTAATCGTCTCTACTTTCATTTTCTTCATGTTAATTAGCATTGTTTCATTTGAAAATAAAGTGCTCGAAAACAACTTTCCGGAATCGCTGTAGTATGGGCTATATTTGTGAGCAGACTATTTTCAGATTAACTGCTACTAAACGGCACGTTACGTCGATAAATGGAAAGCGCCATCAGACGCCATTTTTTGTTGTTCCTATGATATTTTCTGGTATCTCTTCTATTTCTGCGTTAGATTGAGTTCGAAATTTTGAACAGGGTGAAATTTGGGTACAGTTTTCACATACTGCTTTATTTATCGCATGATTATGTGACAGCTAGAATCATTATGGCCACTGTTTGTGCCAATGTCCGAGTCGAATTTCATGATTCTATCTTTCCTATATGTGTGTCAAACTACAAAATATACGTGCAAAAATTACAAAATTTACCTGCAATCGAGAAATGCAGCTCTACCTAACGTATAAGGGGCCGAGATGCGACAAAAAGTCATAGGACCAAAGTTGTAGATCACTCCAAATGGCGCACCGATTATGTTATCTGCTTTGTCATATGACTTGCCGTTTAGCCACCAATTACTTCGAAACGAAAGTCTGTATATTTTCATATTTTTCAGTGCTAAAATGTTAAACATTTCAACATCTTGGAATTTTTCCGTCGGTTACAGGCTAAAAGTTATAATTTTTCTAAATTTAAATTTTCTAGCTCGTCTGTCAGATTGTGTCCGCGATCTTGATTTGGAGGGGGAGGCGTTAAAAATTAAGACTTTTACGAAACTGTTAAGCCCATGAAAACTATAGGTAATTGGTAATTGCTTTGGAAACATATACCCCAGTGGATGAAAGAAATGCTTACACTCGTGTTCTTATGCTGAGCCCCAAATTTCAAAACTGGTAGTGGGTTTGATCCTGTCTCAGTTCGATGGTATGTGAAGACAGGTCACTCGTGGGAAGCTGGAAATCTGCAAAGCTCGTGTCGGTAGATCTACCTGTACACGAATGAACTCTTGCGGCACAAACTATCCTGCTTCTCGAGGTCTTCGGAAACCTTGGGACTAAATCAACATTATTAAAACTAGCCTCTGACGCCCTAGGTTCTCAATGACGTCCTCTCTGCGAGCTGAACCTGACCTGCTATCAGCATCATTCCCCAAATGTCTTTTGAAATCTGACAACATTTAAATTGGCCTCACGTTCAGAAGCATTCTCACACGCCCTAGACGTGGACTGATGTCTTTAGACTTTGAACGATGATTTTCCAAGGACAGTTCACTTTTTAGCTAACATAGTATGTCACAACCTACCAACAGACTCTAAATAAGTTTCAGTTAACGGTACGTTATGGGACTTAATCGGCGAAATCATAGGCTGAGAAGGAAAAAATACACGAAAGAAATAGCGCATAGTATCACTCAAAGGAAAGGGAGTCCAGGTTTCGGGATTGGCACTCGCATGCATACGGAGAAATCTATATACTATAAAATAAGAGTTTTGTCTGTACATTGCTCAGAATTTGAAAAGAATGGTATTTCTGTATCGGGCATGTCCATAGTAACAAGGAAATGCACTTTTTACTTTTCCGTAATTTCTGTCTGTCTGTCTGTCTGTCTGTCTGTCTGTCTGTCTGTCTGTCTGTCTGTCTGTCTGTATGTACACGCATCACGAGAAAACGGCTGAAGATAATTTTATGAAAATCGGTATGTGAAGTCGGGGGATGAGCCGCTACAATCTAGGCTATAAATCATTTTACTCGCGCTGAGTGAAATGGTAGTTTAGGGGAAGGTCTAAAATTTCTCAAATATTTATATTATTAGTGGTCCTATCGATACATACTATATAACGAATGTTATATAGAATTAGATTTCCGATCATTTATGTCATACATTGTTATCGTACCGGCTTTGATAACACAGATATGAATGAATCTGTATTTTTTTTGCCAAGTTCATATCAACACCGAGCCACGAGAAAAACTGGTTAACAGAATTGAATGAAAGTCGGTATATAGAGTGGGGGAGTAAGAAACTATGGTGTAAGTTATAAACAATTTTATTCACCCTGGATGAAATTGTAGTTTAGGGGAAGGCACCTAACATTTAATTTTTAAATACCAATGTCTTGGACCTATCGAAAAGTAGGCTACTACATAACAAAAGTTACAGAGAATACAACTTCCGACCATTTATATTTTATTCAGTTTTACCGTACCGACTATGATAAGATGGTATTTCAGAGTTAGAAGAAAACTAAATGTGAAGGCCTACAATAATGAAAGCGCATAACATTGATCAACAATAACATTACATTGACCATTGTTTGTTGTGATGTTCTTTGTCTCTTATGCTGCCGCTCAACTCAGATGGGATTACTGGTGCGTACCGAGTATAACAGTCTGACTGAATATTGGCGGGAAATAGCTGGGGAGTTAGAAAACTTTCTTCTTTAGCATGGCATTCCTCTGGTTCATGCATTTTCTGATACTGCCGGTACGTAACAGACTGGTTCATCATAGTATTCCAGCTATTCAAACCCTACTCTGACGCGCTATATTGAATGAGCAGTGTGCACACATAAGGCAGAGGCTCACTTAGTAGTAGTAGCAGTAGTAGTAGCAGTAGTAGTAGTAGTATTAGTAGCAGTAGTATGACCTGGTCTAGAATGACAATTTAGGCCTATTCCAAATTATAGCACCACAATTGATTAAATAACTCAAAATTCAACCCATGAAAGAGCCATTTCTTAAGAAAAGCTTCCACTTAACTTTTATTAAATTCTACATTCATTTTATTCCAAATTAGCAGTGAAGACGGGGTTTTTCCTCTGGCTTGGAGGAAAAATTTGCCTCCAAGTCAGATAGATTTTTCCTCCGCCAGTGTACTGAACTGAGATTTTCCGACTCATTGGGTAATCCTAGAAAACACATTAGTTTTTTTTTCTAGGAGCTTTACGTCGCACAGACACAGATAGGTCTTATAGCGACGATGGGATAGGAAAGGCCTAGGAGTTGGAAGGAAGCGGCCGTGGCCTTAATTAAGGTACAGCCCCAGCATTTGCCTGGTGTGAAAACGGGAAACCACGGAACACCATCTTCAGGGCTGCCGATAGTGGGATTCGAACCTACTATCTCCCGGATGCAAGCTCACAGCCGCGCGCCTCTACGCGCACGGCCAACTCGCCAGGTAAACACATTAGTAACAGGGCATAGTTTTTGCCTGGGAGTCTTCACTATTCCACACCCCCAGCCGGCCGAAATAAGACGAAGTGTGTTCACACGGATCACGGCTGTCTGCGGCTTGGTCATTCCAGCTCTGGAACATTGGACTGTTAGATCGGCAGCGTAGTAGCCTACTATTCGTTAAAAGTGAGAAAATGTGTGGTTTTTCATTTGATCGAGTATGTCGTATGAAAGCATTGCTTTTAAACGCGCCATTCCTACTGACGTCATTGTAATGACCTAAGTTCATTTAATTTGGGAAAACTACTACGACAGTCTTTCTGAGGATGTGAAAAGGTAGATGAAGAGTATCTGCCATTATAATGAAAACTCCCCAACCTGTTTGTGACTGATGTAGGCAAGGGGGCCTACCATTACAAAGAAAATTCCCTAACCCAGTCTTCATAAGAGGAAAGATGGCACCGATCTCGATAGCTGCAGTCGCTTACGTGCGGCCAGTATCCAGTAATCAATCAATCAATCAATCAATCAATCAATCAATCAATCAATCAATCAATCAATACTGATTTGCATTTAGGGCAGTCGCCCAGGTGGCAGATTCCCTATCTGTTGCTTTCCTAGCCTTTTCCTAAATGATTTCAAAGAAATTGGAAATTTATTGAACATCTCGCTTGGTAAGTTATTCCAATCCCTAACTCCCCTTCCTATAAATGAATGTTTGCCTCAGTTTGTCCTCTTGAATTCCAACTTTATCTTCATATTGTGATCTTTCCTACTTTTATAAACGCCACTCAAACTTATTCGTCTACTAATGTCATTCCACGCCATCTCTCCGCTGACAGCTCGGAACATACCACTTAGTCGAGCAGCTCTTCTTCTTTATCTCAATTCTTCCCAACCCAAACTTAGCAACATTTTTGTAACGCTACTCTTTTGTCGGAAATCACCCAGAACAAATCGAGCTGCTTTTCTTTGGATTTTTTCCAGTTCTTGAATCAGGTAATCCTGGTGAGGGTCCCATACACTGGAACCATACTCTAGTTGGGGTCTTACCAGAGACTTATATGCTCTCTCCTTTACATCCTTACTACAACCCCTAAACACCCTCATAACCACGTGCAGAGATCTGTACCCTTCATTTACAATCCCATTTATGTGATTACCCCAATGAAGATCTTTCCTTATATTAACACCTAGATACTTACAATGATCCCCAAAAGGAACTTTCACCCCATCAACGCAGTAATTAAAACTGAGAGGACTTTTCCTATTTGTGAAACTCACAACCTGACTTAACCCCGTTTATCAACATACCATTGCCTGCTGTCCATCTCACAACATTTTCGAGGTCACGTTGCAGTTGCTCACAATCTTGTAACTTATTTTCGGGAGATAGTGGGTTCGAGCCCCACTGTTGGCAGCCCTGAAGATGGTTTTCCGTGGTTCCCATTTTCACACCAGGCAAATGCCGGGGCTGTACCTTCATTAAGGCCACGGGCGCTTCCTTCCACTTCCTAGGCCTTTCCTATCCCATCGTCGCCATAAGACATATCTGTGTCGGTGCGACGTAAAGCAAATAGAAAGAAAGGAAAGACGTTTGGTGACTTCCCCGTCGCGTTTCTAGGGTAGCGTTAAGTGCTATGCAATTTAATACAATCTTTCTCACAACATGTATACTACCTAACCTAGAATTCTGTATACAATTTAGAATTCCGTAGCGAAGCACGGGTACATCAGCTAGTTAAGGAATAAAGTAAGACAGTTAATAAAGTTGACATTAATTGAAGATAGGATAATAACTGAGGACAGCCGGATAGGACCAATATGTAAATACCATGTGGATGTATTGGAAAAACGAGATGTCCCTCACTAAATTCTGATGATATGAATTACGGATTTAAGAAAGCGGTAACAGAGGAGAAATTTAGGCACAGGGATTCTTAGGTATTCAGATAAGAAGGGTTATGGATGTTATTACGTAAGCCTAAGGAGGCAAGGTAGAGGCAATAAATTAAAGCAGAAAACGAAAGTAGAAGAGAAATACAGTAAAAAATTATAGCAAATGATAAACACCGTACGGTGCGAAATAAAAGGCTATACTCCACGGTACTGGGAAATATTATGAGCCACGGTTAGGTGATTGTAACCTCAAACGGTATTCCACAAATATCTCGCATAATGGCAGCTTGACGTCTCTCTCTCCTTCTCCCCAACGAACAACCACGAGTTTACAGGAATGATGCCGAAGTTGGCATTACGTTGTTTCCCTGCTGGCAAGCGCCAGAGACATTGACTGGTAGGTTCGTTATCGGTCTGCGAGGATGTCCGTCACTAAACGCGGAGCATGAAACCTGTAGAAAATTATAATTTTCTCCGTCATTTGAAGAGTAAGCAAAATGATGTAGATAACAAAAAGTATTTAAAATGAACAGTCAACAGATTTCACAGAAAATCAATAGTGTGTGAGAAAATATCAAATAACTCCTCTGATCTCAAAAAAACAAAAACAAAAAAACAGTATATTCCGTGATTTTTGAATCACATGCATATCAAAACATGCTCCTAGATGAGTATACTCTAAATAATGAGGTTTGGTCGAGATATATCCAACCGTTTCATCGCGATGGTGGAACAGACAAACGAACAGACACGAAAGCTAAGAACCATGAATACGGTCTTGAGTTGATCTAAAAGGGATAAATATCCGAGAACTATATTTAAATAGATTTCCCCCTTTATTTCTGTGCTTAAAATTGTTTAATTTCGGTAAATATTTCATGAACAAGCAGGCAATTTGGTGTATATTTCGCACCGTGAAAAAAAAATTAAAATTTAACTTTAGCAGATCCAGAATATACTGTAAGTAGTTACATACAAGCATCATGATATGAACCTTAGAGGCTAGCGGAGGCAGCCGAAGGTATGTTCACAGACAAGAGAAAAGTAGGCCTATGTCCAGATCCGCTACAATGAAATTTGTATTACAATATCCAAAATTCAAATTTTAAAACATGTTAATGAAGCTAAAGAACTAATCATGAGCTTTCAATAAAGTCTTACTCATTTTCATCCATACGCGGGCAAAGAATGGTTTCGACACTTGCGCCAGATAACGATAACCTATGATCAAATAAAGTGTTTTTATATTCAGAAAATATTCTTCCACTATGGACATCTGACACTGGAAACTATAGAAGATACAGGGACTTCGACGAGAAACTATGCTCAAATTCCAGCCATGCCCGTCAGAATACTGTTCACGCAGTTACCAGCACGCTAGTTTCTCCGACACGTACTTTCGCTAATTTCTGAAGTACCTGATATCCAAGTCCTGTTTTACAATACCATCTAGTTCCGGCAAACCTTTAACTTTCTCTAACAGACTGTATTCAACCGTGTTTCCAAAAATAAAAGGAAGGTAAGGTTCTGCAGTGGCTCTGAAGAGTGTACTTGCAGGGTGAACATTGCAATAGATTTTGTTGCCGCTAGCTGGAACCTACTTTTAGCATTTGCTGCCTGTCGTTACTTACGGTAGCGAGAATATATTTGACAAAATTTTGATCAAATATGCACAAAATTGACGTATATTTTCAAAAGAAAAAATTTAGTTTTCTACTCGACTCAATTAGCTCGTAATATCGACGGATGTGGTTTTTCATTGAAAGTATCGTGATTAAGGGATAATTTCACGAATCGATTTCGCGATAATTCGCAGATATGTATATTGCACAATAGGGGTTTTCTTAAAGGGATTTGGACTTTGTATGCATTAAATTACGTTTCTAACACATTTCGCGTTTATTCTTAATACCAGAAAATTACAACCCTAAGCATAAATCACATATAGGCTACAGTACATATATTTTGCTTGTAGTTTAACGGCGCACTAACGCATTGAAGGTTTTAGGCGACGCAGCGATGGGAAAGTGCTAAGATAGGGAATGAAGCGGCCGTGGCCTTAAGGTGCAGCCTCAGCATTTGTTTGGTGTGAAAATGGGAAACCACTAAAACCATCTTCGGGGCTTCCGACAGTGTCATTCAAATCTTCCATCTCCCGAATGCAAGCTCACAGCTATGCGACCCTAAACGCACGGCCAACTCGCTCAGTATATACGCATTCATGTAACCCTTCCTGTAAGACAGAGGTTTCGGATTCCAACATCGCGGGTTCAAACCCGGTAAACGTAACTGGATTTTTAAGAGCAAAAAATAAAGGCCACTTCGCACTGTCGTATAATGTCGGCGTATGCTGGCGTTTAGCCGACGAAATTAATAAAACTCAGGTTTAGGTCACCCAACGGAAATCTGTTTTACTCTGGCTTCTGGCGGAGTAAAACTGAAGCGCAGGCAGCCTAAATGGTGTCAAATGAAATACTTGCACACAGTAGCCGATGTCATACAATTATTATTATTATTATTATTATTATTATTATTATTATTATTATTATTATTATTATTATGTCCGGCTCCATGGCTAAATGGTTCGCGTGCTGGCCTTTGGTCCAGAGTATCCCTGGTTCGATTCCCGGCCGCGTCGGAGATTTTAACCTTAAATGGTTAATTCCCTTGGCTCGGGGACAGGCTATTTGTGCTGTCCCCAACATTCCTGCAACTCATACACCACACACAACACTATTCTCCACCACAATACCACGCAGTTACATACACATATTATTATTGTTATTAGTAGGGCCTATTATTATTATTATTATTATTATTATTATTATTATTATTATGTCATTCTATGTATAATGAACGAAGTGTGGCTAACATGGAAAACTACTTTCGGTGTGTTCGTGTGTTAACCTTCCACAAGCAAGACACTGTGTCAATGCTATTTTCATCACTCGAAAAGTGCGTAAGTACGTGAATGGAATGGACTCACTCTCCTTGATTCCACGCCAATTGGAAACGTTTGGCAACTGCAGTGTTGACTGTTTGTGAGGGTACAGTGATACACAAAATAATATTCTAGACCAGGGTGCGAAATCAGAAAGAAATAGTGATGAGGGGGGGGGGGAGGAGGAACATAGGGATTAACTACTAGTCTTTATTTCAGGCAGTATTTCGCGGGGGGGGGGGGAGGGTTATGCATTTCCCCTGTAATTTAATTACCCCCTCCCCCAGAAAAATGTAAATTTAAGATCTTTTTGTTAGAATTTTGCTGTTATAACGAGAATGATAAACATTAGAACGTTATTCCAATCAGCTGAGCAGTTTACGAGAGACTGTTGTTTTCTTAAGAAAGGCCAGACGAGGCCCGATTTGTCCTGATTTATTGCTTTATTAGTGGAACCTTCCTCTCTCAGGGCTAAGTTTTGACTGGACAAATTTGTCGGTTTTACACTGCTTAAGTGAATATTGTCCTATTGGCTACCTATTGGAAACACACCCTCTCCAAGAAGTATAGGAGTGATGTACGCTCGAGCTACTTAGAGCAATGACAAAGGAGGAGAGCTTCAAGTAATTTACATTCCTGCCCGGGTTTCAGATGGACTTGTCAGAGTGAAACATGAATAATAGGCTGCAGGTCCGGAATGCCACTGCTGCGTTGTTTTATTGCTCAAGGTCTGGCAGTGATTTGAATTATTGTTGATGTTTACATGAAAGTGCAGGAGGTCGAGGGGTCGATCCTGGGTTGAGGCGTATGTTTTTTATTTCGTAAATGTAGTCCAGGTGGTATGGTATCTTAATCGTCAACAGCGATTGCAGCGGGTCCTCTAGAAACCATTTGCACTTATATACTACGATCCTAGAAATGGACGAACATTAGTTTTCATTGGTCAGTTTTGAAATACGTCCTTTCCACGTCGTGGGCGTGAATTTATTCGCCCCACTTTATCTACTAGATGCGTTACAACATTTTGTAAATGTAGGATACATGTGACCTAAGAAACAGTGTCTTACTGTATTACAGTATGTAATGTTCAATGGAAATTAGCAAATAAAACAGCGCCTCCACCCAGGATCGAACCCTCGACCTCCTGCATGCTAACCCAAAACTCTATCCACTGCACTAACTGTACAGCACGACTAACACGTCCCGACAGAGGTAGTTACCCTACACGTGGTTACAGTGTTGCCAGATTGCCACTCTTCAACGTTCTTTTTCTGCCGGATATACTCGCAGGACGATCTTTTGTGAGAGACATTTTTTTATTGCTGGCATGCGGGGAGTCGCGCTGCGACGCCCGAGTGCGCGAATTTCGCTTCACTCTGTATAGTGATGGAAGAGTCATAATAGCAAGTTCTTGAAACATAGGCCTGCATGACTCCTTATTGGTCTTTCCTTTTATACATCTTATTGCCTTCTTTTCCCACTTAAACATATTGTGCGCCTGTCCAATTTCCCCATAATATGGTACCATGTGTTAAATGTGAATAGTTTAAAGCATAGTATGTTCACAACATCTGATTACTACCAACTGACTCTTCCAGTCTTCGAAGTGAAAATAACCCTCTAGACAGTCTTCTACGCAACTTTTGTGTGTGAGTATACCAGGTTAACTTAGTATCTGTTATACTGTATAGAGTAATAAATTAGTTACAGGATTGTGAGCGGCTACAAATAAAAAGGCCTTGAAAGTAAAGACTTAGAAGTAAGGAGACGAGCTGTTCGACTTAGTGATATGTTCCGAGCAGTCAGTGGAAAGATGGCGTGGAATGACATTAGTACAAGAATAAGCCTGAGTGGAGCCTTCAAAGGTAAGAAAGATCATAACATGAAGATAAAAATGAAATTCAAGAAAATCACTACGCTCAAGATAAGTGCCAGGCATATTTTTGGCCGCGGAGTGGATCTCTGATCACCTTGCAAGTCGTATGAGAGAGATAAGGTAAGAAAGCACTTGTACTCTCCCTTTATTCGGTAAAAATGCTATTTTCATTTGGTGTGTATCTAGTGAAATGTTGGTTGAAACAGCTATTTTAAACATTCAAATTTGATGTACTCGTGGTCTACAGACTGCAGTGAAAGAATAAAGTACTATTTCTTCACTCAAAATTTGTCACCTGTTTTTCAATACATTTCGAAGAAAGTTACCTTGAACTTCAATTTCAATTTTTTCCTGCCCGTTTACCAATCCGACTCCGTACGATATCCAGGGGATTATGAATTATTTCTTCTTTTTCTTCTTTTCTTTCGTCGCACCCTGGAAGGGTCACGGATGAGACCTGAGTCGCTCATCTGGACTTAACTCTGTTTTACGACCGAATGCTTTTTCTGAAACCAACGTTATGTAAAGGGTGTATTCAACTATTATCTATGTAGCCTAACGTGAATTCCCTAACAGTTGCAATGGACAATTTTTACGCTTTACTTTTACTACAGTATCAACTGTGCGGTAAAAACAAGACATCATTCATAATACATCTTAATACTATATCTGGAGAATAACGTCCTTGCGCCTGAAGAAAACACTATGCGACAGTGCCGTCGGAAAAATACTGACTCGTAAGAATGAGAATACTTAGATGTGAAATCTTAGATGTACTAACATAACTGGTCAGAGATCTACTCTGAAATATTTCGCATGGAAGCGTCGAAGAAAGATCTCTCTACCGGGCGAGTTGGCCGTGCGGTTAGAGGCGCGCACCTCTGAGCTTGCATCCGGGAGACAGTGGGTTCGAATCCCACTGTCGTCAGCCCTGAAAATGGTTTTCCATTTTCACACCAGGCAAATGCTGGGGCTGTATCTTATTTAAGACCACGGCCGCTTCCTTCCCACTCCTAAACCTATCCTATCCCATCGTCGCCATAAGACTTATCTCTGTCCATGCGACGTAAAGAAAATTTGTAAAATATATATATATATCTTTCAATGACAAAAGAATTGGCTTTTTCTATCCCTCCTGTAGCGTTCGGTGGAGTTAGAAAGAGACGTGCTCCACGCCCACTTCACCAGGGATAACTATGTGGTGGTTCAGCTAGTTCATGGAGAAAGAGGGAAGAATGCCTAGTGTGCTGTCAACCCGTCCCCGCCTCTGATCCCTGAACGCCGTCGTTGCCTCGTATCTTTGCTTGCCTTTTTAAGTTACGATAATAAGCCATGATTCTCCAAGAGGGAGATGCCCGTGGGCCAATTGACAGCAATTCATTTAATGCTATTTTAGTTATTTTTATGTGAATCTGTTCTATGTGTATCTTAGATAATGCCTGTCTAGGTTGGGCACTATTATTTTTTCTCCATTAATGGATCAATAAGGTAGAAATACTGTAGATCTGGGGAAAAATAAAGAATAAGGAAAATAATAAGCCATGAATTTATCAGTCCTCTACAGCCTCTGATGTACAACACATCTGGCAATGTCGCCGATCGAAACCACCTTCTGAAATCGTGCTGCATTTATGGAGGTTATAGCCGGCACGCATATAGTACAAAGGTCTTGCTCTATAATCGATGGCTTCAGCAAGGACGACGCCTACCTGAATGATCATCACTCGTCGTAGAAAAATGATCATCCTTGATCACCAGTCCTGAATGCCATCTACGGTGTGAAAAGTCCAAAGGAATCGTCTGTAGAATAGCAGGCTTACAATCATCTGAAGGAATATACCCTACAGAGTATCATCAGTTAGGCTCAGATTCCTGTATCTGTACTACACTAACGAAATTTGTTAATTACAAAAATCTCTTTAGGCCTTTCCAATCGTTAAACTACCAGCGTTTCGCCACAGTGTGGCATTGGGCTCGTCGTCGGATTGCCACATATTTTCGGTGACACACCAATGCAAGCCTCCTTTGTAGTACAATGTGATGGTGATGATGATGATGATGATGATGATGCTTGTTGTTTAAAGGGGCCTAACATCTAGGTCATCGGCCTCTAATGGCATGAAATGAGACGAAATGTTATGACAATTTAAAAAAAATCCTCCACTGAGTAAATTCGAAAACCTGAGGACGAAGAATGAATGGATGGATATGAAGTTAAAACAATCAGTGGATCCGACCCGCAATGCTCCACATTCCTAGAAATTAGCGTTAAACAATAGTATTACTGACCAAGGGACTGCTTCTAAAGCATAATACTGAATCGATGATGCTTGTAGACGAAACGGGTCCAAAATCCAGGTCATTGGCCCCTCATAATGGTACTTATCGCTAGGAAAATAGAACCATGCTATTTGTCATGTCGCAGTACTAATCAAAACTAGCGTAGATTCGTGGTATTCCACACATTATAGTATTACTCACAGGTAATAAAATTCGCACATGTAACACAGAGCTATGGTATTTCGCACACTGCGGCGCTATTTACAGGCAACGCAAACCTGTGGTGTTCCTCACATTGTGGGTATTAAGCATACGCAAGGCAGAACCATGGTGTCGCTCATCGCATGATGTTGCTCATATACGGGTACGAATCAATGGTACTGTAGAAGACAGTAACACACTATTGCTACTAAACACAAACCTATTTGGTACCTAACATGGTGGTACTACGCGCAAGTAAAAGCGACCCATGGTGTTCTCCGCGTGGTGGTACTAATCACAAGTAGTCTCATGGTTCTAATTTGATCAGCCCTTAGTCGCCCGTTTAGTCGCTTCTTACGACAGGCGGGGGATACTGTGGGTGTTTTCTTCGTCTCCGCCCCCCACCCACAGGGGGTGTAGGACAATGCAGTGAAGGTGCACTGAGGGAGATATATACCTACAGTTTTTAAATGCCCGGCTTTGGTTTTTGTATCAAATATTAATTATCAAAAACTGACTCATTAAATTAAGCCGCATACTGTATTTCCACGAATTACAAAAATGTGGCATCGTCAACTTCTATAATTTTAAAAAAATTGGAAAATATGTTTCATATCCGTGTATCTGTCCGCACTTGCCAATTCCCGATCGTCCGTCTCGCCTCAAATCAAACTTGCTGTAATGGACAAGCATTTCTCGAATACAAGATATCCACACCATAATTTTTATTCTGCTGTTTTATGTAAAACTGAAATGTTGTCAAGCTGGAGGAATTAACCAAACTGGGCTAAAATTCCATATCCTACCGGGAATCAAACCTGAAACCTCATAAACCGAAGGCCACTACAGTGCCACACTGGCTACTCAGCTAAGGAGCCGGACTGCATTCAACTCCGTTTATAAATGGCAAGAGTATTTTCAAAATATTCCTTTAGTAGACTTACTAACGCTGGTAAAACAAAATTTTATATACTCGAAGAAAAATAGACAGGGATAAAGAGTTAGCGAAGGCGCTTTGGTGAACAGAGTGTTGCCAGGCGGTCTACCAGTCGCCGCGCACGTGATCGCGCTATTTTGAAATTAGACTACTCTGTGACATTCACCATCCTTCCTCCTCTACTTCTCCGAGTTCACTGCACAATGAGCTTCTATCTACTCTCTCTCTTTTTTCTTTTTCTTTTTTACATTTTTAGTTTTTAATTTAAATTTTGCTTTACGTCGCACCGGCATAGATAGGTCTAATGACGGCGATGGGATAGGAAGAAAGGGTTAGGAGTGGGAAGGAAGCGGCCTTGTCCTTAATTAAGGCACAGCGCTAGTATTTTACTGATGTGAAAATGGGAAGCCACGGTAAACCATCTTCAGGGCTGCCAACAGTGGGGTTCGAACCCACTATCTCCCGAATGCAAGCTCACAGCTCCGCGACCTTCAGTGCACGGCCATCTCACTTAGTCTTTTATATACTGTATTCGTCGTTACTGTGACTTTTTTTCAAATTGGGAGAGTGCACCCATGGAATATCTGCCGCCGCCGTGATGGTATAGGAAACAGCAATTGCTGCATCCCTGGGGATCGTAACTGTATGAACCAGTGGCGAAGGTAAGCTATTTCGGACAGTATGGCCATTATGAAAAGAATGAAAGATATGGGACATCAAAAACACATACCAGAAAAAATCCGAGAAAAACTAATTTAGGCCTGTAACTTTAGGACCTAGGAAAGGTTTTCATTCCCCTACCCGAAGGGGAGGAGTGGGCCTGCTAGAAGGTGACGCCTTCTCTCTGGCCAACTTATGGTCCTAGTATCAACGTTCCACACAAAATAAAACAAGTACTGCATCGTTACTCGAGAAACTTTCGATGGGGGTTTCGCGAAATTTATCGCAACTGGTACCAAAATCTGCCACGAACCGATTCACTGCTGCATTTATTTTTTTACGAATAGATGATGAATCTTGGAATCTTCTATAAACGAGATGTGTGTTCATTCGTCTTTATCGAAATAATGAAAAACGCAGCTCGTAAGTTTAAGAAAATGTTGCACTTCAATAATCCAAAAAGTGAGACGAGACATTTAGAAGCGGCGATACACGAAGTCTATTCTGCATTCTTTCTTGCTCTCAAAAATGTCAATCACTTTCTCGTTGAAGTTTTCTAATCTGTTGACGAATTTTTTTTCGCATGGTAGTATACCTACAAACAGCCTCCGTGGCTCAGACGGCAGCGCGTCGGCCTCTCACCGCTGGATACCGTGGTTCAAATCCAGGTCGTTCCATGTGAGATTTGTACTGGACAAAGCGGAGGCGGGACAAGTTTTTCTCCGGGTACTCAGGTTTTCCCTGTCACCTTTCATTCCAGCAACACTCTCCATTCTCATTTCATAGCATCTATCAGGCATTACTAAATCACTTTGAGAGTGGGGACCCCATCGTACTAATAGCCTATATCTGCTTCATTCATTGCATCCCTGACCCGGTCAATGACTGGAGAACAGGTTGTAGGTTTTCATTCATTTTCATTCAGTATACCTACAATTCTCAGTCTTTCTTTTGTCACGGAATTTTAAATAAGGTTTTTACACGTTTCATCGTTCAAAAACGCGCTTAGCTTCGGAAGCCAACACCGGCACGGTGATTAATAATTTCAAAAGTTTAACAGTTTCTTGAAATCAATCACACAGTTCATCATCAAAGATCAGAAGTAGATATTACAGTAATTCTGAACTAGCGTAGCACACTTGAAGCTCACTCTAAATTCTGTTGTTCTAAGAACATTCTAAGAACAAGCCATTTCAGTGAGGTACTTATCGGGGAAACTGTTCTTTTAACTGTCGGACTGCTGTAAACCAAAACGGTTTACTGCAACCAAATGCCCCGTAAACAGAAATCTTACTTTGATATCCGATAAGATTGTTCCGCATGTTTCCGAAGCTTTCCTCTTTTTAGTACACAATAAATCTGCTACTTCTACGAAGAGCTGGATCGTCACCTTCAGGTTGTGGAACAACCTGACAATTAGTGACCTGGAGAAGATAGAAAAAATCAAAGCAAGACTCCTCGAGAAGACGCTAAGAGTGAGTAAATCGACTCTTTCCAGACTCGCCTACGTCTGGCCCAGGAAACGTATTTCATGGAAGATCTACGAATCAATCTACCGCTGCCATCTACCAAGCCATTCCAAGCACTTCAGAAGAAACTGCTAAGGAAACGACCTTGAATTCTACGGCAGTGACGCTATGGTCGAACGAAACTGGACCAAAGAACTACAAGAACAAAGACATGTAATAATCAGATATGCGATACACGGTTCCCACCACAAAATATGCGCAAAGACAAAATACCACAACCCAATGAGTGACTGTGTTTGCACACTGTGATCGTTATTACATCCTGAAGTGTAAAAAGAGACAAAAACACTGAATATAGCAAAGAGTGAACCCACTAAACTCAATACTCATTCGAGCGCTCCTTTTCATTATTATTTCTCTTTAAACCTCACCTGATCGCGTACTTCCTGAATGAAGGCCTCAGAGTGCTGTAAATCCTACTGAATCTTTTAGGAATCGGTACACGTCTTTCGCAGTTGGCAGAAAATAACTTCGATGTGGGACATTATTTTGTTGAAACACGTTACCCAACATATTCATTACACACTGTTACGCCTTTCAGCGTTCAGTCTGCAAATCTCTGTAAATTTATTAAACGCCTCCACAACCCTCTATTTGTAACTAGCTCCGTGGCCTCGTTTAGTTCTAAACCCGATACCTTTAAGGGCGTCTGTCTATGAATATCACAATGAAGAAGTCAAAAATTATTACTTTTTACCATCATAATTTGGATAGATATACTGATTCCAGGTGGACAAAAGTTATGTATGCACTGAATGAAAATGCCATTACGAAAATGTGTTACAAATTTATAATGAATGTACCAAGATCTGTGAATTTCTGGACTTAAAATCGATAAAGAACAGCTTCTACAACGTTTTGAAGTTCAAAACTCTTCTACTGAAAAGTTAGTCAACTATTGATGAGCTGCTTCTTTTCATATACCCTTCAATTTCTTTTGAAGACAGTACAATGCAAATAGAAAATAACCTTTGTTTTATTATAAGAATCGAGGAATTTCTTGCACATTTGTCATTATATAATTCTTGCATTGTATTTGCATACGATTAAGGAACGCTATTAAATAACTGTGATATCTACTCGATATGTCATTGTATCTCGGTTATCAATTCTGTCAATACCGAGCTCGATAGCTGCAGTCGCTTAAGTGCGGCCAGTATCCAGTAATCGGGAGATAATGGGTTCGAGCCCCACTGTCGGCAGCCCTGAAGATGGTTTTCCGTAGTTTCCCATTTTCACACCAGGCAAATTCCGAGGCTGTACCTTAATTAAGGCCACGGCCGCTTCCTTCCATTTCATAGGCCTTTCCTATCCCATCGTCGCCGTAATACATATCTGTGTCGGTGCGACGTAAAGCAAATAGCAAAAAAAAAAAATCTGTCAATTGTACCACATCACTGTTTCTGCCTACCTGTGTTACTTGTATGACAATTCTTGATTTTTTTTTGTTGTTCTGCATTCTTAACTTACGAACATCAATCAATCATCACCCATTACTTTAGAGCTATGCCCAGGTAGCAGATTCCCCATTCATTTTTGATAAATTATTCCAATCCCTTACTCATCGCCCTACAAATGAATATTAGCTCCAATTCGTCCTTTTGAATTCCAACTTTATCTTCATATTATGATCTTATCTGCTTTTAAAAGCTCCGCTCAATCTTATTCGTCTACTAACGTCAATCCACGCCATCTCTCCACTGACAGCTCGGAACTTACTACTTAAGTCGAGCATCTCGTACCCTTACTCCCAAGTCTTCCCAGTCCAAAGTTTGCAACATTTTTAACTAACACAGCTACATTACTTCTTCCATCATCCGCAGCATTTCATAGCTGACCTCTTTAGAATACTCATAATATGCAGGATCATTGCCCCACAGTTCTATTGCAAGAAATCTGATGATATCGTCATCTTAGTCAAGTAATCCGAACTACAAGGACAAGACGTATCATTTCAAAACTTCCACGTGAACTGACCGCTGACCGGAATTCGAACGCGGCTGCTTCGGTGAAAAGCCAGTGACTATGCCACTCGGCTATCTTGCCTAAGTTCTGCTGCAATAGCACCATTAACTGAGTGCAGTCTGACATTCTTTCCGCAATAGCCTGCATGTAATACAATTTTTACAGTGGCGACAGATACAGAGTTGATGATGACTGTTTTAAGGGGTCTGACACCAACATAATGGTTCCTACATACCAACTTTGTCCAAGTTAGACTATTCACAAATGGGCATTTTTGCTGTAGATTATGTATTGGACTAGAGGCTACTAAGCCGACGTAGTACAGGCGTACTCGGTTTATTAGTTTGTTAACAGTCTGATTTAGAAGAAAATGGTTTTCAGGGTCTTTAGGTGTCATGGTCTTGGTGTCAGGACATGGATTCGATTTCCCGCCAGGAAGTCGAAATTTTAGAAACGATATTTCCACTTCTGGAGAGACATATGGCCCTGAGGTTCACTCAGTCTACAATAAACATTGGTAGCATGACCAGGTTAATTCCTGGGGATAAGACGATCAGACATATCCCACTCAGTGCCGAGGTTACGAAAACTGGAACCCGTTACCTTCCACTGCTTCATCGACCATCGTGACTTGTTAAGAGATGGCTTTCTGATAGGATCTAGCAGTCAAAATCAAGGAATTAAGGCAAATAGAGAAAGAAAGAAAGAAAGAAAGAAAGAAAGAAAGAAAGAAAGAAAGAAAGAAGAATTGAAATCTTGAATTCTTCGACAGCTCTGCTCCCCGCTTTTGGGTACGACACGGATAGAAACGGGGTATATCCGTTATGAGACTCGTGTGTTTAAAATCAAGGAAATCAAGTAACAAGACTATGCAGAATATTTATCTGAGACTGTTACTCGTGCGACGTCAAAGAGAATTGTACACGTGACGGACGCCTGCAGACGGCTTGGCAACACTACCGCTTCTCCCAACGCACCTGCGCACCTCCGGCTGTCCTAAGACGAACGGTGACGTAGTGTACACAGTCTTAAAATATGATCCTTTGTAGCGTTCTTATTTAAAATGAAAGACACCAGAAAGGGGCAATGGCTCGGACGAAGGCGTGAGAGGCCAGATTTCCTGAACGCCCAGTTTCTTCGAAAGAGAACACTGTCACGCTGAGTCTTCCCTAGCAAATGTATACAGTATTTGTCGCAGAGAGCTGGATGTTTCATGTTTTAATCAGCTACCGTAGAGGAATACTAGACGAAATGTATCACATTATCACCGAATGAGTTGGCTGCGGGGTACGGGTCGTTTAGCTTAAAGCTTGTTTTCGGTATGTGGTGGACTCTAACCCCATCAACGACAGCCTTGATCACAGTTTTCTATGATTTCTAATTTTCTAACAAATGTCGGGATTGAACCTTAATTACTACCTTCCCAGCCCTTGCCCTTTCCTATCCTAAATTCACCGAAAACATAATGAGTAAGTACGACATCACGCACACCTACACTAATGAACTTTGCAGGAGACTACCACCATGGAATGAGTTAAGAAAATATGTAGATTGGCTCTGTCAAGTCGTCCTTCATAATAAAAGGGGGTGGTGATACTTGATCCTTTTCTTTTTTTGCCTTCGATTTGCAAACGATGTCAACCATTACACCTTGATGTCAAGTTATGCGTCTGATAAGTTTCTATCAAAGAGTAACATTAGCATTTCTATCCAGCTTAAAAGTTTATGCAAAGCTCACTATTCTCATTTTCAGTACATAGAATCAAGTCTCTTTTCTAGCCGAGGATAATGTTACTCGACCATCGCATTCCCGTAGAAGAATTACGTGAAAATAAATAATATTGTGTATTTTTTTCAGACTTAATAACCACACCTGAATGCATTCCATGTAACTGTCAGGGGAATCAACATTTCGGCTAAACGTCTTGCAGACCTGCGAAGGTGGAGTACTGGAACATTCGCCTTAAGCCTCTGTACGGTCATCTCTTTTCCCGCGAAAAATAACTGATTTTCTCTTTATAGTTTGTTTGAAAAAAAATTTTATTTCACTAAGATCCCAACAAACTAATCTAGATGAACAATGTTATGATATAATATTATACAAAACTTATCAGATAAATCACTCTGCCCTGCATCAGATGTAACCGTAATTTGCACGACGCCATTGACTTGTATGTATGCGACTGAGGTCCAAGTCCGACTGTCCATCGCTGTTTACAAGATGGCAACGACTTTGAAGATGGACGAGCTGACATTCCGACGAACCTGGCCAAAATGTCCAAAGAGAGAAGAGCTTTAATTCAAAAGGCAGAAAGATTTATTGTTGTGAGCAGTGGCGGCTGGTGGTATTTGAAAATGGGTGTTGCACCAACATTTTCAGTGGCACATTATTATAGCGTACAAAAATAACAAGAAACTATTATTGTTAAGTACAGTACGTTCGCAACCTTGGTGGAGTGCAGTCGCTTTCGTGCTCGCTACGTGTGACTCATCCATAGCCTGGTATTTCCGTCGTACAGCTTTCAGTGTTCGTGTAGGATATTTATCGTTCTTGAACTGCAGCTAATATTATCAACTGGACTATGAATGATCCGCCCGATACGGGGCAGATCATTAATTCTGCCCTACAGACTTGTTATGCAGATCCAGCTACAACACCTTTACGATTAAATCCTCTTGATTTTCAATCAAGCCTTCAAGATCAACAGCAACCAGCCCTCCCAGTGGAGCAACATCACACTTTACGTACTCGACATCATGAAGAGAGCAACGTCAGCACCGGCAACTTATCAACAGAACGAGGATCAAGTACAGGTACACATAGTCATAATAGTTCTAATATGAAGTACAATTTAGACCCTAAAACGAAGCGTTTTCGTGCCGATCCCAACTTACATACGGAACAGTTAATAGACATGGATACTGAGAATGAAAATGACTCTTCCGACACAACTAATGACACAAATGCATCAAACCAACTTTCTGTTACTACCCCATTAGTTGCCCCATCATCTTCTACTGGGGGTACACCGTCGTCATCCCGTCTCAGTCAAAATAATAGGTACAATAATACTGATAACGGACCGTTCCTTGTTGTTGTTGAAGGGACTAAGGATAATATATGGAACTTACATCCGATGTCAATAGGACGATTGATCTTTAGTGAAAATATAATTCCCCGTCAACAAGTTCTGGACATTAAACCTTCCGGTAAGAATAGACTTCGTATCGAGACCTTATCCGGAATAGCAGCAAACAAGCTAGTTGAATCAAACTTTTTGAAGGAAAAACACCTTGATGTCTATATTCCCAACAGTGTTGTGCACAGGCTCGGGATTATCAGAAATGTAGACACGACATTTAGTGAAGATGAAATTCTAAAGGAAATTCAGAGTGCTATTCCCATTTCCCAAGTGAAACGATTTACAAAGAAGCTTCCCAATGGAGACACGCGACCAATTCCAGTCTGCCTTATAACATTTCGTGCCCAACACCTACCTCAACATATTTATATCCTAGGAACACGGTGCGAAGTTCAACCTTACATCTTTCCAGTGATGCAATGTCACCGATGTTTAAGATATAACCATTCATTATCTCAATGCAGAGGACAGCAACGCTGCAGTAGGTGTGCGGGACCCCATGACGTAAGAACTTGTACTGACACTGCACCACCAACATGCATGTATTGCCACGGTCCACACTTAGCCACGGATAGGGAGTGTCCCGAGTACAAGAAATGGTCCGAAATCAAATACCTTATGGCTCAGAATAATGTATCTCAAGAAGTAGCAATCAAAATGTACCATAACAGAAATTATTCTACTGCTGTACAGGCCCCGTCTTTCAATTGGCAAAGCAGGGAAGAATTCCCTCCTCTCTCACAATCAGCGGTCCCGTCTCCAGCGGACTTTCAGCCACATCTACCACGCACGGATATCCCGCCGGCTAACATGCAGCCTCTGTATCCAGAACAGGTTTCTCAGCAAGTAAACAACTCGACCAACACCTCACAGCACCATCAACAACAAATAATGCCTCCTCAAAGACAACAAACGCCGATGAGAGTGCATCCTCGCATATCACAGCAATTGCAACGGCCCCAGAGACTTCCTCCTCCATCTACACCGCAACCAAATTATCCATCGATTCAACAACGTCAGTATATTCCCCCACATTTGCCTGTAACACCAATTTCCCACAACCCCTATCCCCCTCAACCACATAACATCATGACAACCGCCTCCCAAAATTATGAGCATTTGATCGGAAAGATATTTAACCTTATCATGCTCCTCCTTACTCAAGCTCAATCTACAACGCCCGAGGCCTTTAACCCGGCTATAATACATAACATGATCGCAAGTATATTTACTTCAGGTAATGAATAAAATACTTCAATGGAACGCACGTTCCGTACTTGCGAATAAAGAGACCTTACGAAGAGTTTTATACACTGAAGGTATTGATTTCGCCACCTTGAGTGAAACCTGGCTTAAGGACGATTCTAATCTAACCATTCCTGGCTATAATGTCATCCGACAGGACCGAGAAGACGGATATGGAGGGGTAGCAATATTAATAAAGAATACAATTCCATACGCAGAAGCAGTTATTGATCACTCGCAGATTGCAAGTTTTCAGGCCGTTGCCGCAAGAGTTCGCATTAACAACCAAGATTTACATTGGTCTCATTATATAGCCCACCACGAACAAAAATTCAACTTCAAGAATGGTATCGGCTTACGCAACAGATAGAGCCACCTTTTCTCTTTTGTGGTGATTATAACGCACATAGCACAACATGGGGTTGCGAGATAAATGATACATATGGTGATGCTGTCTTACAAATAGTGGATGAGTTCAATTTATTTGTGTTAAACGATGGATCGGCTACCCTGTTACCAGTACCGGGACAACGTCTCTCCGCTGTCGACCTAACCATTTGTTCTTCTAATATCTCATCTGATTTTCATTGGAAAATCTTGCCGTATCCAATGGGTTCTAATCATTATGCTATCATCATTTCGCCTGTTTTACCATTTCGTCCTTCACCGGTCAAACCCACAATTAAATGGAACGTTCAAAACGCTGACTGGGTCAAATACAGAAGGGTGATAGACGCAAATATACTCTCTGTGTTACATCAAAAAACCACGCTTGATAAATACAACGCCTTCGTACACACCATTAATTTAGCTGCCGCCATATCCATTCCTGAACGAAAACAAACCAACATCTCAAAAATATTCCCTGCTCCATGGTGGAATTCCGAATGCAGTCGACAGATAGCTAAGAGAAATCAGGCCCTCAGCAAGTTAAAGCGAGCAACTACAATGGAAAATTTCCTCAATTACAAGAATATAGATGCAGCAGTCAAACACTTTCTGAAAAGAGTAAAGAAGAATAGCTGGCGATCTTATTGTGAAAAGCTGACCAAGGATACACCCCTATCGCAAATATGGTCGATGGTTAACAAAATGAAGAAGAAAACGCTAACCCCTAAGGCACTTAAATGTTGGGCAGAAGAGTTTTCAGATCTTATTGCTCCACCTACGACCTCACTTCCTCCAAAACAACGTCCACCGTTCGAACTTTCCCGTCCTACGCAAGATATTCTCACATCACCTTTCACGCTACATGAATTAGAACAAGTTTTAAAAACTACTGCTAACTCTGCGCCTGGATATGACCATATACATTACTGCATGCTTTCAAACTTATCTCGCAATGCCAAGGAAATATTGCTCTTACTTTTCACATATATTTGGAATGAAACCAATTTTCCCGACGACTGGACGACGCAGATTATTGTCCCAATTTTAAAACAAGGTAAAGATCCTAACGAAGCTTCTTCTTACAGACCCATCGCTCTATCTTCATGCATAGCTAAAACTTTTGAACGGCTGTTGAAACTAAGACTGGAGTGGTGGTTAGAGTTTCACAATTTATTGCCTCGATCTCAATATGGGTTCCGGAAAAGTCGTTCTACTTACGACCATCTTAGCATTCTGACTACGGACATTGAACATACATTTCTAAACCATGGTTACCTTACCGCCATATTTCTCGATATATCTGGGGCATATGACAGCGTTAGTATACAAGTACTTTCTGAAAAGCTACATGAACTTGGTCTTCCCGAAATATACGTGCGAGGTATATATAACTTATTTTTCCGGCGGACAATCTATATTCGAACCCAAGATAACACCTTGTATGGGCCCAGACTAGTAACAAAAGGACTCCCTCAGGGTGCTATACTGAGTCCTTTACTGTATGCCATCTACACTGCAGATCTTGATCACATGTTTAAACAAACAGTCAAAGTTCTTCAGTATGCAGACGACGTATGTATCTACGCATCATCGCAGTCTCTTTGGTTAACATGTTTGTGGCTAGATGACGCTGCAAGGAAACTCCACGCCTGGACATTTCAAACAGGTCTTAATTTATCCCCAACAAAATCCTCTATTATTGTCTTCACTCGAAAGCAATTCCACTCAATATCACCATCTGTACATCTTGGGCCATACTCCTTCCCCTTACGGACTTCAGCCAAGCTACTAGGCTTATACTTCGATAGTAAACTTACATGGAGAACCCACGTCGAGTACCTGGTAAATAAAGTGGGCCGAACGTTAAACATAATCAGAGCATTATGTCGAGTATGGTGGGGAGCTGACCCATCTGTCCTATTACTATTATATAGATCGTTAATCCGATCTGTACTAGATTATGGCTGCATCTTTTTCGGCAACGCACCGCAGTATGTTCTTCGAAAACTAGATGTCCTGCAGTTCCGCGCACTAAGAATATGTCTGGGAGCCATGAACTCAAGTCCTACTAACGCACTACTGGTAGAGGCTAAAGAAATGCCCCTTCAGATAAGACGAGATATGCTTGCCAACAACTTTCTTCTGCAACGCTCGTCCATAACTAGCCACCCTATAACATCTAAACTGCACCGCCTCCTTCCACTGTGTGACAGAGGAACAAACAGAAGACTACGGACACCTCTATTGGTCAAAAGTATCAAGAAATTGCAGCACATCATACCCCTTACTCTTCAAGATACAGCGCTTCCAGTATTTCGACAGAGGTATGAACTTTCAGTATTTCAACCATCCACATTTCATCTTCCAGATTTTATAATCTGCAATACCAATATAAACGAAAAAGTAACAAATTTTATCGATGCATATTGGGGCAATTATACTCAAATATACACAGATGGGTCTAAGACCAATGAAGGAGTCGGATATGCGTACTACTGCCCTGCATTCAACACTAGCAAAATGTTCTCCCTTCCCCACGAAGCTTCAATATTCACAGCTGAAATACTTGCCATTAAATCAGCCATCACGTACGGCGTCCAGCACTTCAGCAGTATATTAATTCTCACGGACTCCAAGAGTGCACTTCAAAAACTAGAACAACCATGCAGGAACACGCGTTCGAATAAATACATCATGGACATCCTAAGTTGCATATACCAAGCTAAGGAAAACGGAAAAGAAGTTCATCTTATGTGGATCAAAGGTCACACTGGAATCATACACAATGAAACCGTAGACCAACTGGCAAAGCAGAGCATTACAGAAGGCCAGTTCCAAGCACTACGCCTACCATACACGGACTTCCAAAGCAACATCAAGAAACAGGCTTACAAAGAATGGTCAAATTACTGGGCAACAACTCAACGCATCAAAGGCAAGCATTACGCCGCTATCCAGAGACACATCCCACAGAAACCATGGTTCAGTCTACTATCTCTAACTCGCCGCCATATGACATCAATTATCAGAATGCGACTTGGACATGCATCTTACCCCAGTCATCTGTTCAGACTCAAAGTCATAGACTCCCCAAATTGTACCTCTGACCCCAATCAAGAAGCAGACCTCAACCATACAATTTTAGGATGCACTAGATACAAACCACAAGTGACCAACTTATATCAAACGCTTATACAACTGAAAGTTCCACTTCCCACTTCCGTTTCGTCGTTGTTCACCAGCTATGACATCCGTATATATCAAGCAATAGCCAAATTTTTAAGTGAAGCTAATTTAACATTGTGATACGTTTGTTCTGTAGTCTGTAGTTAAACTGTTCTCATCCAACCAAAGTTCCTGTACCGTGGCTTTCCATCACCAATTAGTCATAATGCCATGAACGGTCCCATGTTGTAAAGATGTTGCTCTTTGACTTTCCTGTTTTCTAAATGTACAGAGCTGGCAGCATGGTCTTACGGACCAAATGCCAAATAAATTTAAAAAAAAAATTATTGTTAAGTAATGAACTACATTCCTACTGAAACTGTAATATATCCGACAATTACAACCCAGGAAATAATAGGCTAATTATACACTGTACCTACAGTTACTCTTAATACGTCCCACTAACGACTTTTTTAGGGTTTTCGGAGACGCCGAGGTGCCAGAGTTCTTTTACATGCCAGTAAATCTACTGACACGAGGCTGACGTATTTGAGCACCTTCAAATACCACCGGACTGAACCAGGATCGAACCTGCCACGTTAGGGTCAGAAGACCAGCGCCTCAATCGTCTGAGCCACTCAGCCTGGCACAGTTACTTTTGCTTCACTAGAACTGAAAATTTGCCGTCCTGTTTTCCATTGAAGCACGATGTTGGTAATATTGTCTGTGGTCTGGTAGGGTGTGGAAAAGAAATTACCCAGCAAGTTGGCCGTGCGGTTAGTATCGCGTAGCTGTGACCTTGCATTCGGGGTATAGCAGGTTTGAAATCTACTGTCGGAAGCTCTGAAGATGGTTTTCCGCGGTTTCCTATTTTCACACCAGGCAAATGCTATGGCTGTGCCTTAAAGCCACAGTCGCTTCCTTCCAACTCCTAGCCCTTTCCTATCCCATCGTCGCCGTAAGACCTATCTGCGTTCGTGCAATTTACAAATTTAATTTACGTTGCAAAACTGTGCATGCTGTTCTTATTGATATCTAAAAAAGTAACTGTCCGGTTTTGAAAATACATATTTGAACTTGTACGCAGTTGAACTTTTAGGCCAGCTGTATGAATTTCTACCGTTCCATTTAAAAGTATGGAGTTAATATCAATATATCGGTAATTAATCACCCCATGAGGATAAGTAGAACATTATTTTACAAGCCTCAGTATATCATTTACGAATATGAAAACAGATTACCGATATCTTTAATGGTTTAGATGTTATTTCAGGTGAATAATCCTGTAAGAAATGAATAATTGAATACAGAATAGATGTAGTAACAAATATAAGTCAAGGGTGTGACATATGTATTATCACACCACTTCATCGCATGCTATCCTCTCAAAAATGGATATACTGCCGATCAACTTTAATAGTTAAAAAAGAATATAATTACGAATCCTAAATATTATAGGAGTCAATGAAAATGTACAAATCGACTTTTGGTGCAAGGAACTGTCAGTAGAATAAATATTTCAAACTTATCCATGAAATGTCCACTATATTATTATTATTATTATTATTATTATTATTATTATTATTATTATTTATTATTTATTTTCCACTAATTGCAGTTACAATTTAGGGATGGTGAATGGAGAAAGGGCATAGCCCCACATACACAAAAGTGCCTTCATCACCACTTAAAATTATAACATACAAGTATAAAATTACATTCTACAAGGTGTTCTTAAATACAGTTACCGTATTTACATAGGCATATTTACATAATATTCACAAGATCTGATCAACATTCAAGTAATTCGACACACACACACACACACACACACACACACACACACACACACACACACACACACACACACAGAGTCCTCTCTCTCCCTCTCTAGAAACCTCACATATATTTTAGCTAGGCCGGCTCATTCATTCCCATTTACCGTCTCAATCACCCGGGACCCCATAACTTTCATCTATCCTCCCACTCATACTGAACATTCACACAGTAGATAAATTATGTTTTGTACAGAGGGTTTCGTTATATATACATCCTTTTTACGTCTTTACAAAAATTTTCTGCAGGTAGTTCTTTTATCTGCGGTGGGAGTTCATTCCATAATCGAGCAGAACGACTAAAGAAGCCACTTTGATATGATGCTGTTCTTGCAAATGGAGGGAAAAGGGACACACCTCGACCTCTTTGAGCGGAACGATAGTTCAGCTGTAAGCGGTTGAAAGGGTTTATATGAATGTTACCTGCGAGGGATTTTCTCAGGGAAGCAATGTCTATTTGTTTACAGAGGGATGTTATGGAGGGCAGTGACCTGGCTGTATTTAAATGACCGTGTTGAGTAATTAGTCGTTCTGCTCGGCGTTGAACTCTCTCTAGTTTCGTCATGTTCTCCACTGTAGTAGGGTGCCAGGAAGGAAGCCCGTACAACAATATTGGCCGTACTAATGACAAATAGGCTGTCTGAACGGCTTTCTTCCTGGCTCCCAGTAGAGATCTGCGGATGAATCCCAGGACTCTGTATGCTTTGCATCTTATTTCCTCAACATGCTTATTCCATTTTAAATTGCTGCAGATGTGAATGCCAAGCAATTTTATTGAGGTACAAGGCATCAGGTTTTTACCACACAGTGAAATTTCGTGTTATTATTATTATTATTATTATTATTATTATTTTGCTAGTTGCTTTACGTCGCACCGACACAGACAGGTCTTACGGCGACGATGGGACAGAGAAGGGCTAGGAATGGGAAGGAACCGGCCGTGGCTTTAATTAAGGTACAGCCCCAGCATTTGCCTGCTGTGAAAATGGGAAACCACGGAAAACCATTTTCAGGGCTGCCGACAGTGGGGTTCGAACCAATTATCTCCCGAATACTGGATAGTGGCCGCACTAAAGCGACTGCAGCTATTATTAATATTATTATTATTATTATTATTATTATTATTATTATTATTATTATTATTATTATTATTATTATTAAGCAATATCAAAATTACTCACCGAGTTAAAATCTGTTGGCATTTATTCAAAACTAGTTTATTAAGCTGAACTAGCTGATGTACCCGTGCTTCGCTACGGGATTCTCAGAAAGACTGACTTTGTGGTTTTCCTAACTGAAATCAACATAGGTCATTACAAAAACGTAAGTATGAATGTAGCGATTAAAAGCAATGCTATCATATAAAATACTCGATCAAATGGAAAGCCGCACGTTTTATCACTTTTAACGAAGAGTGCTGCGGTTAGATTGCGGTGCCAATCTAATAGTCCAAAGTTCCAGAGCTGGGATGACCAGGCCGCAGATTGCCATGAACACTCATCTGTCATTATTCCGCTAATTATGCACACTGTCCATTCCAATCAGTACCTCAGGATAGGGATTGAATAGCCCGAATGCTATGATGATCCAGTGTGTTACGTACCAGTGGTATCAGAAAATTTATAAACCAGGGGAATGGCATGCTAAAGAAGAAAGTTATCTAACTCACCAGCTACTTCCCATCAATATTCAGGCAGGCTGTTACACTTTGTCCGACTGGGCGAGTTGACCGTGTGGTTAGCGGTGCGCAGCTGTGCGCTGCATCCGAGAGATAGTGGATTCGAACCCCATTGTCGGCAGCGCTGAAGATGGTATTCCGTGGTTTCCCACTTTTACACCAGTCAAATGTTGGGCCTGTACCTTAATTAAGGCCTAAGTCACTCCTAGCCCTTTCCTTCCCAACGTCGCCATAAAACCTATCTATGTCGGCGCGACGGAAATCAAATAAAAAATACTCTGTACGCAACAGTAATCCTATCTACCGGAGATGAGGGGCAACAGAAGACACAAAGCACATCACGACAAACAATGGTCAATGTAATGTTATTGTTGATCAGTGTTATGAGCTTTCTATTGAACCCGAGTGACTTAGGCCCATTGTCAGTCATGATTTGATCGATAAAATGATATATGGTACATTTATTGAAATACAGAAGTGTAGTTGAAAATATTTCATCTGTGTCGAAATAGGAGCGAAGGAAGGACGACAGACTGGAGCCTGACGGATTAGCTCGACACAACAAATTTTAGCTACTTCACAGCAGGGGATCTCATTAGTTGGCGAACAAGGAAATACAGAGCCCACAAATAAGTCTTAGTCAGAAAGAGAAAGGGGGTAGGTGATACAAAGGAAACTCGCTACGTGAGTAATGCACTGGGATATTTTTGGCAGGACGGAAATTCCGTGCCGTCATGGAAAACTACAGCGGCTGCCAGTACATTCGCTAGCCTAGGTTCGGGCAGGTGGAGATTTAAATCACGTGACCGCTTGCCGGCCAATCGTAAAAATTTGATGGAAGACTCAGGGATACCATCTTAAGGAATGATGGATGAGATATTCTCGTAACTTCAAAAGTAATTAGTAATAAATTATTATGAGTACACGGATCGATGTAATGAATTTATTAGATGTCACGCATGGAAAAATAATCAATAATTATTGGCAAATTAAATCAATTGAAGGCTGGATTTCTTGGAAACCAGACAGCTTGAATCTCATTGGCTGGACGAAGACCACGTTGTGAGGGACGCTTCCAAAGGCGCGAAATGTGAGGAGTTAAATCCACCCGTATCTCCTAAATCTGTGATCACCAGGAGTTCATATTTAATCCAGCAGATATGCTAGCGGAGTGGATTAATTTGATGTAAATGTTAACGTCCAATTCGGAGTGCAAGTACCGATATTAAAAATCCACCCCCTCCCTCAGGGGTATGACGTCAATGAATCCGCGGGAGAAAGCTTCATCCATATATACGAGCACAAGGGATCATCGCCACCACACTTGAACTGAATCTCTGGAGCTGAACTGTCGGTCGCAGCTAACGTCGAATTTTACGGGCATACAGTACTCAACATTTAATGGCGCGAGCATCCGCCAGTGTTTGTAAAATGTGATCGCGCTCAAGCAACATGAACTGGAAATAGTTAACGTAGGACAGTGGTTGTCAGTTATAAATATCAGTGAAGTAAATTAATTGTACTATAAGAGAGTAATATAAATTGTACCACAATAAGTACGTGAATAACCTACTGTGTGACGAACAGTACTTTAAGCGAATAGTAGCCTGTACTTTGCAATATCGAACCGCCATCATGAACACTTCAAGAGTGCCGTATGAAACGGGCGTATCGCGTCGGACGACATAAATCGCGACGGGCGTAAAATTTGACACCTCGTCGTACGTGTCCAAGTCCATTGTGCGGTAATTGGACGAAGATTAAAATAGTGTAAATATTAAATTTTTGGGTTGTTGTATAAAAGTTAGAGTGTTCAGTGTTAACGTTGTCAATGGTGAAAGTTTTGTGATAATTAAGGTATTAGTGTAAAATGGTGATGTGCCAGGAAATCTTTTGTGGAACTACGCCATCAAGAATGGAGGAGTAAAATGCGGAGAGGGGCCGAAAGGAGCCTCTCATCTGCAAAGCTGTAATGGAATACCGATAACTAAGATGAGTACTAAACTGTAAATAATATTTGGGAAATGTTAGCGTGATTGGGAAAAATGGGAATAATTTGATTATACTTGGTTACCTTCTGTAACAAGATGAGTCGCTTAACGACCCCATCCTAAATTTGTAGCACGGACAGTAGTAAATATAACAGTGTAAATAATCGGGTCTTTTTATGTATTCAGTTTGTTGTAGATGTAAATTTTGTATATATAGTGTAGTACGTTAAGTCATGCATGCATTCATATTTCTTTGTAGAATAATTTTCTTTACATTTGATATTGGTTATGATAGTTAAATAAGACCCGATATGTGTTTTTCTGTTTTGTCATTTTGACGAGCTATGTAATGACAATGAAGGAAAATCCAGCTTCGCCATACCAGTTGTGTTTTGTTGTGATTAGTATGTTCATATTTTCAAAGTGAAGTTGTTCAAATTTGTGAGAAGCGATTATAATAATAATATTCCAAGTAAATCGTATCTGGGATTGGTTAGTGCCAGAATAAATCGAAGTTGTAAAAGGGGTTATGCGTTAAACATATTAAGGGTGGACTACCGTGTAACAGGCGAAAATATTTTTTTAAATTAATAATAATAATAAATAAAAATAAAACTACTTTTTTTAGAAGAAATTTTTTTAAAATTTAATTTGGATATAATAATAATTCATGAGATATTGGAAATTTTTAGTGAGCCGTGCGTAATAATAAATTTAAGTGATCAGGTGTTGTGTTTGTCAGAAATCATTTAATGACGGGATGTCGTTTTTAATTCGGAATTAAAGTGTGTGGTAATTTAACTTGATCAATTAATAATATTGAAATGTAGATCGGTGCTAATAATCCGTACATGTTAATGAACGTGTGGTTTAAATTACGGTCCAATATATTTTTACGTATAAATGTCGTGTCTTAAAGTTGCAATTCATTAGCCGGAACACGTAGGACTAATATTACGAAACCATGATTGTCGAATTTTGGTAAATATAATTTCAAAATGTTACGATTATTTGTGGAGAATGAACTAAGGCGTAGATCAAAATGAGATAGAAAAATGTTAAAGAATCTGCAGTCAGATAATAAAAGGTCGTATGATGTCAGAAGTAAATAAATAAGTCAGTTGATAATTCTGTGAGAAATAAATGAATCAAGGAATATTGAGATAGAAAAGGAAATAAATTCCGTAGGAGAGACACTTAGGATATTGAAATGAGTGTAAAATGTACGGGCAGTGTCACAGAGAAATACTGAGTTACGTAGCGGGTAGAATTCGGACCCGTGACACCATGTACGAAATAAATAGACTGCACTGCCATTCGTCGAGATACTACGGATCTAAGGATAATGAGAGTTCAGATTCCACATAAATGATCGTATATTATAATCATTGTAATGACGAGCGATGACAATCATGATGTCGTGATAATAATAATAATAATAATAATAATAATAATAATAATAATAATAAATATTGCAGATAAAGGATTGGACCGCCTTAATTAATTGAGCGTTGATAAAGATGTTAAACGGGAATCTAAATGATAATATGCAACCGATAATAATAATAATAATAATAATGTAAGGACGATGTTAAATCATCGCGGTCAGTTTAATAATAATTGTCATAATAATAACAGTAATGATGCCGTTGGTTGATCAGTGAAATAATTATAATTGCGACCGATATCTTAATATATTTGGCGGAAGTGACCGGTTCATTAATAATAATAACCTCTTGAGTGACGTGAATAATAATAATAAAATCTGGAGTCACCTATTTAATAATAATAACCACAAGAGGGATATAATAATAATAACATTAATAACCATTTGTGTTTGCATCCCGCATAATAATGACGATATTAATCAAACGTGACAGTGCCAGGAACCGTTGAATATAATAATAATAATAATAATAATAATAATAATAATAATAATAGTAATAATAATAATAATAATAATTTCGAGGATGATAATTTAATGAATATTTCTGACGATAGTGGATTAAATTAATTGGTGACAAAATCCCTCGATTCGTATGTTTGAATAATAAGAGTGATAAATATTATAATCATTTTGTTGCCTCGTTATCGTACGGTTTCCGTACGGGACGATGTTACAGTAATACTTGGTGTGTTTGTTTACTTCGCCCGCGACGCGAGGGGAGGTCATTGCCACGGTATTTCCCACCGCTTCTCGTTATCTCATCTGTGGCAGTAGTCTACTGAGGCTACTTTGTACCATCTCAGATCATGTGTAAATAAAGTGTAAATGCTAATTCATTGGTATGGTATCAGCTGGACATCGTAAGATAGGAACTGTCCGTGTAATCCATTTTTCGTAATTCACGAGAAACATTACCCAGTCCGAGTACCGGTCTCGGAAAAATGTATATAGCCGGAGTACATCATCTTAGTTAAATCGAGAAGCCGACCGTAACATGGGTTATGCTCGGGCTCCCGATAGAAGGAAGCTATATCCTTGAACAACGGTTCGATTCAAATGGAATCGATCCGTAAATTATACCTCAAAATGTCATTTTATTTCAGAAGCAACCCAGCACGATATTGATACCACTTGCGGTATAGCAAGTGATTTGTTGATGTAACATGTGTGGAAAATTTAAATATCGTTGCCAAATGTATCAAAGTTTCGTACGTCGGATGGCGTAATAAACTGCTTTTTCTGGCAAATTATTTCAAAGGAAACCATTCTCATAATCTTTTTATTGTAGTTAGTTGATGCCCTTTTTTAAGTTAACAGTCACTTCCTAGTCCTATCATGGAGTCCTTAAATTCAAGTTTACAATCGAGCCTTCCCCATTTTAATTTTAATTGCTCCGTTCATTCCCGTGTTCATTTATGCCGCTATATTTATAGTTGATGACTTAAATAATGAACCGACACCCCTGAGATAAATGCTAGTCTGGGACTCGGGAGGTGGACGGGTGCACTATATTGTACGCCTACACATTTAGTTTTCTTTCGACTCTGTGATTTGTAAAATATTTTATACCGTAAACTGTAGTTTCTTATTCTCCGATTTTACATACCGATTTTCATTAAATGCTGTTTACCCATTTTCTCGTTACTCGGCGCTGATATGGACTTAGTAACAAAAATTCAAATTGATGAATATCTTGGTGATCATAGCCAGTACGGTAACAATGTATAAGACATGAATAATAGGAAATTTAATACTATATAACCTTAGTTATCTAGCATTCATCGACTACACTTCTAATAAGAAATATTTGAGAATTACATTTAAGGCCTTCCCCTAAACTACCATTTCACTCAGCGTGAATAAAATAATTTACAGCCTAGACTATAGCGACTTATTTCCTGACTTTGCATACCGATTTTCATCAAGATAGGACTACTAATAACAATATTTGAGAATTAAATTTTAGGCCTTCCCCTAAACTACCATTTTTCTCAGCGTGAATACAATTATTGACAGCCTAGATTGTAGCAATTTATTCCTCAACTTTGCATACCCATTTTCTTTAAAATACGACCACTAATAACATAAATATTTGAGAATTCAATTTTAGGCCTTCCCCTAAACTACCATTTCACTCAGCGTGAGTAAAATTATTTATAGCCTAGATTGTAGAGGCTCATCCCCCGACTTCACATACCGATTTTCATTAAATTCTATTCAACCGTTTTCTCGTGATGCGTGTACATACAGACAGACAGACAGACAGACAGACAGACAGACAGACAGACAGACATTACGGAAAAGTAAAAAGTGCATTTTCTTGTTACTATGGACATGACCGATACAGAAATACCATTATTTTCAAATTCTGAGCAATGTACAGACAAAACTCTTATTTTATATATAGATTTCATACAAACTACACACTTCAATATAGACGACAGTTTTGGTGCGATTTTCAAATTAATCAAGGTATGAGCCACAATGTACCACAAGATATTTTTCCACAGTTTTCAGAATATAAGTTTCGTCGACGATTGGAGAGTATTCTTTTATACACCGAAAACGATCTCTCGACATGGCACGAAGTCAAAGGTGCAGCACACTTCGTCTGACAGTAGAGTCTTCTGAAAGGTTTCGTGTTTCTCCGCAGATCTCGCCGACAAGTTACCTACAGTTTCTAGCGAATTAAGAGGTATAGAACTAAATGAGGCCACATCACTAGTTGCAAACAGAGGATTGTTTAGTAAACTGACAGAGGCTTGCAGACTGAACGCTGAAAGGTATAACGGTCTAGAATGATGTGTCTCCTTTTCCCTCTTCTCGGCCTTCTCCCAAGAGTCTGGGGTCAGATATATATATGTGTGTGTGTGTATATATATATATATATATATTAAGCCAGTTTTACGGCCAGTTGCCCTTCCTGACGCCAACCCTATGTGGACAGATGTATTCACTACTGCGTGTCTCTGTGGTGGTTGGTAGTATGATATGTTGTATGTAAATGAAGTGTGTATTAAGACGAACACAAATACCCAGCCATACCCAGCTAAATCCCCAGGCCGAGAATCGAACAGAAGGCCACTATACTGATCATTCAGCCAAGGACGCGGACCTGCTAAGACTAAAGGATAATTTTATTTATTACATCACACGATTTCTAATTTACCATTTAGATTTATTGGAGCTACGAAATGTTTTCCAGAATCAATTAATTATTGCTATCGGACACTTTAACTTTTGTAAGTAAGTAAGTAAGTAAGTAAGTAAGTAAGTAAGCAATAGCAAGTAAGTAATTAAGTATGTACGTCATTATAATAAAAGGACATAATCCTGAAATTGCGTACAGACTTCATGATATGGTAACGAGTTAGTTGCGCGTTTATACCGATTCACAACTTATACGTAGATAGTCTACTACGAGAGTGAGTAAAGCCTGGTATTTTGCCAGTATTCTATGGAGACGCTTTGATGAGGAAAACAGGTCTTAATTTACTAGGTGAGATGCATTTTCCCGAGGTTGTGACGAGCAGCGTAACGATTGGAAACGTCCTACAAGTGCTGCTCTACCTTCAGTTCGCTGCCAAAATATTCATCAAAAATAAATCTCCGTCGCTTAGCACATGGGAAGCGAATGCTGCGGTACAGATGTGATCATGATCAGCGTCCTCTGCCTCAAGCTGTCATTCATACGCACCGTGCTGTGGAGTACAACAATCAAACATCCACCTACGAAGACGGGTTTCGGGGAGTAAGTCGATGATTCCAGTTGATGTTTTAAAATTAATTTTCCAACAGAACATTAATAGTCGAAAGAGGACAACTATATTTCAAAATATATTGAATAGAACTATTTGTGCAGTAATCGTCAATGGACAAAAGTAAATAAATGAAAAAAATGATCGGGGTTTGAACACGGGGCGCAGAAGTGTGAAGCCGCGGCGATAGCCACTGCGTCAGTTGAACTTGTTACGCTCTAAAAAGGCGCGTACAGCACGTTGTAAACTTCGACCGTCATTTTCTCGGAAACTGTCGAGCGTCTACGGATAAGCCGAAACCTTTGTCCGCTTATTTCGGCCTCTCTTTCGCTGGGCGAAGTTTCTGGGAAATCGGGTTGTTACACTTGGCGGGTTCCCCTCGTCAGCCCACGTGATTACAATTGGGAGCTACCTGACTGAAACAGTAGTAGGATTCATCGCGGCAATCAAGCGTTACCTCACGCTGATCAGCGGTCGCTTGATAGGCGAAGGCCCGTCATCAGGACGATGTCTGTTTGGTTTTTTAAAAGTAAACTGGCAACGATGGGCTTCTTTACCCGTACCTGGAGAGCCGATCAACCTGAAGTCATTGTGCTCAAAAAGTTGTGGGTCGAATATCAGCTTATTGGTTTCTTCACAACGGAATAATTTGCTATTTCCTCCCCCCTCCCCCAAAAATACCTAATTTGGATAGTACAATAACAAATTTTGGCAGGAATAAAGAGGATATACAGTTAATATAGACCAGTCCAAATCAGGAAATCCTTTCGTAAGAAAAGAAATGAGCTCAACCCAAGCACATATATGTCTATTAAAAAGATGTTTCTGAAGACCTGTGTGTGGAACGTGGCACTCTGTGCACGTGAATGGATACCAATTGGCACAAAAAGAAAGAATGATAATAATGTTATTGTTTTTACGTCCCGCTAACTACTTTACGATTATTGGAGACGCCCAGGTGCCGGAATTTAGACCTGCAAGAGTTCTTTTACGTGCCAGTAAATCTAACGACATGAGACAGACGTACATGAGCACCTTCAAATACCACCGGACTTTTTTTTTGCTAGGGGCTTTACGTCGCACCGACACAGATAGGTCTTATGGCGACGATGGGATAGGAAAGGCCTAGGAGTTGGAAGGAAGCGGCCGTGGCCTTAAGGTACAGCCCCAGCATTTGCCTGGTGTGAAAATGGGAAACCACGGAAAACCATCTTCAGGGCTGCCGATAGTGGGATTCGAATCTACTATCTCCCGGATGCAAGCTCACAGCCGCGCGCCTTTACGCGCACGGCCAACTCGCCCGGTAATACCACCGGACTGAGCCAGGATCGAACCAGCCAGGTTCGGGTCAGAAGGCCAGCGCTTCAACCGTCTGAGCCACTCAGAAGCCTTCGAAATGTTGTGTTACCGAATATAGAACATTTTAAACACATTTCATTAGAATGTTGGCTGAAAAGATCTAATCTTTCATAACTGAAGGTTGTCGTCATCATGGTTTGTCTACATAACTCCATCATTGATTCGTCTAACCCAATCTGATGCTACAAATGAAGGAGAGATCCTACTGAGATCTTGAATAAAAGAAGGGATTTTGGTACTAGTGAACATTTCAAACTTTGGAACACGTGGTGGCGTCCTTTCTTGGAATGAGCGGCCATTTTTAAAGGTAAGGCGGAAACATTTAAATTACAGCTTTAACTGGCCACGCCCACTCCAGCTTTGCTTTTTATTAAGAGTTAACTTTTTCTAAATTTAATACACTCCAGACAAATCAGTTTTAACATTATTAGCTTCATACATTTCACAAACGAGCATTTATACGGTTTGTTTTCATAATTTGCAGCATCCATTTTTAAAAGACTGAACATTTTCAGAAATACCTTGAGTCAATACAATGAAAATTTAACTGTGTTTAAGATGTGACACCACTTATTAATCACTGAGCGACCTGGATACGCGGTTCCGATTACGCAGCTTCGAGCTTATATTCAGGAGATAGTGGGTTCGAACTCCACTGTCGGCAGCCCTAAAGATGGTTTTCCATGGTTTCTCATTTTCATACTAGGCAAATGCTGGGGATGTACGTTAATTAAGGCTAAAATCGCTTCCTTTCCAGTCTTAGCCGTTTCCTATCCCACCATTGCCATAAGACACGTATGTGTCGTGCGACGTAAAACAAATTATAGTAATCACTTAACAAATAATATATTGTTAATTGTTATTGTTAATTGAAACAAAAATTATACTACAAATTGTTTCTTTGACCTTTCTAAGCTTCACAGCCAAGTTTCAAACCACAAAATAAACAAAAAAAAGTGCGCCTGCAGCATTTTGAAATATTGCCTTTTCTTTTCAAAGAAATAGTTCCGAAACTGAGTGTTCGATTTAAACCAAATGTTTATTTTTCTTAATTTAAACTATATCAACTATCTCTCAAACGCTAGTGTAAATTACGGTAAAGTGAACAAATATAGAAAATTCAGTACATGTCCTCCTTAATACCAACAAAAATACTAACTCATTCGCCTTGCAACTTGGACTCCATACCCAGCCACAACGGCTATGGAGAACTTACCTCAGTTTACCTCAATACCAGATCAAATTGATTACATAACTACTTCTTTTACCACAGTAAGACAGGTTATCAGACATGTTCATTCCCATGTGTAAACGACGCTGTTATTCTTAGTTCCTAAATTGATTTTATTTTCAATCGATTGTAGCGCGCGATTATTCCCTTTCGAGTTGGCTTCACTTCCCTACTTCTTCCCAGCCTTGAAACTCTAATTTAGGATTAAGGACATTTCTTTTCATTTGAATCGTTTTCCTATTCCTTACGTGTATTTAGTGTCTCCTACAAGTATCCTTCTACTATGGAGACGATAGATTTTTTAATAACAGTCGTCACCTGCGAAAGGTCTCCGATATTAATCGCGTTGGTCAAGGTTGCGGAGCTTTCCGCTTGTATTGCTGCCGGTATTTATTAATGCGGTAGTTCCTTTCCTCCGTAATGAGCAGATTCAAGTTTGGTCAGGGCTTTGCTTGAATATATTCGAAATAATAATCTGGATACGACGAAAAAGATCAACTAAGGAGCGATCTTATGTCCTCGTATGTATTGTGTGGTATCTCCAAGTCTCTGGAGAAATATCAAACAGGATTAGACTCCCGTAGGCGACCAGCGCGTCATGATGAGAATGAAATGATGATGAAGACGACACATACACCCAGCCCCCGTGCCAGAGAAATGAACCAATCATGGTTAAAATTCCTGACCCCCCCCCCCCGGAAATCGACCAAAGTACTGCACGCTAACCATTTAGCCATGAAGCCGGAGAGGATTAGATCTAGAGCGCATTAATGACTGTGGCTATTTCTTGACGGATACTGTATTATGACATGTCTCTCCTGGTACAGGCCACAGTAAAATGTAGCTTGCACAGAAGTCTCAGTATAATTCATGGCTGTGACAGTAGGGTAACTGTTGAGGTACGGGTAGTGCTAAGTAATGGCATTCGAAGTACCGCTAGTGCGTTTGAAAGTTCTGAAAGGTGCTAGGAAAGAGTCAGTCGTGTTAAAATACCATTTTCTGGCTCAGTGAGGACAGGAATGCCAAACTATCTCATTCATAATACATAAATATGTACTCTAAGGAAAATCCGTACTGTTACCGAGGTTTTGTGTGTTGGTGATCGCTTTTCTCTGTTTTCTTTGATTCTACCAACATAGGCAGGTCTTATGACGCCGATGAAATACGACAGAGCCTGTCATATCAGGCAGCTCCGACGGTCTGACGTGACTAAGTGAACCTCATTCCAGCCCTCCATCCGGAATTAAAATCCTTGGACGATCTGGGAATCGAACGCGGGACCCCCTACCCCTACATCGTGGTGTTGGCCTTCCCACCCCATTAGCTGTTGAATTACTGCTGGGCCTCGCAACAAAGTTGAAAAGAGAGTAGACAAAAAAATCTGTTCTAGTTTAATTAATTTCTTTTGTCTGGTGAATACACATCTCGTGAGTTACATAGGCGAAGGGAACGGACAGGCCCTTTACCAAGATTTTACGCTGATCGCTGCCTGTCCTAGCCATAATCTGAACTTCGTTAACTCTTGTACCTCGAAGCTGTGAACACACAGGACAAGGTTGAGACAACTGGTCCTTTCCGCATGTTGCACAAGCGTTGAGACTTAATGGCATGTCGTAAACCTCGGCAACTACATGAATAAAACATTGTTTACAGCATCTAACGTCATTTGGCCCACATCAAGCAGACAGGCTGAACTCTGTTCCCCACGGTCGTCTCGTGGCGAATATCACAACAGTAAACAACTGCACGCAACTAATAACGAAAATTCAGATTTTACAAGAACGCCTTTCGTAAGATGGGAATAATTTTAAAAAGCAAGATTAGTTTTGTTAGTTATATTTTATCACTTTTCATAGACACAGGATTCAAGAGTTTTCTACTGAAAATGGGTTCAAATAACGGGCCAGAACTCTATCAATATAGGTCCTTCACATTACAGCAATGTTGAATGTCAAATGTTCAAAAAGTGTCAAATTTTTAGCCTTGTATAACCATTCAGATTTCTCTTCAAATTAACCCATCTAAATATATTGGAATGAGGTCTTCAGTAGTTTGATACAGAACATATTAACGTATTACTTGACATTTGCGAAATTTGTTCTCATTTAAGGAGTTCATGCAATGGCAAAGTTAATGTACGGGAGTGCTGTTGGCAGAAATGTTGCGCCGTATGCAGCCCTGATGTTTACAATCAACAGAGCTTGCAGTAATTTGTGCCCTTTGGCGAAAAGAGACGGCGCGAGACCATAGAGGGTAATACAACACGGCAATGACAATATTCGCCGTAAATAAATTTAATTAGTAAGTGTAGCTACATAACTACATTTCTTTGATAAGGGATCAAATTTAAATAACATACGTGGTGTTTACGCAGTTCGTCAACTTGCCAGAATATTTAGCGTAATGGTCTTCGGTTCAGAAGGTCTCCGGTTTGAGTCCCGGCCGGACCAGGGATTAAAACTGCATATGGTTTAATTCCAGAAGCTCGGGAGCTGGATGTTTGTGTTCGTTTTAATATACATCTTCAGTTTCATACAACACATTACAAATCAGCACAGAAACACACAAGAATGAGTAGGTTCACCCGCACAGAGTTGGACTCAGGAAAACCACCGACCGTAAAATTAGGCTTAGTCCACACAGAAGAAGTTGTTGTATTTAATCAGAGAATGTGAAAGCAATAACCAAGAACTTCAAAACCAATCGGATTAAGACCTGTTTGACTCTAGCAGTTGTTAAGGCCGACCGTTCGATTACAATTACTGTATGTGACCGAACTAATGAAGATAACTGCGCCACATGTTATAAAAACCGTGTTCTTTACATCAACCCAGGAAGCTACAGGGTCTTGTATAGAGCACCACTATGCTTGAATCAAAACACTGGTCGGTATAGTTGTGGCTAAAACCAGTAAAAAAGAACAGCTTAAAGAAGAACTAAATGGCTGTTATGTCTTCGTAGCCCACAGATGGCCGTATCGAATAATAATAATAATAATAATAATAATAATAATAATAATAATAATAATAATAATATTTTGGACGACCCTAGAAGAAACGTTGCGAAATGCCCATCAAGGAAACTACAATCCTTGGTGGTGACTTAAATGGTCACATTGGAACAACAAATCCACCATATAATAGTGTGTTAATGGAAGGTATGGCTTTGGCTCAGAAAATGAATCAATGTTGCCATTGTAAATTCTTTAAGAAGCAACCTGGACATATCATCACCACCAAAAGGGGTAACTTAGCATCACAAACAGACTTCCTCCTTAACAGCCGGTCAAATATCGGCAGAATCAAAAACTGCAAAGTGATACCTGGTTAATGCGTTGCTGCTCAACATCGTATCGTTGTTATGGACATGACGTTTAAGTCAACTGTCGAATCGAAGATCCCAAGAAGCCCTGAAATTACTAAGTGGTTGTTACTCAAGTGCAGTTAGGGTTGGATGATATTTGGGATAATCTTCACAAATCAATGTTAGTTGCGAATACATTTCTAGGACATAAAAAGTAGAGCAAAGAAGAAAGCCACGGAAACAGTCCATACAGAGCAATGGAATGCCACCCGGAGATTGTACGGGACACAAGAAAGTAAGGAAGGGTCAAAAGCAAACGCGGACACGCACAGTGAGTCAAAGTGAAACTCATACACCACTATAACTATGTCCTCGGACACTCCCGGCACTAAAAGCCATACGCCATTTCATTTTTTTACGACTATAACTAGTACAGTATGTGTTTATGAATATAAATAAGGACAATAATTTATGTTTGATTTTTATGTGTGGAACAATACAGGTATTTATTGAATTATTAAGTCACCACACGCTAGTTTGCGTATCCCTGAACTTAGCAAGATATAACAGATTCTTTGTCTATATGTTGCTGAGCCACGTCAAAATGAAACTCATACAGTTCTGCATGGACAAGTAAGAGGGCAGTACAAATGCTGTGTGTGTTTCGACAACGCATTCAGTTTGTTGTGGAGAGTTGTGAAGCACAGACAAGTTACGGTGCTACCATGGAGCGTCAAAGAGAACACTCTTCGAAAGAAAAAAGAGAACTGATGATGTTTCATTATAAGAGAAAAAAGATCTATCTTATTGCGAAAAGTTGGTACAATATATGCCTAACCGTTTAAGAGCCGTGATAAATGGTACAGGGTATCCTAAAAAGTACTGACTATTAAAATCATTGTGTTATTACAGATTGATAAGGAACTGCTTTAAGATGTATGAATATGACTTTGACCTTTTTCATGCATGTTTAAGAATAACGTAATTAATTTTGCTTGTTAGTATAAGAAATAAGAGTTGATTTATTCTGCGCCTTAAGAGAGAAATGTATATTTGTTAAACAAAAACCAGGAGTAAAATAAAATAACAATTACGTTTTTGTTTATTCCAAATAAACAAGCTTTTTCCTAGATTACGAGTTTCACACTGACTCACTGTATATATACATACAAGCTTGCCAAATCTCGCAATCAGACTTCAAATGTTCCAGCAATTTATAGTGCGATCAAAGGATCAGACGGAATTGATGACTTCCTCTCTGCATGATGCGTATGTAAAAAAAAAAAAAAAAAAAATGTCGGCCTTATTGCTCCAATCGGTCCAAGAAAAGTAAAGAGAGCCTTGAAAAAAGAAGAGAAACGCCAAATGGAAAAGCTGTCGGCTCTTGTGGTATATAAATTGAAGTCTGGAAAATCCTTGGAGAGCTAGTGATACCACCCTTTTCAATCATTATGGAAACAGCCGAAATGCCAAAATACTGGAGTTTGAGTATGATTTTCCCTCTTTACAAAGGGAAAGGCAGTAAATACGAACTTAACAACTATCGTGGAATAAAACCGAAGAGCCATACGATGAAGCCGTATGGAGAGTGACTGACGGTCGGATTAGGAGTGAATACTAGCTCTTCAATTACCACTATGACTTAACACCAGGAATATTCACGTTATTGCTGAGGATTACCGCGATAAAAACACCCTCATTTACACTTGATTTAGGCACGGAAGAAAAATATGTGATCGCGTCCGGAGCCTTCGAAAGAAAAACAAGCCTGAAAAATAGATTAGCAATGTAAGTGGAACTGAAGCAGAAAAGAGAAGACATTTGGTTAGATTTCTATGCAACAGATGCTATGACAACGCGGGGATGGATGGAAGCGAACTACGAATTAAGACATATTGTAATTAGATTGGCTGTTCATGGCTTTCACTTTAAGCTTTGCAAAACCAAAACATTTCATGAACTTGATTTCGAATGCATGTGTAAATTGTGCGATCGCGAATGTGATAGATACCACGTCTTAACATGTCCTAATAGAGGGAAATCGCTGATTAAATTCTGTTCAGAAGAATGAGACCCATGTGGCTTGGAAATGTTAAAATTAATGTACTTAATTACATGGCCTTTTGGCTGCAATAAAACTATTATTAATGTAAGTGGCATTGCATAGGCAAGCAAGGACAACCATCAAAACCCCAGTGGCATTCACAAAATCGATTGCAGAAACAGAAGTATAACAAGGGTTGGTCTAGAGCCAGTTTCTGTTCCGTTTGGTTCTAGATGCTCTCCCTGAAGATGCCCAAACTAAAGCTGCTGCTGCTGATGATGATGATGATGCTTGTTTTAAGGGACCTAACATCGAAGGTCATCGGCCCCTAATACTAAAGCTAAATTGACCTTTTTTTTCTGATTACATTCCTATCTGCACAGGAAATAGGGCATTGCTTGAACTGGTTCTTCTGGAACGGAAACAACAGTTACCGAAAGGCGACTTGCTCGGTGTTCATAACACACAAAGCATGGCATACGATATACCGGATGCTCAAGAATATACGATTACCATGGATGGGCAACAAGACACCACGTGTGACCAATAGCGATTCCTCAGTAACATTGCCCTATGAACTTTTTGATGGGCGCACCGCCCTGACGTGTTTACAGGCCCGGCTAACATAACCTAGGTAATTGCTAGTTACATAATATTCATGCATATTTGAATCACTGAGTGCTCCAAATTAAATTGTGCATACTGTAAACCTGTTTATTTACATGTTAAATCTTCATTATTATCAGCATAATTGCCTCAATTACATCGGAGGTTAAATGTTTAGCTTCACTGTCACGTGGTGTAGTGCTCGAGCAGTGTCTGGATTAACGCATGACGTCACAAACCCGTATGGCACTCCACAGCAACCGAGTGGTAAGCCCCGGTGTTACACGATTAGGAACGAGTAGTAGTCGAACCCCACTTTCGGCAGCCCTGAAAATGGTTTTCCGTGGTTTCCCATTTTCACACCAGGTAAAAGTTGGAGGTGTACCTTAATTAAGGCTTCGGCAACTTCCTTCCCACTCTTAGCCCCTCCTTATCCCATCGTCGCCATAAGACCTATCTGTGTCGCTTTTAACATTTTAAAAAAGCAAACAGCAGAACGCTAGAAGTTCAAAATACTCTTATGTCTTGTTCGTGATATTAACACTAAAATAATTGTATTTTGCAGTTTATGTTTACCTGTCTGAAATTATTGACAATACCTCGGGGTAATAAACTGAAATTTTAGCATGTTTATTTTTTTACGTAGTATTCTCCGCCCGGCAACTCATTCTTGCCACCCAGCTGACGAAAATTTCTTGGGAGAACACTGATTGCTCAGGAAAAGTTGAGTACAACATACAACATCGTATCACGGGAGACTGTCTCAAATGGCCGACAGTAACTGATATTCTATGTGACAGAGCAATACCCCACAATAAGAAAGGACTGGTATGTAAGACCATCACTAGGCCAGTCTTGACCTATAGCAGCGAAACCTGGATCACGACACAAAGCCACATTCCAGCAATCCAGACGACTGAAGGCGTTAGAAGGAGCGACAGAATAAGCAGCGACTACGTGCGAGACAGCCTTGACGTACACTACGTCGCCAATAAGCAGCAAGAAAATAGACTGCTGGTATAGGCATGTGCCTATCCGTGTATGGGTGGAGATCCACGGATAGACCCAAAATGAGGTAGACGGAGCTGCCAGGGACATGCTGTAATGCTAATTCTTCGAGGATCTCATCGAGAGAGAAGTCGAAAAAGACAATGAGAAAAGGCCTCACCACCATGTGGGATAACAGCTAGGGATAATAATAATAATAATAATAATAATAATAATAATAATAATAATAATAATAATAATAATAATTGTACCGGGCGGTACACCTCCACGCCGCTAATTCAAACATTGCGCCAGTTGAAACGCCTCTACTGGAGGAAGCCTGAACTTTAACAACCATGTTAATTCTAAAGTTTCTCAGAAGATGTCGCTATTGTAAATTTTGAAGAGTTCTGAACTGTGTCTTTTTTGATTTATATTTGTTTTCTCTGTAGTGAGAAGTGTGAACATTCTCTTCTAGATGGCACTACTTAAGAACTACAATTGTGCACCCTAGTGCGAAATGAAGGAACTTTTTTTTGAAGAAATTTTGTAGTCATAAGTTTGTTCTTTGTTAAATTTCTTTCAGTTATTTTTTGGGTTGGCAGTATAACCCTTCTCTCTCCGCTTGTTTTGAATTTAGCCAATCCCGAATTTCTCTAATTAATTTTTGACCAATAACGTATGTCTTCTCCAATATGGATATGTTGCTTCATCCTAGCCAATAAAATTGAGGGGGGTGTGGGTTCTCATTCTTGAAAGGTCTCGAATGTTCCACGAGGGTATTTCAACTGCTGATCTTCTGGTCTCCGGGCCACTTCAGGAACATCTTTCCTAGTGTGATTATGTAGCAGGGAGCGGGAAGCGCCTCTTCCTTCGGGCAGCAGTTCTTCCATAAGGTAATGGCCTTTTAACAACTTAATTTCTTGCTAGCTCAGCAGTTTAACCCTCGGGGCAGGTTCGAAACTTTTATCATGTAACCTTCCTTTAAAATGTAAAAGACACTTGGTATAAAATCCGTCTCTTTAACTACAAATCGGGATAGAGAGTGCCTAACCCTCTCGAGCTCCCTCTCATATTGTTTTGAGGTGACTACGTTTTCATAACCGTTTTTCTTCGCTTCATAATGTAATAATGTTTTCCTATCGTGTCACCTCCGTAGTATGGGATTAGCCCTTGGATAAGCGGCCTAAGAGCCAAATAGGTTTTAAAAAGGTGTATTAGGAGTGCAAGGTACGCCTCCACGCAAGTTGGTATTTTGGGGCCATGTAATTGTCCGGTTTCTTTACTGAATAGGCCTCAATAGGTTGGGTATTTTTACCCCTGTTCTTGTGTGCCTGGAGGGCAGCTTAAAGGTGGAGTTTGGTGTGGCCTTTGAATAGGCTTGAATTTGGAGAGCGGGTTGCTCTTTCTTAAAGTTGATTTTCTGTGTGCCTCGAGGAGGCCTTACTGGGTAATTGGGAGCGAGTGCTCCTTGGCTTGACTGGGGTTTTCTGCCCCTTTGTTGAACATTGTAGATAGGTAAAGTTGAGCTTATAGCTCAAGGTTCATAAGTATTGGGCTCGAAGCCCAAATCTTGTAACAACTGTAATTGTACCTTCTTAATTTATCGATCTGCTATGTGGAACCTGTTATATTCTGTGATTTATTTATCTTGAAAAGAAAATATAACCTTTGTTAAAGTTTTAAATTAACTTTAATTTCGTAAGTTGAGACCTATTCATCCCTGCACCTTCTTTCACCTCTGCTGTTCCACAGATACCCCGGAACAACAACAACAACAACAATAATAATAATATTTATGTATGTTTAGTCCTCAGCCCGAAGGCTGGTTGGATCCTCAACAGCTCCGCCATCAGCTGTCATAAATGGCCTAGGTATCACTGAAGAGGCGTACTAAGGAAATGAGGAGTGAGGTAGTTTCCCGTTGCTTTCCTCACCGAGCCAGAAGTTGCTATTACATATCAGTCTGCCAAGCCCACTGAAATGCATGCACCAATTGACCCTATGAGCAACATTTTCACACCATTCATAGCAGGGACTGGCTGCAGAAGGAATGGCATTACTAGCATCACTCATACCTCAGTCACTTTCATCTTGTCAAAGCCAAGGATAAACCTGAGACAGATCAATGAAAGTAACAATATTGCTCTAGCCCATACCAGAAGACATAGTGCACTGTAAATACTACGTCCTGCCAGAAAAGGCATATAATAATAATAATAATAATAATAATAATAATAATAATAATAATAATAATAATAATAATAATAATAATGTCCCGCTAAATACTTCTATGTCGTGTCGTTTCCATTGACCTCTGCTGGGGAGAAAGTACTATGTATGTGACTATATATTTAAGGGCAATCCGAGCAGCGAAGCTATTAACCACAGAAAATGACAAGGTAAAGAAGGCGTCCATCAAAATGATACTTTAGCAAAAAAACCTTGAGTGTAATGGTCAAGATTACAAAATTATCAGATATTACAGAGCAGAGTTATCAATTCATGTCTCTGTCGTGCCAATTAGAAATTTTGTTCTTGGATGTAGTGTATGCGAAAATGTATCCATTTCTATAAAAAAAAATTGAAAACCTCGTACACCTGAAACTGGAGAGCAGAGGGTTACACCACCTCATATGTATTCTCTTTAGAGTTCAGCATACACAAAATATACATATTCTAAATTGGTTTTACGCCGCACCGACTCAGGTACAGTAGGACGTATGGTGATGATGGATAGGACTGGAAAGGAAGTGACCGTGGCCTTAACTAAAGGCACTGCTACAGCATTTTCCTCGAATGGAAATAGGAAACAACGAAAAAGTCTTCAGGGCTGCCGACAGTGGGGTTTGAATTCACCGTCTCCCGAACAAACCCAGCAGCGACTCGCACCGAACCGCGCAGCCAACAACCACTCATCACGTTTGATTTCCCTCCTCAGACTCTGTACCTAGTATCGTGTCAGTTTCCATAGCCAGGCAAGATTACTTGTTCTTCTAACATAGGGGTCGGCACTGGACAGATTCGGCCCGCTGCTTCTACTTGTACGACCCGCGAGGTTAGAATGCATTTTACATTGCCATCTACCACAAAAACTATGCATTTCCGGGCATAAGGTGATATGAACTTCCGTGCTCCATTCTCAGTCAGAAACCACCCCTTGAAGTTCGTCGGTGGACTTGAAACTCACCCTGTATATGGGTGTAAGTGTCTTCCAAGTGATGAATATGGTGAATTAAGGTATGCTCGGCGACTTATCTGTGTATTTGGCAGTATGTACGTGTGTGAAAATACATTATCAAAGATGACATACGTAGCATCTCAATAGAAGTCAGCATGAACAGACGACCATTTACAGTGAATTTTTATGACGGAGTAATAGCTCTGACAATAACATTCCATTAGAAGAGCTGCATTTCAAACAATCGTTTTATTATTATTATTATTATTATTATTATTATTATTATGTTTTCCTAGTCATTTAAGAACAAAATATCGAGTTTCCCTCTTGGCGCACAGAGACTAAAATATTTACTATTTGGCCCTTTACAAAATGTTTGTCGACCCCTATTCTAACAGATTAGGCAGTGCATTCTCTTTTAATGGTCCCAGAAGTACATTTCCTCTCACCTGCTCCACATTTTCTTTAATTGCCCTCCCCATGTCCACTTTCCATCTATTGCTGAACTTGCACCGTTAACGGATACACAAAACAATTTTCACCTTAATCCACTCAGATGCATCAGGCTCGACGTGTGAGCCCCGGGGCAGTTTGCTCGAAATACTTCATAAACACTTAAAAAGCGCGATTTTTTTGGCGAACTGTTAAGAGTTACAAAGAAAATACATATTGTAACGGTTCAAATCCCGTTACAAGATGATATCTGTATTTTTATTATTGTATGATTTTATCTGTATTTTATTATTATTATTATTATTATTATTATTATTATTATTATTACTATGTCAGTATTATTATTATGTTATCTGTGATATTGTACTATTATTGTAATTATCCGTTTTATTCAATTTTGCAATTGCCTGTTGCTTGCAAGATTGCACTTAGATGTATGCATATATACGTATGTGTAGTATAACACTCAATACCTGTACAGTGAGAATTGTTGTATATATCAGAGATTGAGTGTGACGTTGGGACATTGTGCAAGATTAGTGGCGATTCTGCCAAGTCATCGCCGAGCCATGGCTACGTCATCGTATTTATTTAGAATATGCGCGCACGGACTCGTCGCCGCGGGGCTATTTCACCACTGGACGTAATATCTGTCGCGTAGGTGGGAGTATGTCATTGTTATTTTTGGAGATTACGTAGCTGTGTCAACTAAGTCTATATAAGGTGGGTGCACATTGTAGCGTCAGTCATTACTTATACGGATGCAGTACAGTGAAGTAGTCTACTAGATCAAGAGGCCTTGGTTGGTCAGCCAACCAGTGTGAACGAGAGATGGTGAAGACTCAGTGAGCCATTATTGGTCATTGAGAGAGTGAGACCAAATGGTTGGTCCGTCACTTAGTGGAAGACGCGGACGCAAGGCTTACCAAGGAGTCAGAGAGGGCAACCCTGGACCTGCCAAGAGGTCATACCATATTGACTTACAAAGAAGTCAGATGATATGGAGAAGAAGCAGTCTCAAGGATGTATCACCACGTTAGGCGTGACACATCTACAGTAAACACCAGAGCAATGGATTACGTCGTAATTACACTCAAAGTGTTGAAGGTACAGTCAAGTGAATCAGTGAGGGAAATATTTCGTATAAATTGTTAAATGTCCGGTCAAGAAGAATTCAAATTCATGCCTAGTTTCTTTTAGTTGCAATGTCATAATTTCATATTCTCATCTGTTTTATCGCAACAAGACTCACTATTTTTTGATATATTATTTAAAGAATATATATATTGTTCTATCAAACGAATTCAGAGTTTCATTTCATTGACAGTAAAATATCTTAACCTCAAAATTAATGGGGAAACCGAACGCCAATCTCCTTTTCCCAGAACTTATATGGTATGTTGTCAACAGTAAGCTTATTACCCCACACCCTGTTAGTTTTTAGTATTAAATGTTGACATTGTGGCCCCGCAACGTGGTGCACGAAGAAATTCAGAATTTGTTCTGAATGACAGCATATCATAGGTTTATTTTGGGAGGAGTATGCAAATTTAAGCCAACGGAATTATTACCGGTAAATTTCAGGACTATAATTTTGTGATATATATTTGTATTTTGGGGATATGTCAAGGGATTTGAAGAGGGAAATTAATTTGAGATCGCGTACTATCACTAGTGAACCAAAGATGGACAAGGAAGACAATAACAAGTCATGTGAGGACGAGGTCATTGCTTCTGCGGACATCCAAGGTGAGATTGAAAATAGGGAGCAGGTGAGCACGATGGAAGGTTCTGAGATAATTCAGGAAAGTGCAGAAATTGAGAAGCACACTGAAACTCAAAACGAAGTCCCAGGGGGTGGGGAACGACAATTTCTTATTTTGATGGCCAAAATAAACGAGCTGTGTGAAAAGTTGGATATTAGGAACGAAAATAGTAAGAAAGAGATAAGTGATAAAACTGAACAAATAATTGGTAGTAGTAGTGAAAATAATAAGAAAGAGATGAAAGAATTAATTGGTAGTAATGAAAATAATAATAAACAGATGGAAGAAGTGTTTGGTAGCTGTAGAAAAATGGAGGAAAAGATTGATACTAGTGGTGAAAATAATATGAAACAGATGGAAGAAATTAGTAGTAGTTGTAACGAACGTTTTAATGCGATTAATGATAAATTAGATAGGTTAAGTGAATCACTAGATTCTAAAATAGATACTAAGATAGTAGAGGTAACTGGTCAAATATACAAGTTAGAAAATAAGTTTAATAAAGTGTGTGTTGACCTTAGAGGAGAAAGGGAGTTGAGTCGGAGCGGTTTTCATACTCAAATTGAGCATGTCAAAGGAACATGTACAAACAAGATCATACTGTTAAGTAATAAGATTTCGAGTAATCGGGAAGAAATTCATGAGGTAGTCGAGAAAAGATTGGACAAGAGCTACAATGCAGTTGGGGAAGATACGAGGGAACAGATTAGTAGAAATGAGCAAATTGAAAGCAATCTTGTGGAGGTCACTGAACTACGGAACGAACAGGAAATGCTATCACAGCAGGTGAGAGAGAGAGAGGAAGAATTGCAGGAAGACGTGAGAATAGTGGAAGAGAATTCTGAGAGAGCAGCGGAAGAAGAAGAAGAAGAAGTTGTGAACTGCCAGGGATTGATTCGGCAAGAATTTGAATTTGCAGGTGAGATGACGGGAGAAATGATAGTGGTGAGTGGTTTGTTCAGTAGGGATCGTGATTTAACCAAGTTTTCTGGAAGACAGTTCAGTACTATGGAATTTGTAAAAGTAGTCGAGAAAAGATTTGCAAGTAAGTTGAGGAATAATGTTATTGAATGGGAATATGTGTTGGAGATTTTGTCTAATGTTTTTATCGGTGGAAGTAAAATATGGTTTCGAGTGTACTGGGATAATATGTCTAATTTAGGAGAGATTAAAGGCAAGTTCATTGACAGGCTCTGGAAGAAATGTTTACAAGGGCGCGCGAGAGAGAGAGAGCGCATGATGTCTAGGGAAAGTAATATTGTAGAGAGAAGGGGGAAAATGTTAGCCGTGTATCAGAGGAGAGGGGGTGATCATGATCCGCAGAGGATTAATAGTTGTGTTGATGGTGATAGTGGTCAGAAGAGTAACGAGAGAGAATCGGAAGATGGGAGGCGTATGGATTTGAGTTGTGAGAGAGAAGGTCAGAAGAGTAATCAGAGAGAATCGGAAGATGGGAGGCGTATGTATTTGAGTTATGAGAGAGAAGGTCAGAAGAGTAATCAGAGAGAATCGGAAGATGGGAGGCGTACGGGTTTGAGTTATCAGAGGGATTATGATAGTCTTAATATGAATGTTATCCAAGTGTCGTTATCGAGTCAGAGTATTTCAGATTCACAGGGAATCGGGTAAGTTAAGTGGACAGGCTGAAGGTAGAAGTTGAACAGGTATGTAGTATAAGTAGTTGTGTAGTGAAAGTAGATTTAAGTATAGTGTGATTGTGACCTAAGTAATGTTAAGTGAGATATTTAAGTAGTGCCGTAGTCGTAGATAATGAAGTAATTAATAGTAGTAGTAAGGTAGACGTAAGAAGTGTTCTGTTAAGTGATGTAAGTACTTGTAATGCCGAGAATGTGATGTAAGTAGTGAGGGAATAACTCCGATGATGGAAATTGTGATATTAAGAAGGTAAGTGAAGGTACTACCAGATCTTATAACAGCCGTTGGGTAAGTCACAGTGAGTAAAGAAGATGATAGCAGTAGTAATCACGATAGAAGATGATTGTAAGTTTCATCTATGCGTTGTACCAGATCTTGTGTATTCAGTTGTTTTAGGAGCTGACTTGGTTACAAATCATGGAGCTAGATTAGACTTTGATTCGGGTAGTGTGTGTTTGTCCTGGGGGAAAACTAGCAAACAAGTATGTGTAAATTATGAAGGGTCTGAGGTAAGTGTTGCTAACGTGTGTTCTGGTAAAGGTATTCGGGAGGTGAGTGAAGGTGTTCCTAGTGAGAGGAGATGTTTTGACGTGTGTCACTTGTGCATAAGACAGGATCCAAGGGATAGTCTGTATGAGACAGTGGCGAGAAGTAATTTGAGTGAATTACAGGAGGAACAGTTGTGTTCGATGTTAGGTGAGCATCGAGATGTATTTAGTGATAAGCCAGGAAGAACACATGTATATGAACACAAGTTTGTTGTACATGACCATTCATCATTTGTGGGACCCAAGTACCCCATTCCACTTAAATATGCTAGTGCTGTCGAAGAACAGATAAACATTATGCTGGATTACGGAATAATTGAACCATCTTGTAGCCATAGTATTAATCCTTTAATTGTTGTTGCCAAGAAGGATGTGATCTGTTGAGATATGTAGGTTAATAAGGGCAAAACTGATTCAGTTTGAGTGACAGAGTGCTACTCAGAGTTCCATTTTCATCATCTGCAGAGGCGGGAAATATGTTGAAGTTATTATTTTGTATCAGGGGTATTTCACTATTGTGAACCGTATCGGGAAGTGTGTATATTCCTTAAAAGATCAGGAAGGGGATATTGTCGGTATTTGTAGTATTATATATGTAAAGGAGTATTTCACGTGAGATTTGTTGAAATAAGAGTAAGATGATTAAATTTTTGTAAGAAACTGGCAAAATAAAATTAACATACATGAATTAGCGTGTGAACCAAGTGTCGTATTGGTGCATTGGAAGAATAAGTGCTACATTGTCATGTTCTGTGTGACAAAACTGAGAACAGGACATTGGACAGTTATCTGCGATAACCATATGCGAGAAAAGTTCTCATATAAGTGATATTTCACAAAATATTTTGATATGTTAAAAAAAAAAGAAGAATGTTGTATATTGATTGAAAATTATTTGTGTGTGTTAAATTGAGTGCTTTACCCTTGTGATTTGTATGAGAGAAAAAGAGAATGGGACACTGAACAGTTATCTACGATGGCAATGTGCGAGAAGAATTCTCATATTTGTGATATTTTATAAAATGTATGGATGTTGAAAAAGAAAATTATTGTTGTATACTCATTTAAAGTGTTTATATGTGTCAGTGTTATATATATATACACTGACTGACAGAGCAAATGCAACACCAAGGAGGAGTGGTTCGAAAGGGATGAAAGTTGGGGAAAAAACAGAGTCGGCACGGAAGAATAATTGATGTTTATTTCAAACCGATATGCAGGTTACACAATGCGCACGGCATCGACTCAGTAGGATGTAGGACCACCGCGAGCGGCGATGCACGCAGAAACACGTCGAGGTACAGAGTCAATAAGAGTGCGGATGGTGTCCTGAGGGATGGTTCTCCATTCTCTGTCAACCATTTGCCACAGTTGGTCGTCCGTACGAGGCTGGGGCAAAGTTTGCAAACGGCGTCCAATGAGATCCCACACGTGTTCGATTGGTGAGAGATCCGGAGAGTACGCTGGCCACGGAAGCATCTGTACACCTCGTAGAGCCTGTTGGGAGATGCGAGCAGTGTGTGGGCGGACATTATCCTGCTGAAACAGAGCATTGGGCAGCCCCTGAAGGTACGGGAGTGCCACCGGCCGCAGCACATGCTGCACGTAGCGGTGGGCATTTAACGTGCCTTGAATACGCACTAGAGGTGACGTGGAATCATACGCAATAGCGCCCCAAACCATGATGCCGCGTTGTCTAGCGGTAGGGCGCTCCACAGTTACTGCCGGATTTGACCTTTCTCCACGCCGACGCCACACTCGTATGTGGTGACTATCACTGACAGAACAGAAGCGTGACTCATCGGAGAACACGACGTTCCGCCATTCCCTCATCCAAGTCGCTCTAGCCCGGCACCATGCAAGGCGTGCACGTCTATGCTGTGGAGTCAATGGTAGTCTTCTGAGCGGACGCCGGGAGTGCAGGCCTCCTTCAACCAATCGACGGGAAATTGTTCTGGTCGATATTGGAACAGCCAGGGTGTCTTGCACATGCTGAAGAATGGCGGTTGACGTGGCGTGCGGGGCTGCCACCGCTTGGCGGCGGATGCGCCGATCCTCGCGTGCTAACGTCACTCGGGCTGCGCCTGGACCCCTCGCACGTGCCACATGTCCCTGCGCCAACCATCTTCGCCACAGGCGCTGCACCGTGGACACATCCCTATGAGTATCGGCTGCGATTTGACGAAGCGACCAACCTGCCCTTCTCAGCCCGATCACCATACCCCTCGTAAAGTCGTCTGTCTGCTGGAAATGCCTCCGTTGACGGCGGCCTGGCATTCTTAGCTATACACGTGTCCTGTGGCACACGACAACACGTTCTACAATGACTGTCGGCTGAGAAATCACGGTAAGAAGTGGGCCATTCGCCAACGCCGTGTCCCATTTATCGTTCGCTACGTGCGCAGCACAGCGGCGCATTTCACATCATGAGCTTACCTCAGTGACGTCAGTCGACCCTGCAATTGGCATAAAGTTCTGACCACTCCTTCTTGGTGTTGCATTTGCTCTGTCAGTCAGTGTATATATATAATTTTGTTCATAAATCAATCGATTCTTTGTTCTTCGATTTATTTATGAGGGAGGCGAATTGTAACGGTTCAAATCCCGTTACAAGATGATATCTGTATTTTTATTATTGTATGATTTTATCTGTATTTTATTATTATTATTATTATTATTATTATTATTATTATTATTACTATGTCAGTATTATTATTATGTTATCTGTGATATTGTACTATTATTGTAATTATCCGTTTTATTCAATTTTGCAATTGCCTGTTGCTTGCAAGATTGCACTTAGATGTATGCATATATACGTATGTGTAGTATAACACTCAATACCTGTACAGTGAGAATTGTTGTATATATCAGAGATTGAGTGTGACGTTGGGACATTGTGCAAGATTAGTGGCGATTCTGCCAAGTCATCGCCGAGCCATGGCTACGTCATCGTATTTATTTAGAATATGCGCGCACGGACTCGTCGCCGCGGGGCTATTTCACCACTGGACGTAATATCTGTCGCGTAGGTGGGAGTATGTCATTGTTATTTTTGGAGATTACGTAGCTGTGTCAACTAAGTCTATATAAGGTGGGTGCACATTGTAGCGTCAGTCATTACTTATACGGATGCAGTACAGTGAAGTAGTCTACTAGATCAAGAGGCCTTGGTTGGTCAGCCAACCAGTGTGAACGAGAGATGGTGAAGACTCAGTGAGCCATTATTGGTCATTGAGAGAGTGAGACCAAATGGTTGGTCCGTCACTTAGTGGAAGACGCGGACGCAAGGCTTACCAAGGAGTCAGAGAGGGCAACCCTGGACCTGCCAAGAGGTCATACCATATTGACTTACAAAGAAGTCAGATGATATGGAGAAGAAGCAGTCTCAAGGATGTATCACCACGTTAGGCGTGACACATCTACAGTAAACACCAGAGCAATGGATTACGTCGTAATTACACTCAAAGTGTTGAAGGTACAGTCAAGTGAATCAGTGAGGGAAATATTTCGTATAAATTGTTAAATGTCCGGTCAAGAAGAATTCAAATTCATGCCTAGTTTCTTTTAGTTGCAATGTCATAATTTCATATTCTCATCTGTTTTATCGCAACAAGACTCACTATTTTTTGATATATTATTTAAAGAATATATATATTGTTCTATCAAACGAATTCAGAGTTTCATTTCATTGACAGTAAAATATCTTAACCTCAAAATTAATGGGGAAACCGAACGCCAATCTCCTTTTCCCAGAACTTATATGGTATGTTGTCAACAGTAAGCTTATTACCCCACACCCTAGAGATGGTCAAGAGTCTCATTCTATTATTGCTGTACTGAGTGACAGCTGGCGCCCTTCAAATAACGTATGTGTAAGTAAGCAGGTAACAAGTAAGTGTGAGTACAAGGTTAGACGAGTGTGTATTTTATTTAATGAATATTAATTTCCATAATTTTCATGTTAAACGCAAGTAATATGATTTCCCATATTAAATGTAGTTTTACATATGTGTGTAAAATTAGTCAGACAATTAGGAAAGTTACAATATAGACATTTTCGTAGTAAATTAAACCCTGCATGCATTCCCTCCCCTCCACCCCCTTTTTTGATGCGACAAACAGTTTACCCGTTATTTTAGTTTTCATAGGACAAAACATTCGCCAAAATACAGGGAGGTACTTTTAGTGGAAAACTGCTGATTAGGAAGAAAATACGTATGAATTTGTTTGTAGAAAATTAATGTAAGTGAATTCAATAATCTCCATTTTGATTGGGCTAACGGTTCAGACAGCGTATTCACTTTTACAGCTCCCCGACGCACAATCTTTCGAACATGTACCATGTTTTCTTAAACTGCCTGATACGTTAGCATTATTATATATAGCGTATAATGAACTGTAAGGAATAAGCTTTCTAATGTTGAAAGAATTACTGAAATTGGTTGAGTGATTCCCGAGACTGGACTCCATAAGCAAATGAACTCTCGAACTTTTCCTACCGAGCGAGTTTGCCGTACGGTTACGGGCACGCAGCTGTGATCTTGCATTCGGGAGATAGTGGGTTCGAATTCCATTGTCGGCAGCCCTGAAGATGGTTATCCGTGGTTTCCCATTTTCACTCTATCCCATCGTCACCATAAGACCTATCTGTGTCGGTACGACGTAAAGCAAATTGTAAACAATATAAAAACTTTCTCTCTCTATCATCTTGGTACGGTGTAGTTTACATGTGGTGCCATTACGGTGGTAGACGCACTAATTCCATGTTCGTAATGTTTAAGCAATACGCACTTCAATAAGTCTAGTCAATAGTTCGCTCAAACGAAATTCTGACACACGCTCTATCAAGTACTGTACCTCGGAGAAGGTTTACCAGCGATCGCTAACGTCAGTGACAAGACAGCCCATAATATTTCTCTTCCGAAGGGAAATACTAGCGCTCGAGCGGGACATTATAATTAGTATCTTGCCATAAGAGCAATGCACTTAAAAAGCCAAATTCTGAATACAAATAACAGCTGTGTCAGGGAGACGTGATTAGCGCAGTGGCGTAGCTGCTAGCTTTCCGCCCGGAAGGCCTAGGTTCGAATCCCGGTCGTCCCTGGGTCGGAATTTTAATCTGAAAATCACCTGGCCTCGGCCCTTAAATCCCCGGCCAAAACCATAATGGGCCTGGATGGCTCCAGCAACCCTAAAACTATCTGAGATAAGCTTAAGAAAAATAAGAGCTGTTTCAGCGAAAGAACTGAACACAGTCTTCTTACAAGCGAGGTTATTTCTACCCACACTCTAAGTGACTCATTGTATTTCCACCATATTTCTTACTATATAAGTATTACGCATCTGCTCTGAGCCAAACTGTGCGATTTCTTCAGACAGCTGTTCGCACTTGACTCCTGGCTTTCCTCCAGCCACAATTGGAGAACATGGCATTGGGCAACAGCAAAGAGTGCACGTGCCGTCAAGGAGAGCATTGTTGGGAACATCAGGAAAAAACTAGCAGAAATAAAGGCAAGTCATAAAATGACGTTTACCATCGCATTTTATGTAAACATTTCCGTTAAAAAAAGGACAAAAGAGTGGGAAAACGAGAAAAAGCTGTGTGTCTTCCTCAAAGGCGCGCGATTTTAATTAAAAACACATTAAAGCATTTTCGTGGATAACCATGGCGCACACTATCTTCAATTCACCTGGTTGTACTTCCTCTTAACACAGAAATTAGCACCACAACATATGTAAAGTGTTGTATTTGATTACATTCAACATTTCAATGTGATGAAAGTCAGATACTGCTTCTTTGAACCCAGAATTTTTTTATAAATCAATCAATACTGATCTGCATATAGGGCAGTCACCCATGTGGCAGATTCCCCATCTTTGCTTTCCTAGCACTGTCTTAAATGCTTGCAAAGAAACTGGAAATTTATTGAACATCTCACTTGGTAAGTTATTCCAATCCCTAACTCCCCTTCCTATAAACAAATATTTGCCTCAATTTTTCCTCTTGAATTCCAGCTTTATCTTCATACTGTGATACCTACTTTTAAAAACAGCACTCTAACGTATTCTTCTCCTAATGTCACTCCACGCCATCTCTCCACTAACAGCTCGGAACATACCACTTAGTCGAGCAGCTCGTCTCCTTTCACCCAAATCTTCCCAAACTTTGCAACATTCCTGTAACGCTACTCCTTTGTCGGAAATCACCCAGAACAAAGCGAGCTTTTTTTTCTTGGGATTTTTTCCAGTTCTTGAATCAAGTAATCCTGGTGAGGGTCTCATACACTGGAACCATACTCTATTTAGGGTCTTACCAGAGACTTATATACCCTCTCCTTTACAACTTTACTACAACCCCTAAATACCCTCGTAACTATGTGCAGAAATCTGTACCCTTTATGGACAATCATATTTATGTGATTACCCCAATGAACATCATTACTCACCTAGGCACTTACAATGATCCCCAAAAGGAACTTGCAACCCACCATGCAGTAATTGCAACTGAGATTTGAGAAACTGAGAACCTGACTTATAACCCCGTTTATCATCATACCATTGCCTACTGTCCATCTCCCAACATTATCGAGGTCACTTTGCAGTTGCTCAAATTCTTTCACTTATTTCTTACTCTGTACAGAATAACATCAGCTGCAAAAAGCCTTATCTCTGATTCCACTTCTTTACTCATATCATTGATATATATATATAAGAAAACATAAAGGTCCAAAATTACAGCCTTGAAGAATTCCCCTGTTAATTATTACACGGTTCTATTTTCTACAAATATAGCCACCCATTCAGTCACTATTTTGTCTAGTGCAATTGCAGTTATTTTTGCCAGTAGTCTCTCATGATGTACCCTATCATATGCCTTAGAAAGGTCAATCTATATACAGTCCATTTGACCTCCTGAATCCAGGATATCTGCTATATCTTGCTGGAATCCTACAAGTTGAGCTTCAGTGGAATAAACTTTCTTAAATCCAATTTGCCTTCTATCGAACCAGTTTTTAATTTCGCAAACATATCTAATATAATCAGAAAGAATGCTTCCCCAAAACTTACATGCATTGCATGTCAAACTGTCTGGCCTATAGTTTTCAGCTTTCTATCATCCTTTCCTTTATACAAAGGAGCTACTATAGCAACTCTCCATTCATTTGGAATAGCTCCTCCAAGCAAACAATAATCAAATAAGTACTTCAGATATGGTACTATATCCCAACCCATTGTCTTTAGTATATCTTCCGAAACCTTATCAATTCCAATTGCTTTTCTAGTTTTCAACTTTTGTATCTTATTGTAAATGTCATTGTTATCACAGGTAAATTTTAATAATTCTTTAGTGTTAGTCACCTCCTCTATCTGGACATTAGCCTTGTAACCAACAATCTTTATATACTGCTGATTGAATACTTCTGCCTTTTGAAGATCCCCCCTTCTCTCTCTCTCTCTCTCTCTCTCTCTCTCTCTCTCCCCCCTTGTTCATTAATAATTCCTGGAATGTCTTCCTTGGAACCTGTTTTTGACTTAATGTACCTCTACATATCCTTCCATTTTTAGGTATGACCGCCAATTATGCTTGCCATCATGTTAACCTTAGCTGACTTCTTTGCTAGATTCAATTTCTCCTTACTTCCACAGCCATTTGTAACTATTTCTTTCAAACCTGCACCACCTCCTTAGCCTCTTTACTTCTCTGTTATAATAAAGTGGGTCTTTACCATTCCTTACCACCTTTAAAGGTACAGACATCTTTTCACATTCCACAACAATTGCTTTAAACCCATCCCAGAGTCTGTTTAATTTTTATTTACAATTTTCCACCGATCATAGTTACTTTTTAAAAAACACCCTCATGCCTGTTTCATCAGCCATATGGTACTGCCTAATAGTCCTCATTTTAATACCTTCCTTTCTATCACATTTATTTTAACTATGACAAAAACAGCTTCCTCATCACTAATACCATCTATTACTTCGGTTTCTCTATAGAGCTCATCTAATTTTACCAGCAACACATCCAGAATATTCTTCCCTCTAGTTGGTCTCATCACTTTTTGGATCAGCTGCCATTCCCATATTAACTTACTTGCCATTTGTTGGTCATGGCAGAAAATGACCGCTCAGGATCAACTAAAACATGCGGTGAAAATTAAGTTTTTATCCAGAACTCTAAATCAACACACTGTATTAGTTTTTGAACGTCTAGATTCTTGGATAAACTTTACGTCAGTCGCTCTTGAAAGGAGTGAGTTGCCCGTCCGGTTAAAGGTCGCGCAGCTGTGAGCTTGCATTCGGGAGACAGTGGGTTCGAATCCTACCGTCGACACCCTTGAAGATGGTTTTCCGCGCTTGGCAATGTCTACTCTACACGATGGCACCCGGCAGAAATTTCAACGAGTGCACTGCATAAAGCTCAGTTTCCAAATTTGAATTCCTTAATAAAGCCCTTGCCTGTGCTACACTGCTAATTCTTCATCGTCTATGCACGGCAAAAGCTCTTTAATCTTGTCACTATTTTCACTTAGAAAACAGCACACGAAATCCACGTTTCCCATCTGGTTATAATGGGAAACTTCGACAAACCAGTGATTTCTCTGTAACGGTGTATTCTATTGGGAGCCTTAATCAACAACTTCTTGAGTCGGATATAAATGAATTCGATGTTTGATATATCAGCTCTGACTGCTTTGCATAAAGTAAAGTGTGAGGAACACGGGTTACGATGGTCCAGTTTTCAGGTCTACTGTGACGTCTCTCCGTCACATTCTTGGTCTACTGGTATCTCTTTTCTTTCTTTTTCTATCACTCAAATCTCTTTCCCTCGTAATTATAACTTTCGTACTGACAAGTTTCACTCGCAAATTATACCCAGCGAGCACAGGTTATCCCTCACCACACCATTCCTCATTCGATCGTACAGTGATTTGTCACTCCGTGAGGCCTCTTATTATCCTAATTTCCACGACCTTTTCAGTGTTTTAGGCAGAGAGACTATACTTATTAAATGCATATGGACATTTTGTAAGTATGGGACGCACGACGCTTGTGAAGTTCGTTGGAATCCCCTTATTACACAACACAACAGTTCTCTCTCTCTCTCTCTCTCTCTCTCTCTCTCTCTCTCTCTCCCTCTCACATGGACTGATTCCCGGCCAGGTCAGACATTTTTATCTCAATCTATCAGGTCTACTCAGCTTACGTGAGAACAACTGAGGAGCTTTCTGATGGTGATACAGCAATCCCGTCTAGAGATGCAGAGAGGATACCTCGCGCTGTCCAGCGATGGCTTATACACCAAAGCCCTTCATGTCAGTAGCACCATGGGGTTAGTTTCTTTCAAAATTGTGATTTGTATACCATGTGTAGCGAAGTGTAGAGATAATATTGGTGCAGCACATACACACATTGTTACATGCGAAGCTATGCGCAAGAAAAGACTTCGTCATATGAGACAAATAGAGAAATACAAATATTTTGAAGGTTATTATTTGTTTAACGTTCTCTCAATGGCTATACAGTTTAAGAGACGCCTGGGTGTCTAAATTGTCCGCCGGGGGAGTTCAACGTGATAGACACCTACAACACGGAATTATTGAATTTAACCCTTACAGGACCACGCTGACTGACGATATATCGCCGATCGTCACACTAGTAGTTAGAAAGACCAGCTGGCGGCAATTCGTCCATGGAACCCTACTAATGTTTGAAAAGAATTATTTTGTACAAGAAGTTTCCTTCTGAATAAGTATAGTTTTCTGAACAATTAAAAAAATCGTGTATGGAAATCGTAATTACAACCTGTGTTACGGATCTATGAAAGGAGAACTTTAAAATCACCGTAATTTTTTTCTTCACCATATTACCTTTCAAGACGCCGTCTACTTAAATATGTCCGGTCCTAAAAGTGTTAAAATGGCACCGACCGCAGCCGGAATCGAATCCGTTATCTTGAGTGCAGAAGGATGACGACTGAACGACTGCGCCGCAGAGGTCGGGTGAACACAGAAGTATATTATTTAAGAGAGAATGCGTAATGATTTCACGTAAAAACCGTTGAGTACAGGGAGTGTTATCCACTACAAAGGCGTGCCAACATATTTTAAGAACATCAGCTGTAGCTCCTGCAACTCAGAACTGTCTTTCTTCTCTGCTCGTCACCTACCATGAACGCTACAAAACCACTTCCTGGAAGACGTGTTGTATGGCAGTTAAAGAACATCTGCTCGACCTTGTCACTAGTTTACGCTAGCAGACAATGTGTGTGTAACCTGCTGCAATATGCGCATGCCTCCAGTTGTGACCTTACTGTAAGCTGAAGAGGCCCATGAGCACACAGAAATTTCAACAATGACATTTAACGGGAAATTATAGGGAGCCATAATAATAATAATAATAATAATAATAATAATAATAATAATAATAATAATAATAATAATAATTTTAATACGAGTTTAGCGTCGCATATGCTTAAATAACAATTTATTTCTTTTTAAAAGCTGGAAGTTTAACATCGCACTAATACACAGAAGGATATCGGCGACCCAAAGATGGGAAAGGGCTAGGATTGAGAAGGCTTTTCTTTGACTAGGGGGTGGTGGTGGTGGTAGTGGTGGTGGTGGTGGTGGTGGTTGTTGTTGGGGGTGGTGGTGGTTGTCTGAAGGCGAAGTAAAACTACACAATCATCCCCTCTTTTCTGGACTGCCAGGTTTGTTTACAAATTGACATGTCTATCTTCATATTTTGTATCCCACACACAACACTATCCTCCTCCACACTAACACGCAGTAAACTCCGCCCACTTTCGTCGGAGGGTCTACCTTACAAGAGCTGCATCCGGGTGTAAGTCGCACAAAATTACTGACGTTCATAGTTTCGGTCAGTGAACGAAACAAACACATGAAAGTTTTAAAATCACAGTTATTGTTACACAATTCGATATCTCATTGTAAGGAGGAAAGACCGATGTATTTAGCAACGACAGTTTGACCTCGGTTTGACATTACTGGGTGTGCAGTAGTGCTGTGATCTTGAAGTACAGTACGGTACTAAAATTACCGTGTCACGCGGCTAATAATTAGTTCGACATGGCAGCACATCGTGTGAGGCGTCGTTTGATTTCTCTGAGTGGGTTCTACACGTGTGCAGTAAGAATTAATTCAAATAGTGAACATCTGAGTAAATTATGGTGCAAACAGGTACGAAAAATATGTTCACGACATGTAGACAATAAGTTGTTTCAAAATTATCCTAAAGACATTTAAATAATACAGCGATTTGTCCAGAAAGTCCATACTTACCAATGCGTAGCGTAAACAAATGAAATGGCGTATGGCTTTCAGTGCCGGGAGATCCCAGGACGGGTTCGGCTCTCCAGGTGCAGGATTTGACTCCCGTAGGTGACCTGCGCGTCGTGATGAGTATGAAATGATGATGAAGACACCACATACACCCAGCCCCCGTGCCAAGGCAATTAACCAATGATAGTTAAAATTCCCGACCCTGCCGGGAATCGAACCCGGGACCCCTGTGACCAAAGGCCAGCACGCTAAATGCGTGGCATGAAAACGTGTATCAGGAGCGTCTGAAATATAGGTAGCCAAGCATCGTGAGGAGTTACTGCTGGAGCTCCAGAAGAGCAAACCAGTGGTGGAAAATGATTTGGAAGTCATGATCCAGACCTAGAAGATCTGTAAATTTCTTTAGAATTAAGATATAAAATGTCAACAATAACATTTGAAACCCACCCTCACTAGATACTTTATTTCGACAGCACCTGTCATGCGGTCAGAATTCTACGTCAAAACTTATGGTCGTGACCCCGACACAGCTCCTTTCGATTGCTAATAATAATAATAATAATAATAATAATAATAATAATAATAATAATAATAATAATAATAATATTTGTTTTACGTCCCACTAACTACTTTTACGGTCTTCGGAGACGCCGAGGTGCCGGAATTTAGTCCCGCAGGAGTTCCTTTACGTGCCAGTAAATCTACAGACACGAGGCTGTCGTATTTGAGCACCTTCAAATACCACCGGACTGAGCCAGGATCGAACCTGCCAAGTTGGGGTTAGAAGGCCAGCGCCTTAACCGTCTGGGCCACTCAGCCCGGCCCTTTCAATTGCTTTTGGTACGGTTTTTCTTGAACTTATGTTCCATTTAGGAAGCCCTTGAAACTGATCGCAGTGAATTAAAACTGGCGCCTGACACATCTCAAGCCCGTCACAACGAACTGCGCACATTGGTGAATTCATACGGTGTGTAAGCAGTTGGTCCACGACCAGCATATACAGAACGGTTCCGTAAGTAGGCACCAATGACTTAAAATACGAGAAATCATGTGAAAACAAGGCATTCGAGAGGTAATCAATGGTATTTTCCACCAAGTTTCTAAATATTTTCGAGACATATTAGAAATTGGGAACTTGATAAACATCAGATGAGAACAGGTTGGTTTGTATAGAAGTTAAATAAACTGAATTGTACATCCAGTTCCCATAAACATTCAAACATGTGCAATCGCTACAGCTGCAAACTCAAGTATTATATCCTCCTATCAAACCATTTCTCCACCGAGACCATATTGTGGCAAGGCAAGTAAAATCGAACTGTAACGAAATTGGTTACAACGCAGACTAGAAACTTATTTCCATTGTCTGTTACCACAATTCTCATCTCATCTAGATTTTTCTGCTGTAGTACACTGACTTAGCAAATGTCATGGGATAGTCACCTAATAGCGTGTGGGGCCTCCTCTGGCCCTGCGAACTGCAGTGAGACGCAGTGGAAGTGAGTCGACAAGTCCCTGGTGGTCCTCTGGACGTAGCTGACACCAAATCGTTTGCAGAGCGGCCACCAATACTGGTCTGTTCGTGGGTGGAGGATCCATGGCACGGAGCCTGCGTTCCAGGACATCCCAGATATGCTCGATAGGGTTCATATCGGGGCTCCTGGGTGGCCATAGCAGTCGTTGGACCTCCGCTGCATGTTCCTGGAGCCATTCCCGAGCGACGTAGGAGCGATGTGGCGGCGCGTTATCATCTTGAAACACCGCAGAACCGTCTGGACGCTGGAAGGCCAAAAACGGGTGGAGATGGTCTCCGAGCAGCTCAACATACCGCGTACAATTCAAAGTATCTTCCAGAACAACTAGGGGGCCCATTCCATACCAGGAAAATGAACCCGAGACCATAACAGAGACACCAGCGCCCTGGACCACACCTTCGAAGCAGGCGGGATCCATCGCTTCATGTGGTCTGCGCCATACACGGTGCCTCCCATCGGCATGGTGCAGTTGAAATCGTGATTCGTCCGACCGTATCACGTTACGCCATTGTTCCAGTGTCCATCCCTGGTGACTGGCGACAAATGCGCGTCGTTGTCCCATTGACGTTGGGTTAACAGTGGCACCCGTGTGCGGCGCCAGCTCCCATGCCCCATAGAACCCATGTTCCTATGGATTGTCCACTAGGAGACATGTCTAGCACGGCCAGTGTTGAATTGAGCCGTGATTTGTTGCACGGTTGCCCTTCTGTCACTACTGACAATCCGTCTCAGATGTCGCCGGTCACGGTCATCGAGGGTGGCTGGACGGCCAGTCGTTCGTCTGTTGTGGACGGTGACACCCGCATTCAACCATTCAAGATACACCCTGGACACGGTTGATCGTGTGAAGCCGAATTCCCGCACCACTTCCGAAATCGCACTTCGCATCCGTCGGGCACCGACCACCATACCCCATTCGAACGGTGTCAGCTCACGACGACGTTCCATGTTACACCTGTCACATGCACAGCCACTGCTCACAAGGTCTGCTATACAACTGCCGCTGGCACAGGGGGCGTGTGGTGCGCAGACAACACACCTGTGCATCAGTGTTCCGTTATCCCATGACATTTGCTCAGTCAGTGTATATAGACTCAATACCACCACTCACCAGTCATGCACGAAGAACGGACAACTTATTCCGCACTTGCTGGGGAAATGCAAGTAAACACTGAAAGTCTACATAGTCTATTTAAGAACCCAAAAATATGATCTGCAGGTTACATTGCTGGCCGTCTTTGGCCTACATCGATAGGAGGAAAAAAACATCTGAGGACACGTGAGAGAGTGTCCTGCTTGATTTTCGTGACAATGTCGCGCGAAGCTAGTCTGACTTCAGGTGAAATCGGAGACAAATTAATAAAACATTTTATTATCTGCCTGGTCACCTTGCGGCATGGATGGCTAATTATGTAGTCCAAGCATTCACGAAGCGTATCACTTCGTATCATTCCGTACAAGTTGGCGTACAATTCCGTACGATTACAATTTGTAAACCTGAAGTCTGAGAAGAGTGGTGATGGCACAGTTCAACCCTATTAAACTTCCTTTCTCCAATGACACCAAATGCATTACGGAGGTGTTTCGAAATAATCGGGAATTTTCAAAATTTAGTACACAACTTAATTTATGCCCCATATTTCACTAAGTCTACTAAAATTGTACCTTTATGTCGGGCATAAGATTCTCTATTCAAGGGCACACATTTACATTCAGATGTGAAACTAATTACAGAATTCTCACATTGTGTACCCGCGAATAACTTTGTCCCCAGTGGTCGTAAGGTAACCGTTGTGGTGCCACCATCTCAGGCGTAGAGAGAGATGTCTAACGGTATCCCGCATGAGGGGTCGAAATGTGTATTTGGACGACCAAAAAGACAACTCTTTAAAAGGACACTCCAATGTATAATTCTGGGTACCTCGTTTACTGCGTTGTTCTGCTGGGATTCAGACCACTTTGTAATACGAATGTAAAGCGTCAAATGTTCTATCCTTAGACATCTTAACCTCCGTAAGTTTCGTGGTTCCGGAGTCATTAGTAGCAAATATACACATATATCTGAAAATCGTCACTTTTAAACCATCCCCGCCTGTCCACGAGTATGTATACGAGACCCACCGCATAGGGTGCGAAATCCGAGGGGGGGGAGGGGGAGGGAGGGTTTTCCCCCACCGATGATTTTATCTCAAAGGTTCCACCCCCCACCACCACCACCACCACCACCACCAAAATTCCCCTGGGGGGATTCTTTCATTGTAAAATGAGGAAATATAACACATATATTACTGAATTCAATGTTTTTACTGTGCATATTTTCATAAAAAACATCAACAATGATACTCATATGATAGAAATATTAGAATGACTGCCAGATCATGAGCAATAAAACAACGCAGCGGTGGCAACTCCGTACATTCAGCCTATTTTTCATGTTTCACTCTGGCAAGTCCATCTGAAACCCGGGAATAATTTTTCATTGAACATCATTCTTATTATAACAACTGAATTTAAACAAAAACATTTTAAATGTATATTTTTCAGTATGAGGGGTAATTTGCTTACAAGGGAATTATATACCCCCTCCCCGGCCGCCCGCCGGGTACTGCTTGAAATAAACACTATTAGTTAAGCCCTATGATCCTTCTCCCTCCCCCACCACCATTCTTTCCCGATTTCGCACCTTGCCACCGCATATCATACTTTCTTTTACGTTCCAAATTTACAATTTACAATTTACAACCATTCTGTTTGGATCTTAAGCGCCAGAGCTATATGCCCAAATGTGAGCGCATGATTTCGTTACACTAAGGTTAGAATGTATGTAGCTTTATGTATAGGCGTTATCACATGGATAATCATACCGGATATTCAGGTTATCTTGAGTGAGTCTGTAACTCATACGTATGGTACGGTCAATACTCATCCTCTCCTGTATTTAGGCCTGCTTGTATTAAAAGATGTGTTTGAAGACTTTTGTGTATAGCATGATATTGTATGGAAGTAAAACATGGACAGTAACTAGATATAACAATATTATTGATCTTACCACAGACTAACTTCTTTTACTGTTATCTGGGACGCCGTGATGCCAGAATATTTTTTAACAGAAGTTTCATTAACGTGCCTATAAATCTACCGAGACCAGAGTGACGCATCTGAGGAACCTCAAATACCACCGAACTGAGCCGGGATAGAATCCAGCAACTCGGGGTGAGAAAGCCAGCACTTTACCGTATTAGCTATTCACCCCAGCATAAAGATAGAGAACAGGAACTATTGAGATGTGATATTATAGAATGTGAGATGTGCAGATCATGAATGAATCGAGTTGGAAGACGATGACTTTGTCAAATTTGATCAGATGAAGAGACAGATTGCTAAGACACATATCGAAACACCCAGGATTAGGAAAATCGGTAAAGATAAACGAGGGTATGAACATGACTAACAGATAATGACAGATCTAGAATGAAAATTGTTCACACAGAATAGGGTGACACGGAAAGCTGCATCAAACCAGTTTAATGGAATGATGACCACTAATAAGAGAAATGGATCAGCATGGGTCTGTTAAAATACACTGATCGTATGTTGACCTGAAATGCTACGGTCCAGAACTCTTCGGCACACGAATTACGGGGCGTTTGAGTTTGCGAAAATGTCATCTGATCACGTAGCGTAGAGGCAGCCCTTGAATGAAAATTCCCCGCCAAAAAGAAGGCGAAGTTTCAAAATGCCACCCCCCCCCCTTACCGCCCCAAAGTGAAACCTATCTGCCAAGTAATCTCTTGAAGGAGGGGCCCCGACGAACCGACTTTGTAAACGTTTTTGGTGTAGGCTGTGTGAAACTCAGAGTCATGTCTCTCTCCGGAATTGGAACTCTCGACTTTCTGACGGGGAATCGAACCCACGTCCTACGTGAACCGAGCACGCCTCGACCGTCTCGTCTCGACAGCCGCTCCCTTTACCCTGTAATATTTTACAAACATACAACAGAAATTCGGTAAGAACTGAAGAAACTGTCCAATCCTTATTCCAAAGAATAAAAGCTGTAATTCAACCGGATACACTTTACACTGATAAATGTATTATCGAAAAGGGCATAAGACTGATGTCGATAAACAGTCTTCAGGGCATAACGTTAGGCTAGAAGAAAAGCACGCACACATTCGTGTAATCCACACGACAATTTTGTCGTGTTTTATTTCGTAATTCGAGAAGTGGGTTAAAATAATCTTGTACTGTAAAATCCAGAGTTGAGAAATAAATCTCTGCAAGTGAGGTGCATTTTAAGTGACAATTTCAGTTTTAAGTATCCTAAAATTTTACTTCCGTGTGAAATTAATACGGAAAGGAAATCGCAATATATCTAAATGCTAAAAATCTATCTTCAAAAATCAAAGCGACTATGTAAAGGTTAGGTGCAGTGGTTTTCAAACTTGCGTTGTCATGGCTCCCTAAAGCTGCCAAAAACTTCACGCGGCTCCCCTGTCGATAGTGAAATATGATTTTTTGTTTTTTTGCTAGTTGCTTTACGTCGCACCGACACAGATAGGTCTTATGGCGACGATGGGACAGGAAAGGCCTAGGAATGGGAAGGAAGCGGCCGTGGCCTTAATTAAGGTACAGCCCCAGCATTTACCTGGTGTGAAAAGAAATATGAATTAGTAAATACGTTTGACCCTGCAGAGTCGGAACTGAAGTAACTGCTCAATGCTTATTCCAAAGATTAAAAGCTGTATTTCAACCGTCTACACCACAAACAATACCACCACAAAGTCTAGTTCGTGTATATATTTATCAGCGATGTTGATACACGTACAAGTAAAGGTACAGGTAATATACGGTACATTTTTTTATGTTCTTAGCTGATGTGAATGCAATCAGTGATACGATATTCATATTTCGTTTCTGTGTATAGTGCACCTGATACTGATATCGGAACACAAAAATGTTGCCCCAAGGCGACTACGTAATAAGATCGAACATAATAATTCCTTCCTTCCTTCCTTCCTTCCAACGTGTTGGTTCCCGTTAGGTTCATAGGAACAAAAATACTTCTTAGCGAAAAGTGAGTAGCTTTTTTTCTTTTATACCGTATGTCTTATGGCTGGGAGTCATCTGAAAATTTGCAATACGGAAGATAGCGTCACAAGGTATGTGACGGAAGGGCAACCTAAGCAACCGTGCAAGCTGTGATGAAAGAGACGGACGGACGGCCCGACATTGTTACCTAGCAACCATGCAGGCTATGTCTAATGGCTGGAGGTCATGGGAAATTAGCAGCCGCTGATGGACGGCCATGACTGAGAGACATATTTACGATCATTTGATTTTGGCAAAGGGAAAAGTGATTTTTTTTCTTTTTCGTTTTTAGATAAAGTTATTCATACACACGTTATTAATGCTTTAATGTTTGCCAGTTTTATGAATAGCTTTGTTCACTCTGAATACATCTTTTTTCTTCTTTAACTAACAATACGAAGTTACCGCGCCTTCCCTGCCTAATTACGGCGCCTGTCCAACGAGGCGTTCTGTACAGTTAGAAGTGGACTGAAGAAATGTACGGTACAGTATTAGAGATCATCGTCTCTCTCTCTAAAAGGAGCTAAGTGTCCAAAAATAATAAATAACCAAAAGCCTTGACATACGTAGGCAGAGCTAAGAAAGAAAACTTGACAAATATCTTCGAATAATCCAGGTTTTTAATTTGATAATTTTCGTAAGCTGATAACTCTCTCTACTCAAGTGATAAGGCTAGCATGCGAGGTGTCTGGTGAAGTGAAGGGAAGTGGGTCGAGCTGCAGGAACATGTGACCACGGCCAGGAATAACCTAGCCATAGAGTTTACACAATACCCATTGCGAGGGGCAGCCACCACTAGTGAAACACGTCATGCAATGCGGTACAGTATTTTCATCTTCCAACAGAATGCAATTTCTTAATGAGTTCACGATAGGATGCAATAATGGCTCCAAGTTCGAAACAAGTGCGGTTTTACGAGGCAGATGTTAACTACAGGAATACGTTTAAAGTTGTTCAATGTTTTAACATGTATATGTAAGAATCCAAAAAGAATTATTGAAAATTCCTTGTATATCACCTGAAGCTGAAATGACATCTTAGGGAACCAGTTCAAGTATACTAACTCTTCAAAGTTCTCCCCTGTATTTTAATAATTATCGAAAAAAACAAGGTTGCAGTGTTTGCTTGAGTGTTGATAGTGTGTTCATAGCCACGCATCTCCAATGCTACGCGAAATTCAAACCAACGCGACGTTACTTTCAATTTTTAAAATTCCACATGCTTTGATCGAGATTCGAACCAAGGCCACCTTGGTGAGTGAGAAACTGCTGACTATGCCACTCTGCTTTCACCCTCCTTGCAGTCAACAGTTATACAATTTCTGAAGGAAGAACCAAGAGTCTCTTTAAAAAATACAGCACAGCTGAGCTACGTAAAACAGCAAAATCTGAAACGAAACTAATACTGAATGATGGGTTTATTTATTTATTTATTTATTTATTTATTTATTTATTTATTTATTTATTTATTTATTTATTTTATTTATCAATGCCTTTCTGTACAGGACGGGGCTCAAGCAATGAACTTGCTTTAATTCAGTGTCCCTCAAATACTCGTGATATGAACGCCAATGAACATTTATTTCTATTTTTTGTGATTCGACATGGAGAAGCGGGTTCGTGTTACATCACCACTGCCCAGCAGTGGGCGCCAACTAGAAGACCTGTTGTTGCGCTTGTGGTATCAGATACTCCTGGATATCTTCCACCACCTCATTGAATCGATATCTCGCCAAGGGGCCACGGTTCTGCGGACAAAAAGTGGTCCTACAACGTATTAAGAACGTGGTCATATTGTAATCGTTCATCGGTGTACTTCCCTTCCATTCGTCAACCTAGGTAATATTTCTGCGAGAATATACAGCAGAAGTATTAAAAATTGAATTAAAAAGCGGAAGTACTTAAAATCGAGTGAAGAAGTGGAAGTACTTAGAATGGGGAAGCGAAGAGTGGAATAAAAGTGTGTTCACGTTGGTCTCTGACAGAGTCATGATTCGCATCCTGATTTCTAATACGTGTTATCTTTAACTACCATTTATCATTATTATTGTCATCATCATCATCATCATCATCATCATCATCATCGTGTCCGACTCGTTGGCTGAATGGTCAGCGTACTGGCCTTCGGTTCAGAGGGTCCTGGGTTCGATTCCCGGCCGGGTCGGGGATTTTAACCTTCATTGGTTAATTCCACTGACTCGGGGGCTGGGTGTTTGCGCTGTCTTCAACATCCCTGCAATTCACATACACACATAACACTATCCTCCGCCACAATAACACGCAGTTACCTACACGTGGCAGATGCCGCTCACCCTCATCGGAGGGTCTGCCTTATAAGGGCTGCACCAGGCTAGAAATAGCCACACGAAATTATTATTATATTATCATCATCATCATATAGCCAACTGTGGGCAAAGAATGGACAAGCTACTTCTTAGGCTTAGAACTTTTTCTTTACGTACTCTTCAAATGTCTTTCATCCTCAGGCTTCTCCTCTGTCTTTCATCCACTGAGGTGATATGTGGTTCAGCTGCATGTTTCTCAGGATTATTCCTCAATTCCGAAACTTCCTTTCAAAAACAGTCTGTCTCATTCCTGTTGGTTTTATACCACCTTCACGTAGATCTTTACGTACCTGCGTCAGCGAACTGGGATGGGTCCTCCATTTCTCATGAAGAATGAGTCATTATGAGTCAATCCCTTTGGGTTCGTCCTCGCCATGTGTCTGTAAAAGATCAGTCTCACCTTACGCGTTCTTTTCGATCCTCGCATGTAATTCCTTGTCGGACGTTAGGTGGTAGGTGGGTAGGTTGTGGAGGGTTTCCCCAGCCTAATACCAATTTAAAATCCACAAAGGAAGCGTGTTTACGTGTAACGAGCGGCCGATAAATTTGACTCTCCATTAGTCTGGAATAACAATGAAGTTCCAGACTTTCTTGCACACAGTAATTCGGCCAAGGAACAAGGAGGCCTTGTGCATAATCCGTTGGCTTTGGTAATGAACTGCCTTCTAAGGAATAACTGTCTTAATTACTACGCCGGAGTCAGTGGCCTCCTACGTCCGAAAGTGATTTCATGCCAATGAACTTTCACTCGTTAGAACGAAATGGAGATCTATTCAACAAAGCATGCCGTAATCGTGAGACAATGCGTGCGATAATTTAGAACTCTAGTCAAACAAGAGGTGCAAAGGAAACAAACGTAGCTCGAAACACGGTTGTAGAAGTGGGTATTCTCGGGGAGAACATTGCAAACTATGAAGACAGTCGTGAGCGAGAGCAACTCTGTGACTTAACAAAGCAGATGTTTAGTAATGGCGCAGTCGGGGGCATATGACAGACTCGTTTCAGCAGATTCATTGGCACGTTAACAAATACCTCTTCAGATTAACATTCCTGTACTCGACGTATCCTTAAGACTATAAATAAAGGTATATCGATCAACATTATCATCATCAAGTATCTGAAGAGTCTAGCGTTCCCTGATGATTTGGTATTAGTAGCAGGCGATAAAGCAGAAGCTCGAAAAAGGCTTGAAAAACTACGAGATCGCGGGGAAAAAAGACCTCCGACGAAAGAACAGAATACGTGGAATTCAATTAATCAAATCAATGATTCACCACTGGCTTGCATTTAGGACTGTCGCCCAGGAGGCAGATTCCCTATCAATTGTTTACCTAAACTTTTCTTGAATGATTTCAAAGATGTTGGAAATTAATCAAACATCGCCTTTGGTAAATTATTCCAATCCCTAATTCCTCTTCCTATAAACAAATATTTTCCCCAACTCGTCTTATTGAATTCCAACGTTATCTTCATATTATGATGCTTCCTACGTTTAAAAACTACATTCAAGCTTATTGTCTACTAATGTCATTCCAGGCTCTCTATTCTGAACGTACCGCTTAATCGAGCAGCTCGCTCATTCCCAAGTCTTCCTAGCATAAAATTTTACAACATTTTCGTAACTCTACTTTTTTGTTGGAAATCACCCAGAACAAATCATGCTGCTTTCCTTTGTATCTTTTCCGAATCAAGTCATTCTGGTGAGAATCCCATACACTAGAACCACACTCTACAAACATGGCAGAACATGAACCATAAAAACGTGATAGAGAACCGCATTTGAATACAAGGTATGGTAAATATCAAGAGGAGAGATAAATTTGAATATCCAGAAGAATGGATCCAACCGAATGGGATTGATAAAGAATCAAATAAAGGCCGAGCTAGAAGGATACAACTAGCGTACAGGCCAGTTAGTATAAATAGATATAACAAGGGAGTGTTCTCCTACAATTCGAAGATCTCACCCGTGTATACTAGTTGCGGACGAAAACAAACTATATCCCAGTTGCGTACCGTCCTTTTAAATCATACATTTCCCTCCCCACTTAATCAGTCTAGGAGTGTCCACCGTGTGTAGTAGACCTACTACTTCTTAGGTGTGTTTAAGAGGGGATGTAACCGATCAGGTGTCAAAAATTCGAAATTTAAAAAAAATATTTTCTGAGCCAAGGGAGTTTTCTATATATTATGTGAAAATTTCAGCCTTGTAGCTCAACGGAAAGTTTTTAAAAAATATTACCTAATATTTGTTGCCACATTAATAGGACAATGCTTTAAAGAACTTGAAGAGGTCTTTTCTAAGCTAATTTTTCACCAGATATGTGCACTTTCCTCTGAATCTGCAAGAGGTAATGTTTTCAAATATTAGTGGTTGTAAATAATGAATTGGTAGATCCTTATAGGACATTTAGGCTATTATGATATCTGTTTTCATATTTCCAAAATTTAGATCAACACAAATTTATTTTTGTCTATATTTTCGTAATTCTTCATAATGATCAAGTTGGATATGTATAGTTTAATCCTACTAAATATCATAGAGATACCACTAGTAGCTATGCAGTAATATTTCAGATCATACAATTAATTTTTTACGTTGGTAGATGCAGAGTGGGTTTCGGCCCTTAAGAGACCACGGCTTGTCCGTGGTCTAACAGCTCTGTACTCTGATCGGCCAACCGAGCAGAGGAAAGTTGGCCACGGCTCTACCGTGACTCTACGCCTCTGCATTCGGGAGACGGGCCTGGGGCACAGTGCCGGACTTCACGCTTGGCCCCAACCTTCGGCTGTCCTGAGAATGGTTTTCCGTGGTTTTCCATTCTCCTGCACTAAGGCGAATGCCGGGACAGTTCGTAGTACAGGCCGCGGCCGCCCACCCCCTCACCTTCTCCGCACATCTCCTTCGCCGTAACAAATCTCCTGGCCTGAGAGACGGCGTCATCGTCTAAGAGGGCCACCTTCCCCTTCAGGGGAGGAATGAAAGCGTTTAGTAGTATTAGTGGTGGTGGTAGTAGTAGTAGTAGTAGTAGTAGTAGTAGTAGTAGTAGTAGTAGTAGTAGTAGTAGTAATTTTTTACCATGACTGAACTGCCCCCATTTTGTCAACTGATGTGACTAATCTATTGTATAACATGCGAACGAAGCGTATATTGATAACTGTGCAAAGTTTCGGCTTTCTAGTCTCAAAACTGTGGGTTCTGAGCTTTTTAAAATCGAGAAATGTATTCTAGGTTACATCCCCAATATGTGACACACGAAGTTGAAAATTTACGGAGGAAATTTGGATGAAATAGGTTTGATATATTCGCCTTGTCCATGTTCGGTCATTTGTGCAGTATACAGTAAATTCCTCCTTATCGAGTGTTTTCTTGCTCTCCCCCCCCCCCCCCCCCCCGATGTTTCTCATAATCGCACTGTTCATTTCTACGTAAGACGTGCTGCGTACCTCTCTGATGGCTTCTGAAGGTGCGTCCACATTTGTATCAGATCAGCGTATCTGTATCAAGAATTGATACGCAATCATGAAACAGCGGTCCCTTAACAAGGCTGCCCGACCTCTATCATGTATCTGTATCATCTACGCGTATTTCACACATCGGTCTTGTATCCTCTGTTGAGTGTTGGCTCTCTAACTTCAGTTGGCTGCTGCCAGCACTTCTAAGAGCCGCAATCAGATACAGCTTTTTTTATTTTTTTATTATAGGGCTCCCAATGTCTTCTCGCGATTTCCTCCCACGCGTCATTCTTTTTGAACCGATTACAATGGTGAAGGTACTTTGGTTCCCACAAAAAGGTATTTTGTTGATAACAACTATCAACTGTTGAACTTTTTCCGTGGACCACTCTGAATCCATTTTTCCTCAGATCGGAAGATCCCTAAACAAAGGTTCATGCAAAACTGAACGAAGTTGGAAGGACGGTGAACGGGGTAGGGGTTAAGGGAACAGTGATGAGGACTCGCGCAGCACACAAGGCGATGATGCGGAGTGCTAATCGGGGAAACGTTCCGTCCACACTGTCCGTACCCGTATCTTCCCTCTGATGCGACGGCAAAAGACCGACTCTCGGTGGGAACATTCCCGATTCGATCATTGTATCATATATGATGATACACGATCTTGATACAGAACTCTGCTTTCGCAAGGCCAATCATGATACCGATACGGTGATCTGATACAAGTGTGGACGCACCTTAATAACCGAATATGCTAGGGTATGAATGACAGAACAAAGCGTTTAGCTTGGAATGCAAGCTCTCGCAAGCATATGTCGCCATGTCAGAGGACAGGAGAATTATTCTGCTCGTAATGAGGGCTGAAATTTAGAGTCAGGCTCGATTTTTTTTCTAACACACAATCTGAGAACTGCTGCAGAGCTTCTTGCTGAAAGACTACAATATCATTTAAGAAAATAATATTCGTCTACCTCGTCGGGCAGAAGGAAAGGTTGCTATTTGCTTTACGTCGCACCGACACAGATATGTCTTATGGCGACGATGGGATAGGAAAGGCCTAGAAAGTGAAAGGAAGCGGCCGTGGCCTTAATTAAGGCACAGCCCCGGCATTTGCCTGGTGTGAAAATGGGAACCCACGGAAAACCATTTTCAGGGCTGCCGACAGTGGGGCTCGAACCCACTATCTCACGATTACTGGATACTGGCCACACTTAAGCGACTGCAGCTATCGAGCTCGGTAGAAGGAAAGGAAGACCAAGGAAAGTCTTCGGTCGAGTATGCAACTACGATGTTCACGCCTAACCGTGTATCCGCAACAGTGATATTTCTTTCAAGAACTAGAGTGGGCCTTTCCACAACTAATATGCTACCTACATCACCGTTGTGAAACCGAAGGGACTCTATAACTCAGAATACCTGAAAATGAACAAGGAAGGGTGAAATGGATGGGTTAGAGAAAATAAATACATAAAAATAAATAAAACCCTTCACGAAGATCCTCGGTCCGTAGAAAAGAACAGATGGAGAATGGAGGCAGGGGAAAAATAAGGACCTACGGTACACAAACAATGTGGAAGATTACAGATACAATAAGCAAGAGAAATTGAAGATTCACGGACAACTCTTCAAAAAGAGTTAATTTAGATTGACAAAGAAAGTCTTCAATTAAAACTTTTTTTTTTAATTTGCTTTAAGTCGCACCGACACATCTGACACGTCTTATGGCGACGACGGGACAGGAAAGGGCTAGTACTGGGAAGGAATCGACCGAGGCCTTGAATAAAGATTGCTGTTAAAATGGGAAACAACGGAAAACTATTTTCAGGGCTGTTGACAGTGGAGGTTCGAACCCACTATCTCCTGAATACAAGCTGATATCTACGTAACCCAGACAGCGTAGTCACTCGCTCAGTAATTACAACATCAAACTGAAGGCTATCACAGAATGAGTAGAAAAAACAAGAGGGATCAATCCAAAGGATGGATGGAATAGAGAGGTATTTCGAATGAAGGTTGTGGAATTTAAGGAGTTCGCCAGGAAAAATAGAGCACAGATACGACAAAGAGTATCTCGTCAGAGGAAAGGAGAAGGTACCACAGCGAAAGAATGAACTTCCCGAAAGAGAAGAAAAGACTAACTCGTTTCTCGTGGTCTTCGAAGAAAGAAGACTACGTCCCACTAACTGCTTTTACGGTTTTCCTAGATATGGAGGAGCCAAATTTTGTCCCGCAGGAGTACAGCTAACGACATAAGACTGGCGGATTTAAGAATGTGACGCTAACCCTCTGGGGAGATATGTATACTCACTATTGCGTGTTTGTGTGATGACTGGCAGTACGCTAACCATTCAGATAAGGATTATTATTATTATTATTATTATTATTATTATTATTATTATTTCCGGCTCCTTGACTAAATAGTTAGCGAACTAGCCTTTGATCCACGGAGTCCCGCATTCGATTCCCGGCCAGGTCGGAGAATTTTCCCTTAAATGGTTAGGTTTTTGCTTTTTCTGGCTTGCTGTTTAAAGGGGCCTAACATCTAGGTCATCGGCCCGTAATGGTACGAAATGAGACGAAATGAAATGACAACTTAAAAACTCAAAATCCTCCACTGACCACAGTTCAAAACGTAAGGAAGAAGAATTAATGGACGGATGGATATGAATTTAAAACGATCAGTAGAACCGACCCACAGTGCCTCACATGCACAGAAGCTGGCATAACACAATAGTATTGCTGACCAAGGGACTGCTTCTATAGCACGATACTGAACTGATGATGCTTGTAGTCGAAAGGAGTCCAAAATCCAAGTCATCGGCCCCTCATAATGGTAGTTATAGCTAGACAAGTAGAACCATGGTATTTGTCATGTTGCGGTACTAATCAAGAGTAGCGTAGATTCGCGGTATTCCACACATTATGGGAATACTTACAGGTAAGGAAATTCGCACATATATTACAGACCTACTGTGTTTCGCACATTGCGGCGCCTTTGACAGGCAACGCAAACCTATGGTGTTCATCACCTTAGTGTACTAACCACAGGGACTCGTACTAACCCGTAGTGTTCCTCATATAGTGGTTACTAATCACAGGCAAGCCAGAACTATGGGTTCCGTCATCCCATGGTGTCGCTCATATAGTGCTATTAATCATAGGTACTGTAAAAGTCGTCGCTCTCTCGTTTGCTACTAAGCACAAACCTATTTGGTACCTAACACAGTGGTACTACGCGCAAGGAAAAGCGTCCTATGGTGTTCCCCGCGCGGTGGTACTAATCACAAGGAGTTTCATGGTTCTAATATAATCATCCCTTCATCGCCCTTTTTAGTCGCCTCTTACGACAGGCAGGGGATACCGTGGGTGTATTCTTCGTCTGCGTCCCCCACCCACACGGGGTAATTGGTTAGTTCTGATGGCTTGGGAACTCTGTGTGTGTGTTTTTTCAGCATTAGAATTCATCACAGCCAGGGTCTCATCCTCACAAATACGTAGGTCGCCTATAGGCGTCAACTTGAAAGACCTGCATCAGCCCTCTCTGGAAGTCATATGCCATTATATATCATCATGATCATCATGATCATCATCATCATCATCATCATCATCATCATCTGACGGGCTAAGTGGCTCAGACGGTTGAGGCGCTGGCCTCCTGACCCCAACTTGGCAGGTTGGATCCTGGCTCAGTCCGGTAGTATTTGAAGGTGCTCAAATACGTCAGCCTCATGTCGATAGATTTACTGGCACGTAAAAGAACTCCTGTGGGACAAAATTCCGGCACCTCGGCGTCTCCGAAAACCATTAAAAGTAGTTAGTGGGACGTAAAAGCGATAACGTTCACCATCATCAGCAGCATCGGTAATACTGGCAGGACTCCTGAAATAAGCTTGCTAGTGCTGCGTAGTTGGAGGTATGCAGGATGGGAGTATACAGCCAGCCAGCCAGCCAGCAGGCAGGCAAAACATTTTACTATCAGCTGTAGAAGGGCTGGGCCCCGCCACGGCTTGGAAACGTTCCAACAGACTCGCCCACAGAACGCCTCCCTGTATCATTGTGACTTCTGACAGGAGTTAACAGAGTCTTCTGTTCGACAAACTACATACACAGGAACATTGTTTTCCTTGCCAAACGACTCAACGCCACTCTAACACACAGAAGGTTTTCGGCGCAGCAAAGATGAGAAAAGTAGTGGCCGTGGCCTTAGGGAACAGCCCCAGCATTTGCCTCGAGTGAAAATGGGAACCATGGAAAACAATCTTCAGGGCTGGCAACGGTAGGCTTGAAACCACCAACTCCCAAAAGCAAGGTAATGCAGTAATGCAGGAAGATACGCTTTACAATGTCATCTTCTGTCAAGGGCGCAAACTGGGACTCAACGGGCATCAAATCTATAACGTGAATAAACAATGATGTGTTACACTGTTCTTAACAGAACAACACACCACTCTTCAGCTTACAAAACTATCAGCACTTCTAAACGTATGTAAAAAAAAAAAAAAAAAAAAAAAAAAAAAAAAAAAAAATAATAATAATAATAATAATAATAATAATAATAATAATAATAATAATATTGAGCAAACCTCGTGACTTATCCAGCCCTACTGCCCAGCCAGACAGCCTGCGACAGTGCGACATCTCCGCTGCATTTGCTTTTCTTTCAACATCGAACTCGCTGCCTTGAAAGAACTAGGTACCGAATCGGGACATCGGGGTAGATATTACCTCTACACCCAGTGCCGTTACTGCTTCTAAAACTGAATCTATTAGCTCCGGCTTCGTTTGTAATTTGAGAACTTCCAGAAAATTGTAATTGTAATTTTCTGAAAAAGAGATAAGGAAATGTACAAATGTTGCCTGCCAAGGCCGGGAAGGTAGCGACCGTGAAACTAATTCAGGAATAGCCAGCGCATTTTTCTGAACTAAAAATGGGAAACATCAGTAACTACAGTACCTTGGTGATGATGATGATGATTATGAAGCCAAAACTACACGAACTATCTTCGGAGCTGCTGATGTTGGGGATCAATGCCACCATCTTCCGAATGCAAATGTACAGCTACACAACCCATATCGTGCAACCAACTCGTTCGTAACATTTCCATGACCTTTCTCAGTAATGCAGGAAGATACGCTTTAGAATGTCATCTTCTGTCAAGGGCGCAAACCAAACGAAAGCTGCGTTCTGTGACCAATCTGCGACTGAAATTAATGTGTTACCCCGATTCGTCAAAATACCTAACAATTTGTTCAGTATTATGTCAGGAATTACCTATGTAACGTCGAGAATATCTTACTTAAATACCGAGATCGAATGTTTACAGCATGCGTCTATGGTACTATTTATCCAGCTCAATTAAAATGTAAGTATCGGTGCATAAAAACACTTTGCATTTCTCAGATACCTGATAAATTTAATGTCTTGAATGGAAAAGGGATACAAGTGTGAAAGTAGGCACATTACCCTGAAAAGAGACTTTAAAAGAGAAAATTATAATGTTATTGATTTTACGTCCCACTAATTACTTTTTGACGGTTTTCGGAGACGCCGATTGATTTTACGTCCCACTAATTACTTTTTGACGGTTTTCGGAGACGCCGAGGTACCAGAGTTTTGTCCCGCAGGAGTTCTTTTACATGCCAGTAAATTTACTGACAAGAGGCTGACTTATTTGAGCACATTCCAATACCACCGGACTGAGGATGCGAAGTTGGGGTTAGAAGGTCAGCACCTAAACCACCTGAGCCACTCAGCCCGGCCTTCAAAAGAGAAATATTCCACATCTGCTTATAGAGGCTCTCCCGGGAATGTATCAGAACTCAGGGAGACAATCGTTACAGGCATATGAGCAAAGCAGCATGTGAAATAAAGCATTTTTTTCAATCGCCCGCAACCCCTAGAACTTCGCTTACAGAGTTGGACACGCGTCCGCAATGCTTGTACCCAAAGAAAAATCACACTACATGTATCTGTAGGATGTTGTAATTGTGTAACACGGTGCATACGACATGAACGCTGCTCCAGTAGTGCGACGCCGAGGACGGTATACAGTCTAGTCGTACGCTATGAAATATTCTGCATGGCCTAATAAATATGTTTGGCTAAATGCCTTTCATCTTCATACCTCAGTGCATTACTGGTGAACTGGTAACTTCACTGGCGCGAAAACATCAAGAGGCCGACGCAGTACCGATGTACAGTCAAGTGCATGGAATCATGCCGATAGAGTATAGAAACTGATTTATATAGGGAGTTACCAAACACATGGAAAGTAATCGGGAGGTCGGGGTGGGGTGCACTACCCATCCTCCGACTGCTTCTAACATGTTTGAGAACACCTCTGTATACAATGGAATGTTACAACGCCTCTGCCCCACTAACGGTCATCCCCTTTTCTAGCAATTCCCTTGTGCTGACCGAGTGGCAAGGTAATCTTACCCTTGATTCGCAGCGTGTAAGTAGGTCAAGGTAGCTAAAGCCTAATTTACACCAGGGCAAAGCGTCAGGGGAAACAGGGTAGAAAGCGTGTACCCTTAACGTTTTGTGAAAGAAATATTGTCTAGCTAATGCAATTATTTTTTAGAACATTAATTATTTCCACATTCGTGACATTATTGTATTCCCCGCTTTACTTATTTTCGTCTCACTTCGGCAATGCTAAGGCTCGCGTCAGTTACACGAAGCACGTAGGCGAACGTAGACGCTGTCCATTCTGTGTATTTTTTTTTCCCTTTGATTTTCAAAATTTCAGATAGAGCGACACTAACGCTATCTGTAGGCACTGACTGTGGAACTATGCCTTTCCTATAGCGAGATGTCTCCGCCCAGTAGACAGACTTACCAGCGTCTCTTCTTGCTCTCATTGCCTAGTATTTGGATCTCTCTTGTAAAGGTGCTCTTATTGGCTACCATCTCAGACATGCTTTTAATGTAATTAATTTGAATTGACTTTATTATAAGACACGTCTAAAAATAAATTAATAATATTCAAATACGAAGTATAGTAAACACCTAATAAATGAATGACATCATCAAAACCCTTCAAGTACGTGCATTTTCTTGCTCGCCAATATTAGGTGCGGTATTATAACCCCAACAACTATGGGCTTCCAGTCTTAATAAGGTACTATGGAGTACGCATACGGAAAAAAAAAATGCTTAACTTGATGCTCTATATTCCGTTAAAATCAGTTTCTAGTGAATGCGCTATGAGTGCCTTCAAACGAATTAAAACGTATTTAAGGAAATGGATGACCAACCAGAGACTGTCTAACTTGGGAACTCTCAGGGACCGTGCGTATAGCGACTGCTGCCATCTGGTGGCTTAATCTGAAGTAACTGGTAGGAGCGGTAGGAGCATTTTTCCCATCGAGTTAGTGAATAGTGTTTTTTTTTTTTATCTTACTAGCTGTAAGTCTTTGACTGTTCACATTGCTTACTGAGGTAGCCTACGTTTTGATTAGGTTCTTTCAGCATATTCTCTAAGCATGAACGAAACTCATAGAACCAGTAAATGCAGTAAATGTTACGTGAACTGTTCCGTGTACGGTTGTAATTACACCTACTAAAACAGCCCACCAGGAACGAATTATTTTTCGTTTTCCAGCCGCAGCTGCCCATAATATCAGAAGGGAAGCATGGATAACATCTTTAAAACTTTCAACACTTGATGGAAAACCGTGGGTTCCTGCCAGGAATTCAGAATCTGCATCCGGCACTTCATTGATGGAACACCTACCAGAGACCCTGATAGCCCTGGGTATAAGCCTACTTTGCATATATTACCAGGAAGAACTAATGAGGACGAAATACGGAGGAAACTGACAGTCAGGTACAAGAGGAAGAAAGGGAGACAAAGTGAAATGCAAGAACACACAATTCTGTTCCTGAATCACAATCTCCCCAAACTGTTTGTAGTATAGGTATTCAGACTGATTATTTACCATTTTCACATGGCCAGGGAAATGTAAATGTACTATTTTGTCATTTATAATCGCCCAGTGATAATTCAAAATGTGATTCAGAAACTCTGACAATTTTACACACGAAAGTGTTAAACAAAACGCGTACGGAAGCGCTGCGACGTAGCAGAAAAAAATAGTTGTAAGGTACGGTAGTAAAGTATATATCCATATTATTCACAAGTAAAATATTTCGTACTTTTTCTGAATTTACCGCAGATTTAACACTTTATTTGAGCAAAAACAATTATCTTCCATTTGGGACAAATAATAGTGACATTTCGTGGATCGGATTCGTTCACGTAACCGGAAAACTTGAACTGAACATTAAGGTTATATGTTTAATAATGTTAAATCTAAGATTATTACAAATTTATAAAACATTAAAAGGATTTAAATTAAGAATTTTTTAAAAATTCTAACCTTGATGTTAATATTATATGGGGTTTGACTAACATTTGTCTCTCTCAAACATAAACCAGATACTTCCTTTGAAAGTTTTTCTTCCACCTGATATATGTGATGGCTATCATTAAGCTCTCTTCCTTTCCTCAAAGTAGATTTCCTAAAATACTTAGAACTCCACATAATTTTCTGAAAACCTACAAGAATAACAGCATTCGACATAACTGATTAATTCAAATTATACGTATTCACAACATATTTCAATAAGTAAACAACGACAGCTGATATTATTCTGGTGTTTCTCCTACCGATAAATAATCGTCTCTTCCGCTAGGGGCGCTGCGGTCGAAAATTTGTTGTTACGCACGGTCCCTTATAGGGAACTGCTGTGGCATCTTAGCAAGACGCACGACTTCAAGACGAAAGTAATAGATATTTTTGCCGAAATGAAGGACATGCGGATTAAACTCATTTACAAGAATATTGTTTAAGGTGACTTGTACGAACAACTATCTCTCATTAAATCTACATAACACTGAAATATATTGCTATTTTTATTCTAAAAGTATGTTGTTATTTGACAACTCCCACGGCCTATTTCGTCTATATTAAAAAATAAAGCAATTTCACGTAGAGTTATAGGTTGTTATAGGGTTTATCTTATTTTCAGAGTCATTAATATAATACTGAATACAGATGTATGCGTCGAAAACAAAATTCCATATAATAATAATATGATTAAAACAGTTTAAATAAAATAAATCTCTGTCTACCCGCTTACTTAGTTCACGCTTCGCCACTGATTTACACAGGAAAATTTTCGAGGAGTCAAGTGGCAAGTTGCGTCGAAGCTTCCTCTTGTAAACAAGGGAGGACAGTCACGTTGCTAACTTTCCTTAAAGGGATTAGAAAGTCGACGAGCCATCTGCTTTTGTGTCCACTTCTCCCGTCACGTGAGCAACAAGACTACTGCTGTCTGTGTGTAAACCTCTGCATACCAATCACCTCACTTGACCTGAGCACGTGGTTTTAGAGCATAACCTTAGAAAAATGAACAAGTGGAATTCGAACTAAGTCCTAAAAGTGTATGAGAAAACGAAATGTTGTGCACAATGACTGTTTAAATAAAAACAAGTCATTATCAATTAGCGGCAATTTGAATAGGACTCTTACAGCGCTCATTGGCTGTTGCCGGTCACGTGACTGATGCCATCACAATCGCGGGAAATTTGAACAGTGGGCGCGAGCGATTTGAAAAGTGACCTTGGCTGTCAGCGACAGCTCTTACACCACGTGAGGGCGAGTGCTGCGCTATGGTGGGCGATTTTGAAACTAAGTAGCTACATGAGCCACCGTGCCTATCTGACAGAGAGATTGCCAAACGTAAGACTTGCCTTAACCGAGCAAGATGGCTGTTATACATTGGGATAAATGCTGACAGTTCTTATTCTTATTCTTATTATTAAATAGCTGCCCTTACCCTAGCTTGCAGGCTTCTGGCGCAAGGGCTACTAGGCAATATGGCTGCTATACATTACCTATATGGAAGGTTGCATGCTCCCTTATGAACGAATCAAAGTTGTTGTCATTGATGATTTTATTAGGAGCTTTGTAACATCGTGGCCATCATCTCTGGGTACTAATTGGTATGTAGACTCAGGGCCGGTTCTACCGCCTACCACCTACTAGTAAAGTAGCGCGTAACATGCCCTCCGTGTAAAATGATGTTTCGGTTCGACCACTCCCAGGTAGCCCTATCGGCAGCATTAGTAGCAGTTACTCGGCGCGTAATTTATCGGCCACTTCGAGGGACTGATAACACTTTACGTGCCGGGCACGTTTTGAGAGCTGAACATTATTAGCTGTATTTCTGGTGGCATACAACTTAAATTAGCTTAGTATACTGAAAAAAGCATGATACCGTAACAGTGATCGATATTGTATTGCAGGATTTTAAACATTAATGCTTCGCTTAAGTTGCAACGGTCACACCAGCCTCTCGCATCGGTAGCGTAGGGAGCACATTTTATACGTCAAGCCTTCGCACAGAAACTCTAAAAGGATATATAATCAAAACCTATTTGGAAATTATTCTAAATGGGCATTAATTTTCTACTTTTTCAGTTTTCAGACACCGGATATAACTTAGTGTATGTATCCTCGCTACCCCATGCGTCCTTGTAGCATAATGGCTACCGCGCTCGCTACGTAATATGAGAACTGCAGGTTCGAGTCTTCATTATGACGAACTTTTTTTATTTTCATTATTAGCGTTGTGTGCCTCTTTTCATACGTTCATTTGTTAATAACTTATTTCACTGAAATGTTTAATCACAACAGGCCTATTATGTCTAGTAGGAATTTTTTTATGTGTGTGCTACTTATTGAAAGTAATGTAATGATTAATATAGCATGTACAACTGTCGCCCAGTTAGCAGATTCCCTATCAGTTGTTTACATAGTCTTCTTGTAAATGATTTCAAAGAAATTGGAAACTATTCCATTCCCGAATTCCTCTTTCCGATTAGTTCTTTACATTTACAGTACCTTCTAACTTTATCTTTATTTCATAGAATGAAATGCATTATCAATAAATGGAAGCATGTGGAACTAAACGAGATCACAGAGCTACCGTAGTTGCAAATAGAGGATCGGGGAGATACTAAAAATCAATTCACAGAAGCCTGCAGATAGAATGCTCAAAGGCAATAAGTTCGCAAGGAAGATGTGTGTGCGTGTGTGTATACGCATATGGAAGCGCGTAAGAGAGAGTTAAGAACAACGGCAGGGAACAAAATAAATTTTTAAATGTAAATTAGAAAGACAAAGAAAACCTGCGTATCTCTATTACGGAGCGAGCGACTTGACCAATCTACTACGAGAATTCTTTCCAAAAACGCTGCCTTACATGACAGGTTATAAATGGCGTAAGAAAATGTAATCTTGAGATTTTAATCCCAATTAGGTATTGATTTTGAAGCTCATAGATTAAAATCACGAAAGCTTGACAAAATCGTTGTCCACAACTCTTAAGACTCCCTTTATTAAGCTTTTTCGTGATAATCAGCAGATGCAAGCACAGGAAAATAAGACAATCGAAATGAGCTTCATACCTCTAACGTTAGATAGAACCACACTCCAAAGCGAGAAGTCGCTGAAAATCAGTTTTGCCAACTCCGTATACCGGTGTCTAGCTCCGGGTAGCTACCTAGAGCTTACGCGGAGGTGGTCGCACGAAAGTCAAAGTACCAGCTGATTTACACTCCCAGGTAGTTTACCTCCCGAGCAGCTAACAGCCACTTTACCAGCAGATGGTAGAACCGGCCCTTAGTCTGATAACCTGTGTTACTATTGTAGTGTGTTAAAAAAGGTTTAATACGTATGCATTGCTTATATAGGAATAATTTGAAGGGCAACCTCAGGGCATCGGAGCTGAATTCGTAGAAGGCGACTATACATGGTTCGTATGGGACTTGGGAGGTGGTGTAAGGCCTAATACGTATGTATTTCTTATAGAGGAATAACTTTGGAGGACGGCATTAAGGAATCGGAGCTGAGCTTGGAATTCGGAACAAGATGGTGACTATACATGTTTCTTTTTTTTGTGGGAGGTGGTGTAAGGCTAATACATTACTGTTATAAGTGGCTAACTTTGGAGAGCTAACTTAGGGACTCAAAACTTGTTACTTCGAGTTCGACGCTCCAGGTTAACCTCGTATACTCGCAGGACCTTGTTTGGGTGCTACAATGTACCTTTTGGGTATTGTAAGACCTGTTTTGGGTGCTATCGGGCTTCTTTTAGAACTTGTTTTGTACATTACATAACTTCTTGTGGGCATGATCGGACCTTCTTGTGTGCTATAAGACACCATATAGTCGATAAGGACCTTTTTTAAGCGCTCGTGGATTAGGTGGAGGTAGATGGTGTAAGTGATCTATATATTTTTAACATCGTGTGGGGAGTTGCGGTAGCTATGGGCTCATAGAGAGTGCGACAAAGCTTGTTTGGACATTTTGTGTTTCAATTTAAATACTTTACTCCTCGACCCGACTGAGAATGGAACCTCTCACTAGGGGTGGAGGTAAAGATAGAGGCGGAGGTAGAAGTTGAGGTGGAGGAGGAAGTTGAGATGGAGTTGAAAGTTGAGGCGAAGGTGGAAGTTGAGGTGCAGGTAGGAGGATTGAGGCAAATTATAACCCATAGACGATGAATAAATATAAAATTGATTACTTTCTAAACACCTCTACTCTATATGTTTGCAAATATGCGGACAAAGAGCAGAAACATGTCAAGAAGTAGGGCAAGTAAAACGAAACATTTTAAGCTCAAGAACAGCTCTCTACACCAACCGGTTGAAGAGATAATGAATTTTTAATTTAAGGAATGTTTTTATCACCAACGTATCTTTTGAACTCTAAACATCACTTAAAGCATACCTCCGAAGTCGTTTCTACCTCGAAACTTAGAAAAGAAACAGGCGGGGATGAGATGATATGTAACACCGATTAGAGAATATTTTTTATAAACTTTAAGCTAAAATTCAATTTTCTAAGACGATTGGTTTGAGAGAATGAATTCTTAAGTTAGGGGTTGTTTTCACCCCAACCTAGTTTTTACTCTAAAAGTCATTTAAAGTATTATCCGAGAATTTTTTAACGCTAGTAGTTATTTTTTACTTCAAAACTTTGAAAAGAAACTGCTAGGGGTGAATTGATATAGGCCTATAACTTGTTATATGAAAACTTTTGATAAATTTTAAGCTAAAAATCACTTCACTGCGACTAACGGTTTGGGAGAGAATGCATTTTTAATTTAAGGGATTTTTTTCGCCCTAGCTATAGATTGGAACCAAAAGCCCCATTAGAGTTTCACCGGGGGGGGGGGGGGTCTAACAATGGAACGTCATGAAACTTTTCGTGCATGCTTTCCTTGTACAATCACAAATACTGGCTTCAAGTCTAGAAGCTGCAAGTACTTGACTACTCCAAATTTTCCCTTTCTAAATTACCCTTACACTATCAAGTTGCAGGGCAGTCAATTACAACTGCTCGGGTACTTTCACCTTACTCCTCCCCTCTCACTCCTTACCCAGAGCAGACCTTTGTTTATAGTAAAGTGTTTGTGTGCCGAAAGTTACTTCTAACCAGTCAAGGTTCTAAGGAGGTTCTGATAACATTACATAAGAGAAAACACTATTGGGAATTATATGTATCGGTACGATCTCGTACTCTGGACTTCACATCGACAGATACATTGCACGAGAGGTATATAGCCTTTTGGAGCAGCACTTCGACGTAAGCGATCTCGTGTTAGAGCAGAGCCTCTCAAACGCCCAAAATCTCACGCGTGCAAATCGAGGCGCAAGAGCTCCGTGCACTGTGCATCGGTCCCGCTCGGTTCGCCTCGGACCAACGCTTCGTCTCTGGACTACTCGGCTAAGCTCGGCTCAACTCGGCTAGCGCTACGGAGCAAGTGAGGAAGAGGGAGACAGGCGGAGCGAACGAGACAGGCGTGGGGAAAGAGAGAGACAGCGCTATTGCTCCAAATCGCGGAGTGGGGGTCTGCACTCTGGTCAACCAAGCGAAGTCGTCTTTTGCACCGTGCACAGTGCGCACTCTGAGAGGCCCTGTGTTGGAGGTATGGACGATACACTAATGATAAAATATCGCAGAAACTAATCTAACATACAACACGATGTCAATGAACTCCAGTTTCTACGGTCCATCATCCTCTAGAGCGAAATGGAAAATATCTGCAAACAGTTTTCTGCAATTTTTTAAATATTATTTTTTAAGTTGCACCAACTGCCTGCAAATGCCTATAGAGATTAAATTTTCACCTGACATCATTTTATCTCCCGTCAGAGAATCGTTTTAATTAGTTTCTTTAGAACTAGAGATTTCTAGAGATTCGTATTTCTCTTCCTCGTTCTTACGTACTGTACTTTTTTCTATGTCGGTCATAATATTGGTGACGGCACAGTCATATTCCCCGGTCATTCATGTCTTCACAGCAGGACTCTCGCAGCCTGTTTCTGAATGCTTTCACCAGATTATTCTGTTCAATTAAGGTGAAACAACATTCTTGTTCACATTCAATGAGCACTTGTCATGCACGCCAAATAGAAGTGTTAATGAGTCAAAGAAGCAAAGTATAGGTAAATGTCTAATATCTGTTTTTCATCTGTCGCTTGACACAGGTCAGAGCAGAATATAGTTTTCACTAAAGTCGGAGTATCAATTACAGCTGTGACAATATGGGAGCTGCTGAGATATGGGTGGTGTGGAGTAATGTCTAGGGTTTACAAGTTTAGGATCTAAAAATCCCCGAAATATGCCCTTAAGATAGCTAAATATGGCCTAAAATGTACAATATTACCAAGTATATGTACTTACTTGTAACGAATGATATTGCAGTCTTACACAATGGTGACACATCGCTGGTCTTGGTTATCGGAATTACGAATGCGTCGACAGTCACCGTAGACACGAAAAAGTAAAACAGACAAAGAAATACATACCTCTTATTACCGATTCATCTCAGCATGTTTGTGTCTAGTAGTAAAGTAAACTCGTATCCTCATCCTGAAGTGGCGCAGCTCTTTTCACCCTCCACTTGGAGGTGAGCTGCGTGTGTCATTTCAACCACGTACCAGTCCTCCTGCCATTCTTAAATTTCTGGCAGTACCGGAAATCGAACCCGGAGGACGGCAGCCAATAACACTAACCGTTACGCTGTTACGCTACGGAGGCGGACTGTCTAGTAGTGTCGCTGTGCTGCTGGACATTACAAAGTTTTATAGCACTTACTTTTAACTTCGCACGGTTTGTGGAAGAGTATGTTTCCTTTGGTAGGGAAGCATTTTTAGGCAGTTTCTTAATTTAACACTTTCACTACACTTTCTTTACGTACCATTATGTCTTCTTTATCACTGTTACTCTAACTATAAAGCCGCCCGACTCGTTGGCTGAATGCTCAGCGTACTGGCTTTCGGTTCAGAGGGTCCCGGGTTCGATTCCCGGCCGGGTCGGGGATTTTAACCTTAATTGGTTAATTCCAATGGCTCGGGGGCTGGGTGTTTGTGCTGTCCCCAACATCCCTGCAACTCACACACCACACCTAACACTATCCTCCACCACAATAACACGCAGTTACCTACACATGACAGATGCCGCCCACCTTCATCGGAGGGTCTGCCTTGCAAGGGCTGCACTCGGCTAGAAATAGCCACACGAAATTATTATTATACTATAAAGCCGTGAAAATTTTTTCTGTTTACCTTTTTAAGAAAGGTGAGGGGAGATAAGTAATTAAGGCGCTCAATTAATTGGGCACGAGTTACACAAGTGCTAAGACAGATAAGAGATAAGCCCTTGTGTTATTTCCTACTCTCTTAACAAGGGTGACATTCTAGAGGACGTAAATAACCGCAGTGCAAGTCTAACTATAAGGGAAGTTATTCTAAAACTAGTGATGTAAATCAAGACGAGATACAATAAGTGTCAACTACTCAGCTTTGAGGCCCGAGCTTCAAGTTTCGTCGTTATGCCACACCTCTCATTGCATTCTAAGTATAGTACATTTTTCCGTACAAAATATGACCTTAAAGAACAAATATGACGGAAAACAATACAACAGGGGTAATATGCAATTAAATGACCTATAAAACAAAGCTACTTACCAATAATTCTGAAGTGGGGCTAATACCTGAACACGCGTATGTTATGTGGTATGCCTTATTGGAATATATGTATATATACGATTTATTTATTTTTTTGCATTTTTTCGCTAAGCTTTTAACATTCAAAGACCGATCATTACTGTCTACTGGCCATGGGTACGTATTGCAAGGCGCAAGTATACTTGCACGACCGTGGATCGGCAATGTCTTTGAGGTTGAGCCAGAGGTAGGCGTACTCCTGAAGCATGTGGTAATGTGATGGGCAGGGCCCACGTAAAATAAACGGTGGTTGGTACGCGTGGATTTTGACGGGGTGGAAGGAGTACCTTTGGTTTTAGGGCTGTTTTGTCGTCTGTTATGTGTAAAAAAAAGATAATAAACAAGGCATCACTGGTATATGTGTTTGAATGGCTCTACTACAGTTTGTACAGTTGAAGATGTACAGTAAAATTACGGTAACAGGTTAAAGCACCCATCTAGAAAACCGTACGATTCAAATATGAATCACTATGCATTGTAGGGTTAATTCCGACAAATAGCCAACTACCTCCGTCAGCACGTATTAGCCGTGATGTATCGTTGGTGCAGTGGATAGAGTTTTGGGTTAGAATGCAGGAGGTCGAGGGTTCGATCCTGGGTTGAGGCGCTTTTTTATTTGCTAATTTCCATCGGACATTACATACTGTAATACAGTAAGACACCGTTTCCTAGGTCACATGTATCCTACATTTACAAAATTTAGTAACGCTGAACACGTCGTAACGCATCTAGTAGATGAAGTGGTGCGAAAAAATTCACGCCCATGACGTGGAAAGGGTATCTTTCAAAGCTGACCAATGAAAACGAATGTTCGTCCATTTCTAGGATCGTAGTATGTAAGTGCGAATGGTTTCTAGAGGACCCGCTGCAATCGCTGTTGACGATTAAGATGCCAGATACCATACCACCTGGACTACAGTTACGAAATAAATAAATATATATTTATTTAGGGGTCGAGATTTGACGAGGTTCATGATTTTTACTATTTCATCCAGCACAACTTTCAAAGAAGGTCCAAAGAATGGCTTGGCAGTGAATGAGACCATGATCACATCGTATTTTAGTGCTAAATTGGCGTACTTGAGCAAAAAGTCATTTCACTACCTGTAGCTCGCTTGGGAAATTCTTTGAAAAAAACACACACACACACACACACACACACACACACACACACACACACACACACACACACACACACACACACACACACACACACACACACACACACACACACACACACACACACACACACACACACACACACACACACACACACACAAAATATCTCCAACGATGTAACGAATATAAGCAAGAGGTTGTGCGTGGCCGCTAATATCGGCGGACTCGTCGATATGAAGTGAACTGACTGTTGGTGATTTACTTCTTCAGAATGCTTCAGTTTCACTGGACATGCCAAAAACTCGGCGACTGATTTTATCAGTAGAGAGGATTTTCTTGAAATTTCACAAGCAGCTTCTTGACCCAAGACAATGTTCACCATCACTTTGCAAGCAGGCATTAATAATTTTCAGTAATATTAAGTGGGTTTTTTGGGGGGTCCTCACGATAAGTGCGGTTACCTTATTATAACTATCTTCCTATACTTTTTTCGAAACACGTACTGATGTAGTCATGAACGTTCTCGGTCTTGTTCAACAACCGACAAAAATAATTGACATCTTTGCTTGACAAAGAAGAGTGTTTTGTTGAGGAATGTCGTTTCAGTTTACTGGGAACCATAGCTGCACTACTGATATTTTCACCACTAGCGATACCCTAAGGAATTAGGCATGTTTTATGACCACACACGAAACTGTAAGAGAAATAAGTATCTCTATACTGCCCGTGCACTTATTTTTGTTTCCTTTATGCGGGTTCAGTGCTTTCATTAGTTGTATTAACCGCCTGAACACACTGTACGAGGAATTCGTCCATCTTGAAAAAAAATCTAGTAACAATAGAAAAAATAAAGCTGGCCAGGAATCACAATTTTCGGATTACTTCAGGGGTAGAACTGAAAAACGGCAAGACGTGGGACCTATGCTCTGCAAAGTATAAAACTGTGTCCTGAATCGGTATACGAAGAAAGTAATAAAGTTGAAGGAACACACACAGGTACCATACGAAAACAACGTAACAAAGTAACAAAGGACAGGTCAAGTTTTGCTAATCCCACCAGTTTTGGGAAAAAGACGTACGCAGAACATGTGGCAAGGATAACAAAGAAGCTGCATAGCGCAGTGGTAGAGGCGAGAAATAAAAACATATCGATACGCGAAACTACGTGAGCAAATCATTTAATTTCGTAGAATACATAAAAATCGCGGCATATAATAAAAATATCATATTTCATCAGTGCTGTGGTCCGGCTCAATGGCTAAATGGTTAACGTGCTGGCCTTTGGTCCAGAGCGTCCCGGCTTCCGATTCGCGGCCGGGTCGGGGATTGTAACCTTCATTGGTTAATTCTGATGGCTCGGGAGCTGGGTGTGTGTGCCGTCTTCAGCATTAGAACTCATCATAGACAGGGCCCCATTCTATACGGTGTCAGCTCGAAAGACTCGCGCCAGGCCTCTTCGGAGGTCACACGCCATTGTATTATTGTATCAGTGATGCGGCAGATAATGAAACAACTGTGATAAAATGAAAATATAAAACTCGTTGTCTTTTACAGAGGTTGCCTCCAATTACAAAACGCAGTACATACACAGAACATTTAAAAACATAAAAGGTTTAAAAAGATTGAACAAAAATAAAACAAAAGAGAGCAAAACAAAATGAGTGTCTCGCTGACAAACAGAGCAGCTTTATGTAACTTACAACCATAATTTTTTAAATTATACTAAGTGTATTAATTAATATTATCAGTGAAAAAAAGAACTACAGTAGTAGGAAATATTCTGCTCATAAGACATAGTTTACAGTGAAGTGATATATAGTACATAGCTTTTAAATCGTAAGTGCATTAATATTATAAGTCTTTTTGTAGTTCTAATGAATCTTCGTAAGTAGTAATAGTGTTGTATAATTTTAAATCATCAGCATATAGGACACAATTTGAATATTTAATAACCTGTGAAGTTCATTAATGAAGATCGTGAAAAAAAGAGATCCTAATTTAGAACCCTGTGGTACACCAGAATTAACAGCATACACAAAGGATTTGGTTTGAAAGTACGTTACAAACTGTTATCTGCCAGACAGGTAAGAAGAAACTAGAGTCAAATAGGAATGTGACAACCCATTATTCGATAGCTTGTGTAACAATATATTATGATTCAGTTTGTCAAAGGCTTTTGAAAAATCTGTACAGATCGCATCTACCTGCCTTTGACTGCCCAGTGCATTATAAATATCTTGAGTAAAATTTGTAAGGTTAGTTACAGTGGGCCTTCCTGGATAAAATCCATGCTGATGAGGGGAAATGTAGTTTTTAACCTGTCTGAAAATCCTACAGAATATTATTTGCTCGAAAACCTTAGCTGGAGCGTTAATTATAGAAACTGGTCTATAATTCTCCACTTTGATGTTATCTCCTGACGTGAGGACCGGAAAAACCCTGCTTAGTTTCCAAATGTCCGGAAACATTTGAGTTTTTATAATTAAATTATAGAAGATACATGAAGATTCCATTAGTACTTCAGCACAACTCTTCAATACATATGGTCGTATACCGTTTGGACCATTTGATTTACTGGGCTTTAGTACTGTTTTTGAATATTCATGTTCACCAATATTAAAAAATTGGAAAAACATGAAGTAGGTATCTCTAATATATCCGATTCTGTAACAGAGTAAGAACGTCCCTGTCGAGAATATACTCCTTTAAAATATGAAGCAAAGACGTCCGCAATCTCTTTACTAATATTATTGTGTTACCTCTCTGTAGAAAGTCATTTTTATCGAATATTTCATAAAAATAACTGTAAATTTTAATATTGGAATTAGGTGGAAAATAGTTTACTAATACATAATATTTCTTTTGCATTAACCTGATTTCTATACAAAGTGTTTCAAGATGGTCTATTCCAACGTCAATGTTGACTGCTGAAATATCCTTGCAAACTGCTACTACAACACCACCCCCTTTTCTATCTTTCCGAACTCGTCGAAATATGTTATATTTTTCACTAATCACTTCACTATCATATACCTCTGGGTGGAGCCAAGTTTCAGTTAATACTATTATGTTAAAATCTGTTGCATTAGTACCAGTATAAATTTCGCTAGTCTTTGTATTTAGCCCTCTAACATTCTGGTAGTAAATACGCAAAGTACAGTTTGCATCCCCCACTGTTAATTATTAAGGCAGATTCTTAACATCCTCCATTGTCTTTAAGGTATACACATATCTGTCGCTTGCCTGTTTTTTTAATTTTATGTTGTTAATTACGTTACTGAATTTTTCAAGGCTCATCCTGTTCATAAAGTTATTTAACTGAACTGACATCTGGGAACCAATGAGCAAATCACAAGTAGGAGTTATTTCAGGAATATTAAAATCTCCTAATATTATGACTGGCTTGTTAATAAGCGGAGTGGCTGATTCAATAACTGCGTAAAACTCTTCATGTTTAATTAATTTTGTGCCAGGAGGAAAGCAAACTATGCATACGAACAGAATAAGTTATCAATAAGGAGAGAGAATTTACGTAAGCCGAATTTCATCAAATTCGAAGTCCTTCCTCATAGACGTCACTGTAACGATTGGGTGGATTCCAGCCCACCGTAACGTGATGTAGGATGCTTCTTACTTCATAAGGTTTCTCTGAAGCAGTGAATATCAGCGTAATCCACTTAGATATATTGTACGTGCTATTTTAAAAACGATACCATTGTAATGTCAGGAATCCGTCGAACGCTGTCACTTTGTTCATGTCAATGTTTCCAGCACATATCCATCAATTTACTTATCGACAGATCTATATTAGATACTCAGTTTTCAAGTAAGTAAAAATTAATTTCATATTTATGTCCTATTACTGTTTCAAAACCGCATTCTGCTTATTATCTTTTTATGAAAACATTTATAAAATAATTCACCAAGTTATCAAATAAAACATTACTAAAATACTTTTGAAAGAATTTAGTATAGACTACAGCTCGAGGATATATGATCAATTCATTCGGAAGATGGTGGGTTGGAATTCCACCGTCGGCAGCCCTGAAGATTTTCCGTGGTTTCTCACTTGCACACCAGGAAAATGCTAGGGCTGTACATTAGATAAGGCCACGACCGCTACCTTCCCAATCCTAACCCTTTCTCCTGTTCTTCCATCCAAGTGTTAGTGTGACTTTAAACCAGTAGAAAAATTTTGCAAGTTGCTTTACGTCGCACCGACACAGATAGGTGTTATGGCTACGATGGGACAGGAAAGGGCTAGGAATGGGAAGGAAGCGTCCGTGGCCTTAGTTAAGGTACAGCCCCAGAATTTGGCCGATGTGAAAATGGGAAACCACGGAAAACTATCTTCAGGGCTGCCGACAGTGGGGTCCAAACCCACTATCTCCCGAATACCGAAACCAGTAGAAAAAAAACATGGTCGATAAGCGAGATAGAAAAATTGTACTACTTCACAACAAGCAGCGAGAGTTTCGTTTCAAACTCTCGAAAGTAGTAGCCAATCAGAAATTTTGTACATATATTTAATAACCAATCAAAATTGTGGTTGTGTACGGGCCATCGGCCTAGAGAGTTCTGGAACTTTCCCCTCCGCTATAAAAACTGGGAGCTTTCGGGCCATGTTGTCTTCTTCATCTCTCCGGTCTAGAGTGCATACGTAGTAGAGGCAGAGGAAATCCTTGCCCGCAGTCGGAGGGCCCACCAGCTCAAGGTAATAGCAGACCTTTTAAATATGTGATAGCTCCACATGGCTAACTTGAGGGGAAGGTTTCTAAATTCATTCTTAATGTAAATTTCTAAAGTTGAATATCTTTTAAATGTAAATTTTCAAGCAAGTCTAAGAACTTTATTCAAAACCCTCCTGGGAAAAGTGTAACTTAGGGAATAAAGAGTGTTCACCCTCTTTTAATTACCATTCAACTTAGTATAGGGGTGACTATGATGTTCTAAACCTGTAAATCTTAACCTATTTTGGAACTTAATATTTTCTCCATCTAGTCACCCTCTGTAGTATAGTCTTAGCCCCTGTAACTTCGGGCCATAACCCCAGATGGGATCCTAAGCGTGTTCAAGGTATATTTCAAAATGAGTACAAGTGTTCGCTTCCTAGCATTTTATTTACGGCCGATATCTTAAACCTTTCCTTCAGACCACTAAGGCCTTTTAGTAAGGGCACTTATTGCCCCTGTTTAATTTCTAACTAGTCATAGTCAAGTGTGAATCAGACTGTCGAGCGGGTAAGACAGTAAAACTGTTTCTGTAATGATCTGATGTAAAATTTGGATTAGAAGCTTGCACTTTTGAGAGGCTGGTCGTTGTAAGTTTTGGAGCTTTTGGAGCTCTTTGGTGCTCTTTTGAATAGTGTAACTTTGGAGCTACAAGCTTGTATACCTGAATTTTTATTGTTCCTGTTATCTGAGCCGACGAGCTCCTGATTTGTCGTTGTTTATCCAAGTTTAAAGTCAAAAGAAAAAGAGAAACGAGAGAAATAGAATTTCAAATTTTAGTGTTTTAAATTACACTTTGATATTTTCTCTGTCCACCCATTCACCCCGGCACCTTCTTACACCTCTCTAAGCCACGGTATCACCGTAACAATTATTATTATTATTATTATTATTATTATTATTATTAAAAATAATAAAAATAATGCTTTAATGTCCCTGCAATTTTCTGTCTTTAGAGACGCTGGAGTGCACAAATTTTACGTTAAAAATCCCATCAGTACCACCAGATTAACTGGCATGGGTCTTCAAGATTTAAGTATTTTAAAAAATTAACCAACTACGTTGGTATTTGAACCTACAATCTTGAGCGTAAGGCTTAAGAGTATATCCGTGCCCAAAATCACATCCCAGTGCGTAAAACTGGACGTTATTAACTACAAAACCACAATTGAAAGATCTATTATACCACTTTTGGACATTACGATGGCATTCGCTGGAAAATACTGTCTATACCTGAGTAATTTCAAGGCCACTAGGTACTCACCGTGCGTAGCTTTTGATCAAGTAGGTCCTCCGAAACGTATTCTACGTTTAAACCACATGGCGCTTCAGCCCTGATCGATTATGAAGTACTAAGCGACCGCTGCTCTGGACGAAAGCCTGCAGATTAACACGTGACGTGTGGTCAGCGCGACGAATCATCTCGGCCGTTATTCCACTACTCTTGACATTTTTAGACCGTAACTGCTATCTCAACGTCAGAGAACTCCTCAAATGTTCTCATATAACCTGAGTGGACCTTCAACCAGTCCTCAGACCCAGGTAAAAATCCCTGCCTAGTGAGGAATCGAACGCGAGGACTCCGGCTAAGAGGAAGAAAGTTCAATAAGTTGAATGTACCTGCATATTGGACATACATGCGTAAAAGGGCTACTTTACTTTCATTCTTCCAGAGATCTTGAGCACTTGAACTTGTAAGTGTTCTACTATATTTTACTCGGCCACTTGTTGAGAGAATCTGGTCTCGTCCAGTGACTAACGCGTGTCATATATTAATGGTCGTCGCTCGCAGTCAGTTTAACAGAGCCTTGCTTCACTGTGCACTTCTTCGGGGCACTCCGACCCCGGTCAAGTTGGTTAAATGAGAGATCTCAATCCCAACAGAGGATCAATACCTTATTATGTTGTAGATTATAATGTCTTTGAAAGCCCACCATATTCAGTATAACCACCTGTCTATGTCAGCCAGGAGGCTGGTTGGTTCCTAAAAACGTAACTACCAGAGGTTATGCAGTTATTGGGAAATCGCAAAAACCTATGGCGGCGCCATAATGAAGTGTACAAGGCATGATTAGGAATGTGGTGAATTTGCCACTGCTTTCTCACTGGACCAGAAGTGCTATTGCAGTACAACTGGCGCTACGAGCAGCACCTTTCATAACACCCAGACGCACTGGTCGTAATGAATGTCGTTGCTAGGGACCGGATGTTAGGCAAAATTCCCATACCTTATTTTTATAGATATAATATACACGATTTAATATACTGCAAGTTCAATTCGCGATCTTGAGAGTTATACATATATACCAAATTTATTTTTGTCTATATTTGTCTATTGTAATGCCTCCTAGCCTCTTTTTTATGGAATTAATATTGGATTTCATTCCACTGAAAACACCTCAGTTTTGCTTTTTAATATTCGAAATTACACGAATCATTATCACTGCAAGACATGGAACTGCCCTGTTCTTGAAGGTCGGATTGCACCATTACTATTACAAGGGACGGTCGGCTATCGTTGACCTCTAATCCCTGTTCGAGAAAATACTCAGCATCTGTGTCTTTTCCGAATTAGAAAGAATAGAAGAGTTTTTAAATATCCTCTATTCTGAAGAATTAAAGATAGAAATGTGTTTACTCACACTTCCTAATCAAAAACAACAGTAAAATATCAACCTTTCCTCTCAACAGTTCCGGTTTGCTTTCTTCATCCACTGAAGTGTGATAAACACTGATCAGCCAGAACATTATTACCACCTACCTAACAGTCGGTATGCCCACCTTTGGCACGGATAACAGCGGCAACGCGTCCTGGCATGGAAGCAATGAGGCCTCGGTAGGTCGTCGGAGGGAGTTCTGCACATCAGCACACACAAGTCACCTAATTCCCGAAAATTCCGGGGAGGAGGGTGATGAGCTCTGACGCCACGTTCAATCACATCCCTCGTGTGTTCGATGGGGTTAAAATCCGGCGAGTTGCGGGGCCAGCACATCAATTGCAACTAGCCACTGTGTTCCTCGAACCACACCATCACAGTCCTGCCCTTGTGACATGGCGCATTATCTTCTTGAAATGATCGTCATGAAGGGGCGTACGTGGTCTTCAACCAGTGTACGATATTTCTCGGCAGTCATGGTGTCTTGCCCGAGCTCCACTAGACCCATGGATGCCCACATGACTGTTCCGCAGAGCATAATTAACCAACCGCCATCCTGTCACCGTCCCGCAGTACAGGTGTCAAGGAGCTGTTCCCCTGAAAGACAACGGATTCGCACCCTCACATCCGCATGAAGAAGTTATCGGGATTTATCAACCCCTGCAACGCTCTGCCACTGCGCCAACGTCCAGTGACGATGGCTTCAGTTGTGGTTGCTGATGTCGTGGTGTTAACATTGGCACACGCATGGGTCGTCGGCTGCGGAGATTCATCCTTAGGAGAGTTCGGTGCACTGTGGGTTGAGACACACTTGTACTCTACCCAGCATTAAAGTCTGATGTTAGTTCCGCCACAGTTCGCCGCCTGTCCTGTTTTACCAGTCTGCCCAGCCTACGACGTCCGACATCTGTAATGAGGGGTGGCCGCCCAACCCCTCGACGTTTGGACGTGGTTTCACCTTCGTTTCGCCACTTGTTGAAGACACTCACCACAGCAGTTCTCGAACACCCGACAAGTCGTGCAGTTTCCGAAATGCTCCTGCCGAACCTCCGGGCCATCACAATCTGCCCTCGGTCAAACTCACATAGATCGCACGTATTACCCATTCTACAAATGGACAGCACGCTCACTGATACCACATGCACCGTGCGTGTGTCTGACCAGCAGTCAATGCTTGTCAGGTGACGCTGCTATCGCCTGGACGGGTGTATATCCATAGTAGGTAGGTGGTCAAAATGTTCTTGCTGATCAGTGTATCTGCAGCACGTTGTGCGACAGTGTTCAGAAGTTTCTACTTGATATTTAACATGGGAGTTATTTTATCTTGCCTAAAGAATTGGCAACATTATAAAAGAACAATACATTATTTAAAAATTTAAATGGTGATACGTATAACCAGTATACCACCTATCTGTGTATATTACGTTTATTGAGCCAGGAGGCTGGTAGGATCCACATAGGTCAATTATATTCTGTACAGTGTGTGAAACGTCAGTGAACTGTGGGAAAATGTGTTATATTTCGCAGCGTGTAGAAATTGCAAAATATTCTGTGTGGAGGAAAAGCAAGTAAGCCAAGCAAAAGCAATTCTGATCTCTTCGTTCGCAATATCCAAACGCCAGACACCTATACTCGAATACTATCGTATTAATTTTGAAATGATTTAAATTAAAATGTATATTTAAGTATAGTACTTATTATTAAAGCCGATTTTAAAGATGTTTGTGTTTATCATAGTGCCAATTTTTAATAATTTTAGTGCTTTTTGGCTGCCTATTTATAATTAATTACTCAGCACTACCCATACTTCGGCACTCAGCCGTTACCGTACTGTCACAGTCATAAATTACACAGAGACTTCAGTAAAAGGTACACATTGCTCTGGTTTGTGCCAAGAGACAGATGCAAAAATATTGCATAACATCAAGAAATGGAAGCAATAACCACCTACAATAATTCTCCCACTGCACTCTCTCGAAACACTTCTAAATTCATTTTTCATGTTAAAAACAAACCCCATGGCTCAACAAGCCTGAAGGGCCAAGCGAACGCTGCTCAGCATGAAGGTTTATTGACTACGAGGTGACACGTGGTCAGCGCGACGAACCCTCTCGCACACTATTCTTGTCCTTCTGGACCAGGCCTTCTTCATATATTTCATAGAATAATCGTAAGTATAACATGTCGCAAATATTTTTTTTTGCTATGGGCTTTACGTCGCACCAACACAGATAGGTCTTATGGCGACGATGGGATAGGAAAGGCCTAGGAGTTGGAAGGAAGCGGCCGTGGCCTTAATTAAGGTACAGCCCCAGCATTTGCCTGGTGTGAAAATGGGAAACCACGGGAAACCATTTTCAGGGCTGCCGATAGTGAGATTCTAACCTACTGTCTCCCGGATGCAAGCTCACAGCCGCGCGCCTCTACGCGCACGGCCAACTCGCCCGGTATGTCGCAAATACTCATTCTTACCATATATATTCAAAACTGAACAACAAAAGTGAATCATGATTGAATTTTACCGAGACTCACGTGGTTAAAAATACAGTTCGACCGAGTACGCAAAACTGATAAGGATTACCGAGATTTTCCTGATAACACAGAACAGCCAAACCTTCCCATATTTACTGCCACATAAGACAAGCAGGTTCCCGGCGACGATCGTTTAGGAAAGGCCTAGTACTGGAAAGGTATCGATCACGACCTTCATTAAGGTGAAGCTCCGGCATTTGTCTGGTGTGAAAGTGCAAAACCATGGAAATTCATCTTCAGAGCTTACGGTTACAAGACCCGTACCGGATAGTCACCTTGCTCGGTAAATCGAAACTATTACTCAAATTTTCCATCACTCGCAGTGGTGTAAAAAAGTGGAAAAAAATTCTAACAATGTATACGAAAATCTCTCTCTGTCTCACTCGCTCCACATTGCAGTGTTTTGAACATCTCTCCCGTGATATTCACTTCACTGTTACGGCAAATAAGCATAGCGACACGTTGTCGAACTATGGTAGTCTCTTTACATCACTAAAGTAATCCATTACACGTACCTATCAGGTGAGCTTAACCTGTGGCAGATTGCTATGAGATTGAGTTAGCCATCTTAACGCAGAACAAACAAACAAACAAACAAACAAACAAACAAACAAATAATAGGGCCTAAATAAATAAATAAATAAATAAATAAATAAATAAATAAATAAATAAATAAATAAATAAATAGGGCCTACATAAATAAATACATAAATAAATAAATAATATTTCACTTAAATCGCAAATTTAACCGGTTTTCGTATTGTAAGTACACTAACGAGATACCGAGGGTCTACTTTATATTTCAGCATGAAACAATCTCGTAATAAACTCGAAGCGAAGTTACTTTTGCAATGTAAGTCCCTTGGAATAGAAATGTAGTAATATTAAATCCACCGTAAAGGTGCATTACGAAATCAGATTTATTGCTTGAATGGTGATCGCTCAAGCTGGTGAAACTAGAAATGAATTTTAATACTATGTCACTCTGCAAACCTTATAGTTTCACTTCAAATGAAAATTAATCAAGAAGCCGCCACGTGGAAGATGATGCTGTATTGGATTAATCAGAAAACTGTATCGAACTGTTGCCATTGATGCTTTCACGGCCCGTACTTATAAATATGATACCGTATAGGCTTTTGGGCTTATGCCGTGTCAAGAAAATAAGGTGAAATACTTTACGTTTCGCAAAGAACTGTGCTCTGCATCGTCAGAAGAAAATCTCGACTGTGCACGAGAAAGGCGTATTATTATTATTATTATTATTATTATTATTATTATTATTATTATTATTATCTTAAGGAATGCTCTAGCATAAATACGTGGCAACAGTGAATCCAAATACTTCAGAATTCTTCAATTCAAGGAATTAACAAAATTATATTCTCTGTGAGATACGCACCAGTGACAGCCATTGAACGAATTTCACGTAGATTTGTCATTCTTGAAATGCAAATACTGTAGTTACCTGTCCGCTGCAACTATGTTAGAATTATTCAACGAGTTTCTCGTACTTCGCCTGGTAAACCTGTTATGTTATTCGCCTTCACTGACTGCAGAACTATCCCGTACGTACACGGCGCCTATCAGTTAGATGAACCAACATACAGTACTGCTTGCGGAGTTGCAGACACATGCAAGAACAGGGGCTTCACTAAGGTTGTGTATCTTGGCCGTAAGCTAGCGAGAAGGTAGTGTGATCATAAAAGCACGGTGAAGATTTCAGGTCAGTCCTCTGTATCATGACAGCTTCCACAAACGATGCTCAAGTTGCAAGTTTATTTTCAGAATAGTATTGCGTACAAGTAAATATTGGGGCCTTCCTGTCTTACGACGGACCACTTCCTTCTACTGGCTTCAACCTTCCTAAAATAATTATTATGGCTGCTATTAATAATAATATAGCATAAAATAAACAAAGAAAAATCAGCTCAATGATTCCAAGAAATACAATTAACAGCAGGTTGTTTAAGGAAGACTTCGCCTTCGCCTAAGACTTCGTTGAAGTCAGTAATCCCTCGTTCAGTCGAAATATATTTCTTTGACACAAGAGCTAAATGGGTTCTTGTATGAAAGAACTAGCGCCAATCTTTGTATGCATTGTGCCGTGCTACTGTCTTTCGTATTCATATATTTCTTGTTTTGCTCAATAACATACACACTTTGCCAATGAATTGTGTTAGGAAAATGACAACGTTTACGGCAATTTATAGCGAAAGTTATTTAAACACGTTATGAAGTCAGAAAAGTGCACCCTTTTAATGGCAAAGTGTAGATAAAGCTCCTTGAATTAACTAGCCACATGATCTATGAATATTTACCTCTTGGCTTCAATGACCAATCTAATATACCTTCAGGTGTATTTCAAGACAAAATTATCGATTTTGTATTGACACACTCTTATTTTTACACCTACGTGCACTTGTTTTTAAAGAAATTCATCAGAAAAGCTTCATCGCTATAATACCGTGCTATAGTTTTCTTCGGTAGTATATTTATGTAAGTGTGTTATTCTCATGAAGCAGACTCCGACCCGAAGACTTTAAATCCAAATATAAGATATAAGATATGATAATTTATTTACACACTGAAAGTTGTGTCCTCGGTATGGGATATGAAGATTATTAGATTTGCTTTATATTTATGCACTTTTATCATCATTAGTCATTTAACATTGTAGTTGTTAGCTAGCCACAATAAATACAACTCGATCTCTAGATTTTTTTCATAATTTGTAGTTGCCAGAGAATGTATGTAGAGAGAACCTGGAGCTCGAATTGTATTTGCTCGGGGACTTGAAAATAAGAAAAAATGGAACATAAACTATTGGAAAAGTAAAATAAGTAATCTGGAATATTACTAAAATACATCTGATCTCGAAAAAGTAAGCAACCTTTGGGGATAGTACTCATAAGACAGTGGCGGCGGCGGCGATCACATTGGGACATAACTGTTCCACTTTCATTTTATATGCTTGTAGAAACGTTAGGGTCTTTCTCTGTCTGAATATTTCGTGCATTTGCATAACAATTTTCAATTATTCAAATATTTTTTTACAGTTTGCTTTACGTCGCATCGACACCGGTAGGTCTTACGGCGACGATGGGATAGGAAAGGCATAGGAGTGTTGAGGAAGCGACCGTGGCTTTAATTAAAGAATAGCCTCAGCATCTGCCCGGTGTGAAAAAGGGTAAACCACGGAAAACCATCTCCTGGGCAGCCGACAGTGGGGTTCGAGCACACTATCTCCCAAATGCATGCTGAGAGCTACGTGAACGAAACCGCGGGCCACTTGCTCGGTCGGTCCCAATATTAAACTCCAGTACTTTTCCTTAAAATTGGTGTTGAGCACATTTTTATCATTATTATTCTGAATTGGTTGTGAACCTGTTCGTCCTGATTCGACTGGACCTTCATATTTTGGTTAAGTAGCAGTAATGAAAGGCTGGATAAGGGAGGTGGGTGTAAATCACAAGTGAGGCAGCAGACCTTGCTACGTTCTCTCTCTCTCTCCGCAGTTTGTGTACGTTTGTAAATTGTCGTGAATGATCGCCACACGCTTACTCAACATCCCGGTAACTAACCTTGTAAGAAAGGAATATAAAATGAAAGAAGGAGAGAAGGGATGATGTACGCGGTGTCGATGATGATGATCGTTGTTTAAAGAGGCCTAACATCTACACGGTGTCGACACACATCAGATTTTGCTAAGGTACCTCCAGAATCTCGTAATGTGTCTGCCCTACGAACAGTTATTATATTTATTTTCATCAGAACATTTTATTTCGACTGGAGTAACTTCTTGTTTTTTACAATTTGCTTTACGTCGCACCAACACAGATAGGTCTTATGGCAACGATGGGATAGGAAAGGCTTAGGAGTGGGAAGGAAGCGGTCTTGGCCTTAATTAAAGTATGGCCCCAGTATGTGTCTGTTTCACGTCCCGCCGACACAGATAGGTCTTATGGCGACGATGGGACAGGAAAGGCCTAGGAGTGGGAAGGAAGCGGCCGTGGCCTTAATTAAGGTACGGCCCAAGCATTTGCCTGGTGTGAAAATCGGAAACCACGGAAAACCATCTTCAGGGCTGTCGACAGTGGGACTTGAACTCACTATCTCTCGGATGCAAGCTCACAGCTGTGCGCCCCTAAACGCACAGCCACCTCGCCCGGTTCCTTCATCAGAACTGTAGGCCTACCATAATCGCGCTCTTTGAGGATGTCGTCGACGTTTCTAGAAAGAGGCTGGGAATATCGCAGATAATAATAATAATAATAATAATAATAATAATAATAATAATAATAATAATAATAATCGTAATAGTGTTGAACGCTCAATATATTACACCAATGTGTGTTACAATTCGTTAATGTTATTTATATCTTGCAAACCCTCGTATAGAGTAACTTCTTGTTTTTTACAATTTGCTTTACGTCGCACCAACACAGATAGGTCTTATGGCAACGATGGGATAGGAAAGGCTTAGGAGTGGGAAGGAAGCGGTCTTGGCCTTAATTAAAGTATGGCCCCAGTATGTGTCTGGTATGAAAATGGTAAACCGCGGAAAACCATCTTCAGGGCTGCAGACATTGGGGTTCAAACCCAACATCTTCGAGATGCAAATAGAGTAACACAAACATGAAGAAGTCGCAGTCGAAGTTTATGAAACCGTATACTCTACATCTTGGGGAACACTAACATTGTAAAAGGTATAGCCGAGATCTAAACGGAAGGAAACTCATCAGTTAAAGAAACTTCACTTGGCATAATTTTTCTTCAGTTATTAGCCATTCAAGTGAGAATTATCTCTGCAAGGCACTATACTGAAAGAGAGGAATGTCTGGTTCAGTATTAAATATTGACAGGAAGTGTGAGAGAATGTGAACACATGCTGACGAAGATGTTTGACCACAATAATTTTAATGTCTTCACAGCTACGTGGAAAGTCTCTCCTTCGTGTAGAGTTGTAACTGAGGTAGATCGTAGTCTGTACAAATACCACATAGATCACAAGGCGATATTAAGGTTAGTCTTCCTCAACAAATGATGAGTGAACTTGAATGAAAGGAAATATGGGACACAGCTGAAGGTGAAGGAGCATCCTAGAAGGTTACTATATAATATATTACTTATACTTTGAGTGGAGAATGAATCGTTAAAGGAAACAGAGCACGTTGCTGTTTAAGGTCGGGCCGCTAGGTGCACCACTGTCAGCATGTGTCTCAGTTTAGTAGGGAGAATACGGAAGTGCCCAGTATTGTCTAGAGTGTATTTGCTCTCACCTCCTGAAGAGGGAAGACCACCAGTGGCGGCTCGTGCTGAATAATGCTGGTGGTTCTGCTCTGTGACGCCCAGTCCATTGCAGTAATTGTAATAGACAAATCTAAATTCGTATTGCATACGGAAAGTGTCAGCTGAGCTCGTTTGAATCCGTCCTCCAACCCCGCGGAAACGTTTTACTGTATGTCCTATCAGTGTGAAGTTCTCGAAAATGTACCGAAATAATACAGGTAGACGTTCATCTCAATTTGTAAGACCCCGATTGACTTTTACACAAAACAACAATTATTAAAAAGGTACAAAAAAATAAAAGCTGCTCTTCCGCTTATCGAAAAAAGAATTTGACCTATCGACACATTCATTTTTACAAAGGTTCCAAAACCTGCATACATCTTTGGCAGCCGGCTTTCTTAATGAAGGGGGAACATCATCTGATGGTACTAGCGTTTCTGTTTTCATTTTCATGACTACCTAACTCGGAAGAATTCACTACCGTTACGGAGAAACATAGTCATGATTACTTGTAGGCCTAAGAACTCGCTCATTCGCTTCGTACGAGAGAGAATGTTTTCGGTCGTTGGATAGAATTTTGCTGAAGTCCTGGTCATTTACACCAAAGACAGAAAAATATACATACCCTTAATCGTAAGGTACGTTGTTTGAAGACTTAACATGGACAGTAAATTGATTTTGTGTTAATCACAACCATCCTCTTTTATCGCGCATTTATTCTATATTTAAGCTATTTGAGCTTTATTTCCACTGAACAGAAGCATCACAACTGTATTGTAGTATCTAAGAATGTTGACATGTAAGAAAATGAAATACTGTCGGCAGCCCTGAAAATGGTTTTCCGTGGTTTCCCATTTTCACACCAGGCAAATGCTGGGGCTGTACCTTAATTAAGGCCACGGCCGATTCCTTCCCACTCCTAGCCCTGTCCTGTCCCATCGTCGCCAAAAGACCTATCTCTGTCGGTGCGACGTACAGCAACTAGCAAAAGGAAAATGAAATGGCGTATGGCTTTTAGTGCCGGGAGTGTCCGAGGACAAGTTCGGCTCGGCAGGTTCAGGTCTTTTGAATTGACGCTCGTAGGCGACCTGCGCGTCGTGATGAGGATGAAATGATTATGAAGACAACACACACACCCAGCCCCCGTGTTAGCGAAATTAACCAATGATGGTTAAAATTCCCGACTCTGTCGGGAATCGAACCCGGGACCCCTGTGACCAAAGGCCAGCACGCTAACCATTTAGCCATGGAGCCGGACGACATGTAAGAATTTTAAACCATATCAATATCCACACAGTTGTATAAGTTCTCTATTTACACTGATGAGTACAATGGAGGGAGCTTTTCCCAAACAGCTGAGATTTCAACATGCTCGCTCGTTGCAGCGACGGTGGCGCTGTCTAGTGTATTATTTACTAACTGTATGATCAAGGGAATAGGTGAGATGTACTGCAAGGCGTGCAGTTCATACAGAACCTTATGGGCGACCCTTAGCCACCTATCGGAAGAAAGCTGTAGTTAAGTGTGCTCTCCTAATGTTCTGTCGTTCACAGTTCTAAACAGGGTTGCCAGATCACCAGAAGCTGTATGGGTGTCGATCTTTGGCTCGATATAAACACTCAATATGAAGAATGGGATCGCTAATTGCTATATATTACTGTATATCTTTCATTGTGGTGGTTCTGCAGCACTGCAGATCGTATTATGGAGCCGCGCCTGAAGACCACTCAGTTTGTTCTTGCGGTGCCGACTTCACCATGGCCCACATCCTCACAGAGAGCGCCCATCTCTCAGCCTGCAGAAGACACTCGAACTCATACTGACCCATGACGCGACTACTGCTATCATTCACTAGTCCGGCTGCGCGGCGGATGGTTGTAAGATCGGAGAAAATGTGGGTTGTTCTTGAGTCTCCGATAATATTTGCACGAAGATCTCGCTTCCTAGTGTCTGTAGCATGTGTACTGTGAAGCTTTTCGCCATCTTCAATCCGGGTAGAAATAGAATATGTCATTAATCTGCTGTACCAGTAGGTGTTGCAGGAAACAGGAGTCTATAGACTGCAGAGAACTTAACGAGTTCATCTGATGTTCGTCAACCGAATAGTATCAACTTACATTTAGATGGACCGTTCTTCAACGTGCCGCAGCTAAATATAATTCGTACTAATAGTGCAGGGTGGGACCACCGAACTTCAACTCACCACAGAATAGAAAGTAGAAGTGAGGCTTCATACTCCACAAAAATCATTTCATAACTGCCCAAGATCACTTGATACATTTTTTGAATGGGAAACTCTCAAATAAAATAAAAGGTCGTGTTTCAAAGGATTTGAACGAACTGTACAGTTCAGGAAGTGATGGTCATTTATGTTTTAAGTGGAAGTACAAGTAGGTAACCATCCTCTCTGGGAAAGAAATGTAAAATAAAACAAAACTATTTATTTAACGAAGGCGTTTGAAAAATGATTAAAAAATAAAACAAAAATATTAAGCCGAAAAGGCCACAAACAAATCAAAAGGGAACGGAAGTACCTGAATACCAGAACACTTGTAATTTACACAACAGTGAGTGATCCACTCTCACACACAAAGCGAATGACGAGATCAGCAGTAGTCGCGTGATCGGCTAGTATGAGTTCGAGTGTCTCCTGCAGGCTGAGAGATCGGCGCTCTCTGTGAGGATGTGGGCCATGGTGAAGTCAGCACCACAAGAACACACTGGGTGGTCTTCCCTCTTTAGGAGGTGAGAGCAAATGGACACTTCCGTATTCTCCCTACTAAACTGAGACACATGCTGACAGTGGTGCACCTAGCGGCCCGACCTTAAACACAGGCCGCAAGATTGAAACTAAAATGTTGCATGTCAAAACTGATAGAAATAATGAAACTAAATCATTTTGCTTTGTTCTACTACGAAAGTTGAATGTTTATACTGATAGAAACAATGAAATTCAATAATAATTTCGTTTTGTCTGAGTGGACAGCGGTGAGGCCTTCTGTTCAGAGGGTCATGGATTCGATTCCCGGCAGGATCGGGGATTTTAATCGCGTCTAATTAATTCTTCTGGCTCGGGGAATCGGTGTTTGTGTTTGTTCCAACACTTTTCTCTTCACATTCAGACAATACACTACACTTCCAACCACCACAGAAACGTGCAGTAGCGATTACTAGACCTCGGATTTTTAGGTAGTAAAATGTTGTTTGGCTGCCTAAATTAGGCTCTCAAATACGTTCTAAAGTATTTTTAGGCAACTTAAATTCTGCTAACTCGTTAGGGGGAAATATAAAACAAGTTTCACTCACCTCTTTGCGTCAAACGTCACAGAATATAATTTTACTATCCAACATGAAATGGAGAAACTCATGTAACTTTTTTATTTCAAGACGACTTGGAACCTCGCACTTTCGGCATAATTCACACACTGAACAAACAGGATTACCGAAATGTACTTACAGAATGAAACGGAGTGTTTCTTTTTGGCCAGGAGGACAATGGATACTGTCTCATGCCTGGTAGCAGGCTAAGGGTAGGTGTGTTCGCTGTGGGAGGTTCTTAAGGCTTTCCGGGGAGTGTGGTTCACAGCTTTTCGACTTTAAGATTTTGCTGAAGATACTGAAAACGAGTCAGCAAATAGTTTATTTTCTCGGAATATAATAAAAGAATTTTATCAGATTTAGGGATAAAAACAGGAAATATAGGCATATGGGCAAACATTGGTTCTAACGTCAATTCAGGCATTTTTAGGCATTATATGACCACCGTTTCTAACCTTATAAATACATGAAACGTGTAAATACAGGTTCATTTTAAGTTTTCTCTCCAAGAACAAAATCCTATAGGCCTATATGGATTGGCGTCAGGAAAGGCATCCGGCCGTATAACAGGGCTAAATCCACATGTGCGACACAGGTCGTACCCACGAATCCACAGATCTGAGAAAAATGCTAGAAGAAGAATTTTTGTTTAATGTATTTTAATTTTCTTCATGTAATTAATCTAAGATAGGAATACTTGTTGATAACTATAGTAAATGATAATGTGATTTGTACACTAATATTTTACAATACTGGAATTTACTTACAATGTTTTGTCTCGAGGAAAGCGGAAGAAAGATTTCGATACCTGAACAAGTTCAAAGTTATTGCAGCCAAAAACAGCACAAACCTTACGAAAGTATCCGGAACACAGTGGGTTCGAATCCCACTGTCGCCAGTCCTGAGGATGGTTTTCCGTGGTTTCCCATTTTCACACCAGGCAAATGCTGGAGCTGTACCTTAATGAAGGCCACGGCCGCTTCCTTTCCATTCCTTAGGCCTTTCCCGTCCCATCCCATCGTCGCCATAAGACCTATCTGTGTCGGTGCGACGTAAATCAAAATAGCAATAAACCATACGAAACATGATTCAATGCTTATTTGATTGTAATTCCCAAAAAAAATTGTCAGCAGATACATTCAATTTTTACGAAAATCATCTTCTTAACGCAAATGCAAGACCAAACTTTCACACTATCAGCTGATCGGTATTACTGCTACACTCAGTTTCAAGGTCGTCCCGCCAGGCGCGCTAGCAATCAATGTCTTGCGATATCTCGCAAAGTGTCACATATAATCTGTAGTGTATTTGGTAAGAGTACGTAGATCTTCCATGACTTATCCTCAGCCTTCACAAAACTACGGCCTTTGTCCATGAAAGCCGGAAATTGGACCGCCACACTGCAGTTTTTTTTTTTTTTTGCTTTACGTCGCACTGACATACGCAGTTTTCTTAATTGCCCTCACCTTCTTGGGAGTTCGGATAGCTAGCCACTCGGATTCCCAGGACGCCTAGATGCTTCGACGTAGCTGAGAACAAATATCCTAGCTGGTACATTCACAGGTCAAGGTGGTAAAAGTACCGCTTCTTTTGTTGCTTCGTCCGCAAGTTCATTACCTGCAATCCCAACGTGGCTTGGGAGCCTCGCGGAAATTATTCTGGTGCCAGCATCACACAACCTGGCTAGAATGTCATGAATCTGCTGTGCCAGTAGGTGTTGCGGGAAACAGTGTCAACAGACTGCAGAGAACTTAACGAGTCGGTACACACGAGAAAGTGGTTACTTTCGTCACCCAGTGCAAACTGCAGAGCTTCTAAGATGGCGAAAAGCTTCACAATGCACATGCTACAGACACTAGGAAGTGAGATCTTCGTGAGAATATTATCGGAGACTCGAGAACAACCCACATTTTCTTCGGTCTTACAACCATCCACTAAGACATGTCGCGCAGCCGGATACTAGTGAATTAAGCCCCGGAAATACCTCCGATGCACAGAGGCACACATGTTCACCTTGGATCTACAGAGTAGATCCAGCCATATATCCGGTTGCGGAACTAACCACGGAGGCATCTCGCTAGCAGTCCGCTCAAGACAGCCACCGATAGCCACATTTTAACTCACGACACAAGCTATCAATTCGAATCCCAACCGGCCGTGTGGCATTCGGCCGATGTTGGTACCTCTGATGGTATCAGGTACTAAAGATGAAAAGATGCATTAACCGAGCTCGATAGCTGCAGTCGCTTAAGTACGACCAGTATCCAGTATTCGAGAGATAGTGGGTTCGAACCCCACTGTCGGCAGCCCTGAATATGGTTTCCCGTGGTTTCCCCATTTTCACACCAGGCAAACGCTGGGGCTATACCTTAATTACGACAACAGCCGCTTCCTGTGCTCTTTCCTGTCCCATCGTCGCCATAAGAAGTAAAGCAACTTTCACGAATTTTGGCAGCTGTCTCCTTATTCGCAAAGGTGAAACAGCGAGAAGGCTGGTAGTGGGGCTAGTATGGAAAGCTCCCGTTGCCAGCCACTATGGTGAACGCAATCAGCGTCGATCCTGATGCTGAACCATAAGCCGCACTACCATATTCAATACGGGAAAGAACCGTAGCCGTGAAAAAAACAGCGCCTCAACACGAGGTACCGCTGGTAAACAACTTGTTCTAGAACTTAGATCATGATTACAAACACATGTCTACACCGTGTGAGGATCGCCGATGAGTGTTTGCTCGACTAAAGGGTCTTTCCACGGCTATCCTGAGCAGCCTTACCCCGAAATAGCCCTCCCACTCTAGCACTAGTACCTGAAATTATATTTACCGATACAATTCCAGTATAACAAAATTCCATGAAAGCATAAAATTCACCATACATGATGCACAACCATTAAAGGAAAATAATATGAAGTTTTGAAGGCAGTCTGACTCCCTTCCTCATGAACAAGATCCAGGAGACGAGAATGTTATATTAATTTTGAAGTCACGCTCAAAATATACAAGAATTTCTGACATACAAATTAGTAAGATACTAAGCAAATTAGAGGAATAAAAAGGAAGACTTCTTATTCGGGATAAAAATATGTTCGTCGAACGAATTTATTATTTTTAGTACAAAGATCAATTCAACTGCGAAGGAAAATATTATTGTCGCAATCACCCGGGCACATAAACTAGCTGTCGCCCGCGATTTCTCTCGAATATCTTCAGAATGTTTCCATAAATAACGTCACCGCAATTAAGTTAACAAGGGAAGGCTACAGCTATGAGGTTCGCTGTTTCGTTCTAACTTCGGGAGACTGATGTACGTTAAAAATAAAAGCAAATATATGTCCAAGGAATTGTGTCACTAGCCTTTATTTAACGAGAAAGTGGCCCTGTTGATAATTTGCGAGTGAGTAACTGTAGCACCGCTGGTCTAGCGGTCGGCATTCCTGACTTCCACGCGGGCATCTCGGGTTCGAGGTCCGCCAGCACCTCCTTTTCATTTGTTACTTTTTATTTTCTTCTTCTACTTTCTTTTATCTGCTTTTATTTTTGCCTTTGCCCAAGCGGATTAATAAATGAGCAGATTGTCAGTGAATAGCAGTGTTTTTCAAGTCAAACAAAGTAAGAAAAAAAGCAAAAGGGAAAAGAATAAAGAGACTAAAATGAGGGGCTGCGTAGGTCAGGGATGCTGACTACTATACTATCGGTGCTACAGACAGTAAATTTAAAAGGGCTATTTTCTTGTTGGTGTAGAAGCGTCACTACTGAGCAGTAAGAAGGCTCGGTTATTAACCCCGAGAAGCTCAGTTACGGCTGACCAGGAACTGTTGAGGAGGCCTGTCAGCAGCAAGAAGCACAAGGCCAGCTCCCACTAAAGTAGGGCAGTCTGATGACTTAACAAGAATGCCGAGTTCTTTTGCTCGAACGTGGCCCTCAATAGGACAGTGAGTTACGCGCGCAGAACTCGAGCATGTTCTACAAACAATACAATAACCATCACGAATTAAAATGAAACATAGGACTTTCAACCGAGTTACGGGGTTAGGTTAATATTAAGGTAATTATTTCAACAAACTTGAAGAGCGAAGACTATAAAATTCAAAATATGTTCAAAACCTGTATTTAGCATCATTCATCTGTTAAAAATATCCTCCAACTGAATAAAAACTTCGTGGTAAGATCGAAGACTGTAAACTGCCTCCTCTTTACCTGAGAGAGCAAACAGTGATGGTTCTGCTGTAGCAGAACTAAAAATGGTATCTTCATCACCACTTAATTTTTTCCCCGCTTCTGCTTTCGTGCGATGTTTATAGGTTACTTGAATGTAACGATTAATAGAACATAACAATTACATTTTTATTTCAAGAAATACATTAAGAGTAAAATGACATTTTGTAAAAAGTAAGGATTACAAGTAAAAAGGAATGAAAAAGTATTCATTACAAGTAATTTGATTACCAGGCGAGTTGGCCGTGCGGTTAGGATCGCGCAGCTGTGAGCTTGCATCCGGGAGATAGTGGGTTCGAGCCCCACTGTCGGCAGCCCTGAAGACGGTTTTCCGTGGTTTCCCATTTTCACACCAGACAAATGCTGGGGCTGTACCTTATTTAAAGCCATGGCCGCTTACTTCCAACTCCTAGGCCTTTCCTGTCCCATCGTCGCCATAAGACCTATCTGTGTCGGAGCGACATAAAGCAAAAAAAAAAAAAAAACACCTATTACTTTTGCCCGCCACTATAACCACATCACGTTTCCTATTTGCACAGGTTTACGTGCGTAATTCGAGCAATTTACCGGCATGGTTAAAATATCAGACAATTTCAGTTAAAAGAATGCCGCCATACCTCTTAAAATGTGTATGAAACATAAAATACCCACTTCCTTATGCGATTTGAAGGCTGGTTTTTCCCTGTGTAACATGTCCGTTACGATGTGCTATTATTTTATTTTGTAAAAATAATTCTGCAACTTCGCAGCCTAGGTGTAGAGAGCATGCCTTTTATTCGAAGGACCAGGGTTCGATTTATTTTTGCTATTTTGCTTTACGCCGCACTGACACAGATAGGTCTTATGGCGACGATGGGATAGGAAAGGCCTAGGAATGGAAGGAAGCGGCTGTGGCCTTAATTAAGGTACAGCCCAAACATTTGCCTGGTGTGAAAATGGGAAACCACGGAAAACCATCTTCAGGGCTCCCGAGAGTGGGATTCGAACCCACTATCTCCCGATGCAAGATCACAGCTGCGCGCTCCTAACCGCACGGCAGGCTTCGATCCTCAACCAGGTCCACTTGGCCTATTTGAGAACATCGGAGCAGCTATCCAACGGTTTTATAGCGGTCCTGTCAAGAAAGGCAAGAATAACAGCGAAGAGGAGCAGCGTTCGCACTGTAGGCCAAGGCCCATAGGTCTGTTGCACCATCGGTTCCTTTGGTAACAAAGTAAATTATTTGTGCAAAACAGATTCTTTTTTGCGCAGGCGTCGAAGTATTTAAAAATTTCAATGAAGATGTAAATATTTGGACATCTGACGTTGGAAATACTTTCCTATGGAATGATTCGTACCTTGTGAATTGCACTCGTGAGGATTTGAAGATTCGATGTCCTAGTCAAATGAGAGGCAATTTACATACATCTCTAGTAAACATGATGCAATTTACTTATGAAAAGTAAACAGCCCACCAGGTGGCAATTCACATCACCCCGGTAAGACATCTATAACATGCATTCCTCCTATACAGAAGGCCTTCGCCTCAGAGAAATCCGTAACTGTAGAACAGTTGCACTACCTAATAAATAAAGGATATTATATATTTTGAGAGACTGCATAGCCGCATAGACGGTTTTACGGCCGAATACTCTTCCTGAACGAAAAGAAGGTCCTAGGACTCAGGAGTGACTTCTCCTAGAGCTGGATATCGCCAGGGCGCATGCTCCAACTGACAAATTCCCGCAGTGCATATATTACCCATTAATAATAATAATACTAATAAAGAATATGTTCTTTACAGTTTGATTTACATCGGGATAGAAAATGGCTAGTAGTGAGAAGAAAACATCCGTAGCCTTAATTAAGGTACAACCCCAGAATTTGCCTGGTGTGAAAATGGGAAACCACGGAAAACCATCACTATTACGTGTTTCTGTGGTGGTTTGTAGTGTAGTGTGTTTTCTGAATAAGAAGAGTAGAGTGTTATAAAAAAAGACAAACACACAGTCCCCGAATCAGAAAAATTAATCAGACGCGATTAAAATTCCCGACTCAGCCGAAAATCGAACCGGGGACCATCTAGACCAAAAGCTTCGATGCTGACCATTCAGCCAAGGAGTCGGATAATAATAATAATAATAATAATAATAATAATAATAATAATAATACAGGAATGTAATAGTGAAAACAGCTTCATAACTTATTTTAAAATATGGACAAGTATTTCACTTCAAAAGCAGGAACTCTTCAGCCTCTAAGCATAATTCATTGAGCTCATTAAAATACTGAAAATTGAAAATCCACAACCTGTTTCCAGTCATTCAACGGGGTCAGGAATAGTATGAAATATGAATTAAGCCCCCATCTAGCGGCGAGGATAAGAATTGTGCCGGAACATCTCACGCTCCTCTGGGGCAATAGTTAATGACTGGCAGATGACATGGCGAGTGTTGCTCGAATGAAATATGATAGGAAAAACCGGAGGACCCGGAGAAAAACCTGTCCTGCCTCCACTTTGTCCAGCACAAATGTCACATGGAGTGACCGGGATTTGAATCACGGAACCCAGTGGTAAGAGGCCGGCGCGCTGTTGCATGAGCCACGAAGGTTAATTCATTAAAATATTGCTATTTATACCAGGCGAGATGGCCACGCGGTTAGGGGCACGCAGCTATGAACTTGCATCCGGGAGATAGGGGGTTCGAACCCCACTGTCGGCAGCCCTGAAGATGGTTTTCCGTGGTTTCCCATCTTCAAACCAGACAAATGCTGGGCCTGTACCTTAATTAAGGCCACGGCCGCTTCCTTCCCATTCCTAGGCCTTTCCTATCCCATTGTCGCCATAAGACCTATCTGTGTCGGTGCGACGTAAAGCAAATATTAAAAAAACTATTACTATTTACATATGTTAAATCATTTTTTATACATTTGCAGGTGATAATTGTTGCAATGTTCGGCTCCATGGCTAAATGGTTAGCATGCTGGCCTTTGGTCACAGGGGTCCCGGGCTCGATTCCCGGCAGGGTCAGGAATTTTAACCATCATTGGTTAATTCCGCTGGCACGGGGGCTGGGTGTATGTGTCGTCTTCATCATCATTTCATTCTCATCACGACGCGCAGGTCACCTATGGGAGTCAAAACAAAAGACCTGCAGCTGGCGAGCATACTATGTCCTCGGGCACTCCCGGTACTAAAAGCCTTACGCCATTTCATTTTCATTGTTGCAATAATTCATATAAAGCAAAGTAATATGTTTAGTCCGATCTATTATGCATCCGGATTGTATGGTAGCCGGATAGCCAGACGCACTATGCGAAAACTAAGTTGTCCGGACCAAATCCGAACATCTGGTCACCCTATTCGTAACCAAAGAAGATGGCAAGCTGATGGTACCTGCCTAGACCAAGGAACCGGATCAGAAGAAACAGCTCTCACTAGCGACGTCATTTGCACTTCCTGCAAGTTCAGTGTCAAGGTCAAACTCCTCCTCGGCGCATGACTACACGCACACTGAACGTTGTTCTACCAGTAAACGAATGTCTGGTAACAGAACCAATGGCACCGATTTTTCTTCACATCGAACATTAGAAAAGGCCGGAATGTTATATTAATTATAAGATAAATTAATGGTTTATAGTTTGCTTTTTATCGCGAACTGAGTATCAAGTCATCGCAAGAGTATTGTGCTTAAGAGAATATGTTTATTCTTACGATTATAAATTCTATATTGCTGTGATATATTAACATATATGGGGAATAACATGTGAGAGAAAAAAGAGGGGGCTCTTCAGCCTCTATTCATAATTTACTGTGCTCGTTAAAATATTAGTTTACAAATTTGAGTAATTTTGTGAACATCTGAAGCTGATAATTACTGCTGTAATAAAACGTATCACAAACCATCAAATTACTTAACTCCACATTTATTCACTGGCTGCCTGCATCACCATTAATTATATTAAACTAAGGTAAAAATAGTTCCGTATTAATTCCATTTTATATCTTATAAAACTAAGTTCTAAAGACCATTCGAAATCTATTTAGGGGAATCTCTTCAGCACTTTTGTCTCATTTTCACTTTTCTAATTCCTGTTTCCATCTACTAAGAAAGAAAGAAAGAAAGAAAGAAAGAAAGAAAGAAGGAAAGAAAGAAATCTTAAATTATTACATGTGATAAATATTCTTGATCCGTATTGATGATACTTGAATGGAATAATAACAATAAGTTAATTTATTGAATTCACCACCTAATCAATACAAAAAGTCTTCTCTTAGTTGAGTCGACAATAACGTTCAGTTAATAACGTAACAAATTACCCTCACCATCGTCTAATGATTCAACTGTCACACTTCCGTTTCGACTTGAATGTCAATCAACCACACATTCTTAACAACATTGCAGCATTGTATCAAATTTGAGATGGTCCATAAAGGTCCTATTTAAACATCGTTCTTCAACTTCAACTTCGTATTTTTTGATCGAACTGAACCACATCACCATATACCTTTGACTTTCGACTTATCTCTTGTAAACAAATATTGCTGGTCACATGACCATATTTCATTATTATTTTATTCTACATTTTTTAATAAATACGATTTTTATCGTCGTTTTCGTTGTAACCGCTGGTCGGCCAACATAATTTTTTAGTAATCCTATCACTCGTTCATGACAGACTGTTGCTTTGTTCATTTTAATTATAATAGAATGTCAATATCACTATTACTCTCACCAATTGCATTTTTACTCACTCATTGTAATATCTTTATAACCAACTTCATTACAAGTCTTTTACCATATGTTAATTTTAGTTCAAGTCTCTCCAAGGTTTTAAAAAAATGTTTTATTTCATGTATATGTAAATCAGGTGCCTGTTTATATTTTAAGGTTAAGATAATGGCTGATGATGCCTAAATTCAAGGCGAAACATGTACCATTTTAGTTAACATGCCAAAGGAAATCAACCAAGAGAAGACTATTTGTATTGATTAGGTGGTGAATTCAATAAATGAACTTATTGTTATTATTCCATTATAGAAATCTTAAAGTTAAAAATAGCTGTGCAGAAGTATAGGGTCTAATATAAACTAAGACCGGCCACGCGGCGTTTTTACTCTCCGATAGGCAATACTGGAGGTGCGCGCATAGTTCTTGACCTCGCAAGCAGCAGTCGCCAGTCTGAATCTCAGCTGTCAAAATGGTAAGACAGTTATCATTGCAACACCGCATTTTCGTATGTAAAATATATTTTAAGTACGAGTCGGCTGGACGGGTACACGATGCATTTGTTCAGCAATTTCCTGGTGAAGTGCCTCCTTCACGAGCACAGATTCACGTAACTTAATTGTAAATACATTTGAAACTACTGGCTCAGTGCTCAATAAAAGCATGCGCGCATACGAACAGTTTTAACAGAGGAAAACCTAGATGACATTGGTGCGAATCTTGAACGGTCGCCGTATAAATCACTCACAAAATAAGCACAACTACTAGAGGACCCGTAGTGCTCATATGTCAACGTGTTGATATGAATTGTTCCATGCGTTGCCCTGGTACTTTTTGAAATGTTTCTGTTAGGATTTATATTGCCTGTTAAAGTGTCAAGTGAATTTTTTATTGTCACATTGATATTTTACGAATTTTTTATACTTTTAAAGTTAATGTTGAGTGTTTTTTTTTTTTTTTTTTACTTCTTAGAGTTTTAGATTGTTTTTGGGTGAAAGTTAGTCCTTGTTGCAGCCCATATTGTCTGCGGATTAGATGATCCTTTCAGACAAATTTTAAAAATAAATTAGGTGATTGTTGTGTGTGTTTACGTGTCGCGCAATAGACATGATATACACGATTCCAACTGCCATTGGGACTGTCACCAATTAGCCTAGTGAACCCGAGAGCAAATCTTCAAACATTGGAGGAAATGAAAGAAAACATAATGAATGAAATCAGAAACATTACAATGGCAGAACTCACTCACGTCAGCCAAAATGTGGATACCAGATGCAATGCCTGTATAACCCAGGACGGACGACACTTATAACGTAAGATTTCAAAGCAGGGCGGCCGCGCGCGACATACAGTGGCTGGAGCGCAGATTACGAACGCCGTGCGTTCGATCTTAGTTTATATGAGAGACCCTGTATGTAAGACTAATATCTTGGTAACTACCCTTTCAGCGGGAGAATTGTAGGAGTCCCTTCAAAATCTCTATTTACAGAAACTCGTGTTACAAAAAGAGCAAACTTGTAGTTTTACTTGACTGTTGACATCGTGATCATAGCCACGGGACTTGGAAACAGAAACCACAGGATATGTTTTCATTTCAAAACTTCCACCCACATTATTCGGGGTTAAAACACTGTCGTCATTGTGAGAAGCCAGGACAGTGTCACTCAGATATCATACCCCTGTTCGTGTTAGTATTTTCTTCTTGCTAGTTGCTTTACGTCGCACCGACACAGATAGGTCTTATGGTGACGATGGGAAAGGAAAGGCCTAGGAATGGGAAGGAAGCGGCCGTGGCCTTAATTAAGGTACAGCCCCGGCATTTGCCTGATGTGAAAATGGGAAACCACGGAAAACCATCTTCGGGGCTGCTGGCAGTGGGGTTCGAACCCACTATTTCCTGGATGCGAGCTCACAGCTGTGCGCTCCTAACCGTACGGCCAACTCGCCCGGTGTTAGTGTTTTAATTACTTCTACTTAATTACTTACTACGAATAACTAGTTGTTCTTTAAACGACGCTTTGTCGCTTTATCCGTAATGCAATAAGCTGTTCTCTGACAACGATCACTTCGTTCCCCAAGTAGTTAATATACAGGAGTATTTAGCAGACTACACTTTTCGGCGCAATTGTAAATGAAATACGAGTATTTCCGGATCGTTTGATTCTGTCACATGGCTGCCTAAGCGGAAGTGCTTTTTACAAAGGCATAAGAGAAGGTGGTTCAATGGAGGGCGATGTAGAATTAAATACAGCATGCGCAAAAGAGTTAATTCATTTCTCAAGGCAAAGCATTGAAATCGTAATAAGACAAAAGAGCAGAAGGGGGGTCTTCTTCCATTTTCGTAACAATTTGAAAATCCACAGCCTGTTTCCAGTCATTTGACCGGGTCAGGGATGTAATGAATGAAGCCCCCATCTAGCGGCGAGGATAGGAATTGTGCCGGCTGCCGAAGCCTGTCGCACTCATCTGGAGCAATGATTAATGACTGACAGATGAAATGATATTGGAGAGTGTTGCTTGAATGAAAGATGACAGGGAAAACAGGAGTATCCGGAGAAAAACCCGTCCCACCTCCGCTTTGTCCAGCACAAATCTCGCATGGAGTGACCGGGATTTGAACAGCGGAGCCCAGCGGTGAGAGGCCGGCGCGCTGCCGCTTGAGCCACGAAGGCTCACTTCGTAGCAATGTGTGAAGTAAAAATGATTTCCCTTTTCACAACCATGTGTTCTCCTGTGTATGAAATAGGCTAGTTTAAGGGGAGGAGATGGAAGCCAGCGACTTAAACGATCTGTAGGTCCCAAGTTCTGACCCTGAAGAAGGAACAAGGTGAAGGAAAACAACATCTGTGTCATACGAGTGCTCAACCACTCCTTTGGAATCTTGACGTGGACTGATATTGAAGATGACGAAATGAATCGCAAAATTCACGTTCTAGCCACAAGATACTGTACCAGATCAATCATCCAAAGAGGTTTACTGAAAGATTTTGCCAGCCAAGAGGGAAAGGTGGGAACTACATTATCAACTTTTTTTTTTTTTTTTTTTGCAAGTTGCTTTACGTCGCACCGACACAGATAGGTCTTGTGGCGACGATGGGACAGGAAAGGGCTAGGAATGGGAAGGAAGCGGCCGTGGCCTTAATTAGGGTACAGCCCCAGCATTTGCCTGGTGTGAAAATGGGAAACCACGGAAAACCATCTTCAGGGCTGCCGACAGTGGGGTTCGAACCCACTATCTCCCGAATACTGGATACTGGCCGCACTTAAGCGACTGCAGCTATCATTACCACCTTTCACCAAATCAGTGTACTGAGGAAGTATTTCCATGAACGAAGAGGGAAGAGTGCGTTGCATGACACACTACGTACACTCCCTTCAGACTAGCAGACCGAGAACTGTTGTCAGATAGCAAAATCGACTGTGACACCAGCAAAGGCGGAAAAATAAACAGTTCCATGTCAGCTATCCAGTCTCCTTGAACCAGCCTGATATTGACTTTGACGCATCATGTAAATTGTTGTAGGCGGGAAACATTTTAGATGAAACAGAGGGATTCATGCCGACCATACCAGACTAAGTGGTAGTCACCGAAAATCTAGAGACTAAGATCTGCCTAACGACTTCTGTAGAATGTGCAAGTGGCTGTTCCGCCCTACCCCTGCTGAGTGCACCCAGTGATACGACAACGTTACCAAAGTCATTCATTAGCCGATATTTGTGGAGAAAGGTCTCATCAATCATACACCCTACCACTAATACCTGTTTACGATACGTCCAAAGAGTACTGGAACAGAAAAATACGGACTGACAGAGCGAGTCACTACCAACACGGTACGGTATTGAGAGACCTGAAGAAATAATAATAATAATAATAATAATAATAATAATAATAATAATAATAATAATAATAATAATAATAATAATCTAGACGGCGGCTACATTCACTGAAGTAGAGATGACTTCACAGAGTACACCGCAGAAACAAACACTCCGCTGACTGTTCAGCACACATGACCACACTGCACGTGACTGGGCGCACTATGACGAGGCAAAACAATCCATCATTACTTTTTACAAGTCACACTTTGGAAAGAGGCGGAACAAAAAATTATTGTTCAACATACTAACAGTGAAGGTCACCTGACAGAGCAGTGACGTCAGACGTCAGACTGAAGGCCAACAGCACAACAATACGGCTACAGCCACCTGAAATGTACCTACACTGCCAAGAGGCTCACAGCCTCCCAGGCATCGATGCAGCGCTATTGCTTCTACTTGTGCAAGCATCTGTCTTTCATCTTTACTAGTCAAGCTTCTTGGATCACTCTTCTTCTCTTTTGAACTTCGGAGTATAAGGAGTCGCTCATCTTCCCGTCTTGCGCGATCCTTTCTTTTCTATGGTTGATTCATTCTTTGTGGGACCTATTCTCTTTTTCTTTCTCCAATGAATAGTTCTATGGGCGGGCGTGATTAGTAGCGTAACTGCTGGCTTTCCACTCACATGACCGAGGTTCAAATCCTAGACGAACCCTGTTTCACATGAAAAATCACGTGGTATAAGGAAATACATTCGATCTTTAACACCAGACCAAAATGCAGAATGAGCTAGGATGGAACCAGTGATTCCATAACTATCTGGGATAAGCTGAGGAAAACTCTGGTAATGTCGTTTGCGCCGAGAAGCCTAATTTTTCCCCGCAGTTCTTTTACGTGCCGGTAAATCTACAGACACAATGCTGGAGTATTTCAGCAAATTCAAAAACCACTGGACTAAGTCGGAATTGAACCCGTCAACTTGGGCTTACAAGGCCAGCTGCTCTACCGTCTGAGTCACTCATCCGGTAAAAAATAAACTTTACTGTCATAAAATATCAAACGACCTCGAAGTATCAAACGAAATCATAAGAAATGTTCTTTGTAACTGCTAGATTTCGAAAAGGCGATTTCACTTTGACAGACTTTGGAGTTTTAAGTTCTATGGCTCTGCTGGTTCGCATTTAATATGAAACGGCATGTTTTGTAGCTCTATAACTGATAGTTAGATAACGCTTCAAGGCAGCTTAACGATGGTTAGGTTTTCTCGAACCTGTGTTATCTTCGGTCTTACCATACACGGTTTATAAGCAGAACTGTGTTGATCCATGAATATACATCGCTGAGATCACTGTCTTTTAAAATAACTATTCATGCGTTCCTTCTCACCGACACACACACACACACACGTAAGCACAGGAAATCCCACTTGCGGCTCGTATAATCCTTGCTTGACAGCGTGATGACCACAGCTCGCACAACCACGCTTACCGATTGTCCGTCTCACATCAGGTGTTCATCGCCCGGCAAAATTCTTTCGACATATTAATCCACCTTCATTTAGTTATCAGTTGTCCTACTAAAAGCACCGTTTAGTTAATTAACAGTAGCAGTGGACTTGTCAGCAAGAGCGAAAAATTTAACACGCCGTCTTATTTAAACTAACAGACCTTGTAACTAAGTTCAATTAGAAACAATTTATTTTTTCTTTCTTTCACAGCTCTGCGACAAGTTCAGTCATTTATCAGTACCAGTGGAGGACGTGAAGGATTTCCGGAGAAAAATAAGCGTTTTTTCCTACTGTCTACATGGAAGGAAGAGTGGCCATCGAGTTAACTAGCTTCTCAAGGCGCTGAACATTTTCAAGCTTATGGGCATCCGTACGGTTCCCAAAAGGATAGACTGTATGTAAATATGGGTCGATGGATTCCTTTTCTATAACTTTTAAGCAAGAAGATTCCATGTAAAAAGCTCTGAAAGTGAAGCTTGAAAACAAGTGTTTCAAAATAGAAAACCTTTCAGTCAGTCCAGCGTAGTTTCAAAATACCCGTTAAAACACAAGTTACTAAACTCAAAATGACATGTTGCTTCCTATCTAGTGGACATCTTCAGATACTTCAAACCACGTAAGATAAAATCATCTTAGAAATATACGAAAGTATCATGTACAGATGTGTTAATTATACACTTTACGTAATGTCAGAAAACAAAATGCAACGTCGACTTTTTTTTTCACTCCATGTAACTACGTTCAATTAGAAACTATTTACTTTTTTACTTTCCAACTATGCGACAAGTTCCCTAATTTATCAGGAAAAATTTGCAGCGACGAATGCAATTTAAACTCGTTCTAAAAGTATAGAAGTGAACACTTCGTTGCCAAACTGTAGATACACCTCCCTCCGTATAATAACTAGCCGAAAATTCTCTGTGTGAATATGCTATGTCGTTTAAGTCATGCTTCTACTCAGGGAATTAAGAATTTTTAGCTGATTGTATCGGCAAGTGTATCTGGAACTGTACTCTTTTGGCAGAGTGGTAAATATAATACAATACAGTACGTGGGATATGTGAATGATGGAGCGCGCTGGGCGAGTGCTTTGTCCAACTGTAACTGCTCTTCTTTCTCCCAGCATCAATTTGCGTGCCACATTGAGATGACAGCTGGCGCAGTAATTGGGTTATTTGCCGCAGTAATTCGTTTAAGGACATACAGCTAACCGTAAACGTCGTTCTCCTTATCGCTCACAAGTACGAAGGTGGTACGATAACAAATACGTTTTTCTTTGAATGCTGCAGTCGTTAAAACTACTCAGAATGTAGCCTATCAATGTAGCCTTTTCGTTGTTTTGGATATCGGGGCGTTTACTTCCATACTGATTTGCTATTGTAGTCAGTGTTCCAAGGTCATTGACCAACAGTGTTTTTCACTGTCAACTGTGAGTACGTGGAAGTATTATCATTTGATCGAACACAGTAATTGTAAATGTTCTGGAACGAAACTGTAATAATGACATGCTTTGATAAAAAATTGGAAGTGTTCAATTCTTTAAATCACATTGCACCGTTGTGCGGCTTTTATTCACCATTTGTCCTATTTTTTTCTCAGAAAGAATCGTCTAAGCGCTAGATTAACCACTGTCTCTTTCGGTTCGGAGTCATTTTTAATGTCGTAGGTGGTATACTAACACAACCTAAAGTATTGTACCTACTCACGCTTGCAAATTCGCTAATAATAATAATAATGTTATTTGCTTTACGTCCCACTAACTACTTTTTAAGGTCTTCGGAGACGCCGAGGTGCCGGAATTTAGTCCCGCAGGAGTTCTTTTACGTGCCAGTAAATGTACCGACACGGGGCTGATTGGAGCACCTTCAAATACCACCGGACTGAGCCAGGATCGAACATGCCAAGTTGGGGTTAGAAGGTCAGCGCCTTAACCGTCTGCGCCACTCAGCCCGGCTGCAAATTCGCTTGCTTGCTTGAAAATCACATTCCAATCAGTTTGACTGACGACAATTCTGCCATTTAGGGATTAAGGGTTTGTATAAGAGGCGGTTAAACGGAAATGGAGGATGTTTTGCTCTCTGCCTAGACCAAAGAGAGGCACGTCCGAAAAGAGGACATCTAAACAATACCATCAAAGCGGTAGCAAGAACATTCTCTTTTACTACAACATGCCATTAACACGGTAGGACTCTTATTTTAATGGGGTCGTTCTGCTTCAAGGTACTGCCTGTAATTGGCCGGACGTGGAATGTGCTCCACCCACACGCACTTGCTTCTCGTGTCTCGCCTTCTGTCTCTCCAGTAGTTCGACTTAGCGGCTTGAGTCATCGTGATCAACCCGGTGTGTGCATTATTTTGCAACTTCATTTAAATGGAATCGTGTGGTGCTAGAAGTGACCGAGTCACATCACTATCTGTATGTTTCGGCGCCCAGTTACAAAACACTTTATATATTTCCTTACATCTTCTAACTTCTTTAGTGGGAGGGGGCGTGATTACTGCAGAGGCTTAGCTGCTGAATTTCCACCCAGATGGCTGACGTTTGAATCCCGGTCGATCCACGTTGGAATTTTCACCTGAAAAAAAATCACTAGCGTCAGGAAGAGCATCCATCCTTAAGTCCCCGGTCAAAACCAAAATGAGCCTAAGTGGCTCCAGCGACGCCAGAAATAAGTGAGATAAGCTAGAGAGAGCGGTTACATTAGAACAGTAGAAGTTGCGTCCCTCTCAGGTGCACACGGCTGTTTTACAACCCCTTTGCGTCAGCGCGCTAGCCACACCTTTCACCGACCGATACAAAACAATGTTTACCATTTCATCTGCGTTACATTTCGATGCACAAAATCCATAATTATTATTATGTTACCAGTACTGTTAGATAATAGATTTCAAGGTGCGGCACCTTCGCGAAAGTACAGCTATTTTCTTACGAATAAAAATCAAGATATTCATTTTGGGTGTATGAAATGAAGCTATATAAACGCACAACATTGCACTTTTTCGTAAGATTAGCATATTTCTCCCCCTTTTACCTCCTCAATGACGCTTCAGCACTTTTCTCCTGACCTTTCTCTGCGTCTTTAGAAGATTGGACAGGAAAAATAAATCAGCAGCATTTTTAATCCCATCCCCATACTGTATTTTATAGAGCACACCGAGAGCTATTATTTTTCATCGTTGTAGCTGCAATAGTATCGAAGATAAAATAGCGAAACCCCACGACAGAAAAAACAAAATTCGACGAAAAAGTTGGGTCTGTTCGCCAGTTCCGTATGAGGTCCACGTCCAGTCCATGAAGTAGGATAAGGAAAAGAAATCATTTAGTTTGTTAGGCTAGTGGTTAGGGCGGGAGTTTCCTTAAATCAATATAATTTAGTATTTCCATGGTTTCGCAATGTTTCGTACAAGGAAAACGTTTGTGATAGACAAACCAGGCGAAGTGTGCTGAGCAGTTTGAATATCTATGCGGGTTGCTTACATGGCCCCACTGCCGGTTCTTATCATTATCGAGTTTTAACTGTTTATTTGAATTCATCTGAGCAGTGGAGCGGGCACCTCTTATGATTAGTCCACACCAAACTAAGCCCGTTAACTGGGGAGCTGGAGATGTAGTAAGTCCGCTCTGGTGGGGACGAATTTTCGTAACTCGAAAACTAATCATATAAATTCAAAAAACCTTCCAAATTTTGAAATCCTTGATAATAAAATGCTACATATATCCTAATTATGATATAGAGTAGAAAGTGATTTTTTGCCTATTTGTTAATATTTGCAGGTGTTTTAGTTTTGGAGCAAAAACGACCTAAGTCTTGTACTAACTTCTGTACATTACAATAATATAAATTTCTTTTCGGAATATCTTCATTTTCATATTAATTTCAGGAAAATTATAAAACATATACACTGGAAGTACGCTACAAATTTTTGAAATAAATACCGCAGTTGAGAAAAACACATTTCATGCAGGGTTTGCAATCTCAGCAATAAGTTGAGGGTAAGTACTTACAATGGTAGCCTGGTCCTAATCTTCTTCTCACAATAATCACTTCTTTATCGCAATGAATTTACACATCAGGACTGATTCCACTAATTATATTATTTACACTATTCACACAGTTTGCACATCCGCACTGTTTTTACACATCTTGCATGTGATAAGCACGGAAACACGGAGCTGCACAGAGAGCGACATCACAGTCGCTCCACCTGTACTGTAGATGGTTTCACGTCTCTCCCTTTTCGCCGGACACAGCACGCACCTCTTCACACCATGCTGTCTTTTGCCCGATGGTGGACTCACATCAGAAAAATGCCTACCGCTGAATCTTTCTGTGGGAACAGCACGAAGTGGTCTAAGTGAAAGGACAGGCATTGCTTCAGCGGGGGTTGATCCTGTGTACTTTTCGAGTATTTTATCGATGAGGTGAATTCTGAACTGCAGGTGACTGGATTTTCCTCTATGTTATCGGAAAATGACGAATGAATTTAATACCACGAGGTCCAGAAGATGCCGGAGAATTTTCTGGTGATATTTATTTATTTTTTTTTTTTTTTTTTTTGCTATTTGCTTTACGCCGCACCGAAAAAAAAAAGGTGATATTTATTCATCCGCTTCCTTGCCATGGAGTACGTAATGACGTACTGATCGGAAAGATCAACTCCCCCCATAGAATAATTGTAGTCAATGCAAACTACAGGTTTCTCTTTAGTTTCGTCCTTTCCAAGGATAGGGAGAGTTCGCATTTCTGCATCGTGGATACTACTGAGCATGCAAACATCTCTCTTGTCCTTTCATTTTAGAACTATGAGTTTCTTTCGATAAGCAGCGGTTACCTCTCCTTTTTTCAGCTTTTTACTCGTCAGTTCCTTAGGGAGATTTTTCCGGTTGGTTCTTACTGTACCCACTGCGTCAGTATCGAGGTCATTTAGCATGTCGTCTGCTATAATAGTTGTCCATTCCTATCAGGTATCCTTCTTTCAGTAGATTATCTGCCAGAGTACACACAATTATCGTCGGCTTGGAAGACTGCGATACATCAATGCCATGGACTAGCATTGTTGAGTTCTGTTGATTTCCCAGTATACCACAACATATTCCACACGTAACCCGTTTTCACTTCGCAAATTTTCTAAGATTCCATTCCGAACCGGGACCTTTTCTTTGGAATGTACACCTTCCCACCAAGGCGACCTTTCCATAGAAGAAGGCTTTCGTCTATGGATAGCTGGTCATCCGGGATGTAAGCCTGTTGAGACATTTTCACTAAGTGATCGAAGACTGGCTTTATCTTGTATAGTTTGGGAGACATCTGCCCATCATTGTCAGAAAAATTGAGAAATTTTAAGAGAAGGAAAAACCTCTTTTCCGTCATGATCTCGTAAAATATGGGCGGCCAGTAACTTGTTACGAGAAAAATAATGCCCCATCGTAGGTTTGTGGATAATTCCTTGAAGAAGCAAAAGTTCGGATAAAAGTTTTATTTCATCCTTATTTGTAGGAATCCAGTCTTTTTCCCTACTCATCCGTTTCATTTTGCTCATCGGTGTTTTCCCATGAATTAAAACAAAAATCCACATCCTGTTTCCAGTCAGTGATGGGGGTCAGGAATGGAATGAATGAAGCCCCCATCTAGCGGCGAGGATAAGGAATTGTGCCGGCTGCCGAAGCCTGTCGCAGTCCTCTGGGGCGATGATTAATGAATGGCAGATGAAATGAAATGATATTGGAGAGTGTTGCTGGAATGAAATATTACAGGGAAAACCGGAGTACCCGGAGAAAAACCTGCCCCGCCTCCGCTTTGTCCACCATAAATCTCACATGGTGTGACCGGGATTTGAATCACGGAACCCAGCGGTGAGCGGCCGGTGCGCTGCCGCCTGAGCCATGGAGGCTCCTCCCACGAATTTTTTGTTGAGCATAAATATTAGTTTGCTCAGCAATATACTAACAGACAGTATCGTCCATAAACAGTTCGTAAATATCCTCTAGAGTTCTTATATACAAGAACTGTCCTTTTACTACAGGAATGAATTTTTCTGGAAATCTACTCCTTTTCTGTCCATTTTCTACCCACGTAATAGGCCCTGACATATCACTGCAGTTTGAGTCTGCCTGTATCTCTCTATCGTCACTGTCGTCACCCGAGGTGTCACTTTCGAACCCGCGACCATTCGCTGTGATAGCACCAGAATGCTGTCCTGTAGAACTTGTGCCTCCTCCAGGGAACGAATTATCTTCACTATCTGAAGGCATCGTCCTCGCGCTCCCCAGTATACGAGTTAATAAACAATTTTAACGAAACAAAGTTAATAAACAATGTTAATGAAAACATTTTTCAACATGTTAATACATTTTTGTTAACAAATTTCTTCAACATTGTGTCACACCAAAATACTGTCAACAAGAACTGAAAGTCATGTGGGGACATTCTCAAGAGAATTTTGAAAGCCTGCTGCATCATGAATTAAAGGTTCTGACATAACTGTTCTTTCCAAACTTAATTCTACTCGCCTTTCCAGTAATTTTCTTTGCCACACTTCGTGTCTGAGCTTTTTCTTCTTCCTGACTATCAATTGTAACCTCACAAACTGCTATTTTGGAGTGGACACAGTGTTGAAGTTTGTTAACAAGAATATATTTACATGTTGAGAAATGTTTTCATTCAAACAGAATAAATCAGCGTATCCAGTACAACAAAAATGCGAAGAACATTGAACTTCACAAGTCAAAACGTAAGGATACTAAGTTGATACGTACCTTCGCTTCAGGATCTAAAAAGCTCGCTAAGCGAGTTCAATGCCGATCTTACCATGGCATTCAACTTGGTAGGTTCGATCCTGGCTCAGACAGGTGGTATTTGAAGATGCTCAAATACGTCAGCCTCGTATCGGTAGATTTACTGGCACGAACTCCTGGAGGGCGAACTTCCAGCACCTCTGCTTTTCCGAAAACCGTAAAAGTAGTTAGTGGGACAATAAATCAATGATTATTATTATTATTATTAAGCATGGGATTAATCTAGTCAGCAATTCCAATCCACAAGGTTAAAACAATCCCGGATTGTAGTCATTCGTCGAGAGGTGCATGCATCGGTTTTCCAATAACTGAGGGACATGTACCCCAATCTCAACCACGTGACATATAGTTCACATGGACTACCCCGTGTTTGTAAAAGTATTCGGGAGAATTACAGCAGGGTAAGTGATTTCATTGCTGCTCTGAGGAAGATTTGTTGTAAAAGCTCCATGTCATCAAGTTTTGTACCAAGAAGTCACTGGACTCCATTCGTACCCGTTTCTTACACGGGAATTTGCAGTGCAAATTTCTGTTACCTTCAGAAATTTATGCGAAGTATCACTGCTCTGTTCACACGGTTAATGCGACATGTTAAAATGATATTTTCGTTCGAAACCGTGCGGCAGTAATGTGAAATATGATGAAGCTGAACAAAGTCGAGAGAGAATGATGACCATTTACGAATTTATTGTACGGTACAGTTCCTGGTCCGAAGTTGTGCAAAATTCTCCATGGTTCTCAGGTTGCATATTGTATCTCTGGCCACTGTCGTGGAGCTCTGGCATTGATGGTACCTCCCTTAGAAATGGCCCTTTAGTTTTTCTGTTACCCACCTTGAAGTGACATGCACGATATGCCACACGGGACGTTTTCGTAATCATCTGCGTTATTATTCGTCGGAAATAACATATTCTTAAACATTTGTTTGATACAATATTTTGATAGACCTAATGTTAACAAACATGCACAAGTTTAATCTTCTTATAAATACCAAATCCGTGTGATTGCCATGACATCATATCCACCTGATAACACAATCCTGAGTGAGTAGAATTCAAATTCGTAGTTTGGTTGAAATAAGTCCAACAGTTTTCCACTTTTAAGAATATACAAACAGATAGGTAACAAGACAGACAGGCGACAAAGGGAAAAGTTCTACCTCATGTTACCTCGGTGTTCAGAAACATTAGTTAGGGGTAATTTTAAAGCCGAGAGAAATGTGACGCATCCTCTGATTTTCTCCTGTTATGGATCCTTCAAATAACTGTACGTCTGCGAGGGTGTCCGCCATTGGCTGCAGAGCATGAAGACGTAGAAAATTAATTTTCTCCCTCATTTGAAGAGTAAACAAAATTATGTACAACAATTATTTAAAATGAAAGGGCGTTTCACATATGTACCGATTTTACATATACTCAATAGTGTTAGAGAAAACTGAAAAATCTCTGCTGTCTTCCTATAAACCCCCAGTTTGTTCGGTGATTTTTAAGTGATATGCATTTCGAAACCTGTGCTTGGATGAGTAGACTCTAAATAATGAAGTTTGGTCGAAATATATTCAATAGTAGAAGAGAAAATTGAAAAAGACTCTTCTGGTCTTACTATAAACCCCTAGTCTATTCAGTGATTTGTAAATGATACGCATATTGAAACCTGCTCCTGGATGAGTAGACTCTAAATATGAAGTTTGGTTGAGATCTACTCAGCCTAGACGCGAAAGCTAAAAACTACTGATACGATCTTGAATTGACCTGAAACGGATAAATATATTAAAACTGGGCGAAATAAATGACATTACAGACAACGAACCTCCTGGAATTGTATTTATAAGAAGATATCACCATTTTAACAAGCAAAAGAATCATATAATTAACTTTTATAAATGGTCTGTTATACCCAATTTGTTTCAGTCACCAAACTATACCGATTAATGTTTAGATTCAAGCATACCGATGCTCTGCACAAGTTCCTGTACCACCCAGAGTTGATGTAAACAACACGATTTGTATAACGCGACACAGTTAACTTCATATGTTCGGTGTCCGAACTTCCAACCCTCCTGATCAGCGACCAGGACAATGTGGTACAACCAGCATCTACGATGTGCGAATGTGTCTGTGTCCACCACTTGGTGCGTTCTGAAGGAAACGGTTCCCAAAATCGGTTTGAGAGTTCCAGACCAATAGCACTATCAATCTTCCCTAAATATACAAACTGATTCACGTTGAACACCTGCGCTACGATAACCATGTTCTTCACATTGAGCGTCCTTGTTCATCATATAGAACCTGTTCATCCAGTCCTTGCTATCCAACATGGCTTCCTATCGAAGTGTTGAGAGTACACACTCTCGTATTTATTAATTAACTGTAAAAATGGCAAAATAAAATTCTAATGACTTCTGGCCGAATACGTGATATCTTCGAAGTAAGCAAGTTTAGTGTAGTCGCATAATGCTAAGATGCGAGACTAAATATGCTCGAAAACACTGAAACGGCGAAAAATATCTCCCGTGAGGACACTGTAATGACAGGGATTTGTTCAGGCAGAGCAATCAGCGGGGTCGGAAGAGAAGGTACAGTACAATATGGTACTTACGTGCTTGGGGTCTGTAGCCTGGAAGAGGTAGCAGTACAGCAGCTGGTTCGTCGAGTCACGCACCAGGTACATAAATGTGCTTTGGTCGTTGTACGCATGCGAGAAGCGCGTGATGTTCTGAAGAGAATGCTGAAACACAGGCGTGATCGGCTCACTGGTCAGACTGAATGCCTGGATCGCTCCATCGTGCACTCCCAGAAATATCTGCAACAGAAAATAGAGACCGGATCATGTCAAAGTATTCAGTATCCTTTCGTGCGTCCCCAGAAACACGTCCAACAAACAACATAGACCTGGAGACCTGGAAACACGATACACAACACAGACCTTGTGAAGAGTCATGTGGAGGTCCTCCAGAACGGCATCGCTCACCTATGCAAACACCTGCAAAATGGAAGTACGTAGCATTAGACTAATTTACAGGTCAGGTCGAAGAGTTTGCAAAATTTAGTAGCACATTACAGTGAATAAAAATTACCATCGCCACAGCAGATGTAACCAGCCGATAAACGTATAGTAGTTAATCTTTGGAAGTGATGTTTACTACTCAATTGTTTAACGTTTGACTGTCGTGCCTCGAGCTCCGGCAGAAACCGTGTACTTCAGAAAGTTCCATAAAAACAAAACGGTATTACTTACTGGCCATGCTATATTCCACGATGAAACTAGAGAGTAGATGGCCTTTAGTGTTTCTATGAAGAAGAGACACTGATTGCCGGATCCGGATTACATTACCTTAATTAGTATCTAAAAGATAAAGATGATGATGACGATGCTTGGTGTTTAAAGGGGCCTAACATCTAGGTCATCGGCCCGCAATGGTACGACATGAGACGAAATCTAATGAAAAATTAAAAGTCCAAAATCCTCCACTGATCAGAATTCAAAACGTGATGACGAAGAATTTAAAACAATCAGTGTATCCGACCCGCAAGGCCTCACATTCACAGAAACTGACGTAAAACAAGAGTATTACTGACCAAGGGACTACGTCTATAGCATAATACTGAATCGATGATGCTTTTAGTCCAAAGGGGTTCAAAATCCAAGTCATCGGCCCCTCATAATGGTACTTATCGCTAGGAAACTAGAACCATGGCATTTGTCATGTTGCGGTACTAATCAAAAGTAGCGTACTCTCCCAGTTTTCCATACATTACGGTACTACTCACAGGTAATGAAATAAGCACATGCAATACGGACCTATGGGGTTTCGCACATTGCGGCGCCATTTACAGGCAACGCAAACCTATGGTGTTCATCACAGAAGTGTACTAACCACAGGGACTCGTGTAATATCCCGTGGTGTTTCTCAGAGTGATTACTAATCATAGGCAAGCCAGAACCATGGTGTTGCCCACCCATGATGTCGCTCATATAGTGGTACTAATCATAGGTACTGTAAAAGCCGGAAGCGCACTCTGTGCTACTAATCACAAACCTATTTTGTACCTAACATAGTGGTACTACGCGCAAGTAAAAGCGACCCACTGTGTTCCCGGCTTGATGGTACTAATTACAAGTAGTCTCACGGTTCTAATTCGATCATCCCTTGGTCGCCCCTTTTAGTCACCTCTTACAACAGGCAGGGGTTTCCCTGTGTCTCTTCTTCGTCTGGGTCCCCCACCTACAGGGGCTGTAACTAAAAGAAACGAGAAGAGCTGGCGGCCACGGCATTTTTTCCACTTATTTGTGCCAGGCTCCTCAATTTCATCTTTCCTACCTGATAGCTTGGTGAGCTCCTCCCACCTCGCAAGTAATACTCAGGTTTGCGAGTCCTTTCTTTTGCCGATACCTTCATTCTTCACAGGGTTGGGCTTCTTTATTTTTCATTCCTGATTGGAGTTAAAATGTGATCGTTTTCTAGGTTTGCTTCCCTCAAGACAATAATCACCACCACCATCGTTATCTTAAAAAATCAAATATTTGAATTCAATCACAGAATTTGAGACGAGAGTTGCTTAATAGACGACGGCAACGAAAGCGAAGCAGTATCGATATGGCCTAGCAACGGTTTATTTTTAAGTTTTAATCTACTGGCCATTTCTTCCCGAAAAGATTCCGTGATCAAGACGAGAAGCGCTGCTGCCAGTTCCAGAGTACAAATCTTCTGGTAAAGACAGTTACAGATGAACTGGTCAAACCATCACTTCCCCCGCGCCGAACTGCAGTAAAACTTAACACAGAAGTGTAAATACGAGACATACTCGCGGGTAACACTATTTAGTCAGGAAGACGAGCACTACAAAATGTACACGAAAAAGAAAATTAAAATGCACATACAGGTATTCGGAAGCAAAACCAGTCTGCCTTTACTAGAAGTTACTTATTCATCTATCGTTCAGTGTTGAATTATTATTATTATTATTATTATTATTATTATTATTATTATTATTATTATTATTATTATTATTATTATTTGCGTGTGTCGAGCTGAAGTTGCTAACTGCGGATAGCAACAGTTACATACGGTACATGCATGCTTGAATGTTTTGATAACAGTTAAATGCGGTCATTAAGATTAGTAATAATGCTGCAGCACTGCTATATTTCACGACCAACCTTACTGCTTCAGATTCTTCGGCTGTCCGTGCCGATGCCACTGCCATTTTCGGACATGGTCCAAGCCTCCAAAACTCATTGTTTCTCGCAATAACGATCAACTTTTCTTGATTTTTTCGCGCATCCCAATCCATTTTGTTGCCCTTCTTACAATGTATTTCTCTCCCTTGTATGGAAATCGAAAGTTTGAAATTAATGGTCTTCTTTTTTGAAGCAAAAGGAACAGTTTCAGATGCTGTTCTCAAAATTTTAAATGTTTACACTTGACGAAAAGGAACTGATAGGTATCTGTGAAACCATCTAAATAGATTCTAACAAAACCATCAATCACAATATGTATGGGACTTACGACCAAATATAAACCTATTAGTAGCTACAAACTGTAACAAACGTAAATTTAAGCTGAATCAAGTCCTCTCCCTCCCTCCCTCCCTCTCTCTCTCTAGAGAAACTATAGTACGTAGCCTCGGAACACTGCTGCTCGAAAACGTTGGGAGGGACACAAGAAACAAACAAATATATCTACTTTTTTGCTAGTTGTTTTACGTCGCACCGACACAGATAAGTCTTATGGCGACGATGGGACAGGGAAGGGCTGGGAGTGGGAAGGAAGCGGCCGTGGCCTTAATTAAGGTACAGCCCCAGCATTTGCCTGGTGTGAAAATGGGAAACCACGGAAAACCATTTTCAGGGCTGCCGACAGTGGGGTTCGAACCTACTATCTCCCGAATACAACAAACAAATAAAGACACAAAATTAAATATTGTAAAACCGCAATTCGAGTAATCCGAAATGCCTCCGAAATCGCAAATACACCCACTGTACTGCACGGCAATAACGTCGAGGGCGAGAGCGCGCCGGGCTATGGCTAGCGGAGAGGTGAACGCCTGATCTTTAGTTGATTCCCCAGCCACCGACTCCCCAGTCCAGTGACAACTGACGATGGTTTTAGAGGTAGTCCTAAGTTAAGAATTTATTACGTCTTTCAATAACCTACTACAGTATTTCATGCCTTGCTTAATATGAAAATTAAAAGTGACCGTTGTACCAGCTGTAGCCTACTATATACTGTAGATTAGTTTCTGTGTTGCTTTAAGACAAAAACCATTCTAGTACGTAGCCTACATGCGTTGTTCTTATTTTCGGTTGCCCTAGGATTTGTTGAACAATGCACTGAGTCAACGCCGGCTGACGTCGTCCTAATGAAAAATGGCGGAACATTGCTGTTCGAAAATGGGAGGACGCAAGAAACAAACAAACAAATGAGCAATTCATACTAAGTATAGATTGATCTACTTTAATGCAGTCGAAATTCATCGATGAATGAGTAATGCGTACGGTAAAACTTTCATAAGCGACTGCAAAGTGCGGCAACGGTGCAGGAACTTTGAAGCAGGATGTACGGACGATCATGATGCAGACGGTCAGGGAAAGAAGAGTGTGTCCGACGATGATCTTGTTCAGTGAGTGGATCAGGCGAGTCAAGAAAAGTGCACTGCACCCCTCAGCATGAAGAAGTCGAATGGCAGAACGCACTTCACACTTGGCGGGAGACTACTGTCCTTTAGGCTACGGCCATACTAGCGTGTTTTTCACGCAGCTTGACGAAGACACGTGACCACACTTGCGTGTTTGTACGGCGTGATTTTATTAGTGTGCTGTATATTGTGAGTAGCAAAACATCGCCATTGCTCTGCATATGGAAGGCATTCCATTATTAAATAATAACTCCGTTGTTGCTTTATGTGCTGCGTTGGTTGTTCTTCGTCGTCGTCGGCGTCAAAGAAAATATTGGATCCATTCTAATTAAGTGACAAGTCATCAAGTGGTCAATTTGTGCTCCTACACACGTCTCCCCCAAAACAGCTCCCGTTACTATTAACCACGCATCTCTTTTCATTTCCCTGTTTTTGAAGTCTTTGTCCTTTGTGTCGTGAAGGCACGGGTACCTTTGTGCCTCCAAAATTATCAGTCCACTGTGTAATATTCTCCTAAGTTTTAAACACGAACAAGAGCACAATAAAACAGCGGCGTCTTCTTCCCGCAAGTGTGGCCAGGCACTGCTGAGCGGGAGAGCGGGAAACACGCAAAGAAAATGGACCCTGGCCCATTCTCGAGCGGGCGACCTTGAAGACGCGCCTTGTCCCTTGTCCCGCAGCGTCTTCTTCCAGCAAGTGTGGCCAGGCACTGCTGAGCGGGAGAGCGGGAAACACGCAAAGAAAATGGACCCCGGCCCATTCTCGAGCGGGCGACCTTGAAGACGCGCCTTGTCCCTTGTCCCGCAGCGTCTTCTTCCCGCAAGTGTGGCCAGGCACTGCTGAGCGGGAGAGCGGGAAACACGCAAAGAAAATGGACCCTGGCCCATTCTCGAGCGGGCGACCTTGAAGACGCGCCTTGTCCCTTGTCCCGCAGCGTCTTCTTCCAGCAAGTGTGGCCAGGCACTGCTGAGCGGGAGAGCGGGAAACACGCAAAGAAAATGGACCCCGGCCCATTCTCGAGCGGGCGACCTTGAAGACGCGCCTTGTCCCTTGTCCCGCAGCGTCTTCTTCCCGCAAGTGTGGCCAGGCACTGCTGAGCGGGAGAGCGGGAAACACGCAAAGAAAATGGACCCCGGCCCATTCTCGAGCGGGCGACCTTGAAGACGCGCCTTGTCCCTTGTACCGCAGCGTCTTCTTCCAGCAAGTGTGGCCAGGCACTGCTGAGCGGGAGAGCGGGAAACACGCAAAGAAAATGGACCCCGGCCCATTCTCGAGCGGGCGACCTTGAAGACGCGCCTTGTCCCTTGTACCGCAGCGTCTTCTTCCAGCAAGTGTGGCCAGGCACTGCTGAGCGGGAGAGCGGGAAACACGCAAAGAAAATGGACCCCGGCCCATTCTCGAGCGGGCGACCTTGAAGATGCGCCTTGTCCCTTGTACCGCAGCGTCTTCTTCCAGCAAGTGTGGCCAGGCACTGCTGAGCGGGAGAGCGGGAAACACGCAAAGAAAATGGACCCCGGCCCATTCTCGAGCGGGCGACCTTGAAGACGCGCCTTGTCCCTTGTACCGCAGCGTCTTCTTCCAGCAAGTGTGGCCAGGCACTGCTGAGCGGGAGAGCGGGAAACACGCAAAGAAAATGGACCCTGGCCCATTCTCGAGCGGGCGACCTTGAAGACGCGCCTTGTCCCTTGTCCCGGAGCGTCTTCTTCCCGCAAGTGTGGCTGTAGCCATGTTTACGTGCCCACTATGCGCTCAGAACTCGCAAGTGTGTCGTGATGCGGCCGACAGTCATACTAGAGACACTGCGTAACACATCTGCACAACGCTTCATCGGATTCTCACTGTGGTTTGAATTTTGCGACCGATCGAAGGTGGAATAAACAGTAGCCCTCGTAAATGAATAACCAGTCTTCTATAAACAGACCATTCACAAGACTATTTCCCACAACAGTACCAGAAAACATAACCAGCAACTAGCAACATTGAACATTAATGTCTCAGTGATCGACAACCCTAGGAACTAAACTTGAAAAACATGTATATAAATATATATGAATTTTATGAGCAGTATTCCCGGCTTAGTACCATAAATAATAAATAATCATACGAAAATAATACTGTCTGTTGATATACGCATTAGATAAAATCTTGGAAAAAACTCGCTGCCGTTGCTAAAATGAACGAGTGATGGTACAGCACCGTTCGGAGAGACCATGTTCAAATCCCGACGCAGTAAGTGACAACAATATCATTTACAACAGTATTTTGAGTGTACTTCACTGAAGGGGAAGGAACACCTTTATGCGTCACAAAATTGCATTTTCAATTTATTTTTCCTCCCTTCATCGAATAATCATACTATCATTTTAACATACCATTTTTTTAAATTCTCTGATCTACTTTAAAAGATATGTTCCACTTAGTCATATGTTCCTTGACCGTGTTCATTGGTGTCCGGTTTGCCATTTTTGTTCTGTACTTAAAATCTCTCCAACATGTATTAAATGTACGTAACACGATCTAACAGGTTGAAAGTCGGTTTCGAATTCAAAAACTATTGTGGGCAATTGCATGACATTTTCCAGGCTATGTATTTTATTTACAAAAAGAATATGTTCTAGACTCTTCTTTGACGCAAGTTATGTTAAGTAGAAAATTAGAAAAACTGATATAAACGTAGCGATTAAGAAATATTTTCTGAAGGAAGATCTCAGGTTCTAGTAGTAGTAGTCGTAGTAGTAGTAATAGTAGTAGTGGTCCTACCGAAAGTTTAAGGACACCTGCGTATTTCATGAATATGATTCCTGTCCTTAAATTAAGCAGCTCAGGAGTACGATGTTTTACTGGGAATTAGTACATATTTAGAGGAACATTTCCTGAAATTTTCATTAAATATCGCTCTTTGTTTTGAAGAAACTGATTTTTTTAATTTACATTGGAAAGAAAGTTGCCATATTTTGAATACTTGAGGAGATCTCGACAGTGCAATATGGGGATTACATTAAAAAATTTGTTATGGAGAAACATTGATACCTGTAGTATATTTATAATTGTAATAGAGCAACAGAATATGTTCCCATTTTAAAAGATTCCCCCGTAAAAGAACCACAGAAGGAGGCCATAAAACAAACATTTTTTGACCCTAGGTGGACAGGAGATCCCTCAAGCTACCGAGATCGTTTGTGTGTTACACTGTAGTGTAAATATACCACTATAACGCGACACACAAACGATTTGGGTGGTTTGCGGGATCTCCTGTTCACCTAGGGTCAAAAAATGTTTGTCTTACGACCTCTTTCTGTGGTTCTATTATGGGGGAATTTTTTTAAATGGGAACATATTCTGTTGCTCTATTACAATTATAAATATACTACAGGTATCAATGTTTCTCCATAACAAATTTTTTAATGTAATCCCCATATTGCACTGTTGAGATCTCCTCAAGTATTCAAAATATCGCAACTTTCTTTCCAAAGATGATAAACAAAATATTCAGTTACTTCAAAACAAAGAGCGATATTTTAATGAAAATTTCAGGAAATGTTCCTCTAAATATGTACTAATTCCCTGTAAAACATCGTACTCCTGAGACTAAAAATTTAAGGACAGGAATCACGTTCATGAAATACGCAGGTGTCCTTAAAATTTTGGTAGGACCTGTATTATTGTAAAGTGTTTAAATCATTTCAGGAAAAGAGAATAAATATTTATTGTAGAATTCATAACGCCAAATCCATTTAGATGTAAATCATAATAATATGTAAAGATTACTTTTACAGGTAATTACACTGACTGACAGAGCAAATACAACACCAAGAAGGAGTGGTCAGAACTTTATGCCAATTGCAGGGTAGACTGACGTCACTGAGGTATGCTCATGATGTGAAATGCGCCGCTGTGCTGCGCACGTAGCGAACGATAAATGGGACACGGCGTTGGCGAATGGCCCACTTCGTACCGTGATTTCTCAGCCGACAGTCATTGTAGAACGTGTTGTCGTGTGCCACAGGACACGTGTATAGCTAAGAATGCCAGGCCGCCGTCAACGGAGGCATTTCCAGCAGACAGACGACTTTACGAGGGGTATGGTGATCGGGCTGAGAAGGGCAGGTTGGTCGCTTCGTCAAATCGCAGCCGATACCCATAGGGATGTGTCCACGGTGCAGCGCCTGTGGCGAAGATGGTTGGCGCAGGGACATGTGGCACGTGCGAGGGGTCCAGGCGCATCCCGAGTGACGTCAGCACGCGAGGATCGGCGCATCCGCCGCCAAGCGGTGGCAGCCCCGCACGCCACGTCAACCGCCATTCTTCAGCATGTGCAAGACACCCTGGCTGTTCCAATATCGACCAGAACAATTTCCCGTCGATTGGTTGAAGGAGGCCTGCACTCCCGGCGTCCGCTCAGAAGACTACCATTGACTCCACAGCATAGACGTGCACGCCTGGCATGGTGCCGGGCTAGAGCGACTTGGATGAGGGAATGGCGGAACGTCGTGTTCTCCGATGAGTCACGCTTCTGTTCTGTCAGTGATAGTCACCGCAGACGAGTGTGAGACGAGGCGTCGGCGTGGAGAAAGGTCAAATCCGGCAGTAACTGTGGAGCGCCCTACCGCTAGACAACGCGGCGTCATGGTTTGGGGCGCTATTGCGTATGATTCCACGTCACCTCTAGTGCGTATTCAAGGCACGTTAAATGCCTACCGCTACGTGCAGCATGTGCTGCGGCCGGTGGCACTCCCGTACCTTCAGGGGCTGCCCAATGCTCTGTTTCAGCAGGATAATGCCCGCCCACACACTGCTCGCATCTCCCAACAGGCTCTACGAGGTGTACAGATGCTTTCGTGGCCAGCCTACTCTCCGGATCTCTCACCAATCGAACACGTGTGGGATCTCATTGGACGCCGTTTGCAAACTCTGCCCCAGCCTCGTACGGACGACCAACTGTGGCAAATGGTTGACAGAGAATGGAGAACCATCCCTCAGGACACCATCCGCACTCTTTATTGACTCTGTACCTCGACGTGTTTCTGCGTGCATCGCCGCTCGCGGTGGTCTTATATCCTACTGAGTCGATGCCGTGCGCATTGTGTAACCTGCATATCGGTTTGAAATAAACATCAATTATTCGTCCGCGCCGTCTCTGTTTTTTCCCCCAACTTTCATCCCTTTCGAACCACTCCTTCTTGGTGCTGCATTTGCTCTGTCAGTCAGTGTAATAGGCTTTTAAAAAACTTGAACGGCTGTGCTGTTAGGGGCACACCGTTGTGTGCTCGCACCCGGGAGATAGTTTGTTCGAACCCCACTGTCGGCAGCCCTGAAGATGGTTTTCCGTGGTTTCCCGCTTTCACACCACGCAAATGCTGGGGCTGTACCTTAAATAAGGCCACGGACGCTTCCTTCCCTTTCCAAGGCCTTCCCTGTCCCATCGCCGCCGTAAGACCTATCTGTGTCGGTGCGACGTAAAGCAACTTGCAAAAAAAAAACTTGAACACTATTCCATTCAAGTTTTATTCCGGAGGGTGGTTGATCCTCTAACTGAAGGTTATGCTGTTACACGGGAACCGCAGACACCAATCACGTACAAGGCATTATTAGGAGTGAGGTAGTTTGCCACTGCTTTCCTCATTGAACCAGAAAGTGCTATTGACTAACACCCAGACATAGTATTCGTGCTCCGAATGTCGTTCAGTATCGGTCATACCTCAGCAACTCCCGTAATGTCAGTCATAAACGAGACTGAGTCTTCAGTGGAAACTTCGCGTTGCTCTGGGCTGTGCCATAAGACAGAGGCGAGCATCCTGCATTCATCAACAAATAGCAACAGATGGGAGTTCATGTTACGAAAAAAATAGTTGAGCTTAAGTAGAATTTTTAGTTGCTGAGATATGAACATTTTCCCGTCAAAAAATAAAAATACAAAGTATGTACCCGAAGGAGTGCAACGGAAACAGACTTCACTGTAACACACAGATTGCTCTAAGGGCCCTTACACACGAGCGTTTATCTGTCGTCGTTGTCGACCATAACAATACGCTTCTTTGTCGTCGGCCCAACCACTTCTGTAGATCAGTATGGCCACATTTTGTGGCTAAAACCAGCGTCAAAATGTGGTTCGGCCAGCTTCATCGCGTATGGAGTAATTTCATTCGGCAAATAAAACTTCGGTCATTCAAAGTATGAATTCCTACTCCCAACAAAGATATCTGGCTGAAAATTGCATCAAGTTTTGAAAAAACGAGCCCATTTTCCAAACTGTCTTGGAGCTATAGACGGGAAACACATTCGTGTAATAAAACCAACAGAGAGGGAGCCATTACTGTTTAATTAGAAACATTTCCAACCGGGCGAGTTGGCCGTGCGGTCAGGGGCGCGCGGCTCTGAGCTTGCATCCGGAAGATAGAGGGTTCGAATACCACTGTCGGTAGCCATGAAGATGGTTTTCCGTGGTTTCCCATTTTCACACCAGGCAAATGCTGGGGCTGTACCTTAAGGCCACGGCCGCTTCCTTCCAACTCCTAGACCGTTCCCATCCCATCGTCGCCATAAGACCTATCTGTGTCGGTGCGACGTAAAGCCACTAGCAAAAATAAAATAAACATTTCTTTTCTCTAACTATTTTAGCCATCGCCGATTCAAACTATAAGATTATTTACGTTGTCATAGGATCCTATGGGAGGTCCGCAGACTGAACAGTTTATTCTAACAGTTCACTTTATTATAAAATGAAAAATAATGAACTTGATCCAAACCACTTGCAGAGAATGGAATAGCTTCTTTATAACTTGTTTTAATCGGGGACGAGGGATTTGCTCTTTCAGATAATTTGTTACGTCCATATGCAACGAAAACTTTGTCTACAAAGAAAATGGTCTTCAACTGTCGTTTATCTAGTGCTAGAAGAACAGTAGAAAGCTCTTTCGGGATTCTAGAAAGTAAGTGGACAGTATTTCATATGCCACTAAATGTGTCAATTGGTTTTGCTGAGTACATAGGGAAGGCATGCTGTGTATTGCATAATTTCGTAAGACATCATCATGGATAAAATTACAACAACAGCCTAGTTTATGAAGGATTCCTGGACTTGAAAGACTGCCCCACTATAAGCAGAAGATCCTATGAACACTACGCGTGAGGAATTTGCGAATTACTTTGTGTCTGCTGAGGGAGGAAGTTGTCTGGCAGAACGAAATGTCCTTATCAGGAAGGACTGAAATTTCGTTGACAGTGAGTTTATATGTCATGTATGTTTGAACTTAGCAATTACTGTTACTAGCTTTAAGCCAGCTAGAATATGTGAGATTACTTAAACATTTTTTAAGTAAATATATATAGACTTGAATGTTACCCACTCTATTTTTCTCCTTTGTATTTAACCTAAGGAAGTTACGGTGAAAGACTTCACAAATCTTCTCCCATGCTTTAAACTTCTCAATTCCGTTGCTATACGCGTCACTAGTGTAGTTCCATACAGCGGGTTGAGCTTGAATCCCTGCAATAAACGTGTCCGTATCGAAAGCCTCCATCATGGTAAATGCCAGCCGGAACTTGTCGCCGTCGTCACGATGTGGCTGAAATGTCGTCCGTGTGAAAAGGAAAGCGCTCTAGCCGGATTGCTGCCAGTGGACTGGATCGGCTACAACTGGCGACAGTGGTTGACTTGTGGTCGAGAAAACGTTCATCTGGGAAGCATTCTTCCCATTGCATTATATGGTGACGGCAAAGCGGCGACAACCGACCACACATGAACCACTTTTGTGGTCGAAAACGACGACAGAAAAACGCTCGTGTTTAAGGGTTCTTAGACTATCACGGTAGCTCACGAAACGGATATGCAGTAGCCTGGCGTGGTCATGACGTCACTGGACTCTCCCTCCCGTTACACTACGCATTGTTCTGGGCTTTAATGTCAGTCGATATACTCTTTGGTGTTAGTGTTTTCATTCTAAGTAGTGAAGTTCGGTGACCACCCCCTGCCCACAACAGTTACCCAGAGAATAAAATCCCTGTTACTGAGTAAAAGTGCATCGAGACCAATTTGAAATTTTCTATTTAGAGTATGAATTGTATAGCTGACTCATTAAGAGCAGTTTACGGAGCAGTAAAAACTCGAAAATTGCTTACATAGTGAAGATAAGGACTTAGTTGAAAATGTCGGCAGGTGGTGGTGGTGATTACTGTTTTAAGAAGAAGTACACCTGGGCAACCATCCTTTATATAACACTAATCGGAGAAAAAAATGTGAGGGGGCCGACAATTCGAAAAATGAAGATATCGGCAAATAAAAACAAGGGCCATCAAGGGCGTGAAAATGAAAGACTCCCTAGGCCTCCATACGTAATAACGCCGGGATAGAAAAAGTGCATACCGAGTTACGAATAAGGGAATTGCCACTAGCTTCATCTAGGGAGGAAAAACTGGAAAATGCTTACGTATTGGGAACACAGACTGGATCTCGGCTTTGTTTAGAGGCGGTCTAATGAATCCATCTCCCCGGTGGTTCGACATTGTTTGCGAACTAGAAAAAGATTTTCAAAGTTTCCACGGAAATGGTTTAAAGAAATGCCCAACAGTGATGAAGGAACTGATAGATATCATCAGACTTAAGTATAGTGAAGTCGAAGACCTCGCTGTTACGTGTTTTGTAAGAACTCGTTCATTTACTAGAATGAAAGAACTGAATAAAAAGAGAGCACTCAAGAGTTTAGTGAATGAAAGCTGGACTACGGTTGCGCATTCTGACGCTGCACGGGAAAAATCGAAGACGAACAAAATTAAGTCCTGAAAGGTAGGCCTTAATTAATAGTAATGCTTTTTTGTTATGTAGAGTTTTTGTTGATATTACTATTATTCTTAGAATTATTGTAGATTTTGTTAGTAATAAGTTGAAACACAATAATGTTAGTACAGTACTTACCGTTTTCAGGAAAAGTAACATGCAGTGTTTAATCTTGTGTATTGAATAGGGTTTCAGCGGTTTTTATTTTTTTAGACTTTATCGGTTAATATTATTTCTTGGTTATTAAGCTTTGATTTATTTAATGTGTAGGAGTAAAGGGTACTCGTTTAAAATTCTTTCAAGTAACTGGGTGCTGTAAACACCAAAATGTCCGGTATTTTAATACATTTGAAAATTATGTTTAAATATATTAGCAAAAGGTCTCACTATTCTGGCTTTCAAAGAAGGTCTGCAATTTTTACAAAAGCACACAAAACTATAAAAATAATAGTTTTGTGCAATATATCAGTGGTTTTCATGTGAAAATATCGTATTACAACGTAAACGTATGTATGATACGTCGAGCCCGGAATTTAGCAAAAATGCTTTTTTAATCCGGATGTAGAAGTGTCACATAGATAGAAACATGTTTCCGCACGTTTGAGAACGGTAGGACGAGTTAATTTGGCCTTTTATGTCTATTTTACCTGCCGTAGCCTATTTGATAATTTAATGCCTTTTTTAAGTTGTGGACATTTTCTGCTGTCATTTATGTATTAAAATGAATCTATGAAAACCTACAACCTGTTTTCCAGTCAATGGCCGGGTCAGGGATGGAATGAAAAAGCCTCCATTTTGCGGCGAGGATAGGAATTGTGCCAGCTGCCGAAGCCTGTCGCACTCCTCTAGGGCAATGATTAATGACTCACAGATGAAATCAAATGATAATGGAGTGTGTTGCTGGAATTAAAGATGACAGGGAAAACCGGAGTACCTGGAGAAAAACCTGTCCCGCCTCCGCTATGTCCAGCACAAATCTCCCATGGAGTGACTGGGATTTGAACCACGGAACCCAGCGGTGAGAGGCCGACGCGCTGCCGTCTGAGCCACGGAGGCTACTAAAATGAATCAATGGGAAGAAAACAATATAATTCCAATGTATTATATTAATAATAAAGAACGAATTTAACTTTAACTTAATAACTTTTTTGTGTGTGTTATTTGCATTACGTCGCGATGATGGGATAGGGAAAGCCTCGGAGTGGGAAGGAAGCGGCCGTGGCCTTAATTAACGTACATCCCCAGCATTTGCCTGGTGTGAAAATGGGAAACTACGGAAAACCATTTTCAGGGCTGCCGACAGTGGGATTCGAACTCACTATCTCCCGGATGCAAGCTCACAGGTGCGCGCTCCTAACCGCACGGCCAGCTCACCCGGTACTTAATAAATTAAAAATAACGTTTACATAAACAATGTTTTCATAATACACAAATCCCTGCTGAAAATTCCACAAGCTAAATGGTGGAATGGATTGCCGCTTGCTACTAAAATTAAGTGTTGGTGGTGATCACTGTTTTAAGAAGAACAACTTGGTAACTATCCTCTATTAACACAAATCGAATGAAATGGAAGAGGTCTGATACTTCTAAGAAAGAAAGAAAGAAAGAAAGAAAGAAAGAAAGAAAAGAAAAGAAAAGAAAAGAAAAAGAAAGAAAGAAAGAAAGAATCACGAAGAGCGCGAAAATGAAAGACTAACTAGGCCTAGTAAATCTAATACTGTCGGGGTCGGAAAAGAACAAGAGTTGACCAAGGGAGGTCGGATACGAAGGTTCAGAGCGAAGAATCTGACACAAGTGGAAGCAACGGCAAATCCAGTGGAGGAACTGCAGTCGTCGACAAACCAACTCCCAAGTTGAGAGGCCCTCGTCCCCCTTTTAGTGGCCTCCTCTTACGACAGACAGGGGATACCATTGACGTTCTTCTATCATCACCACCCACAGGGGGATACAAGATTAAATACTAAAATGTGATACAGATTTGTGTTACGTAGCTTATGTTAAAACATTTTTATTATTTTAGTTCCCAATTTTGTCAGTACAAATGCCCATTTTAATTATTATGCTACCTATTTCCTAAATATTAAGTGCTTATTTGCCTGCCTATTTTAGTGAAAAGAAATGCCTGAACTTCCGGGCTCTAGTGATAAGGAAGTTAAGCGGGGCGCTCGGCGCACTGATCTGCAGTTATGTTCAGTGCCTGGCGGATTGGAGTCCACAGACTTCACATGCTCCTGCCCAGCCATGCGTGACAACTACCTACTATAAACCACAAAGAATTCGTTCTCGTTGCCTCACTCGTTTGAAACACATTCCTATGAAATACATACAGTTGATTCCATGACCTACGAATAATTTGTTACAATCTGTTCACGAGTTTCATTTCACTAGACTCAGCACGTAGACGTTGTCTCGCCTAAAACTTGCGGTCGTACACACAGCCTACGCGAATTCGTTTTTTCGTTGCTATTGGTATAATGACCGACTAATTCAGACAGGTTTTCGGCGATCACGCGATATGAAAAGACTAGGAAGGAAGCGGCCAGGGCACAGCCCCATTATTCGCCTGGTGTGAAAATGGTAAACAACGAAAAACTGTCTTCAGGTCTGCCGATGATGGGGTTCAAATCCACTGTCTTCCGAATGCAAAATCAGAGCCATGTGGTCCATGTCGCGCAGCTTACTCTCTCAGTTTGAATTTTTCTAAATTTTAAGCTGCTGAATTTTTAAAAATATTTTAATGGACCGTACCTCGACTCCTTTTGGACTAGAATCCAGATTTCTTGCGCTCAGCAGTTACCATTTTGTATACAGACATCCAATGTGACGGAGACTATTACTTGGAAACTTAATTCCTCCCTTCGCACGGTTCGCTTGTACTGTAACGTGTTATCAACGAGTGGTCTGCGCGTCACAGCGGTAGAATTACAGTCGCGTAAGAGAAACCCACTAGGCAAACATTCACTCCACGTGGTTGGAATGGCCATTGAACAAAGGAGGCGAAAATATCTACAGGAACACATTTGGAAGGGAGGAAGAAACGCGACTGTCCATAGCCACAGGGACAAGGTAGTATTAATTGAATTATAAAATTGTTAAATACATATCTACAGTCTTAAGGTGCGGTTTCCTATGTGCAGCGGTCGCATGCGATTGCTGCATGCAGGGGGCGCATGCGTTGGACGCATGGCCTTGTCAGTTTCCATCGTGCAGTTGGTGCGCGCGCCTCAGAAGGGCCAGTCTACTCGCGCAATGGCGAGTGTTGTGACACAAGCTTGGTTGTACATTTTAAAACAGGAAATGGAAGACAGTATCATGATGGAAATAGAAAGAAAGAGAAGGAAGAAGGTAGATAATATGTATTTAAGGAGAAATGAGGAAGGGTATCATTCCAATTTAATTTCCAAGCACCTACTGGACGACGAAATAAAGTTTAATCATTTTTTTCGTTTAACGAGATATCAGTTTCAATTGTCCGACTCGTGGCTGAACGGTCAACGTACTGGCCTACGGTTCAGAGGGTCCCGGGTTCGATTCCCGGCCGGGTCGGGGATTTTAACCTTAATTGGTTAATTCCAATGGCACGGGAGATGGGTGTATGTGTTGTCTTCATCATCATTTCATCCTCATCACAACGCGCAGGTCGCCTACGGGAGTCAAATAGAAAGACCTGCACCTGGCGAGCCGAACCCGTCCTGGGATATCCCGGCACTAAAAGCCATACGACATTTCAGTTTCAATTTGTATTGTCTGCAATTAAAAATGACATAGACCAACAGAAAGTATTTGGAAGTCGAAGGCCACTGAATTTTGGGAAAGATGGCAATTTCCTAATTGTGTCGGAGCAATTGACGGGAAACTTATCCGGATTGTATGCCCTTCGAAGAGCGGGTCTCTGTTCTTCAATTACAAGAACTTTTTCTCCATTGTTCTTTTGGCAATCGTGGACGCGAATTACAAGTTCGTTGCAGTTGACGTCGGATCGTATGGAAAAGAAGGTGATAATGGAATATTTGCAAAGTCGAATATGGGCAAAAAGTTGTATTCGAACAATTTCGACTTTCCACCAGAAGCAAATTTGCCAGGTTCTGAGAGGGTTCTGCCACATGTAATTGTTGGGGATGAAGCATTCAGGCTTCACAAGAACATTCTGAAACCATTTAATAGGTCCCAGGCAAAGGAAAATTTTGAAAAGGCAAGTTTCAATTACCGTCTATGCAGAGTCAGGCGTGTTTCTGAGAATGCTTTTGGTTTACTGTGTTAAGTTTTCAGATTGTTTTACTCCCCAACCGGAGTTAAACCTGAAACCTGTGACAAGTTAGTATTAGCTGCAGGCTGCCTCCACAATTTAATTAGGGAAGATTGTCAATCACTTCTGACTTCACAGTGAAATAGCTGTAAGGAACATGACACCTCTTAGTAGAAATGGAGGATTCGCCCAGGCAGAAGGATTCCAGGTTCGAGATTCTTTCATGGATTTTTTTGTAGCAGAAGGCAAAGTTGAATGGCAAGAGAGAGCAATTCAAAGCACATAATTAGACCAGGGATTTGGTATGGACAGCTATATTTTTCACTACACAGTAAAACCTCTTCAAGACGAAAGCTTGTCCGAAGTGGAAACGTTTCGCAGTTCCTGTGATTATAACAGTCTTTATTGCGTTATGAAATTTGAGTAAAGTGGAATCTGCATAACACGTGAGTGGAAAAGATTTTATTTACGGATAATATTATTGTAAAATGCGGATAAAATTATTGTGGCAATGAAATCATTTAAGCTCTGTGTTGTACTGTACGAGCAAATACTGGCCATGACGACCACATTATGTTCAAACCATGATCATATACACGAACTTCGGTGCAAAAGTGACGCAAACCAATTTACCATTCATTGATTCTCACTCTTCCAAACTGTTTAAATTATCGTACACAATTCACGGATGTATTCATAACAAGAAATAAAAACCAAGTGCGTGGATGTGTAGTGTTGTGAAATATTATTATTATTATTATTATTATTATTATTATTATTATTATTATTACTGAAATCCGTGGATCACATGCATACATCAGTCAAGATATTCGTGTGGCATTCAAGAATAGATATTGATATGTTGTTAATGTTTTCTTTCATAATTTTCCGTTTTTTCCGAATGCAATGCAGAAACAAATCTATCGGAAAGGAAAATCGGTTCCTTGGAATTCCGCCTTCATCTGTATATATGTTTTGTACATAACGCACTTTTCCGCTTGTATAAACGTGTTCCATTTCAATATTTTAAGCAGTTGTGAAATTTTGTAAACACTGTCAAAATAATTCAAAATAGAGAATATTCATATCAATTGGTATTCACAAAGCAATGTTTCCGTTGTACGGTATGAGCAAATAATATACTAATTTTTGTTTACTACTATTCATAAAACGCTATGTGACTTGAAAACTTTTGCAAATACGTTGTGTAAACATTTTATAAAAATGAAACCGTGGGGCAGTTTAAAATAATCACTCATCTGTTTTATCATTGAAATTGGAGGCTATTTCTTCCCAGATTTTGTCTCGGAGCACAATATTTTTATAGTCCTGATGGGAGCAGTCATATAGTTCCCGTCTTCCGGAAACAAACTCAATAAATCTCGCCTCTTCGTCTTTAGAAAAGCTCATCATGAGATAATACACGCACGCGTCCGCTGCACCCGACTGGTACACTCAGCACTGCCTGCGTCTACTGCATGCGATGATTTCTAGGAGCTGCATGAAGGAAACCAGTCCTATAGCATTCCATTGTAGGAGTCAGGGAGGGGATGGATGCAGTAGCGGTCGGCAGCAGACGCATGCGACCGCTGCACATAGGAAACCGCACCTTTAGAGTGGAGGTTCGACGGTCTGTTAAACGCATTATTACGTTCTTCGTCCGGATTGGATTATGTCATTCTATGTACATTATGTACAGTTTGCCAACATGACGAATACATTAAAGTATTCTTTATATACTGGTGTACCCCTCGTCGATTCGAGGTTATCAGTCTTCCAATGCAGTTAAAATCGTGTATATATACAGGTTTATTAAAACAAAACTCCTGCATTAGCAAGTTCTTATAGATGACAAAATACAGTAGATAGCCTATATCATTATATCACAATTAGCGGGTTATAGGAAAACTATTAATTAAATATAATCCGAGGTAAATAAAACTAATTTCAACAGCTTTTGTGTTCTTAAATCCGAAAGTCGCCTACATACAACATAGAAATGCTGTAGGGAACGACCACACTGAGTCCCCAAATGGCGGCTCCATAAGTAACATTCGTGTCCTGACCAGTGTATAGACCTTACTGGAATGTAACTGTGTTAGTGCCATTTGTTGACAGTCACATAATGAACTACGGTATTGCCATCTCCTGCTTGTCAGTTATTGGAAGCCGAGAGGAAGCTTCGTCCGAAAAATGAAAAATCCACATTAATGTGATAATAGTCAACGAAAAAACGCAGTGATGCGGAATGTAGAGGTGTATCTTTAATTTAAAGCAAACGACTTTAAAATTGGCCTAGTAGAAGTCGTTGACGGATTATAGACAGAAAGCATACTTTTCGCATATGGGCATGTTAATTTCGTAAAACAAAATACTATTAACAGTTGAAATAAATAAAAACAATAGTGATGGCACATATGCATGTTAGTACCTTTCATCTAAATCACATTTCATAAAAATCGGTCCAGTCGGGAGTGGTTAAGGGATTGCAAAAGAAATCACCTTGCGTTTTAAAAAATAGACTCTTTAAAAAAAGAGCTTTACGTTGGACCGACAGAGATAGGTCTTATGGTGACGGGCTAGGAGTGGGAAGGAACCGACCATGGCCTTAATTAAGGCACAGCCCCAGCATTTCCCTGGTGTGAAAATGGGAAACCACGGGGAAAGCATCAGGAAAGCCGACAGTGGGGTTCGAACACACTATTTCCCGAATGCAAGCTGATAGCTTCGTGACCCGAAGCACGAAGCCACTTGGTTGGTAGTAAATAAATAAATAAATAAATAAATAAATAAATAAATAAATAAATAAATAAATAAATAAATTCATATTAAGAACGTGGAAAGTCCAAGATTTTAACATTTCCAGAGACAAATTTCCTATATTAGTTTTCAATGCAGTATGTATACATGTTACTACAAAAAATATCAGTGTCGGTGATAACATACCTACATTTAAATAAAGTTAAGAACTATGAAAGAAAACATGCAAAGGAAATAATTTACAGGGAAGAAAGAAAGAAATGAAATGGCGTATGACTTTTAGTGCCGGAAGTGTACGAGGACAAGTTCGGCACATCAGGTGCAGGTCTTTTGAACAGTCGCCCGTAGGCCACCTGCGCGTCGTGATGAGGATGAAATGATGAAGACGACACATACCCCCAGTCCTCGTGCCAGCGGAATTAACCAATTATGGTTAAAATTCCCGACCCTGCCTGGAATCGAACTCGGGACCCCGTGACCAAAGGCCAGCACGCTAACCATTTAGCCAAGGAGCCTGACAGAAAGAAGGAAAAAAAGGAAAGTTCGTTGGTGACTCGAACCCGTGCATCCTACATTACGGAGTCGGCACCTTAACCATTAAGCTACGAAAGCTGGCATCCAATATGTGATGGCTTGCACCTAGTACTTGAAAACTTCAACGATAAAAATATCAAAAATTAAATTTCACTCGAAATATCAAATAGGTGTTTATTTAGTACCCATGTAGAGATTAACCTTGCGAAAGCTCGACGAAATCGGTGTAGACTTTTCCTGTAAGTCTCAACTTGTATTTTTGACACCGTCCTTGTAAAGAGGAGTACAGAAATAAATCTCCCTCTTCGACATCTACACCTCGCACATAACACAGCCTTTTAGAATAAGCAATTGATCTTGACGTGTTTGACAGGAACAATCAGAGACCCGCACGTCAGCAGAGAGAAACATGTGGAGAGCAAGCAACCTGCTTGATGGCAAACAGAACCAAGGTTCTCGGCAAAAATACATCATTCAACATTGCATCACTCTGCAATACACAGTACAACAAAACAATCAAATATCGCCCTTGGTGAGCCAACCTGCAACAATGAACACGTGTATCAGACAAAAAGTTACGGTAGAAGAGAGGGTCCGACTAATGAGCTGTTTAGCGTCGTACACACATCCTCCACACTACACCGCAAATCAAACCCATGAAAAACTAAACACCTTCATAAATGACACCTCAGTCAATCGCTCTCGTCCGATGAGACAAGTGATTCATTCATCACAATGACTTACGGAAATCTCGCGAAAGAAGGTGAGAGAAGAGTAGTTTTAAGATAGTATCTACGTAGGTAGCAGCGCAGTTATAGGAAATTATCTACCGATGTCCGTGAACTTGAAGAATACAGCTTCGGCGAATTTAAAATAATAGCGTAGAGCGACATACAGCTGAAATTTCGATATCAGTGTTTTATAAATAACGGTAAGGCAGCTAAAATCCAAACTTAATGCTCAACAGTCAACCTTTTCTTAAACCATTGGGCAAGAATAAAGCAGCAACTGAGGCGTCATTCAGTTTCAATTTTTTTTGCACAGAATAATAAATCGTACGAAGACTGAATTTATCAGAACTGCATTTTTGGAAGCTGGAGATTCATTATTCGATTGTTTCAAAAATAAAACGGAGATAATGTCTGCTAGTAAATCTGTAGTTTTCTGCAAATACGGTAATGAGGAGGGTTGTGGTTATGACTTCTGACGTTACTTCACAACTTAAAAATGACTTTCATTCAATCAATCAATCAATCAATCAATCAATACTGATCTGCATTTAAGCAGTCGCCCAGGTGGCAGATTCCCAATATGTTGTTTTCCGAGCCTTTTCTCAAATGATTACTAAGAAATTGGAAATTTATTGAACATCTCCCTTGGTAAGTTATTCCAATCCCTAACCTCCCTTCCTATAAACTAGTATTTGCCTCAATTTGTCCTCTTGAATTCAAACTTTCATCTTCATATCGTGATCTTTCCTACTGTTAAAGACACCACTAAAACTTATTCGTCTACTGATGTCATCCCACGCCATCTCTCCGCTGACAGCTCGGAACATACCACTTAGTCGAGCAGCTCGTCTTCTTTCTCCCAATTCTTCCCAGCCCAAACTTTGCAACATTTTTCTAACGCTACTCTTTTGTCGGAAATTACCCAGAACAAATCGAGCTGATTTTCTTTGGATTTTGTCCAGTTCTTGAATCACTTAATCCTGGTGAGGGTCCCATACACTGGAACCATACTCTAGTTGGGGTCTTACCAGAGACTTATATGCCCTCTCCTTTACAGCCTTACTACAAAACCTAAATACCCTCATAACCTTGTGCAAAGATCTGTACCCTTTATTTACAATCATATTTATGTGATTACCCCAATTAAGATCTTTCCTTATAGTAACACCTAGGTACTTACAATTATCCCCGAAAAGAACTTTAATAATAATAATAATAATAATAATAATAATAATAATAATAATAATAATAATAATGTTACTTGTTTTACGTCCCACTAACTACTTTTACGGTCTTCGGAGACCGGAATTTAGTCCCGCAGGAGTTCTTTTACGTGCTAGTAAATCTACCGCCACGGGGCTGTCGTATTTGAGCACCTTCAAATACCACCGGACTGAGCCAGGATCGAACCTGCCAAGTTGGGGTTAGAAGGCCAGCGCCTTAACCATCTGAGCCACTCAGCCCGACAAAAGAACTTTCACCCCCACCAACCCAGTAATTAAAACATGATTGATGCAGCTATTTTTTCCCCTACTGCGTTGATGGGGTGAAACTTCCTTTTTTTTTTTTTTTTTTTTTTTTTTTTTGCTAGTTGCTTTACGTCGCTCCGACACAGATAGGTCTTATGGCGACGATGGGACAGGGAAGGGCTAGGAGTGGGAAGGAAGCGGCCGTGGCCTTAATTAAGGTACAGCCCCAGCATTTGCCTGGTGCGAAAATGGGAAACCACGGAAAACCATTTTCAGGGCTGCCGACAGTGGGGTTCGAACCTACTATCTCCCGAATACTGGATACTGGCCGCACTTAAGCGACTGCAGCTATCGAGCTCGGTAAACTTCCTTTTAGGGATCATTGTAAGTACCTAGGTGTTAATATAAGGAAAGTTCTTAATTTGTCCAGCTATTTGTTCAGGAATCTGTACCGAAGAGAAAGGGATTCACGTGAAGCCATTAATTAATAAAAACAATAGGTAATTAAGAAAGTATCTCCGAATTAGATATAATAAATCAGTTTTCAAGAAGCTAAATCAGATATAACTTCACAAGTAAAAGGAGGTAAAATATTTGAATGACACTAACATAAAATACGAAGTACAGGTCGTGTTTCATTTTTGAACTTTTTTTTTTTTTTTTTTTTTTTTTTTTGCTAGCGGCTTTACGTCGCACCGACATAGATAGGTCTTATGGCGACGATGGGATAGGAAAGCCCTATGAGTTGGAAGGAAGCGGCCGTGGCCTTAATTACAGTATAGCCCCAGCATTTCCCTGGTGTGAAAATGGGAAACCACGGAAAACCATCTTCAGGACTGCCGACAGTGGGGTGTGTAAAATACTTAAACTGCGAAATATAGATGTCAATGTCACTGTATGTGGGTATGTATGTACTACATCTCCTCCTAAACCACGTGAGCAATTTCAACCAAACTTGGTACACTTATGACTTACTATCAGGAGATAAACCGCGTGGGGTATGACAATCTTAGCACCCGTAGGGGTAGGGTTTGGAGGGGTGAGAAAAAATGAATAGAGAATAGTGTCGAATCTATACTTTTCGGGATCACTGAAATGAATAGTGACACTCCGGATGTCGTCGAAATCCATGTTCAGCCTCCATCGGCATGGAGATGAGTGGAAAGTAAATTGTCCAAAATGACCGAAATTACGGATGTATGTGTGTTTCTTCCAGCATAGTGCTCATACAAAATTGGTACACATATGACTAACTATTTGAAACAAATACTGTTGGGTAAAGCACCCCTAGCACTCCTAGCGAAGGTGCTGAAATATAAAAAGAAATGAAAATGACTAATAATAATGTTGAATACATCGTTTACGAGGTCACTGTGTTTAACTGTGACACTCTGGATGGTTAAGTCACACCTCACCACGATCAGCATGGAGGTGGAGGAGGGGTGAAAATTAATGTAAAATTAACCGAGATTATGGATGTATGTGGATATGTTCCAGAATAGCTCTCAACGAAACTTGGTTCGCATATGACTTACCATCTGAAAAAAAAAAAAAATACTACGGAGATGAAACATCCCAAACCCCGCTGGATGTGGGGAATGGGAGGGGATGACATTTAAAAATAACGGAAAATAACCGACATTAATACCGAGTCCATCGCCTATGTGTCGCTGAGACAAATTGTGACGCTCTGAATACTGTGTAAGTCCACGCTGAGACGGGAGGCTAAGAGGGGCTTAATAGCAAATAGTCTAAAATGACCGAGATTAGTGTTGAATCCACTGCTTTTGGGGTAGCAAGGCTGATTGGTGACAGTCTCAATGGGAGTTGAAATCGTGCTAATATCTATCTTTCTTTGAAAGGATCAAATACTTGCCAGCCAATTCGAGCTTCCACAAGGACAAAGTTTTACTTGAAAATTAAATAATCTAAAACTTGAAATCAAACACATCGAAATAACGCTTAAACAACATAAGGTAAAAATCAATATCCCAAAAAGGAATTCTATAAAAACTCATTTCGCACATTAACTGGTAATGCAATCTTAAAAGTGAACATTCAAAAACCATCCGAGCAACACCAGGTACTATAGCTAGTATAATATAAAATGGAAGTGTGTAGGCTACGAGTATAAATTCCACATCTCCTCCTAAATCACTCGAGCAATTTCAACCAAACTTTGTAGAAATGTGGCTTACCATATGGAAAAAAGAAATACTGGAAGCATGACACCCCTAGTAGCCCTAGGGGAGGGAGTTAAATGTAAAAATGATCTAAAACGACCGATATCAGTGTCAAATCCAGTTTTTGGGGTCGATGAGATGAACTGTGACACTCGGTATGCCGTTGAAGTCAATGTTCAGTCCCATCGGCATAAAGGGCGAAAAGGGGTGAAAAGGGGTGAAAAGAAATTGTCCAAAAAATGACCGAGATTATGAACTTACGTGTGTGTATGTTCCAGCATAGCTGTCAACCAAACCTGGCACACATAATGTAATAAGGCGATAATACAGGATTTATTGAACCTTACAGGCCTTCGCAGAATACAGTGTTCAAATCCATAATAGCCTAAGCAAGTACAGAATGCATAAACTCCCGTGATTAAGCATAATGACCAAATAATAATGCGATTAGTAACTGGAAACAAATGGCCCACTGTCAACTCACTTGCGGAGAGCCGTTAGCCCTGTGAATAAATCTAATCTACAGTTGTTAGTAATGAACAAGCTATGACAAGTACAGTGGGCCCACCCCGCAATGATCACCGTGCGTAGGAATCTGGTGATTACGAGATGTACTGTGATTGCCAGGAATACACATAATATGACTTGCTGTTTGTTTGTCCAACCGCTGTCCCGTTTCTCTACTGAGGTGAGATGAAACTGTCGTAGCGGATGCCCTTCCTGCCGTCAAGCTCAGAGGAGATAGTGAGATGAAATGAATGACGTGATACCTATATGATAGTAGGAAGGGAGAGTGTGAAACCCGGAGGTCTGCTCAAGGCTTAACGTCTCCATCAACCGCGCCATATGCCCTCACTCCATATTAGCACTGCGGAGAGGTTTGGAATTCATTCCAAGGTTCTGGCACGCAATCTAGTGATTAGAAACTGTATACCGCCACCTCCCCTACCCTACCGGCCAACATTCTGATGGTGAAAATTTTTCGACCAATGGGACTCGAACCGGCTAACCGCGGTGTCAGACCGCTGAGACTTCGACACCTTAACGATCATGGCTACCATGCGGGCTAACATAATATGACTCATTATCTGAAAAAAATACTGTGGGGGTAAGGCACCCTTAGCACCTCTAGGAACGAAGGGAGAAAGGGGTGAAATACAGAATAATACAAAACGACCAATATTAATATAATTAATATAAAATCCATAGTTTTCTGGGTCACTGATATGGTTAGTGACACTCCGGATGTCGTTTAAGTCTAAGTTCAGTCCCTACGGCATAGGGGGTGAGAAGGGATGAAAAAAGAAAATGTAAAAAACAACATAACAGTTGAATGTGTGTATGTTTCAGCATAGCTCTCAACCAAACTTGATACACATAAAATAACTTACTATCTGGAAAAAATACTGTAGGGGTAATAATCTCCTAGCACCCTTAAGGGAATGGGGTGAAATGTAACAATACGAAAATCATCGATATTAGTGTCGAATCCATAGTTTTGGGGGTGGATGAAATCAAATGTAACATTCTGGATGCCGTTTATGTCAAAGTTAATTCCCAATCGGCATGGGGGGTTAGAAGGGTCGAAAAAAGAATGTAAAAAATGACCGAGATTATGGATGTACGTGTCCATGTTTCAGCATAACTCTCAGCCAAACATGGTACACATATGACATACTATTTGGGAAAGAAAACTTTGGAGCAAGACACCCCTGCGGGTATGGATGGACAGGGGGTGAAATATACACATAATAGAATATTAATGTAGTTTCCGTTGTCACTGAGATAAACACTGGCAATCCAGTTGTCGTTCAGTCTCCATCGGCACGGGGATTAAGAATGGCTGAAAGAGGAAATACTCGATGTATGTGTGTATGTTCCAGAAGATCTCTCAACTAATCTTGGTACACGTATGACTTACTATCTGAAAACAAATACTGTGGGTATTAGGCACCCCCAGCGCCCTAGGGGAGGGAGTTAAATGTAAAAATAATCGAAAACGACCTGTATCAGTGTCGAATCTATAGTTATCGGGGTTGCTGAAATGCATAGTGACACTCCAGTTACCATTTAAGTCCAAGTTCAGTCCCCATAGGCATGAGGGTTGAGAAGAAAAATGTCCAGTATGGCCGATATTATGGATGTATGTGTGTGTGTGTTCCAGCATAGCTCTCAACCTAACTTGGCACACATTTGACTTCCTATGCAGAAAAAAATTTCTATGGATGTGAGACATCCTCTAGGGATGGGGACTGGAAGGGGACGGCATGTAAGAATAATAGAAAACGGCCAATATGATTTTCGAACCCATAGTTTTCGGGGTCGTTGGGATGAACACTGACATTCCGGATGTCGTCTAAGTCCAATACATTTCCATCGGGATGGCCAGTGAGAAGTGAGAAATGATCAAGATTATGGATATATGTATGCAAGTTCCAGCATAGCTCTCAACCAAACTTTGTACACATATGACTTATTATCTGAAAAATTTTCTATGGAGGTGACAAATTCCGGGTGAGGAATGGGAGTGGATGACATGTAAAAATAATGAAAAATAACCGATATTAATGTCCAATCCATTGTTTATGCGTCGCTGAGATGAATTCTGACGCTTAAGCCCATGTTCAGCCTCCATTGGAACGGAGGCTGAGACGGGGTGAAAAGTATATAGTTTAAAATGACCGAGGTTAGTGTTGAATCCCCAGTTTTTGGGGTCGCAAGGTTGACTGGTGACAGTCTTAATGATAGTTGAAATCGCATACACCGTATCTATAGCACGACGGGTAAATATATACATATTTTTTGAAAGAAAGTCAATTCGGGCTTCCACTAGGACAAAGTTTTACTCGAAAATGATATAATCTAAAACTTGAAAGCGAACACATAACAAATAAACCTAACACTACATCACAGATCGTCAAATATCAAACAACGTTTCAATAAGGAATTCTACAAAAATTCACTTCACACACAATTAACAGGCAACACAAATCTTAAAGGTAAACATTCAAAAACTATCCGGACAACGCCGGGCACTATAGATAGTGAACTATAGTGAGTGTGAACATGTCGTCGTGCTTTGTGCCTGTGTATCGATCTGGTTACAGGTCAAATAAAAGTAAACTTTTCTCCTTAACATCTGAAAATGAGGAGCATTTCCGTACATAAATTATAACAATCCCAAGAAAAGACATTCAAGCTTAAGTGTGTCTAAGATTTGCGAGTGTCACTTTTCGGTAGATCTCTGATAGTACAAATATCACACCCTTGCACTGTATTCAGAAGTGAGAGATGTTGTCATTATTCCTATTAGTATTATCATTATTATCCGTATTTCAGTTATATATTTAATATTTTAGACTGGAAGGTCTCCGTATGTGATATGAGTAATTTGTTTTCTACAAACTGATGGGAAAACAGTGTTATTTTCAATTTGGAAACTTTGCACGACGCATGTTAAACACCCCAGAGTCTGTTGATGTTATTGTCATGGGATCCGGGAGAGGTTCAGGGCGTGGTTTTGACAAGAGGGTCTACTCGTGATTGGCTGGCGAGGATCAATCTTGACGTATGATGTGAGGGAAGGAGGAAGCTGCGATCTATATAGGCATGTGATCAAACGGCGAGAAGCATACAATACGGCACTGGACTTAAAACTTTGGTGGAACGTAGTCTTATGTGTGTGGAACATGACTGACCTACAGCTGTGGAGTGCTTAGGCACTAGGGATTGTATCACCTATGGCTGCTTGGTATTATATGTTGGTGAAAGCTGTGGGGCACTATATCTCAGACTTTCCAGAATTTACGTTTTAGAACAAGCGTGTGTTGCTCAGTGAATGTATCTTTAAACGAAGTGTTAAGAGTCAGTGAACACAGTATTATAAAGGTACAGTATCTGTGTGATATATTAAGTGCCAATGATGAGAATCTGCTAGTCGTGTTGATACACAGAGACAGTGAAGGGTACTTATCTACATATATGACTTTGTTCAACTGTCTGACTACAAATGGTAGCTTGGGCCTTGCTTTTGTTTTCCGACTATTTTCGTTGTTGTTGTTGTTGTTGTAAATATGGAATCTTCCAGAAGTATTTTGTGAGTGTATTTATGTATATTTTAGTGTGTTGATAAGGTGCCCTTGCACGGATATTATTATTATTATTATTATTATTATTATTATTATTATTATTATTATTATTATTATTATTATTATTATTTGCAAGTTGCTTTACGTCGCACCGACACAAATAGGTCTTATGGCGACGATGGGAGAGAAAGGAGCTACGAGTGGGAAGGAAGCGGCCGTGGCCTTAATTAAGGTACAGCCCTACAACTAACTCCCGGATGCAAGCACACAGTCGCGCACCCCTAACCGCACGGCCAACTCGCCCGATGGTTGAAGGTAAAAAGGAAAGAGTTGCAACCGTCCAAATCCGTGAAATCGTCCCAGAAGTTCTCCAAGGTTTCGGACAACTAATGACTTCGTGGGTGAATTAAAAACGTTTTGTATACTGTTTGTCTTACATAATGTGAAAGGCACAATAGCTTCAACTATATCTTCATACTTTGTAAGTCATTTCACTTCAGGATTATTGATGTTGAAATATTTTCACAGGATAACACTGAAACAATAATTAGTGTGTGAATCAGCTTCCTCTATTCAGATATTCCTGGAATGTACACACATGGCACTGTAACGGTTCAAATCCCGTTACAAGCATTCATCTCTATTATTTGATTTATATGATTATTTTATCTATATTATTATTATTATTATTATTATTATTATTATTATTATTTGATTCAATTCTATAATCTGATTTCGCTATGTATTGACTAATTATCGTTTGCTTCATGATATTTATTTTCGAGGGGGTTCAGGCCATCTGCGGACCATGGTGCTTGTGTTCTAGCTGTGTTTTTGTCGTCGTCTGCCTCTTCTGGCGTACTGGATTGTGTTCTTAGTGGTCTCTCTGTTGGCCCAGTATTCCTTCATTGTATCGCTGAATTCTTTCCTGCGCTCCTCTGACCAATTCCCGGCTCTTTTATGGCTAGCTGACGTAAAGGAAGTTAGGAAAGGTTTAGTTTTGCACATTAAACGGTATGCAATCCTGTCAGTTATGGCGGCTTGATTAATATTAAGCTCTGCAAGATCTTTGCCCACTTTCTTGGCCCAGGGGAATCCAGTAGCTTTGCCTTTGTTAACGACCTTAAAGATCTTATGGGATAATCTATTAGGATCCATTCTGTGTAGGTGTGTATGTTAGCATTAAAATAATGTTGACTGCGAATTGCTGCCTGATATGGATATATTATTTGTGATACTACTTTTAAGACATTACAACATATGGTGCAATCTGTTACAGTAACTGTCGAGTCATCGCTCTGTCCTTGTATGCATTTAGAGTATGAGATAATTTAGGGAGTTCCTACTTTGCCTGAGGCTATTTCATCACTATATACAGTATAACATTTGAGAGCTGGGTGGGAGTGACATCATGGGCTATTTTGGAGATGACATGGGTGTTATACTATGTGATAACTAGTGTCTATATATAGAGGAGTATCCTATAGCGCGGAGTTAGTTGGAAGGAGAGGCTTGCCATGGAGTGTTTTAGTCAGATGGAAGTGGACTCTGAGTGAGTCGGTCAGTGAGACGGATGGTGAACAGTAAATTGGATGGAACCTTGGTCGACGGATAGTCATTTGGAGAATGAGGCCACAGTTGGTCAGTCAGTTGAAGATAGAATAGTGACATGGATACGAGTCATCAACTCATCAGTGACCAAATGGATTATATGTTCGAAGTGTGTTTCGTGTATCTGTTCGGTCGAGTTCTTGTGTCAGTTCGATGACAGCTGAATATTAAGTCATCGTAATGCGGACTAACAGTTATCAGTGAATTACTTGCAAAGTTGATTGTGAAGTGTGAATATAATTTCAAGCCATGCTATATCTCGTTTGTGAAACTCAAAGGATACTTCACGAAATTACGTTTGAGATACCTACAGCTGATACCAATTCAAATACTTCGTAATAACACTCAAAGTGTTCAAGGTTCAGTCAAATGAAACAGTGAGGGATAAATTTATTGTACAACTTTTAAATGTCCGGTGAAGAGGATTTCAAATTTAATACCTAGAGTTTCTTTCAGCGGTAATTTCAGAATGTTTCTATTATCATCTAAATTATCGCAGCAAACCTCGCCATTTAAATTATGAATTTAAAGAATACATTTTGTTTAGTATTAAATACAATTAATTGTTTTATTTCAATGGCAGACCAGATAACCTCAAATTTTAATTGGGAAACCAAACGACCGTGTCCTTTTCCCAGAACCTGTATGTTATGCTATCAAAGTAGGCTTTACCTCACACCCTGGAGATGTTCAAGATTCTCGTTCACCGGGCGAGTTGGCCGTCCGCGTAGAGGCGCGCGGCCGTGAGCTTGCATCCGGGAGATAGTAGGTTCGAATCCCACTATCGGCAGCCCTGAAGGTGGTTTTCCGTGGTTTCCCATTTTCACACCAGGCAAATGCTGGGGCTGTACCTTAATTAAGGCCACGGCCGCTTCCTTCCAACTCCTAGGTCTTTCCTATCCCATCGTCGCCATAAGACCTATCTGTGTCGGTGCGACGTAAAGCCCCTAGCAAAAAAAAAAAGATTCTCATTCTATTGTCGTTACACTTATTTGTAGCTGCTGCCCATCAACAATTGTATGTGTAAGTAATCAGGTAAGAACTAAGTGAGAGTACATAGTCCGACGATTGAGTATTTTATTTCACGAATATTTTAATTAGGTTTCAATTCGAAATTGGGCCGATGGCCTGCGATGTTAGGCGCCTTAAAACAACAAGCATCAGCAATTCGAAATTAGTGAGTAACCACAGCACATGAAAGGAAATACTTCAAAGGTCATTCTATCAAATGGAAGTCTTACAGTTTTTCTTTCGTGTACGTTGTGTGTATTGCCGCATCCGCTAATTCTATAACATGAGCACCGCGGTGCAGCCATAGCTACACTAGCGCAGTCTGCCGCCACCGCCCACTAAGGGCGAGAGAGCACTCTCTTCGTCTTTCCATACGGTAGCCAACGGCCGTAGCCGTGTTGAAACACTGGATCCCGCAAGAGATCTCCGAAGTTAAGCAACATTGGGCGTGGTCAAGATTTGGACGGGTTGCCACGCGCTATTGGTGGGGGGTAAGGGATTGGAGGAGCGGCAAGGAACTGGCCACCCTACCGTACGTGAACTCCGGCTCAGGCACACCTCTGCGGAGGTTCAGACCTGCCTTCGGACAGAATACACCCTTACCTTACCCATACGGTACGCATGGATTACAGCCAACGACAGAATAGTATATAGTCGCTAATACGCTACCAGAGTTGAAGCCAGCGAACATGCGCGGCCGTCATACTGGTTGTATCAAAACACTGGAGATTACTTCTGTAAACATAGTCTTCTTTCTAGCTCGTTGCTGTAAACAAATATAACATCTATATTGTATTTATTGTAAATTTGCTGTGCGTCGTGCGGCTCGGCATTTGCCTGGTGTGGCTGCTGACGATGGGATTCGAACCTACCATATCCCGAATACAAGTTCACAGCTACGCGACCCTAACCGCGCGGCCAAATCGCTCGGCAATAATAATACTTTAAAACGGCAAATTCTATAAAAACGGGAGCGAAGTCAAAGTGGACAAATCGAACGGTAAAATTAGAAACGACCTTATATTGGTAGGGATTGTACTAAACGCTTCCAAAACAAAGAGATCTTTACATCATTCAACAAAAACATGGCAAGTTGACGACAAGATTGAAGAAAACCGGAGCAATGTGGACCAAAGGGAGAAAACAAAAAAAAAAAAAAAAAAAAAAAAGCAACATGTGTAAAGGAAGGCAAACCACGCCTTGAGTACTTCTTTGCGTAGCCGAAGTGGGCTTATTCACAGCTGATAATATTAGGTTATCATTCTAGCAGACAGAAGTAACGGACGTGAAGGTAATGAGAATACATACTAACACTTTTACGTGTCTACCGATTTCGTCGACGTAGCCATGGAACATCCGGTGTTCTAAAGATCTTTTGCCACTACTTGCACCATATGTTATGAATTATGAACCTACGTGTAATTGCAATTGCGGAAGTGTAAAGTGCTGAATGTGAGGAAAGGAACGTTAAGGACGATACAAACACCCTGACCCGGACAGGAATCGAACCCGGGGCCACCGGGTGACAGGTGGGCGCGTTGCCCCCTACACCGCGGGGTCGGACAACCTCCAGTATTACGTGGAATCCAAGCTATAGGGACGTGACTTTTCATTTCAAAAGTCCCTAACGCGTTGGCGAGTTTTACCTTGGTGAAAAGTCAGTACCTATGCCAATCTGCTATCACACCTGACAGCGAGGTATGATTGTTGGGAACAATGACAGGATGAAATAAAGGCTAAATTAGGAAATACACGTTGCGTATGGACATACTTCGATAATATGGTCATGTGAGGCGAATGCAGGAGGATAGCCTGCCAACGAAAATAATGGACTTCGGCCACAGAACGCGAGAGAAGACGCCGGACTGAATGGCACAGACGGTAGAGAGCTTGCTTTCTGAGTCCAAGGTGGCGGGTTCGATCCCAGATCAAGCCGATGGTACTTAAAGGTACAAAACTAGGCCGGCATAGTGTCAATAGATTGTACAGCCATATAAAAGAACATTTCCGTCACTTCGTCGTCTCTGAAAAGCGACGAAGTATTTAGTGAGACGGAAATCCAATAATATTATCAGAAGGTACCATACAGGAAGACAAAATTAACGAAAGTCAGAATGAATTTTTTATGATTTCAATGTAAGAGATGTCGAAATAAACGAGACCACTGTGCTTGTTGCAAACGGACAATTTGGAAGCTTTTAATTCATTATTTTACCAAAGGTTGTACTGAACGCTAGAAGGTATGAAAGTCATTAAAAGTCAACATGGCCAGTTCGTTGGACTTTTTTCCAGTAGCAGTTCTTCAACGTTGCGGTAGCCAACGATTGTGAGCTGTCGCATTTAACCTGCCTTAAATGCCACGAACGTCAACCAGAATCAACCCCGCTAGTTTAGGAACGTAATGTCAATTATAAATAGATTACACTACTTGGTCGGCAGAAATATTTCAGTTCAAAACAGTGACGAATGGTCAGCGAAGTGGGCTTCGGGTCAAAGGGTCCCAGCTTCGACTCCCAGCCGGGTGGATAATTTTTATAACGTTTGCTTAATTTCTCTTAATACACATCTTTTACAAAATATATCACAATACTTACCACCCAGAAATATGCAATAGTGAATAAATTCCTCCACACAGAATTGGCTTCAGGAAGGACATCCGACCGTAAAACTACGCTTAATTAACTTTTGTGCCGACCTCGTGTAACCGGATAAAAGACCAGGAAAGAAGTGACAAATTCACAATGCCAGTAAAAGACAAAGTTCCCCCTTACGAATTCGATATAAATAATGAAGGTGCTACTATGATGAAGGCGTACTCTATATCGATTCCATTTTAACCCTTATACACCTTGAAAGATTAAAGAACTGAAGGAAGTGGAAACACTGTATACTACACGTTCACCAGGTAACACATAAAAACACGCCTTATTTCTCGCACTCCGTAAGGATTGTTCGAAGACCTTCGTTTTAAGTCGCTTGCTTTGAACACGAGTAAGTGCCCAGTGGGCCATGCGCAACTCAACTGAACTGTCAACCCACGGGAGAGGATCATCATGTATGCAACTACGGCCTTGAAACGTGCCTCCAGCTGAACATACCCAATTCACAGACTGTTGGTCAATTACACGTGTGTTTGTTTAGAAACCTCACCTAATGCTTACCAAATTCAAGGCCTGTAGAAGGATGAAAAACCTAAAGGAGGAAAGCAAACAGGGGCTGTAGATCTTGAATGACAACTAGCTCGCCTAGAAAAGGAACAATGATAATTCAGCTACGGTAAACTTACACTGACAGCCTATCCACAACTGTATTACATTAGGGAATATGTTCACTTATTCTGTCTTGAGAAGGATGGAGTTAAGTGCATTATATTGTCATCATGATTGTCATCAGATTTACTAAGATATACATGTAATAAAATGGCAGAGACTTTATGAAGGCCACAGAATAAGATTTTTATCTTTCCGATATTGGTATTAAAATAGCTAGGATTTTCTTTTTTGCACCATTACCGCAAAATGATTCACACCATGGGTGACAGTGGTATGAGTAACAAAGTCAAAACCAGCAAGAGAGGAAGGAATGCACATAAAGCAGAACTTCCTTTCAAATTCACAGAAATATCACAATACAGTTTTGATATATTGACGCTTGTAAAATATTTTTTAATGATTTTCTGACCTTACTTTGAAACCATGGGCCTGATCTCTCTCTCTCTCATATAACAGAATATCTGTGTCAGTCTGTTCCTTATACAAATCCATACCGTTCCACCAACATGAACCCAAATTTTGTACACTGTACTTACCTTTTAGGATCCTGCGGGTAACTCCATCTACAAGAAATTTAAGAGCCCTCTTAATTCTCTAGATTTAGGCACTTTGACACATTAACATAGGCTAATTATAAGCGAAATATCAAATTTGTCGTACAAGGACGAGACAAAACTCATTTTAAACCTCACGACGCGAAGAACAAAACTCAGTAAAGCCCTACGGGCCCCGAAAACCATGTTCTAAGGGCCTAAAACCAACCGTTATGGAGAAATTGCCATCACGTTATCCCGCTCTAGGAATCGGATGAAGAAATAACCAGCCGTAACCATGGCAACGTCAGCTCAAGGATTCTACAGCAGAATACAGGCCTGGTGTCGAAGTAGGCACGTGCGTAAATGTAGGCAAGGCCAATAAGAGATTCTACTACACATACGGCTGTCTAGAGAAAAGTACTGTGGGGGTAAACCACTCCTGGGCGTGGAGGTGGAGAGAGGGTGGCATTTAAAAATAATAGAAAATAGTGTCGAATCCATAGGTTTCGGGGTCGCTGTGATGAACAGTAACATTCAGCATGTCGTTTGGCACCCATCGCCATAGTGATTCAGAAGGGGTGAAAAATAAAATGCCCGAATTGAACAAGATTGGTGTTGATTACATAGTTTTCGGGATCCCTCGGCTGATCGTTGACAGTCCAAGTTGGAATCGTGTAAATTATACAATCATGTTCATAAGAACCAGAACACCTTGAAAGACTAGAGATAGGAAGTTCATATTCACAGGACATGTGCATTAGTATACTCTGAAGAAATGATTAGCATTTGAACCATGTCGACCCTCAGGTTCAAGGTCCACATCTATATCTCGGCGCACCACCACCGACTGGTAAAATGTGCCTGCGGCTCTCGTTGTAGCTATAAACCGAAGGTAATGGATCAGTGTGACTTGAGCGGACATGCAGGATGCCTCGCAGACGTATGCGAGAACCGTACTGTCAAAAGAGTGAGTTTGAAAGGGGGCGCATTATTGGCATGAGAGAATGTGATGCATCCATCCGGGAAATTGCTGCTCGTGTGGAACGAAGTGTGTCGGCAGTGCAACGGGTCTGTACAGAATGATTCACGGAAGGCCGTAGAACACGACGAGATGGGTCTGGTCGCACCACCCAAACCACCCCCGAGAAGATAGACACCTCATCCGAATGGCATTGCAGGGCAGATCTGCGTCCTCCTCGGCTCTGACGCAACAGTACAACAGTGTAACACAACGTACAGTATCAGGAGTGTCAGTCCGTCGCCGTTTATTACGGCCTGGGTTACCGGCGCGTCGTCCACTTCTCCGCCTACATTTGACTAATGTGCATAAACATGCTAGACTGCAATGGTGTGTGGAACGACGTCACTGGGGACAGGAATGGCAGCAGATAGTGTTTCCGGACGAAACTAGGTTCTGTTTGTTTGAAAATTATGGCCGCATTTTGGTTCGCCGCAGACAGGGGGAGAGGCATTACACTGACTGCGTTCGCACAAGACATATAGCGTCAACTCAAAGACCTTATGGCGTGGGGTGCTATTGAGTACAACCACTTTTGACCATGCCTGTACTGCTGAACTGATAAACGGCATCCACAGTGTGCCAGTACATCTCAGCGGGCGCGGAAAGTATGAATTCAACACTGATATTGATCGTTTTCGATTATTGTAGTATGTCATTCCCTCCCCTAGGATTGCTAGGGGTGTCATATCCAACCAGTATCTTTTCGTGATAGTAATTACGGGAACAATCAATGACGTGCCTGGGCAACGCTGGGTAATACAGATAGTGTTTAAAAATTAAATGGCGTCTGCCTTTCCGAAACATCACGTCTAAACTGCTCGGCGCTATTTCATGAAATTTTTCAGAAGCATTCTCAGAGGGATCTGTCATAAGACTAACTGTAGTAGGCCTATGTTTTATTTAAAGTATAGGCCTAAAATATTTGCGAATTTGTTTGCAAAAGAATCGTGTATAAGCTTACTCCCAGACCATGTACCATGGTTACATGAGCATAGAAATGACATCAGTTTATTGATATGAAGGCGATAACCAGGCTCAGTAGCTCAGGCGGTAGAGCGCTGGCCTTCTGAGCTCAAGTTCGCGGGTTCGATCGCGGTTCAGTCCAGTGGGGTTTGAAGGTGCTCAAATACGTTAAAGAATTCCTGCGGGACAATATTCCGGCACCTCGGTGTCTCCGAGAACCGTAAAAGAAGTTCGTTGCACGTAAAACCAATAACATTATCTGAAGGCGATAGCCGACATACTGATAGTCTGTGGTTTGGTTAAAGAACGTATGCCTGTAAATTATTTTTCATAACTGACCTCAGGTTTCTAACAAAGCAACTTCAAAATCGCTAAAAGCAACAAAGCTACTCAAGAGTCTAGGAGAAAGTAAATTACAATTTACACTTCCGTTATATTTTAGTTTATCATTTTCAAATGCAACAAGAATTTGAAATTCGAATCGTACTACAATAAAGTTGGACACATGTGGAAAATAATACCAAGCATACGCCTAAAGGATAACCCCGATTTTAAGCGTTACAAAACAGTTACATATTTAGGCTCATCTTTTTATGTACCCAATAGCTTCGCTACGGTGTTCTACATTGTATACAGGTATCTCCCCAAAATTACAGTGAAGGCAGAGAGTAAGATTACATTAAATTGCGTGCCTCTTAGCGCTATCCGAGAAACAAAACAGCGAGGACACCATACGTTGTTTCCGATGTAAGGTAGGCATTGGGAAAGTTTTGTTGATAATGCCAGGCCACATTTCCTACTGCCAATCAGATCGAGTTACGGATTTTCTTCTATAACGACAGGGTCACTTGGCAACTGCCATTCACGGTCGAGATGGAGAGTTTTCATTATAAAGAGAGGCCCCTTTTCCTAATGCCAGTCACAATCGAGCTGGTGAGATTTGATTATAATCGAGAAATCCAGAGCTATCCAACGTATCAACAATCGAGACACGACAATAAGTCATATGACCAAAGTGTTAGATCTCTCCAAATTGAACGGCGATTGTGCTATCACTTTTGCAATACGACTTACTGTTTAGCCTTCAACTACCCATTAAAATGCATCCGTATTTCGATGATTTCCGAGGCAAAAAGTTATACATTTGACGAGCTTAAAATTTTTCCTCCATGAAAAGAATGTCCAGGTTTTGGGATTAGCACTCGCATACATACGGAGTAATTAAGGAAGAAAGTAATACAGTTAAGGAAGTTGAAATTAATAGAAAATCTCTCTCTCTATATATAAGAGTTTTGTCTGTACATTGCTCAGAATTTAAAAAGGATGGTATTTGTGTGTCGGTCGTGTCCATAGTAACAAGGAAATGCACTTTTTAATTTTTCGTAATGTCTGTCTGTCCGTCTGTCCGTCCGACCGTCCGTCTGTATACGCATCACGAGAAAACGACTGAAAATGAAAATCGGTATGCAAAGTCAGGGAATAAGTCGCTACAATCTAGGCCATAAATAATTTATTCATGCGGTGTGAAATGGTAGTTTAGGGGAAGGCCTAAAATGTAATTCTCAAATATTTATGTTGCTTTAGTGGTCGTATCGATAACTACTACATAACTAAAGTTATATAATATTAAATTTCCTATCATTTATGTCATACATTTTTACCGTACTGGCTATGATAACAAGAGATATTCATGAACTAGGATTTTTGTCGCTAAGTTCTTATCTGCGCCAAGTCACGAGAAAATGGGTAAACAGAATTTATTGAAAATCGGTATGTAAAGTCGGGGAATATGGAACTACAGTCTACGCTACAAATAATTTTGCAAGACGCCCTGATATCAAAGAGTCGAAAGAAAATTAAATGTGAGAGCCTACAATATAGAAAGCTCATCAAATTGATCAACAATAACATTACCTACATTGACCGTTGTTTGTTGTGATGTGCTTTGTGTCTTCTGTTGCCACTCATCTCCGATAGATGGGATTACTGGTGCGTACCGAGGTTTTTTAATTTGTTTTACGTCGTACCGACACAGATAGGTCTTATGGCGACGATATGATAGGAAAGGGCTAGAAGTGGGAAGGAAGTAGCCGTGGTCTTAAATAAGGTACAGCCCCAACATTTGCCTGGTGTGAAAGTGAGAAACTGCGGAAGACCATCTTCAGGGATGCCGACAGTTGAGTTCAAACCGACTATCTCCCAGACGCAAGGTCACAGCTGCGCGCCCCTAACCGCACGGCCAACTCGCCGGGTCGTACCGAGTATAACAGCCTGCCTGAATATTGGCGGGAAGTAGCTGGGGAGTTAGATAACTTTCTTCTTTAGTATGCCATTCCTCTCGTTCATAAATTTTCTGATACTACTGGTACGTAACACATTGGTTCAGCGTAGCATTCGAGCTATTCAATCCTTACTCTGAGGCACTGATTGGAATGAGCAGTGTGCATATTTAACGGAATAATGGCAGAGGAGTGTTCACAGCTATCTGCGGACTGGTCATTCCAGTACTGGAACTTTGGACTGTTATGTCGGCACCGGTAGTACCGTTCGTTAAAAGTGAGAAAATGTGCGTTTTTTTCACTTGATCGAGTATTTTATACGGTAACACTGTTTTTAATCGCTACATTCCTACTGACGTTTTTTAAATGACCTACGTTGACTTCAATAGGAAAACCACAAAGACAGTCTTTCTGAGAATCCCGTAGCGAGGCACGGGTACATCAACTAGTATGATTATAACTGAGAACAGCCGGATAGGACAAATATGTAAATACCAAGCTGAAATTTTGGAAAATAAAATGACCTTCAATAAATTGTGATGGTATGAGTTACGGATTGAAGATGGCGGTAACAGAGGAGAAATTTATGCTCACGGATTCTTAGGTAAACAGATAAGTTATGACTTAAGACTAAAGAGGCAAGGCAGAGGCAAGAAATTAAAGCGGAAAACAGAAATAGAATAGAAATACAATAAAAATTATAGCAAATGCCAGAAAACATATTACGGTGTGAAATAATGGGTAGTGTTCAAATATTAACATCGCTCCTCAGTGCTATTCGAGGACGATGGTAACCTCCAACGATATTCTGCCAATATCCCGCAGAATGGCCGATTGACGTCTCTCTAGCATTCTACCCAAGGAACAGCCACGAGTTTACAGGAATTATGACGAAAGTGGCAATACGTTACTTCCGTGCTGGCAAGCAGTCAGAGACATTGCCATGGTATCCTGTAGGTTCGTTGTCGGTCTGTCGGTCACTCAATGCAAAGCATGTGACTCACAGAAAATAGTAATTTTCTCCGTCATTTGAAGAGTAAGCGAAAGAGCCTCCGTGGCTCATGCGGCAGCGCGCCGGCTTCTCACCGCTGGGTTCCGTGATTCAAATCTCGGTCACTCCATGTAAGATTTGTGCTGGAGAAAGCGGAGGCGAAACACGTTTTTCTCCGGGTACTCCGATTTTCCCTGCCATATTTCATTCCAGCAACACTCTCCAATATCATTTCATTTCATCTGTCATTCATTAATCATTGCCCCAGAGGAGTGTGACAGGCTTCGGCACAATTCCTGTCCTCGCCGCTAGATAGGGGCTTCATTCATTCCATTCCTGACCCGTTCGAATGACTGGAAACAGGATGTGGATTTTCCATTCATTTGAAGAGTAAGCGAAATTATCTAGATAACAAAAGTAATGACAGGACGTTTCATACATAGTCAACGGATTTTACAGAAAATCAATAGTATGCGAGAAAATGGCAAAACTGTTCTGGTTTTCCTATAAATCCCCCATCTGTTCAGAGATTGTTTAATCATATGCATACCAAAACCTTCCCCGGGATGAGTATATTTTAAATAAGAAGTTTGGTCGAGATCTATCCAGCCGTTTCGCCTTGATGGTGGAACAAACAGACACGAAAAATAAAAACCACTGATACGATCTTGAGTTGATCTAAACCGGATAAATATCTAAAAATTGGCAAAACAAACGAAATTACAGACAGCGGACCCCCTACAACTTTATTTATATAGATACAGCAAACAAACGGCTGCTGACTACCGGAATAAATTATCTTTACAGAGGTTTCTTTCCTGACCGACTTTACTGTACGGGAGTGAAATGTGGGTGAACTCAGAATATCTTCTTCATAAGTTAGAAGTAACAGAAAAGTGAAAGTAGTGAGAATGGTTGCGATACAAACAAGATGGTATTCGATATGAGAAGATAAAGGCTGAGTTAAGAATAAACTCTATGGAGTAAGCTGCAGTAGCGGCGGTTAGGGGGTGGAGGGCGAGGGGCAGCCCCCCACGTTTTGGAGAACATTTTCCATTTTTATCCGCATTTTAGCCGGCTGAAACTAGGAATTATAGGAATTATTTAAAAAAACAATTTGTACAAGCCCTGTTGTCTTATCAGATAATTCTTTGCTTTGAAAAATGAAAACCTATAACCTGTTTTCCAGTCTTTCACCGGGTCAGCGATGTAATGAATAAACCAGATTTAGGCTATTATTATAATGGGGTCGCTACTCCCAAGGTGATTATTAATGACTGCTCAATGCTATGAAATGATAATGGAGAGTGTTGCTGGAATGAAAGATAACAGGGAAAACCGGAGTACCCGAAGAAAAACCTGTCCCGCCTCCGCTTTGTCCAGCACAAATCTCACATGGAGTTACCGGGATTTGAACCACGGTATCCAGCGGTGAGAGGCCGACGCGCTGCCGTCTGATCCACGGAGGCTCTCTCTTTGCTTTATTTTCTGTAATTATTAACAAAATTATTACTGGAAATACGCACAAAATGTCGTTGGTCCCGGCTAACCGATTTGTATAGCGCCACAGCAAGTAGTGGAGACTTTGAACGTGCTGTGAGGAAGGGTAGCAGAAGTGTATATATACAGAATGAACCGAAATTCGCGCACTCGGGCGTCGCAGCGCGATTCCTCAAATGCCAGAAATAAAAAAAAAGTCTGTCATAAAAGTTCGTCCTGCGAATATATCCGGCATAAAAGGACGTTGAAGAGTGGCAATCTGGCAACACTCTAACCACATGTAGGGTAATTACCTCTGTCAGCACATATTAGCCATGCTGTACAGTTGGTGCTGTGGATAGAGTTTTGGGTTAGCATGCAGGAGGTCGAGGGGTCGATCCTGGGTTGAAGCGTACGTTTTTTATTTCGTAAATGTAGTCCAGGAGGTACGGTATCTGGCATCTTAATCGTCAACAGCGATTGCAGCGGGTCCTCTAGAAACCATTTGCACTTACATACTACGATCCTAGAAATGGACGAACAATCGTTTTCTTTGGTCCGCTTTGAAAGACGCCCTTTCCACTTCGTGGGCGTGAATTTATTCGCTGTTGATTAAGATGCCAGATACCATACCCCGTGGACTACATTTACGAAATGAAAAACATACGCCTCAACCCAGGATCGACCCCTCGACCTCCAGCATGCTAACCCAAAACTCTATCCACTGCACCAACTGTACAGCATGGCTAGCATGTGCTGACAGAGGTAGTTACCATACACGTGGTTACAGTGTTGCCAGATTTCACTCTTCAACGTCCTTTTCCTGGCGGATATCCTCGCGGGACGAACTTTTGTGAGAGATTTTTTTATATTTTTTTTACTGCTGGCATGTGAGGAGTCGCGCTGCGACGCCCGAGTGCGCGAATTTCGGTTCACGCTGTATATTTACGAAGTTCATGGACACAGGTATGATTCATCCGCTTGTCGCGCGCATTCGTCAGCCTGACAGTCTCTTTAGTGTCTGTTAGTTTCTTAGTGTGTACTCATATACTAAATGATTTTAATTGTATAATCACGCTGTACTTCTATTTAACTGGAATGAATGCGTAATATTGTTCCTTTGGTGAAAGTTTTATTGTGTAATACTGAATGAAAATCCTTTAAAAAAAAAACTACGAACCGCATTTAAGTCGTTGAATTATGTAAAAATAAGCGCTGTACCGGGAAATGTGAACAAACATGGAAAATAAAATACGTATTTACATTCAAACTCCAGTCCTGATAATAATAATAATAATAATAATAATAATAATAATAATAATAATAATAATAATAATAATAATAATAATAATAATAATAATAATCTGTTACATTGGTTATTTTTTGTAGTCTACAATCCTTTCAGCAGCACTACTAACTAAGGAAGCTGAGTGGTAACAGAACAGACTGAACACCCCTCAGTTAGTAATAGTAGGCTAGCTTACAGCTAAAAGACCTGTACCGTGTAGCAACACGCAAGGTCAAGAACTAATTAATAATTAAATCCCACCAGAGCCAGACAGAGTGGCTCAGTCAATAGAGCATAGGCTTTCTGAGCTCAAGTCGGCGGGTTCGATAACGGCTCAGTTCGGCAGTAATTTAAGGTGCTCAAGGTGCCTCGGCTCAAACGATTTACCAGCACGTAAAAGAACTCCTGCGCGACCTCGGCCTCTCCGAAAGTAATGACTGGGACATAAAACCAGTATCATTTATTCTAATAGAGATGACTCCGAAGGTTCTCAATTCTTTAATAATGTATATTATGTTCTCCTTTCCTTTATTGTTGCCGATATGGATCATGTTTCCTCCGAGCACCTGATACCTACTTTAGATCGTTAAAGTTCTAACCACCGAGCTCGATAGCTGCAGTCGCTAAAGTGCGGCCAATATCCAGTATTCGGGAGATAGTGGGTTCGAACTCCACTGTCGGCAGCCCTGAAGATGGTTTTCCGTGGTTTCCAATTTTCACACCAGGCAAATGCTGGGGCTGTACCTTAATTAAGGCCACGGCCGCTTCCTTCCCAGTCCTAGCCCTTTTCTGTCCCACCGTCGCCGTAAGACCTATTTGTGTCAGTGCGACGTAAAGCCAATAGCAAAAAAAAAAGTTCTAACCGACGTATATACAAAACAGAATGCTGGAAAACGAGTCCGTGCATCTACCTATTGCCTCAAGGTAACCTGTCAGCACAACCACACCTAATTAGTGTTATTTTCTTAGGAAATGACGGGCTAACCCCAGTGAATAATCGATCTTCCCACACTCAACTGTTAGTTCACGGCGTTTTTTTTTTTTTTTTTTTTTTTTGCTAGCGGCTTTACGTCGCACCGACACAGATAGGTCTTATGGCGACGATAGTTCACGGCGTAAGGTGGTTTCTTTTCATATTCGGTATCGAATGACCTCTAATCTTAACCGTACTGAAGGCTTAATGCCAGTTTCTCCTTCCAAACTGCCATCACAAAACGTGAATATGAGGAATACACTTTGTACCAACTGCTTCCTGACTGTCACTACCAAACGTGAATAAAAGAAACACTTTGGAGTTTGTTTATAATTACTTCCACATTGTCATCATCAAACTGAATACGAGAAACATTTTGAATCAAATCAATTTATAATTGCCTCCACAATGCCATTTTCAATCTGAATAAGAGAAACACTTTAAATTATATTTGTGTATTTTTTCAAATGACATCAGTTCACAAACTGTGAATGACCACAACTTTTACAATTTAGACAATAACCGAAAATCTGAAAAATATTGAAAAGAAAGAAAACACTAAACGATTACCATTTAGGAATAGTATAAGTGATGATTTCAAATGGTCAAAATATGTCCACTATATTTTTTCCAGTGTCGTGTGCTGGATTCCAAGCTTTCTCAGAATTTTCCATGGATGCTTGCGTACACTGTCTCTCTTTCCGAATAGTAGACCCATTTTTTCTGGGCGAATGTTCTGCCTCTCACTCAGATATGGGATGCATGGTTCATAAAGGCTTTTCTTTTCCTGGTGAACTTCATTGGACTGGGATAAGTCTCTTTCAAACCAGATGGTTGGATCAAGAATAAGAGCTGTCCGAGTCTGCTGGTGGATGACAACGATGTCTGCTCTTCTGTTGGACCCTGTGAAAGAGTTACAGTGTACTTCATGAACTCCCCAGTTTAAATCGTTCAGTACAGACGCTAAGGTTCTCAATCTGTGATGACGGGTGTTCCTAAGCAATTCTCCTTTGCGGCGGTATCTTAACACATGACCAAGAGTTTCATTCTCGCCACAGTCTGGATGACGGCAGTGGATTTTGCCAGGTGATCTACCAGAAACTGCTCGAACCACCGAGATATTGCACGATATTTTGAGAGCATTTGCCCATTCGAAGTTTGACAATCCTTTGCAATTATTTATTCAGCTTGCTTGAGGGTGATCGGTATAAACTTCATCGTATCGTAAAAGAACAGGTATTTGTATCTACTATTCTTAAGAGATTTTGCACGTACAGGGTTGCGTGGAATGGGTGAACGATTGGACAAGTTTCACAATGCTTATTACCCGTTCCACAGAAATTTCTGATCCCACTGCTCTTCGTCACTACTTCCTCACCATCATTCAACCTCTCTTGAACTACTGCTCACCGATTTGGACAACAGCCTCCCCCTCCAATATTAACCAGTTAGAGCAGTGTCCTTTGCTGCAATTATTAGGAATAGAAACCCCAAGCTCAGAAATCTGTCTACGCAGCAGGTATTAAAGACAATGAATGTGTCACCGCTGCACATCAGGCGACAGGTAGCTGACCTGAGTTTCCTCCACAGGATCTTAAATTGATATTACCGCTCGGAACATCTTGTCTCACTCTTCTCTCTCCGCGTTCCTGCCCGCTCCTCCAGAACCAAAGACCTTCTCCACATTCCCCACACTCAGCACTCAATACAGTACTTCAACGATCTTCCCTAATCCGTCTCCCAACTCTCTTTAACAATATTAATAGGAGACAAGAGCTTGATATAGCATCAAGTAAAAGTATATTCGAGAGGGGTGTAAACAGTCTCTTAAAGGATAAGTTGATGTGAAGTGGTTATACCGCCATTTTGACCCACGACGACTTCACTATGAACATGGACATTCTTATGGTTTTCGATTTGGACAGTTTTTATTAGTAGGATGTGTACCTGATCTTGTTACCTTTTGTTATGTTTGTTGTATTTTATCATTAAAGTTTACACTTGTTAATTGGTCTGTTAGTACAAGTGAAATTTGTTCAGTGTAGCTGTATCTTGTGCTTCGTGATTAAATAACTAAATAAATAAGTAAATAAATATTCGAAACCCGTAACAGAAATCTTTATTCTGAAGGATGCACTCAGTTTGCTCCAAGAACTTGTTACACAACATAAACCACACGCTGCGGGATACGTGCTGGAGTGTTCGATACTTTCACTTATTGCCCACCGGAGAACGCTTTCAGCACGATAATTACAAGCAACACAGTGTAAGCCGCGACGGCCTCGGTTCCACGAAATATTAAAAGTCACTCACCACCTATCCATTAACTTCTTGTTATTATTCTCGCGGCAGAAACATCTAAAATATACAGTTAAAATTACACACACATTTCGACCAAAACTTGAAAGAGTTCATCTTCTGTACATGACGATGGGCACAGCGGACATTGAACCATGTTCTTTAGAGCATGGTCTTCCCCGCATTCAAATTCGATATTGTTAGTATGATGTACCCCATCTCGCTAAGGTCACTTTGGAACTGCCCACACCTGATCTCAACCTATTCAAGGATTTCCACTGTAGGTCTGTAGCCAGGTGGTAAGCATTCAGCTACTGCTATCTGTCCAGGGATGTTCGGAGACCTTGTTTTCCATAGCTGCAATTTTGCTTTTCCGGCTGATCCTATTAGTTCCTGAAATGTTCGTAGAAAACTGTTCCTGGACTACAGTCTCTGAGCTGCGGGTACATGACCATGTAATGGATGAGCACTTGTTTGTTCAATTCGTGTCTTCTTGTTCGCAGCCACTTCTCTTCGGTGCAGTCTCAAAATATCCGAGTCTCAAAATATCCGACCATGAAATCGACAGAGATCAGTATCAAAATATCAGGAAGAAATATGTAGCCGAAGTAAATAAGCTAAGTCGTCTCAAAATACCCCGGAAGTGTAGGCAGCTGTATAGGTGACAGGTGTTCAAAAACAAATAGGTTGTAAGTCCGCTAGCTGTGTGTCCGTACTTCGCTACGGTGAGGGTGAATTTTATTTTATTTGGAAGATTTTTTTTACTACTTCGTCGACCAGTGGCTGAACTTGAGTTGTGAAACTGTCATGGGAAACAAATAAACAATGCCGTTGAAGAATGGAATTCTATGTTCCAAAGAATGATAAAAATACATCACTACTTCAAGGAGTTGGTATCTAAACACCTGATTTTCAAATAGCAGGATGGATATGAATCTCGAAGATTCGAAGAGAAGAAAGAACTATCGCATTTTAGGCGAAAGAACTAAAAGGTTTACAGATAATTATGACGAAACTGAAGACACTGACATTTTTTTTTTTTGAAAAATCTCTTACACCATCAAAATAGAATGAAACCTGTGACAACATTCGGAATAAATTACACATATTTTCACAGTAAAATTTGCAAATAATCAAGATTGTACATCTATGACAAACCAATAGTTACATTTAAAAATTATTCTTGGCCTAACTTTCCGTGGGTTTATGGTATCCGTGAATCTACTGACACCCTATCGTATATGTTTGTGTAAGGCTATACGGCAGGTCCATCTCAAGATTGAGGTACCAGTTTTAGAAGAGGCCATGCAGTCCGGCTGATGCTAACATTGAATCTTTTCGCAAATTTCCGTATTACTTTGACCAATATAATAATACTGTATGGATATAGAGTGTTTTAAAACAGTACCACCATTGCTAATTCGGATATTTTGAGACTCTGATGTTTCTAGACAAGTTCTCCTTGAATATTTGGTGCCCTGCAAGCTGATAGAGCTTTTCGACTGGAGCAGACTGTAAACAGCTTATCACCAACCGACGGGTACGGCATGCGATGACGAGTACCAAACGGAACATAGATGTTCTGCGACGGAGTAACAAAGGGTCATTGCTGATGTGTGGATAGTCTATGGGTGACTACACCACTTCGATCCAGCCAGTTTGCGAAACAGGTTATTCCGGGTGGAGACTATCTATTTACAGTTCATAGCGTTCCTTAAAAGTGAGAGCTCTGTCAAGCATTACTCCCAGATATTTTGGAGTGTCACAGAACTGACCATAGTACTTTCAGATTCGGATGTGCTTGTTTATTTTTCAAATGAAAGGCGGCGGAAACGTGTGTCTTTGTAGGATTATTAGCCTGTAAATACCTACAACAAAAGGCGAACCTGATTAAAGGGTGAGAAGGGATATTGCCAAGTGTCAGCTTTCATTTTTCAGCAGAATTCGTCTCGAATGCACGTTAACAGTATTGAATGTATGTCGTTCTTTTTTCTGACTGCGGGGACACGAATCAGCCTCGTTCTGATGAAGTTAAACTAGTATATCTGGCTGGACCTTCTTCACCAAGAATTCCACCGAAAAATAATTATAATTTAGCAATTAGAAGAGGTGTTAAGTTGTGTAAACAAACACTCAAATTAATGACAAATGTTCAAGGCGTTCTTGACAGCGTTCTGGAAGGTGGTGGTATCAGGGGAGCAATTTAAATACATATTAACAATGGAGGCAACATAAATTGGTATGACTACGGTAAAAAGTGCCTCATACATCGATTTAAATACTTGTCAAGCACCCACATTTAAGAATAAAACAAACGGAAGTACCATTTGACAGAATCGACGATTTTATCCGGAATTTACGTCCTCTAGCTGCTTTTGAGCATTGTATAGAGACGACAAATCTCCCGCTGTTGACTCATTAGTAAAGGCTATAAGACAGGAGACAGCTGGGGCTCAATTCCTGTAAGGAACAAAGATGCACTGTCGTCTCTTCTGGAACACTGATTTTAAATACCAGGATGCGTCCATAAAATCCACCTGAGCGGAAAGTTCTTATATAATAGTACGGAGGTACAGATATTTAGATCATGTACCGGTACAATATTTTCCATCGGTAGGATATTCTGATATATATCTGGATGAAACCTCGTTTGGCATGAGTCATAATGAACAATTAGACTGATTACTCTGAAAACTGCGTTGTCACCACTGCAAACAAAAAAAGTGACAGAATAGTCATAGTTTACTGTTTTGGGTGACCTTGTTTCAGGTGCCCTTCTTGCTCTCAAAGAAACGACGTATAGGTTCAATCAATTTTAATTGATACTAAAAATTTATATCAATAATAATAATAATAATAATAATAATAATAATAATAATAATAATAATAATACATATGCACATATTCATTATTTACTGGTATTGCTTTTAGCTTTCAGTCTGCAAGCCTCTGTGAATTCACTAATCACCGCCACAATCATCTATTTGTAATTAGTTCTGTGGCCTCACTTGGTTTTGCATCTCTTATCTTGAAATCGTTCGAAACTGAGTCTAACCACCATCGAATGGCCGAATGACACATTTGGTGTTTACTTGAAAAAATTAATAGAAACTCAGGCACTGATCGCCCGACAAAGATCCGGTTTCTCTGCCATCTGATAGAGTAAAACGGAACGTCGAAACTGATAGGCAAGCAGCCTAAATGGGTTCAAATTAAAACGCCTGTTCACGGTAGCTGAGGTCATATGATTATCGCCATCGATCTCAATACAAGCATATACAGGGTTTTTATTTTAAAGGTGTACAAGGTGGACACCACCCTAGGTGTTGTAGCAACTGCAGACAGTCTCGATTGCGGACACCCCATCAATAGTCTCGATGTGCCCCGATTGTTTTTTTTTTTTTTTTTTTTTTTTTTTGCTAGTGGCTTTACGTCGCACCGACAAAGATAGGTCTTATATCGACGAAAGGCCTAGGAGTTGGAAGGAAGCCGCCGTGGCCTTAATTAAGGTACAGCCCCAGCATGTGTCTGGTGTGATAATGGAAAACCACAGAAAACCATCTTCACGGCTGCCGACAGTGGGTTTTGAACCCACTATCTCTCGGATGCATGCTCACCGTCGCACATCCAACTCGCCCGGAGCCTCGACTGCAGACACTATTTCCTACAGATAAGACTTCGTGAAATAAAGCATCTATATTGAACTTTTATTAGGCCTACTAGTGCAAGTGCGGGACTGCGCGCCCTTTATTTTTTAGAGCACCTCGCTTATTCGAGGTAGGCCTGCCGTGTAGCTCGGCACATGAAGTTAACGGGAGGTGGTCAGAAGACCCACTGACGCCATCAACCAGCACGGTTAATCGTACTCGGCCTTTAAAATAATGAAGACCTAGTACCGTAATTAGTTTTTTTTTTTTTTGCTTTGTTAGAATAACTCTTTGCACTTTTTAAGAATGATATCATCTTTGGTCCTAATTATTTACGCATTAATTTAGGCTTATAATTATTTATCATCTGTAAGATTCGTCCTAATTTTAAATGGTACAGTACATACTGTTAATAATACACTCTTGTTTTTTGAACGAACACGGGTGCAAGAGAGGTGGAAAAGAAAAACTCTGAAACGAGCTGGTACTCTTCCCAAATATTTTGGACCGAGCTCGATGGCTGCAGTCGCTTAAGTTTGGCCAGTATCCAGTAATCGGGAGATAGTGGGTTCCAGCCCCATTGTCGACAGCCCTGAAGATGGTTTTCTGTGGTTTCCCATTTTCACACCAGGCAAATGCCAGGGCTGTACCTTAATTAAGGCCACAGCCGCTTCCTTCCCATTCCTAGGCCTTTCCTATTCCATCGTCGCTATAAGACCTATCTGTGTCGGTGTGACGTAAAGCAAATAGCAAAATAATAATAATAATAATAATAATAATAATACAGTAATAATAATTGTCCGCAATCGAGACTGTCCACAATCAACACACAGCCGTTGAATTGTAACGTCACCACACAGCCGCAGTACTAGAGTGGTCCGTAGCCTAGGCCGGCAGTCGTGCGCGGCGATGTAACGTTTTATATGCGACTCCGATAAATGAAGTCGCAAGAGTTTAGTATCGTTGCCATCGCGCCAGTGTAATGCGTTTGGTTTGGCAGTACAGTTTCAATGTGAATTTTTTTAATATAAAATACTGTTTAGAGAGTGTTTATATTAGATCAACGTGTCTCCACTGTGGAATGCTATGCGAAATATTCGTCTGTCAAGGAATGAAAATGAAAATCTACAGCCTGTTTCGAGTAATTCGACCGGGACAGAAATGGAATGAATGAAGCCTTCATCTAGCGGCGAGGATAGGATTCTTTTTTTTTTCTTTTTTTGCTCTACATCGCACTGACACAGATAGGTCTCATGGCGACGATGGGATAGGGAAGGGCTAGGAGTGGGAAGGAAGCGGTCGTGGCCTTAAGGTACAGCCCCAGCATTTGCCTGGTGTGAAAATGGGAAACCACGGAAAACCATCTTCAGGGCTGCCGACAGTGGGGCTCGAATCTATTATCTCTCGAATACTGGTTACTGGCCGCACTTAAGCGACTGCAGCTATCCAGCTCGGTAGGATAGCAATTGTGCCGGCTGCAGAAGCCTGTCGCACTCCACTGGGGCAATGATTAACTGTCAAGGAGTACTGGCTCCAATTCATTTAAAAACATATTCTGGCGTCAACAACACACACAGAACAAAACTACAGGAGAACACTCAGCAAGTTAGTGCTGTCCTTTGGCTCAAGGGACCCTAGGATCGACTCCCGGCCGGGTTGGGTTTTTTAACCTTAATTGGTTAATTCCACTGACTCGCGGACAGGGTGTGCGTGTGTGTGACATCTTTAACATTAGAAGTGCGTTTATTTCATATATAAGTTAATTTCATCACGTTCAATGACAAGTAGTAGGAAATTACATAAGTATAAAGTTAATACCAATATGGTAAATGGTAAAACAACCAAAAGTCAAAATTAAAAAAAATCAAAATATCGGCAAAATGATATCGAAAATCTCGGCAACGCACCGAAAGCGCACGAAGTTCACTAAAGTCGATTTTTATGAAGTAATGTAAGCTTAACAAAACATATCGACGAGAAGTACATAACATTTCAGGTAATCGATCCTTGAGAAGCCCACAAGGCATACATTTCAGAACTTCCTACACGACGCTATCAGTTTGTCAGAAATGAGTCCGTTAGTGAGATGTATCCTGTACTCTAATTATAAATACAAGAAGTTGCGTATGCTGGTTAGTGGTAACCGCAAGTGGAGATAATCTAATTGTTCGGACAGCATTTTTGAAATCTCCGAGTGATTCGAATAAAGTTTACATGTGAATTACTGTTAAATTTTCAGTGTGTACATTCCAACGATGTAACCTCTAATTTGTTCTTGAATAGTGATATTTTATATGAAGTAAAATTCTAACTGCATGAGACATAGTGAAGAAACGTCTAGATCATCGGCCCTATGAAGAATGAATGGATGTATAAGAATTTTAAACAATCAGTAGATCCGACCCAGAAACTATCATAAACAATAGTATTACTGACCAAGGGACCACTTCTAAAGCACAATCCTGAATCGAGGATGCTTGTTGTCTAAAGGGGTTCAATTTCCAGGTCAACGGCCCCTCATAATGGTACTTATCGCTAGTAAAGTAGAACCATGGTATTTGTCATGTTGCGGTACGAACCAAAAGTTGCGTAGACTCACGGTGTTCCACACGATGGTACTACTTTCAAGTATTGTACGTCGCACATGTAACACAGACCTATGGTGATTCTCACATAATGGCGCCACTCATAAGCAACGCAAACCCAAGGTGTTCCTCACCTAGGTGTACTAATCACGGGCGCCGGTATTCCCGTGGTGTTCCTCACATAGTGGGTACTAATCACAGACAACGCAGACCCACGGTGTCACTCATATAGTGGTACTAATCACGGGCAACGCCCGGACCCGTGGTGTTTCCCACAATATTACTAATCAGGGGTACTGGAAACCCACAGTGAACCACTCTCTGCTGCTACTAATCACAAACCTATTGTGTACCTAATATAGTGGTACTACTCGCAAGTAAAGGCGACCCATGGTGTTCTCTGCGTGATGGTACTAATCACAAGTAGTTTCATGGTTCTAATACAATCATCCCTTGGTCGCCCCTTACGACAGGCAGGGGATACGTGGGTGTATTCTTCGTCCGCGTCCCCCACCCACAGGGGGTACGGATGTGTTCACCATTCTATTGTGCATGTCTGTGATGGCTGGTAGTGTGGTGTCTAGTACAAGGATAGTTCAAATGCTTACGTCGGATGATAATGAGATCTTAATATGAGAATAACAACGGCAAAAGAAAGCAAAAGCAAAGTCATCTCCACAGAGACAATGAAGGCCCTTGGAGGAGGTGTAAGGTAAAAACTTCAACTATCTGTAACCTCGGCACTTGGTGGGGTAGAGGCCTTGTCCACATTTTTGGTGTAGGCTGAGTGAACCTCAGGGTCATATGTACTTTCGGAAGTGGAAATCTCCTTTCTTAAATTTTTCGACTACCAGAAATGTATTTAACAGAAGTATTCAGGGCCGGCCCCATGCTGTGAGGGTAGCGTGCCTGCGTCTTACCCGGAGGTCCCGGGTTCGATTCCCGGCCAGATCAAGGATTTTTACCTGGACCTGAGGACTAGTTCGAGGTCCACTAAGCCTACGTGATTAGAAATGAGGAGTTATCTGACGGTGAGATAGCGGCCCCTGTCTAGAAAGCCAAGAATAATGGCCAAGAGGACTCGTCGTGTTGACCTCGCTTGGTAGGCCAAGACCCTTCAAGGGCTGTAGTGCCATGGGACGGATGGGGGTGGGGGGTAGAAGTACTCAGGAGCAGCATACAAGGAATGGAGGATCCCGACAGCGCACGGGGATTTTTCCTCGATTTTCGTTCTTTCTTTCTTTCTTTCTTTCTTTCCATTCGCACGGACACAGAAAGGTCTTATAGCGACGAGGGGAGAGGAAGTAACTAGGAGTGGGAAGGAAGCGGCCGTGGGCGATACAGCCCCAGCATTTGGCTGGTGTGAAAATGAGAAACAACGGAAAACCATTTTTAGGGATGCCGACAGTGGGGTTCGAACCCACTATCTCCCGAATGAAAGTTGACAGCTACGTGACACAAGCCGCGCAGCCACTCACTCGATCCTCCTCCATTTTCCTTCCCATTTCTGTTCACTGTTACAGTTAAGTGCAAAACCCACTCGTGTGCCTCTTCACAAGCAATGGTTGTTCTTTCTGATGTGATAGTGCCAGAAGCCAAAATTTCTGTAGGAAATGCAGATTCAGAATCTATAAAAGTTGTTCCATAGACAGCACGCCATTATAAACACTCGGAACAATATTGACAGTTGTTAAGAGTGCTATAATCCCTACTGCCTCAACTATTCTCAAAACAAATTACTAGCCGGCCCCGTGGTTTAGGGGTAGTGTACCTGCCTCTTACCCGGAAACCCCGTGTTCGATTCCCGGCCAGATCAGGGATTTTTACCTGGACCTGAGGGCTGGTTTGAGGTCCACTCAGCCTACGTGATTAGAATTGAGCAGCTATCTGACGGTGAGATGGCGGCCCCGGTCTAGAAAGCCAAGAACAACGGCCGAGAGGATTCGTCGTGCTGACTACACTGCACCTTGTAATCTGCAGGCCTTCGGGCTGAGCAGCGGTCGCTTGGTAGGCCAAGGCCCTTCAAGGGCTGTAGTGCCATGGGGAGGGGGTTATTGATAGTGCTGCCATACTTCTCACATGAGAAAGAATCGCTAGCATCTGCGTTTGTGATACACACTTTCGCGCGCAGTTGGCCTGTTTACAATTCACTCAGGCGCAATCGGGCAAAAATTGACCCTTTCGTGAGCAGTCGGTACCCACCCACGAGGAAATTTGTGTGCACTGAGAACAATATGACCTAAATCAAACGGCGCTGAAGTATTTTAGTGAAATAGCCTATGCATTTGTTTGAAGGCTGATGCCACAATAGACTTTAGTGTTTGGGCATTCCACTTGATACCTGAAGGGATTTGTGGAATAGATAATCAAGGATTCAAAATGATACCAACAGCCAAGAATTACTTGTACATTCCTTAAATTTAAAGGCAAACAAGCATTATTAGTATTAGAGCCCGGATTTCCATGCACTATCAAATCTGAAAATATGCATGCATTCATGCACTATCATATGGCAAAACATGCACAATAAACTGGAAAATATGTACTATCAAAAGTCAGTTTCTTTTGAAACACTGTACAACAATTAATTTCTCCAAATTATTTTGATTTAAGCTCATCCGTTTATCTGTCAGCACATTCTTCAGCACGGAAAATGACCTTTCTACGTCCCAAGAAGTGACAGGTGCGTAACTAAATAAAGACGTTTGGGACAAAGTGAGGTCAAATTGTATGTCGTTGTATTTTCACCACAATACGTCTTTTATAAGCTCGGCGAAGTCAAAATCAGGATTTGAACGAATCACTTTGTTTACCTTATCTCTAGCTGCCGCAGCTACTACTATGTACGATGATTGCAGATGATGATGTCTTCAATAACTACTAAATATTGAAGCTGCGATAACAAAGACGAGTGAGAGTTCAGGGTAGAAAATTCCAGCATAACAACGGAAGAGGGTTCAGTGCAAAACGAAGGTTTGTAAGGAGCTATCTCCGTAATGCGGCGTCACAGAACTGTGATACAAGTTTTCTTTTGTTCGTCTAATATAGACGAAAAAATTAGTAGTATTTAGTAATGCACAATATACGGTTCAATTTATATCAGTTCATAACTGGGACACCTTATTCCTAACAATTACAGTAATCGACGTGGGGACTTCCGGTTTACATCAATGTTTACTCGAGCAACAGATAAGATAGTGCTTGGTTAATTGGTTTATAGGACCTCTACTGTATGTACTAACTCTCGTTGTCAGATAGGATGCCAGGAATACATTCTCTCCTTCTCTCAATAACAGACATTCTGTATAACCTACGAAAGTGATCCCAAATTCTGCACACCAGCTTTTATAAAAGGCACTATCGTGCAACTTGACATTATATATGCGCCAAAGTCAGAAGATAAGTGACATACAATATAAACGTCTAAATATTCGCTATTAAATCCAAAATCTTCAATATATGCATTATGCATGAACTTTCCTCTAAAAAGCCAAAACATGCAATCATGCAGGGAAATACAACGGTTATCCAGTAATCGTGAGATAGTAGGTTCGAACCCCACTGTCGGAAGCCCTGAATATGGTTTTCCGTGGTTTCCCATTTTCACACCAGGCAAATGCTGGGGCTGTACCTTCATTAAGGCCACGGCCGCTTCCTTCCCATTCCTAGGCCTTTCCTGTCCTATCGTCGCCATAATCCCTATCTGTGTTGGCGCGACGTAAAGCAAATAGCGAAAAAATACACACAAGAAACCGGTTATTTAGAATCATTAAGTTATAAAACGAATGTTTGCAAAGTTTGAGAAGTGTAGGCCTAACCAGTTTATTTAAAAACATGCATTTGCATGAAAATCCCGGCTCTAATTATTATATTTCAACATCAATGAATATTCAGCGCCGTAGAGTAACGGTTAGTGCTAACAGCTGTCATCATTGGTGTCCGCGTTCCATTCCCGGCCCTGTCGGAAATTTGAGGGGACTGGTATAATAATAATAATAATAATAATAATAATAATAATAATAATATCAATAACAATAATAATAATAATAATAATAATAATAATAATAATAATAATAATAATAATGGCTTTACGTCACACTAACTACTTTTATGGATTTCGGAGATGCCGAGGTGCCGGAATTTTGTCCCACAGGAGTTCTTTTACGTGCCAGTAAATCTACAGACACGAGGCTGTCGTATTTGAGCAGGGTTGGTATGAGTTTAAAGGGTATATGCAGCTCACTTCCCTTAGAACTGTACCTGGAAAGACTTGGAGCTCCTCGTTACCTAGGACACGAACCTTACCACAGTAAATTCGTGGCTCATGTACCTTGGTCCTGCCAAGACAACTGCCAGCGAGCTAAATGACCTCCAGATATAGCAGGGTCACGTGGTCAGCCTGACGCCTTGCTCAGTCATGTTACTAGGTTTTCTTCAACCAGTTCTCCAATTCTAGTATCAGACAGCTTCTCAGTAAACACACACATCGTTCCAGCCCTCAGACGAGTACAAACAAGTCAGGAATCAATCGAACCCTGGGCCAGCTATCCTTCATAATGTAGCTGATATGTTATTGTAGTATTTCAAAATGCAGCCCAGATCCGTTCCTAGCGAGATATGGCACAAGTTTTGTGGTAAGAGCGAGAACAAATTTGTTACTTTCGTTGACCTGTCTCAATTTCATCCTTACTTTCCAATACATGGAAGTGACTGAGGGATGAGTAATGTTAATAACACCAGTCCTTAATGCAGCCAGTCCCTGTGATCAATAGTGTACACACTTCGTCCATACGAGTCAGTCGGTGTGTGCATATCAGTGGGCTTGGCAGACTGGTGTGATAGCATCGGCTGGCTCGCTGAGGAAAGCAACACGAAACTCACTCCTCACTTTCCTAGTACACTAACAAGTGACGCCTAGTCTATCTACGGCAGCTGACAGTGGAGCTGTTGAGGATCCAACCAGCCTTCGGGCTGAGGACTCGGTATTCATTACAAAATACTCGAGTAGTTAGATTTACATGTCTGCATAGTATGACTTGTTATTTTTATTCTCCAGTACAGCAGGGACATGTTAATTTTAATTCCGAAAATCTTAGTTTACTTAAATCTATACAAATATGAACGCTACTTTTAAACGCGTCATAGATGTTAACGAAGATGGGAAACGGGTTAGAGTTCACCTTCTCGACAAGCCGTCTATTCGTGCTGAAGAAAATTAGCTCAATTACAGGCATACTGCACGTGACATTTCACGAAGGTTATACATCTCATCTGGCAACACCCAGACAGGCGTGTAATTTAGTTTCCTATATGAAAGTGCAGGTAGAAAGTACGAACATCGTATTAAATTATTATACAAGATATATCTAAATTGCTTCGAGTGCTTGTAGGGAAGAGAATAGATAACACTGTACATATCCAGAAACGTACCGTTACCTCGCTGCTAACAAAATACTACGGCGTGTTCAAATGCACCGCGTCTGCTGCGTCAATGAGCGGTACGGGGTACGTATGTACGTTGTTGCTGCAGCGCTTCCGCGTCCATTTACAAGCAGAGTCGGATTTACGAGACCACGGCATAGTTAGAAGAAGATCAACTTGCGCGGGTCATGGCTGCGGCAGATGTTCGACTACCAGGAGTTTGTGAGCGAGTGTACCGTAACATCCTGCAGGTACTCCTCACAGGGCACGTCATAATCCTCTGAAGCGTGAGTGGCAAAACATAGATGACAGTGTTCTGCCTCCCGCTTTAGAGGAAGGGAATTAGGATGATGATTCTCGGAACCAGACACATCTGCCAAGTAACTTGCTAGATAGTTAGCAACCGAGGGTGGAGCAGTGACAATCCTGCCTGCAATGCCTGGTACTAAGGATGGTCCTTGTATACCCGAAATGTGTCGAAGTTTAGTCCAAATGTGTGATGACAGTGCATGTGACGTCATGGACGACACATACCTTTCCCATGAATATTTTTTTGCTAGTTGCTTTACGTCGCACCGACACAGATAGGTCTTATAGCGACGACGGGATAGGAAAGGCCTATGAGTTGGAAGGAAGCGGCCGTGACCTTAATTAAGGTAAAGCCCCAGCATTTGCCTGGTGTGAAAATTGGAAACCACGGAAAACCATCTTTAGGGCTGCAGACAGTGGGCTTTCCCATGAAGCTTTCTTACTCTGTCGAATAAGAACTCGCGCCTTGGCGTTGAGCTTTTAACATGTTACCAAGGTGGCCACCGTAGGCTGCCTACGATACCGTGTATGAGCGCAACGATGTTCTTTTATAGCCGCTATAACTTTTTTTGTTCCACCACAGAACGACTTTACGCCAAGGAGTCCCATAAAAAGATGGAATGAACTCAATAGCAGCAAGACTAACTTGTTTCATATGTTATATCACCGTCTACGCTCCGGCTATTCGCGTCGTTAAAGACAGCTCGTGATGTGAACGTTGGCCAGTCAGCACGCTTAAGAATCTATCGGGGAGTCTCGATGGATTTCTGTTTCAACAAAGTAAGAATAATGGGAAAATGATCACTGTCACAGAGGTCATCGTGTACATCCCACCGAAGACGGGGAACGAGCGCACGGCTGCACAGACAAGGCTAGGTTTACACTAGCAGGTGACTTGCGCAAAAGTTATTGCAGCAAACTGTTGCATGGCACATGCTCCTGAGTTTACACTTCATGCAAGAAGTTACTTGCACAAGTTTTTTTCAACTAACAGCAATAACTTGCAGTGATACTGTTTGCATTACTTGCAGTGCCAGCCAATCAAAATGGCGACATACAGGCAGATCATGTGCTGCAACTCTCTTACTTCTTATGAATAAAGAGGAGAGAGAGAAAGGTCTGGGTTAGGGACTGGATACGCTAAAGACTACAGTATGGAGCCTACAATAATATGCTGCAAGAATTTAGTGTACAGAATGCGGATAGCTTTCAAAATATTTATAGAATATATACAAACGATCCGTAGTGTTCATTGACGTTAATTAGAACGAAGTGGAAATGCACTAACTGACAAAGTTTCTGCATGATTTTTTCATAGAGATCAAACTCGCAATGAACAAATGAACTAGCGTTTTACCGGATGATATCAATAACAGAAGCTCTCGTGTATGCCAAATTGATACTTCTTAACAAAAGTGGAAATTGTTGATGAAAGACGCCGACAACTGTGATGATAGCTGTCAAAAAATGTTCGTGGTGTCCTGGTTCGGTTCCCAGTTAGGGCCGGGAATGTAACTACGTTTGGTTAATTCCTTTAACTCGGGCGGGTTGGGTTTTCGTGATCGTCTTGATACCCACCTTCATTTACATACAACATATCATACCACTAACACAGACACGTGACAGTGAATGTATCCCACCACATAGGACTGGCGCCAGGAAAGGCACCCGGCCGTAAAACTAGACTTTGTCCACATGTAGTGCCGACCCCAAGTAGTCAGGAAAAGGCCAGGAAGACGATTAAGTTAATATAAATAGTGATATTACCGTTATCTATATAAATAAAATCGTAACGACCGTGTGTCTATACATTGACTATTTTGGCGGAATTTCCATACAGTTATCCGTTTCAGGTGTAATAATGACCATCTGCATATTTAACAGTTTTGGTGTCTGTCTGTCTGTTTTCTTATAACTTGAAAACTACTGGATATATTTCTACCAAACTTTATATTTAGAATCCACCTGTCCTGGGGTAGGTTTTAGGGCCAATATTTTTGAATACCTAAATTTACTGGGGGTTTATCCGAAACCGAAACCATGATTTTGCACTCCCGCAAAATGTGCACATCCAAAATTAATGAAAATCTGCCATCCTTAATGGAAATAAATGTCAAACTTTTTTTCTCACGTGCATCATTTCGATAGGAGGATTAATAAGGGAGATATCATGAACGGCCGGTTTTGCAAGCTAAGTCCTACGGACATAGCCTAGAAGGTGTTGGTACGTGGACCAGATTCCTTATCTATATAGGCCTACATAAAATCTTAATGACCGTGTGTCTGTACATTGACTATTTTGGCGAAATTTTTGTACAGCTATCCGTTTAAATGGTAATAATGACCATCTGCACATTTTTTAGCTTTAGTTTCCTGGAAGACCTAATTTTACCCCTCTCCCCCAAAACCAAGTTTGCGGCACAATCTGCCAGACGAGCTAGAAAATTGAAATTTGGCAAAATTATACGTATCAGCCTGTAATCGACGGAAAACTTCCACGATCTTTAAATTTTTCATTTTTATCCTCGAAGAATATCGAAATATCGAGGCAATTCTAATTATGGTGCAGACCTTCGTTTCGAGGTATTTCGTGGCTAAATGGTAAGTCCTATCACAAAACGGATGGCGCAATCTCCGTTCAAATAGGAGTGATCTACAATTTTGGTCCTATGACTTTTTGTCGTATCTCTATCCCTTATATGTTAGATTTGTCTCAATTTCTCACTTGTAAGTAAATGTTGCACTTTTTACACGCATAATTCATACTTTGAATCACTTATAGGAAAGATAGAATAATCAAATTCTACACAATCATTAGCTAACGCAGTAGCCATATGTCAGCCAAATGCTATGTTTGTAGCTGCCATATAATTATCCGAAAAGTAATAATGCACTGTGAGAGAATCTTACCCAAATTTCACCCTATTCCACGTTTCTAACTCAATCAGTCCCATGAATAGATGAGATACGAGAAAATATCATAAGACCAGCCGTTTAGACCGCTAAATACGGCGTCTTATGCTATAATTCGTTTGTCGATATGACGTACCGTTTAGCAGCAGTTAAACTGTAAATGAAGGTCTGCAATATTTTAAACATGCATATACTTTTGTATGTCGATTTGTAGCGATCAAGAGAGGGTGTGTCTGCTATTGTAATCAGCACTCCCCACATCGACTTTGACTGGAAGTAGGCATGAAGTCCTTTTCGAATTTCTGTGTAAGTGGCATTAGTAAGGAAGGCCCACCATTGTAAAGAATACGTCCTTTCTCGATTTCACTTGCAGAAGGCAAGGAAGCATGCAATTTTGTTGAAAACTCCCTTGCCCGATTGTGTTTGACTGTGGGCAAGGGTGCCCGCCATTATGAACATTTATACCCATCTAAAATGTGACTGGCATTAGGCATAGTGGCCTGTTATTTTAATGGAAACTCACCAACTCGGTCTGACTGGCAGTAAGCTGGCTGGCATTAGGAAAAGGGGCCTGCCATTATAATGATAACAGCACAACTCAATTTTGACTGGAAGTAGGGAAGTTGCCATTATAATAAAAACTCCCCAACTGTAATCTGTCTGGAAGTAGGAAAGGGGGCCTGCGATTGTAACGAAAATTTTCCAAATCAATTGTGATCCCGCATTAGGCGATGGAGCCTGTCATTATAATGTCAACTTCCCAACTCGATCGTGACGGCAGTAAGCAAGTTACCATCACAACTCCGCAATTCACACTTTACTCAGGAAACAACGTATGGGGACCTCCCCGTGCTGTTTCTCGGATAACGCTAAGAGACGTGTAATTTAAAAAAAATCGTATTCACTGCATGTACAGTAATTTACTTCGATATGCGTATACAATGTAGAATACCGTAGCGAAGCACGAGTACATTTGCTAGTATTTAATACAATTAAAACAACTGAACAGCATATACAAAGATTAAACTTTACTGAAATAATTACACTTCGAATTAAGTTAGAGCTATTTTTCACTACTGCTTCCTAATGCAATTCTTTCCATCATATTTCTTGTTTGTTTAATCTCCCTGGCTTGCATTTCTTTTATTAATCGACTTATCAGAATGATGAGGATATCTTGTTTCAAGATGCTTACAAAGTTTATCAGGTTTCATAGACTCGTTCGAGAGAACGCCAAAACGTAACACGTTGTTTGTTGTCGACACCTGAAGATACAAATCCGTACTGCATACATATTCATCGTCGCATTTCCTTGTTTACTGGAACACGTCGACAGGTAACCTGAACGTCTCAAATGCTTATCAATGACAGTTTCTTCTCCATCCGTATTACAGTATAATGTAACGGGGATAAAAGTCAGGTTGTGAGTTTCACAAATAGGAAAAGTCCTCTCAGTTTTAATTACTGCGTTGATGGAGTGAAAGTCCCCTTTGGGGATCATTGTAAATACCTCGGTATTAATATAAGGAAATATCTTCATTGGGGTAATCACATAAATATGATTGTAAATAAAGGGTAAAGATCTCTGCACATGGTTATAAGAGTATTTAGGGGTTGTAGTAAGGATGTAAAGGAGAAGGCATATTTGTCTCTGGTGAGACCCCAACTAGAGTATGGTTTCAGTGTATGGGACCCGTACCAGGATTACTTGATTCAGGAACTGGAAACAATCCAAAGAAAAGCAGCTCGATTTGTTCTGGGCGATTTCTGACAAAAGAGTAGCGTTACAAAAATGTTGCAAAGTTTGGGCTGAGAAGACTTGGGAGAAAGGAGACGAGCTGCTCGACTAAGTGGTATGTTCCGAGCTGTCAGTGGAGAGATAACGTGGGAGGACATCAGTAAACGAATAAGTTTGGATGCTGTCTTTAAAAGTAGGAAAGATCACAATATGAAGATAAAGTTGGAATTCAAAAGGACAAATTGGGGCAAATATTCGTTTATAGGAAGGGGAGTTAGAGATTGAAATAACCAAGGGGGATGCTCAATAAATTTCCAATTTCTTTGCAATCATTTAAGAAAAGGCTAGGAAAACAAGAGATAGGGAATCTGCCACCTGGGCGACTGCCCTAAATGCAGATCGGTAGTGATTGATTGATTGATTGATTGATTGATCGATCGATTATACATAAATCTTATTTATGATCATCGTACTTATACCTTCTTTCATTGTTTAATAACTCATTAAGCTTGTTTGATCGGCGGTTACAGAGTAGGCTTCAGTCTGCGAGTGTGCACGGCTGGTCCGTGGTCCGACAGCTCTGCACTCATATTGACCAACCAAGCAGAGGAAGGGTGGCCACTGCTCTACCGTGACTCTACACCTCTGCATTTGGGAGACGGAGATGGGCTGGTCCCCACCGTCGGTTGTCCTGAGAATGGTTTTCCGTGGTTTTCCATTCGCCTGCACTAAGACAAATGCCGGGACAGTTCCTTGTGTGAGCCACAGCCGCTAAACCCCTCGCCTTCTCTACACATCTCCATCACCAACACAAATCTCCTGGACTGAGAGGCGGCATCACAGTCTAAAAGGCCCGCTTTCCCCTTCTGGAGAGGAATGAAAACAATTTAGCAGTAGCACGCTTGTCTGCAGTAATCAAACGAATTTATAAATATTTCACCAACAACAATCAAAGGAACGTATACCCAATGCGCTACTGAAGCTATTGCCAGATAAAGTACCGTTTTGACGGAGACTTCCGGGACCTCTGGAGGTCTTCGGATTCCACTTTTGCGTATGTGAGGATAATGAATTCTAATGCTGATGACGGCACACATATCCAGCCCCCGAGCCATCGGAATTAAACAATGAAGTTTAATATCCCCGACCCCGTCGGATATCGAACCCGGGACCCTTGGGTCAAAGGTGGTGGTGGTGATTATTGTTTTAAGAGGAAGTACAACTAGGCAACCATCCTCTATATAACACTAATCAGAGTGAAAGTATGGAAGGGGTCCGACACTTCGAAAAATGAAGATATCGGCCAAAGGAAGACAAGGGCCACGAAGGGCATGAAAATGAAAGACTCCCTAGCCCTCGCAAACCTAATAGCATCGGGGTCTGAAAAGAACAAGAGTTGACCAAGAGAGGTCGGATAGGATAGATGAAAGTGAGGAGCCTGGCACAAGTAAGTGGAAGCAATGCCAGGACTCAGCTAAGGGCCCCGTGGTCGCCAACCCACGCTCCAAAGTTCAGAGCCCTTGGGGCCCCTTTCAGTCGCCTCTTACGACAGGCAGGGGATACCGTGGGTGTTATTCTACCGCCCCCACCCACAGGGGGTTGGGTCAAAGACCAGCACGCTAACCATTTAGCCATATTATGAATGAGATACATTCAATTCCAATGTGTAACCACAAGTGACTATTACGCAAAGAAGAACCAGCACACCTGAACATTCCGTGCTCTAGCACCTGCCGCCTCAACAGATAACCCGGCAACGTGCTCTGAATGTCGGGGTGTTATCAGCGAACAGCGTGCCCGTGACGAGTAGTACACACTAACAAACCATTCCATTTCTTTTTGGGTCGATAACTGTCTCCGTGTATTAATTTTACCAACAAATATACCGCCGTGGAAAGGGCAAGGTTATGCATACTTCCTGCAAATTAATTGTTCTGTACCGAACAACATTACAAAAGAAAAAAAAAAGTCTGTGTTAACATAGCTGCTAAAGTCGCTCTGACCGGGCGAGTTGGTCGTGCGGTTAAGAGCGCGTGGCTGTGAGCTCGCATCCGGGAGATAGTGGGTTCGAACCCCACTGTCGGCAGCCCTGTAGATGGTTTTCCGTGGTTTCCCATTTTCACGCCAGGCAAATGCTGGGGCTGTACCTTAATTAAGGCCACGGCCGCTTCCATCGCATTCCTAGGCTTTTCCTGTCCCCTCGTCGCCATAAGACCTATCTGTGTCGGTGCGACATAAACCAACTAGCAAAAATACGTAGGGAGTACGCGCTGGGACATTCAAGAGTACGCGGGAAATAACCAGTAAAGGCAGAAAAAGACAAAGTCTACCTTTTAAAGGAAATAACAATATAAGGGAATACCCAAATTTCGGTATAACAAATATCATACACTTTTCAGATTACATAATAATAATGTCCGTAATCGCCGGGCTGAGTGGCTCAGACGGTTGAGGCGTTGGCCTTCTGACTTCAATTTGGCAGGTTTCATCCTGGCTCAGTCCGGTGGTATTAGAAGGTGCTCAAATACGTCGGCCTCGTGTCGGTAGATTTACTGGCACGTAAAATAACTCCTGCGTCTCCGTAAACCATAAAAGAGTAGTTAGTGGGACGTAAAGGAAATTATTATTATGTTCGTAAAAGGGCACCACAGTTCATCAAAATGGGTCCTTCAATTTCAAATAAGTAGCTAATAAAGCATGATCGCTTCTCTCGGGGCGCGTACATCATGTGGTGTTTTGGCATATCTACTTTGGGCCTTACCTAATTTTCCGAAGGGTAGGAACTGCACCTGGAATAACGTCTCTACACTATGAAATAAGTAGGTAGCTTTATTCCGTAACAACTGACGCTGACTCGTTTCTCTGTACAAACATAGGCCTAAACTAACCCAAACAAGAAAACAGTTTTCCTTAATATTAACACAATAAATGTAATCTGAAATAAAGTGCATGAGAAAGTAATTTTCTGATAAACTACCACTTGCAGTTTTCGTTTAGAACAACGGCGAACACATAATTGACGACACCCTCCACTTACTTTGTGTACATACCGTACATACAAGTTGCACCATTGGCACATGGTTTTGTTTTTACAGTGCATTCCGTTAATCAATTTTCACCGATTTGAACACTTCTGTGTTTTATCCTACACCTTGAAACCAGGCCACATACGAATAATAAATGTTGTCAACTGTTAAAAACGTGTGCACAACGACACCACAGCCAGCCAAATAGAATCGAATGCCGTCCTAACAACTACGATACGAATAAGATTGACAGACATGTTATACCGACAACTGAGGAGTATTGCTCCCATAGTCAGATAAGGGCGAAGCTGGCTCCCACCGCGTGGCGATCAACACAAGCTACATCTGAGAGACAGCAGAGAGGGTTGGGAAGTAGTGTGATACTAAGGATGGTATTCAGGAACAAGACTTTGTACTTATCAAAGTCACCATTTTCCCATTCATAGTCGATACTTTGTGGAAAGTAGACTTTGACCGAGACTTTGCTTGAAAAGTCGTCAGTGGCCCGTACTTTGACTTCACAAAGCCGACTGTAGAGGATAATACAATGCCGGGCATTCTAAACATAATCCAGCTTGTGGAATATTTGAATACGTCCTCGAGATTATCCAAGCGCCACATACTACTCGTCGATTTATACGATACACAAAACCCGATTGAGTTCTACAGGGATAACGGATTCAAAATTAGGTACAGATTCGATAAACGAACTCACGATGTTCGAAAGTGCACTAATGGCGGAAAATCTAAGAGGACTTATTCCTCCAATACAACTGCTAATTGCTTTAAGATATTATGCCACGGGTAAATGTGAATTACTAGGCTTCTTAGTATATTATTTATTGTGATTCTTTTACACGTGACTTATTGAGGTTATGCTAAATGAATACGCACAATGTTTTAGTTATACGCGTAATTTATTATTTTGTTATAGGCAATTTTCAATTAGTTTATGTTGAGTTACGAAGTCAGCAGAATAATTAGAAGGGTATCTGAACTGATTACCAAGAAAAGACCTCAGCGTTTCAAGTTTTCACAAGCTGAAAATCTTTTTTTTTTCTTCTATGGTTGAGAAAATGAAAACATGAAAAATTACGATACGCTAGGCCTGATTAGAAATAACTAAAATTGCTTGACCGAAGTCGCTCTTCTCTTGTTTTCTATGATTATTGCAGACATTATTCTTGTCAACCTCAAATACAGTTCATAAAATCCCGACTTTGCAAAGTCTAGTTCACCCAAAGTCGACTTGGAGAAAGTAGCGTCTATGAAACAGACTTAGAGCAAAGTTAGACTTCCCTGTCAAAATAGACTTTGTAAAGTATCCGTTCAAAGCCTTGTTCTTGAATACCACTCTAAAGGACGTATCATGTCTGTCCCCATGCTAGGCATGCTACCTGCAGATAGGGTATTAAGGTGTGTGGCACTGGAAGTTGGTGATCAGGGTAAGGAGAAATACCCCATAGGTAGGAACAGAAAGATGTCTGCGTAGCCACAATTCTCAATAGTACACGGCGAACCCGGTACCATGAGGATTTTAGCTCTTCAACCAGTTCAGGCCTTGAGTGATAATTCATGATCAATTTTCGAAAAAGGACTGCATTGTATAATTTTTGTTTACAACAATCACACTGACCAGGATACGATCTGCAACCCTGAACGGGATAGGTTACAAAACTATATCCTTGAAATGGCCTGACTTACCCCACCGCCGCACAGTGGTTCGATCGAATTGATAGGGCGGCCAAATCATCGTTCTGTGAATTTCACTGGTGTTGTTCCAGTGCAGCTGATCACGTGTCTTTGTAAACACCCGCGAAGTGCATTTGTTTGACCCTCTCCCCCTTTAGGCCGGGCGCACATTGGGACGCAGGCAAAGCAGCTAAAGCAGCGCAGCGCAGATTTTTGTAATCCATACAAATCATTGCACCATCGCAAGTTGACAGACAGGACAGGACAGGACAGGACAGAGCAGAGCAGGCCGGTTCTGCACCTACTTCGCCTACCACGCGCAGTCTTCGAAACACAGTTTCCTGCGCACGTGTCGCGTAGTTAGTTAAGAAATGGAGGAGAAAATTACCACAGCCGTTCGGTCTCACCTGTTTTGTAGGTACTATGTGCATCATGTGGACTGCAAAGCAGTATGTATGTACATGCATCGTGAGAAAATGGCTGAACAGAATTTAATGAAAATCGGTATGTAAATTCGAGGAATAAGGCACTACAGTCTAGGCTATAAATAATTTTATTCACGCTGGGTAATAAGGTAGTTTAGAGGAAGGCCTAAAATGTAATCCACGGAGCAAGTGGCTGTGCGGTTAGGGTCGCGCAGCTGTGAGCTTGCATTCGGGAGATAGTGGATTCGAACCCCACTGTCGGCAGCCCTGAAGATGGTTTTCCGTGGTTTCCCATTTTCACACTAGGCAAATGCTGGGGCTGTACCTTAATGAAGGCCACGGCCGCTACCTTCCCAATCTCCCACCCTTCCGTCGCCGAAAACCTTCGATGTGTTAGTGCGACGTTAAACAACAGCAAATAATAATAATAATAATAATAATAATAATAATAATAATAATAATAATAATAATAATGTAATCCTTAAATATCTATGAAACAATCCGTGGCCCAAGTTCTCGCAATATAGAGTATTTAAGACAAAGATCTAATGCTGATTATGGAGAGCATCATCGCCGACTCCGTCGCCGTCATCCATCATCACATTTATCAGAAGAGATAAGTGCGGAAAATAATTTATCACGTCTTGTCAAATATAAATGCAAACGCGTTCACAACAGATTGTCAATGCTGATTGATTTCAGTGTCTTGTATCAACCAGATGAGAATCTAGCAGTACATTTGTAAATGCATATTTTCTCCCTCTCCCCCACTCTGATCCTATTAATGAATTTACCATGCAAGTTGATCGTGCGGTTAGGATCACCTTGCTATGAGCTTGCATTCGGGAGATGGTGGGTTCGAACCCCACTGTCGGCAACCCTGATAATGGTTTTCCGTGGTTTCCCATTTTCACACCAGGTAAATGCTAGAGGAGCTGTACCTTAAGGCCACGGTCGCTTCCTTCGCAGTCCTAGCCCTTTTCTATTCCATCGTTGCCATAAGACCTATCTGTGTCGGTGCGACGTAAAAAATATAAAAATAATCTTGAATTTAGATTTTTTGCTTAGTCCATATGAACGCCGAACATCGCTAACATAGAAATATTGTTCAGTCTTGTAAACTGGCGAAGGTGGTTGTTTTTATTGCGATTGTCTTTAGGTGATTAACCGCGTTGCGATCAGCACAAGGGAAATTGTGAAGGTGACTATCAAAATGAGAAAAAACGCGAATGCTTAAAGAAAAAGGAAAAAGAGCCTCTTTATACTGGATGCCCCAATATCACAGAGTCTAAAGAAAACATGCATGTTCTTTCCGAAAACCGACGAGACCCTGCGTGGCAATGTGCGCTCACGTCCACTTCGCAGTTTCGTAAGCTTCGCGCTGTCCTGCTCTGCGGCCAACTGCTTCTCAATGTGCGCCCGGCCTTACTGTCTTATCACTAGGGCCCGGATTTTTAGGTTTTAAACTATTTTATTCCTTGCTAGCTAACTGCAGTATTTTAACTTACTTATCCATTTGATTATCATTGGAGTAAATTACTCGAATCTTATAAAACCTAAAAATAACTAAATAAGACGTTAAAACCTAAAAAAAATTAAATGGGCTATTCAAGACAGTATTACGTTATTTTGAAATAGAAGTACCAAATATTAATGAAATTGAATGATTTTTAAAAAAATAAACATTATGCACGACTTTTTGAAATGACTTCATGGTTTGGAACTGGAAGTGGTTTGCAAGTATAACTAATGAGAGCGAAACAACGTGATACGATACTATTCCACTAGGGTACAGCACAAATCAAGAGACAACCCCCTGCCGTTCACTGACCTGTATCTAGCAGGTACAAGCCCGCCTAACTTGCCAGCTTCAGTGCATCTCTCATTGTGTACGGCTCGACTCGTTGGCTGAACGGTCAGCGTACTGGCCTTCAGTTCAGAGGGTCCCGGGTTCGATTCCCGGCCGAGTCGGAGATTTTAACCTTAATTGGTTAATTCCTACGGCACGGGGGCTGGATGTATGTGTTTTCTTCATTATCATTTCATCCTCATCATGACGCGCAGGTCGCCTACTGGCGTCAAATAGAAAGACTTGCAACTGGCGAGCCGAACCCGTCCTGGGATATCCCGGCACTAAAAGCCATACGACATTTCATTTCATTGTGTACGGTCGACTACTGCCAGCTACGGCTGTTTAGCTCTATACACACTATTATGCGAAAGACTAAAATTAATTTTCCCTATAAATCAAGTTATTATTGAAGGCAGTTTAAGAAGCTTGCGCATCTCAGAAGTAGCGATGCCTAAAGGCAAGTCATCATTTGCTTTACGTCGCACCAACGCAGATATGTCTTATGGCGACGATGGGATAGGAAAGGCCTAGGAATGGGAAGGAAGCGGCCGTGGCCTTAATTAAGGTACAGCCCCAGCATTTGCCTAGTGTTAAAATGGGAAACCACGGAAAACTATCTTCAGGGCTGCCGACAGTGGGATTCGAACCCACCATCTCCCGATTACTGGATACTAGCCGCACTTAAGCGACTGCAAGAAAAGTTAGAATGAATAGTATAACTTTAGTAATGATTGAAATGATCATTAAAAACTATTTCAGGAGGATAAAAAACTAAAAAAAACTATTTTGAGTTATTAAAAAACTAAAACGTTGTTTTTAAGAACCTAAAAATCCGGGCCCTACTTATCACATGCACTTGTACGCTCTGTGCGAGGCTACATGACAGACGCACCTCTTGATGGTTGCCGGACAATTGCGGTCACGGACATTTGCGGTCGCCGGACATTTGCGGTCACTGAGATAAACTTGTGCCCACTCACAGAAATTCCCCAGTTGTCACAGGACATTTGCGGTCACTGCAGCAGGGGATGGCTCTCATTAGCTTAATCTCGGGGTATCCCCGCTAACCTGCCTGAGCAACTGCTCGCTCCTTGCAGATCAACATTTTTAATTGAGTGAGAGTGTGTTTGTGTATTTCCTAAATTTCTCATTAAGCTTGAAAAGCGACTTAAGTATGATTATCTTGTACAAAGGAACTAAATTATAACGACGCTTACCTAAAAGCGACAAAAATAATTGACGAAGCTTTAGTTCAGCTGATTTTAAACACGCCAAAATTATTTCAATACAATAATTATGCCAATCTAAAGCCTGGATAAAGTGTGATGGGAATCAGCATTTTAAAACATATAATTTACTGTCGACCAAATTATTGTATGTACCGGTACTCGAATTTGGAGGTTGTGCCCCCTGTGGGTCGGGGATGCAGACGAAGAATACATCCACGGTATCCCCTGCCCATCGTAAGAGGCGACTAAATGGGGCCCCGGGCGCTCACAACTTGGGAGCGTGGGATGGCAGGATCGAACCTGCCAGTTGTGACCAGAAGACCAGCGCCTCAACCGTGTGAGTCAGTGAGTCTAATTGTTTCCCATCGCATTTTCTCCGAAAAATATGTTAGCGTGACTTTAGACTACCAGAAATAAATAAATCCATAAATCAGTAAATAAATAAATACATAAATCAGTAAATAAATAAATGAAAATCCACAGCCTGATTCCAGTCATTTGACCGGGTCAGGGATGGAATGAATGAAGCTCCCATCTAGCGGTGAGGATACGAATTGTGCCGGCTGCCGAAGCCTGTCCCACTCCTCTGGGGTAATGATTAATGATTGACAGATGAAATGAAACTATATTGGGGAGTGTTGCTGGAATTAAACATGACAGGGAAATCCGGAGTACCCGGAGAAAAACCTGTCCCGCCTCCACTTCGTCCAGCACAAACCTCACATGGAGTGACCGGGATTTGAACCACGGAACCCAGCGGTGAGAGTCCGGTGCGCTGCCACCTAGCCACGGAGGCCAATAAATAAATAAATAAATAAATAAATAAATAAATAAATAAATAAATACATATCTTTATTGCCCACCCTAGTGTACACCATCGGCTTACAGGCAATAAAGACAGACAGAGCGAAACAAAGGAAAACAAGCAATAATAGCAACTACATCTCTCTTAAAACTACTTAACTACATTAACTACCTCTACATCTACTCAGTATCATCCCACACGTACGCGGATAGCCAGCACACATGCAGGACGATACCGCACTACTAACTACCCTAAGCCCAACCCCTGACTACCACCTAAAAAATTTTTTTAAAAAAATTAATTAGACTGGTCGCTGCAACAGCCCTGGTCAAGGTACGTAGAATACAAGGTAGGGATCACGAAAGAGCTGCGCAGTGGCAGAGCAGTGTTGTGACGTCACGCAGGACCCTCGCGTTGAATCTGCCTGAATGAGGTAGAGGTATAATTCGAATAAGAATCGCTGTGCACGCAGAAGCTAGGTGCTAACAATACACCGGTAATAACATATCTGTGGTGTATAAGAAACCGTGTGTGTTTATTTTATGAGATAAAACGTAAAAAACAGTAACAGTTTACACTTTTCAGTATGCTTTGTCATGCCATTGCAGGCTGCACAAATCATAGCAGGCACGCGAAGGAACGAAACATACACTTTCATGTATTCCCTAAAGCCACTGACCTAAATGAATGGTGACAGAAGTAATCAAGACATTATCGAAAGCTATCTTTCTCAGCTTCTAGGGTTCGGAAGGCTTTATGATGATCCTCTTCCGACAGCTGTGACGCGAAAGGTGAAATCATTGCTTCTAGCCTCAATACTTCCGAGACGATAAGAAATTCCAACTGTTCTCCGGAAGATTATGAAATATTACGCCCAAATATGTACTGATGAACTCGATCAGAACTCGGATATCGTGTGCCAGTCTAAGGTCAGCGTTGAGCCCACAACATCCTATTTTTTATCGGAGGATGAGCAAGGGTTCGTTAAAGCCCTTGAAGATCTAGTAAAACAGCTCGAGGACAGTCGTGAAACCAAGGAGCTGCTTGAAGACTTCACTGGCTATATAGCTTTTAGGATAAAGAAGAAGAGCCTCGATACAGAAAGTAATTACGGAGAGAAAACAGGTCAAAATACAAGGGGTGGAAATTAAATTGCAAGAAAGAGTCCCAATTTTTTTTTCAAGTGGCTTTACGTCGCACCGACACAGATAAGTCTTACGGCGACGATGGGACATGAAAGGGCTAGGATGGGAAGGAAGCGTCCGCGGCCTTAATTAAGGTTCAGCCCGTGCATTTGCGTGGTGTGAAAATGGGAAACCACGGAAAACCATCTTCAGGGCTGCCGACAGTGGGGTTCGAACCCAATCTCCCGAATACTGGATACTGGCCGCACTTAAGCGACTACAGCTATCGAGCTCGGTGGTTTCAATTTTACCACGGGAAAGAACTGAAAGAGGGTTCTAACATCATCACAAACCTTACGGATATCCTGAAAAAGAAATTCCCCGAAATTTATGAACTTGCAAGCTGCTTCGTGAGAAGCCGTTCTTTTATTCGAATGGACGCTTTAAACAAAAGACATTGAAGAGACCGGGTTTCAGTTAATACAACATTGATACAGAAAGAAGAAAAGCAAAGATATTCCACTGATGCTATGGATAAGTGTGTTTGATATTATTTTTTTTAATATCAGCATTATTCTTTGTGTATAACATACCTGTTTTTTATGAAAGGCAATTTATTACGTTGTCTATGAAACCAGTGCTAAGAATGTTAACATAAAGGCTCATTAATATGGCCTATCTAATGTTAACGTGGAATTTGTCATTTCCTGGTACTTGGAGGAGAACATTTACTGTACTGTTTGTGTTGTGGACAGTTTCCTAACATTTGTTGTTTGTGTTGTTGACAGTGTATATAGTTTCCCAATATTGCTTGTAACAACGGACATATGTATTGCAGTCATCAAGCTTTAATGTTCGAGTCTGTAACAATTAGAGCCCCTTGGTATTGTTATCATAGGTGTTGAGAACATGAACATATGGAATGGTCATTCCACTGCGATCACAGTCTTAGCATTGTTAAAACCTTTTATACAGATCGAAATACTTCAGAAACGCAGCTGGATTCACACTGTATTTGATCTCCTATTAGTACTCTACTGTAATAGTGAAGTGTAATGCATTTTCTTAGGTGATGTTAAGATACCAATGAAGTTCTCTTGTGGCTAAAACAGAATAGCTTACAGTAGTGTATTAGCCTACATCATGCAGAAGACAAGGCGCTGAGGGTTCATGTTGACGTCATCGACGGCCAAGCGTGGTGGGGAGACCTGCGCGTGATCCCTACCTCTTACTCTAACTACCTTGGCCCTGGTATGGAACACACGCCCACCAATCCGTCTACAGCAGCCACCAGCCTTGCCACGTGAGAACTGGTATCGTATCTCACCGACCCTCGCTGGCAAACACTGTGTTCCTTTCCTTATGTGTTACAAGCCACCCTGGCTGAAACCAGATCCAACAGGTGGCCTGCAGCACACTTCCGCTATGTACGTCACACATACTCTTGTCCATTGTCAGCACACTACCTTCCATATCCTTTTCCTTTCCGTGCAGACATGCTCAAGTCTAACTTCTTTGGAGTGGGGTCAAGTCCCCACCCCTCCCTCTTCCCTTGATACGTCACCCTCACCTCTCACGCACTACTCCCGCTCTCTACATCTCACCTTATAAAACTTAAGACTTAAACATAAGCTAACAACCATTTAACATCCCTCATCAACGCACCTAAAACAACGCTTTTTTTTCACACAGACAAACTTTTTTTCATTCGAAGTCCATTAGTTTACTCAGTCTTCTCCATCTACCGCACCACACTTCACACATCAAACCGTCTCACCTTATTAAGCTTCAGACTTAAACATCAACTAACAATCATTTTACATCCCTCATCATCGCACTTAAAACAATTTGACTTCTTTTTTTAACATTTCACTTACAAACAAACAGTTTCCATTCCAAATCCATTAGTTCACTCCGTCTTCTCAGTCTACAACACCTCAATTACATCAAACTGTTAGACTTATCCCATTTCTTCCATCCTATTAAACTTAATACATAAACATCAAGAATCCCTCAATTTTACACCCCTCATCAAGGCATCTACACCATTTAACTTTTTTTTTTCATATGACCTACTTTCATAATTTCCATACTGCCAACATTTTCTCCTTAACTACATTCCCACTTAATCTATCACAATTCTATCACATATACCTTCTTTATACTCCCTCCTCACACAAATACACTTAAACAATCCTTTTTTTTTCACTCCTCATTTACACACCAACAGACAGTACTCCATTCCAAGTCCATTAGTTCACTCAGTCAACTCGCTTTTTTTTTTTTTTTTTTTTTTTTTTTTTTTTTTTTTTTTTTTTTTTTTACTTCCACCTAAGCTTTACACTACCCTCAAACCTACTCAACCTCCCCTTTTCTCAACGCTTACCTAATTTTCTCAGGCTTTCCCTTTGCCCCAGGCGGATCACCTTTCCACAAGGCAAGGTGCTCACCCCCTTTCCCCTAACACTACAGCCCCCTCTTCCGATATCATGATTACCATGATACACTTCCCGCATTCGCTCAGGGCGGATATCCATTCCTCTGAGCAGAATGCCTTCCCCCTTTCTCCCTCGGCACGAACCACATTATCTGCACAACCCCTGTTACTCCCTCAATTTCTTTATAAATATAGCTCTGGCCACGTTTAAGAATTTCGCTATATTCGTTCCTTTCTCCCACTCTCTACATAACCAAGATGTTATCTTATAGCTTTCCCCTACCATATGCAGCTCCTCCTTACTTAGTAGTTTGATCTTTATCTCCGCCAAAGGTCGGCATTGATTAAAAATATGCAGGTCCTCCCACTTCTCTCCACATAACACACATCTATCCCTATTCTCACTACCTACCCATCCCCTATTCCTCGGAACACCCAATACCCACCAATACAAACCTCTCTTATCCCTTCTACCCTCAAACTCCATTTTCGGGTTTATTACTTCCACCAATTTATTTAATACTGATAAAGAGACTCTCTCTCTCTACATTCCCCTATTAAGCTCTGTCTTTCAATATCTAGTAGTCTTCCCTTTATCCTTTCCCATACCCATTTATTCCTACCATCCCCCCAGACCTCTCCATATACCCCCAATCCAATCTTTTGTAACAATTTTTTGCACTTATTCACCCAGTAACCTTCATTCGTCATACCTTTCTGAAAACTAAACGTTTCTTGTACTAACGCTCCACCCTTCCCTTCCTCCAATCTAATCCAGTACTTGAACACCCTCTTAGCTATTTCACCTCTATCGATTCTTTACAGACTAATCTGGCCCCGGCATTGGCTGTACAATTCGGTAGGTCCATCATGATCTTGCTAAATTTCGCCACCACTTGGTTTAGTTCACTCCTGTCCTCCTCCATTCCCCATACTTCAACCCCAAATAGCATTTTGCCCATTACCAGTGATTTAAACACCGTTTTCTGAATTTTGTATTTAACGTCTGGAAATTTCTTTTCTAATACCCCTACTGCCGCAAGCGCTCCTCTTCCTTTAAGTTTTGCCTTCTTACACTGATTTTTCCAAGAAGCATTCTTACTAATTATTACACCTAGGTACTCAATTTTTCCCTCTGGTTTAATTTCTTCCTGCTCCAGCCTCCAGACTTCCTTATTCTTTCTCCCACCCCTTTTCCTACACACCATTATCTGAGTCTTTCTTACATTTACTCTGAGAGACCATTTCCTAGTATATTCAACTACCTTGTCCAACCCTTTTTGCAACCCACTTGCCGTCAAAGCCAAAATCAATAGGTCATCCGCGAATAGCAACCCCGAAACCTCCATTTTCCCTACCCAAGGGCATTGCCATGCGTCTCCACCATGACCCTCTAAAATATTATTTATAAATAATATAAATAATATCGGGGATAGCTTACATCCCTGTCTCACCCCGCTTTTCAATTCAAAACACTTACTCAACCTTCCATCCTGCAATTTAATCATCTGTGGATCAGCGGTAGAGTGTCGGCCTCCGGATCCCAAGATAGCGGGTTCAAATCCGGCAGAGGTAGTCGGATTTTTGAAGGGCGGAAAAGAGTCCATTCGACACTCCATGTCGTGCGATGTCGGCATGTAAAAGATCTCTGGTGACACATTTGGTGTTTACCCGACAAAATTCATTAAATCTCAGCCATAGACGCCCAAGAGAGTTTCGGTTTACTCGATCTGCCATCTAGTGGGGGCCTAGAGTAAAACGGAACGTCGAAATTGACGAGCAAACAGCCAGATGGCGTCAAATTGAAATGTCTGCACACGGTAGCTGAGGCCATACGATTATTATTATTATTATTATTATTATTATTATTATTATTATTACACTGACTGACAGTGACAATGCAACACCAAGGAGGAGTGGTTCGAAAGGGATGAAAGTTGGGGAAAAACAGAGACGGCACGGACGAATAATTGATGTTTATTTCAAACCGACATGCAGGTTACACAATGCGCACGGCATCGACTCAGTAGGATGTAGGACCACCGCGAGCGGCGATGCACGCAGAAACACGTCGAGGTACAGAGTCAATAAGAGTGCGGATGGTGTCCTGAGGGATGGTTCTCCATTCTCTGTCAACCATTTGCCACAGTTGGTCGTCCGTACGAGGCTGGGGCAGAGTTTGCAAACGGCGTCCTATGAGATCCCACACGTGTTCGATTGGTGAGAGATCCGGAGAGTACGCTGGCCACGGAAGCATCTGTACACCTCGTAGAGCCTGTTGGGAGTTGCGAGCAGTGTGTGGGCGGGCATTATCCTGCTGAAACAGAGTATGGGCAGCCCCTGAAGGTACGGGAGTGCCACCGGTCGCAGCACATGCTGCATGTAGCGGTGGGTATTTAACGTGCCTTGAATACGCACTAGAGGTGACGTGGAATCATACGCAATAGCGCCCCAAACCATGATGCCGCGTTGTCTAGCGGTAGGGCGCTCCACAGTTACTGCCGGATTTGACCTTTCTCCACGCCGACGCCACACTCGTCTGCGGTGACTATCACTGACAGAACAGAAGCGTGACTCATCGGAGAACACGACGTTCCGCCATTCCCTCATCCAAGTCGCTCTAGCCCAGCACCATGCCAGGCGTGCACGTCTATGCTGTGGAGTCAATGGTAGTCTTCTGAGCGGACGCCGGGAGTGCAGGCCTCCTTCAACCAATCGACGGGAAATTGTTCTGGTCGATATTGGAACAGCCAGGGTGTCTTGCACATGCTGAAGAATGGCGGTTGACGTGGCGTGCGGGGCTGCCACCGCTTGGCGGCGGATGCGCCGATCCTCGCGTGCTGACGTCACTCGGGCTGCGCCTGGACCCCTCGCACGTGCCACATGTCCCTGCGCCAACCATCTTCGCCACAGGCGCTGCACCGTGCACACATCCCTATGGGTATCGGCTGCGATTTGACGAAGCGACCAACCTGCCCTTCTCAGCCCGATCACCATACCCCTCGTAAAGTCGTCTGTCTGCTGGAAATGCCTCCGTTGACGGCGGCCTGGCATTCTTAGCTATACACGTGTCCTGTGGCACACGACAACACGTTCTACAATGACTGTCGGCTGAGAAATCACGGTACGAAGTGGGCCATTCGCCAACGCCGTGTCCCATTTATCGTTCGCTACGTGCGCAGCACAGCGGCGCATTTCACATCATGAGCATACCTCAGTGACGTCAGTCTACCCTGCAATTGGCATAAAGTTCTGACCACTCCTTCTTGGTGTTGCATTTGCTCTGTCAGTCAGTGTATTATTATTATTATTATTATTATTATTATTATTATTATTATTATTATTATTATTATCACAAACACTTCCTCATAAATAGTTTCAATTGCCACCCTCATTTTTTTCGACATTCCAACCTCCCCTAATCTCAAAAATAGCGCCTCCCTACTGACCGTATCAAAGGCTTTTTCTAAGTCAATCGCTGCTATAAATAATTTACGCCCTGCTATCCTCACATACTTTGTAATCAAAGTGTCCAGAATCCAAACATTATCAACTGTATTACGTCCTTTCCTAAATCCATTTTGGAAGTCAGATATCCTACCGTACTGTTCCGCCCAATTTGTTATCCTATTCGCCAAAACCCCTGTGTACACCTTTGACAGCGAGTCTAGGAGTGTAATTCCTCTATAGTTGTTTGGATCACTACTAGCTCCTTTATTTTTATAAATAGGGCATAATACCCCCTTCCTCCATTCTCTAGGAAATTTCCCCGTTTCCAGCAACCTATTAAAGAATTTCACAATCCCTCTCAACATCGGTTCATTTGCCCCTACCTCTTTCCATACACTATTGGAAATACCATTCACACCTCCTGCAGCCTTGGGTCTAGCATTTTTAATACTGTAATTACCTCCTGCCTTGTTATCTCCCCATCCAATATTGTAATGCCTACTTCCAGTTCCCTTCCAATTTGTGACTTGTCTATTTCTCTACCCAATTTCCTCTCCCCTTCTAAAAGCCTTTTAAAATGCCTAACCCACTCGTTTTCTCCTATTTTATCCCCCTTCCCCTCCGGTTTCGTTCTTCTGATCTTGTTTATTGACTCCCAAATCCTCTCAAATTTCTTCTCTCTACAATATATATTTATTTTTTCAGCTTCCGCCTCCTTCCATCCTCTTTTCTTCTCATTCAATACCTCCTTATATTCCCTTCTCAATTTACAATATTCCTTCCTTTTTTCTTGCACACCCTCCTTCCTAAACTCCGCTAGGGCTCTCATTACAACCTCACGTTTTCTCCTACAATCTTCATCAAACCATCCATTCATTTTATTCTTTTTTTCCCTCTACCCTTCTCCTCACTTTCTTCCCCACCCTCCATACAGGGAGTTCAATTAATTTTAGCACGTTATCCATATCATTCCCTTCTACCGCCCTTTCAATTCCTACCCTTAATATATCTCCCTCCTCCTTCAAATGCCGTCTTAATTTCTCTTTAGTATTATCATCCCATACATACTTCCATCCTCCATTCCTATACCTCTCCTTACTTTCTTCCATCTTTCCCTTCTCATCAGCAACCAAAGTTCTCAATTTTATTTTGATAGGCATATGTTCTGTCAACCCACATTCTAACACCTCAAAAATTATTCTCCTTAACGCTATCTCTGGGCTTATTCCTATATCCACCACACTCCCTCCATTTGTTGTAATATACGTCAAATCTCCCACACTATGCCGCTTCATCCATCCATTTAAAATAAATAAATGTTCTATAGCACATAACTCTAATAACCTTTCTCCATAACTATTTACAACATTATCCTTACTCTTTCTTTGCAGTACCCCGTCTACTTTTACTTCTTTCCCGTATACCGGTACTCTATTGCTCACTCTCGCATTCCAATCCCCAATAAAATCATCCCATCTTCTACATACATTCCTCTGTGTTTATTTCTTCAATCAGTTCGTCAAAAAAATGTTTATTTGCATAAACTGAATCGCTCGGATGGTTATAAAGCAGTGCCAGACAAATTGCTTCCGCTGCCCCCTTCCCCATTTTTACTCTCAACCACACTACCCCTTCTACCCTAGTCTGTAACGTCTCCACCCATTCAGCGATCTCATTTCTTATTAAAACTACTATGCCCCCTGGGTTTCGGCCCCTCTTCCCTATTTTTTTCCTTAACACGTTAACTACTCTATAACCGTCCCATGTAATTTCAACCCCCTTCCCTAACCACGTCTCTACTAGAGCAATAATCTCAAAATCTTTCACTAAATCCACAATTTCCTTATAAACTTCCCCATCAACCCCTCAATATTCAGCATCCCTATCACCATATCTAGTTATTTATTTCCTCCCCCTCCCTCCCTATACTTCTGCATTTCACCACTTCCCCCCTTACTTCTCGTGATTCTTCCTTTTAGCTCCACCCCATCCCTCTCTTTCTTCTCCCCCCATCCTTCCCCTTTTCCGTGCCAGAGCCTTTTTTCCCACCCCATAGATCTTTTAAACTTAACGATCCCGCCTTATTTAACGCCTGCTTTCTCTCCAGGTTTATTTCTGCATTACTCCTATTCGGGGAGGTTGAGTCACTACCCTGACTCCTTTCCCTTCCCGTCACCTCTTCACTACCTGTATCCAATTCACTTCGGTCTAGTGTCCTACTTGTTGATTCACTCCTTCCTGGGCTGTTCTGACTCACCAAGGACTCTGCTGTCTTCGCTACCTGCCCGCTGACAGCGCAGTCCCATCTTCTCTCTTCCTTCTCCGTACTGATGTCGCCCTGCTCTCGATTTCTGCAACTCATTTCCTCCTCACATTTTTCCATCCTCAGCAGTTCCTCCTGTGTCCACGATCGCGACCAATTTCTGCCTGAAGTTACCAGACACCTCCTCACTATCTTGACTCGCAATCCCTGCGCTCTAGCACGCCACATATGCCGCTTATAGACATCCAACCGCATCCTGTCTTCTTTCTCTATCTCAGCCTTCAAATAAATGTTCGATCCTTTCAAATTTCCAGCATTCCTCAGAATTATATCAGCCATCAGGGTTGATATTAATCTTAACTTCCCCGGCCTATGTCCCTTGTTCCTTCCCACTCTATAAATATCATCTATATCAACTTCAGAAAAGTTTATCTTCATTTTGTTCGAAACTATGTCCACCACTTTCAATACTAATTCCACTTTTGATTCTGTTCCTTCCTCGGGTACACCATACACAAACACATTTTTTCTTGCTGATTCGTTCCTCGCTAACCCCACTTCTCTCTTCATTGCTGTTAATTCCTTTTCCAGTACCACCACCTTCTTTTTCAAGCTCCCTACCTCATCTTCTATCTCCGCTAACTTGTCATTTACACCTCCAATTTCTTCTTTTATAAAACTTTTTAAGTCCATCTCCTTCATTTGGGTTGCCTGGTGTTCCTGCATCATTTTCTTAATTTCTTCTCCTTTGCTTGCTTCCTTCACCACTCTCTTGATCTCTTCAAGCTCCTCCCAGCCGAACGGTCCCTGGTTAGAACCCGGGTTCTTTTCTATACCTCCTACCACCAGCAGCGTCGCAATAACCGTCGCACACAACATAATCTCCAACAGTCCTTTATAACCACTAATTTCTCTTCCTCTCTCAACTCCACCTTCCTTCCAACACTGCCTTGCACCATGCCATCTTCCAATTCTTAGCCTGTATTGCTGTAGCGTTATTCCCATATTGCGCACCTCAGCTCATTCACACGTCCGCACTTCCCGATGTCTCGCTCGTGACGAAATAAATAAATAAATAAATAAATTCATTTAATTAATTAACGATGAATTAACTTTTGTTTTTCTAAAAATGAAGGACTGGTGCAGAATAAAAGAGTATTTTTTACCTTGGCCTACCTTTAATTATTCCACGATAAATAAATAGGAAACTTATTTTTTGAATTAGCCTCTGATGTTTGTATACAAAAATTCACTTTGTGGAGTATTAGAGTTTAAATATCAAATATATGAGCTTGTGAAAAATTACAAAGTCTTGGAACAAAATCTTTAGGCCTGCAAATAAAATTATTATTTTCTGTGTGTAGTTCAAATTTTTGACTCATATTTCGTTTTTATATTAGCTAAATGATTGGCGTCAAGGTATTCGAATCATAGGTTCTGGGTTCGATTCCAGGACGGGTCGGGGATTTTAATCGCATCTGGTTAACGCACTACACTAACAAATACCGCAGAAAATCACCATAGTGAATGCATCCCTCCACACAGGGTTGAAATCAGGAAGGGTCTCCACACAGGGTTGAAATTAGGAAGGGTATCCGGGCAAAAAACAGGGCCAAGTCAACATGTGTACAACACCGTTCACACCGCCGGCGATAGGAAAACAACAGATAGGGAATCTGCCACCTGGGCGACTGCACTAAATGCAGATCAGTAGTGATTGATTGATTTCGTTTTCGTGATGGTGGTGATTACTGCTTTTGTGAGAAATTAGAACGGTGCCACCATCCTCCTTTAAAAATAAACAGAAAAATTCGAATAGATCCGACTCCCTTGTAGGGGAAAAAAAGAAGGGAAAGGCCACGAAGGACGTGAAAATGAAAGACTGCCTGGGCTTGCTAAACATCGTACCGTGGGATCGGAAGAAAACAAGAGTTGACCAAGAGAGGCCGGATATGAAATAGAATATATTTATTTATCATCTACAGAATTGTATGTTACCAAAAAGATGACATGACTTGTTCTTCTCCTCCAGACACACCCAGGTGACGATTTCATGTTGACCTTCCCTATACTTTCTGCACATATAACCAGTTGCCTTATTAGTGAATGTCAAATCCATTTCAGCACACACCAGTAAATACTTACACCAGGAAGTTTCGATATAGAATTGTGTTTGTGTCTGAAGGTATCATTCTCTAAACAATGCCGGCGAGAGAAATATGTTGATCTGCAAGGAGGGAGCAGTACACAGTTCAGGCAGGTTAGCGGGGATACCCGGAGATTAAGCTAATGAGGCCCACCCACTGCTGCAGTGACCGCAAACGTCCTGTGACAACTGGGGAATTTCTGTGAGTGGGCACAAGTTTATCTCAGTGACCGCAAATGTCCGTGATTTTATGATGACCGCAATTGTCCGTGACCGCAAATGTCCGGACACCCTCTTGATGACAGAGGTGCCAATTACAAGAGAGCACGAAGTTCCGTCTGATAACAGTACAGGAAGCATTAAGTTACATAAGGATGACATAAAATTGTTAGTGTTAACCTGTTGGAGTATTGTAAAGAAACAGAATTAAGTAATTTGATACATGCATACTTGCCAGATATTGTAATAGGAATTTAATCATGGCTGAAAAGTGATAATACGGATGCAGAAATTTTCTTACGGAATCCAAGTGTTTATCGCAGAGACAGGTTAGGAACGATAGGAGACAGAGTATTCATACTGGTGAAAGGAGAATTTGCAAGCTACGAAAATGTTAAGGATAAGGAACATTAAATTCTACGTGTAAGATTTACCTGTAAAGATAAAAGGCAACTTAAAGGGTAGTGTTACAAAGATGTTGAAAAGTCTGTGCTGGGAAGACTTGGGGGAAAGGAGACGAGCTGCTCGACTAAGTGGTATGTTCCGAGCATTCAGTGGAGAGATAGCTTAGAATGATGATAGTAGACGAATAAGCTTGAACAGAGCTTACAGAAATAGGAAAGCTGGAATTCAAGAGGACAAACTGAGGCAAATATTCATTTATAGGACGAGGAGTAAGGGATTGGAATAAATCATCAACGGAAATGTTCAATCAATTTCTAAGTTCTTTGAAAGCGTTTAGATCTGCCACCTGGCCGACAGCTTTGAATGCAGATCATTCATTGCTGACTTACGGATCGGTTCGCACTATTCAGGGTTATTTTTTAACTTTTTACAGTTTTTTGAAAATGTCTTGGTGTGACGATACTTCATCAGAGGAACGGCCTCACCTGCCGTAATGAATTCCGAGTCCTATACAGTTTCCTTTCATTTCGGGCTTGCTTCACTTTCGAGGATACGATTGTCTTTAGAGGTGAAAAATTGAATGCTCTCACGAACTGAACTCGAACTCCCAGGTCTGCACGAAAGCGTTAACTGATTTCACGTTTGTTCAGCAGAGCATTCGGCGGTTTATGCTGCCGATAGCACTATGCGGGAGTGGTTGAACAGAAATATCCTTTAACGCGGAGGGCAAGTTACGACAGAACATTATGCTAACCGGGCTTCCGCTGGCGTTGGCATTTTTGTCTGTTGTGATGCCTACAGTGAAGAGGTTCCTCTAAGAACCCCGCTGGAAACTGTAGCAGTTCGCGTTCCGCTGCCTGTCATAGCAACAGTTTGTAATGTTTATTTTCCACCAGGCCAGCCTCTTAATATAAATGATGTCACTGATCTTATAGATCAGCGTCCACCTCCATTCCTCTTATTGGGTGATTTTAACTCCTATCACCCTATATGGGGCTCTGAAACGCCTTGCCCCAGGGGAAGGTAGTTGGAAACATTAGTAAGAGAGCTGGATTTGTGGATTTTGAATACAAGTGAACCAACTCATTTCAGTGTACGTTACGGCACATACTGTCGCACAGACGTTCGTTTATGCAGCCGAACATTGGTTCCCCTGTTTCGGTGTAACAGACTCGCTGATCTCTGTGACAGTGACCATTTTCCCATTGTTCATACTTTGTTGAAACAGAAATCTGTCGAGGCTCCTCCTCGATGGATTTTTAAACATGCTGATTGGCCAAGTTCACATCACTAGCTGTATTTAACGATGTGACCAGGCGGAGTGTAGTCGGCAATATAACTTACATAACACAAGTTATTCTTGCTGCCGTTGAGGAGTCCATTCCATCGTTTTCAGGGACTCCTCGCCAAAAACTCGTTCCTTGGTGGAAAGAAGAAATTGCAGCATCTATCAAAGAACGCCGTCACACTCAAACGCTATCGTAGGCAGCCTACTGTGGCCAACTTGGTAACATTTAATAAACTCCGTGCTAAGGCGCGAGTTCATATACGGCAAAGTAAGAAAGCTTCGTGGGAGAGATGTGTGTCGTCCATGACGGTCACATACACTGTCATCACAAATGTGGACTAAACTTCGACACATTTCAGGTACACAAGGACCATCCTTAGTACCAGAAATTTCCACTGCAGGCAGGATTGTCACTGATCCACCCTCGGTTGCTAACCATCTAGCAAGTCACATACAACGTCATCTCAAGTGTGGACGTATTTCGAGCATACATGGATCATCTTCAGTACCGGGAATTTCCAATGCAGGCAGTGTCGTCACTGAACCACTCTCGATTGCTAATAATCTAGCCAGTCATTTCGCGGATGTGTCTGACTCCGGGAATTACCATCGTGATTTTCTCACTACGAAGCGGGAGGCAGAAAGTCATCACCTCCGTTTTGCTACTGAAGCTTCAGAAAACTATAACGTGCCCTTTACGAAGTGGGAACTCTGCAGCGCCTTGGCACTTTGCAAGAACACATCTCCCGGACCAGACAATGTCCATAACCAGATGTTGAAAAACCTTAGTGAGGATAGTCTGTTATATCTCTTTCGTGTGTTAAACCGAATCTGGATAGAAGGTGAGTTTCCGTCTCAGTGGGGAGAGGGCCTAGTCATTCCTGTCCCCAAGTCTGACAAAAATCGGAAGTATGCAGGAAGTTACAGACCTATTTGTCTTACTGTTTGTGTAAGCTATTTGAGAAGATGGTAAATCGCCGACTTGTGTGGTGTCTGGAGAAACAAGGACTTTTGTCCTAGTACAAATGTGGTTTTCGAGCCGCTTGCTCGACTACTGACCACTTGGTACGCCTGGAGAGTTCTATCCAGGATGCTTATCTCCGAAAACAGCATTTGGTGGCCGTTTTCATTGACTTAGAAAAGGCCCATGACACCACATGGCAATATGGTATCCTTTCACTCCGGCATCAATGGAGATTCCGAGGTAACTTGCCGGTATTTATTGCGAATATTTTGTCCCTCCGTCTATTCCGTGTCCGATCAGTGCGGGCATATTCGCAATGCCACTTTCCTACAGGGATCTGTTCCTAGCGTCACTCTGTTCGCGACTGCCATAAACGGTATTGTCACTGCTGCCGGTTCAGCAGTAATACCGTCGCTATATGTGGACGATTTTGCTCTGCATTATAACTCGCACTATATGACAGTCCCAGTGCGACAATTACGGCAAGCTATTAGGAGAGCGGAACAGTGGACCTTAGAACATGGCTTCCGGTTTTTTTTTCCGCAAAGACCTCTGTTGTATATTTTTTCCGCGCACTCTTCACTCGCACCCTGAGCTTTATTTAGGGAATGTCCCTCTTCCCGTAATTGACACTGATTTCTTGGGCTCCTTTCCGATAGCAAATTATTGGAGGAGCCACACGAGCGGCAGTTAAAAGTGCACTAAGAAGTTGAATATTTTGAAGTTTATTAGCAGCACTACTTGGGGGCTGACCGCACGGTGCTCCTACGATTTTATAGGGCACATATTTTATCCAGATTAGACCATGGCAGTGCAGCACATGTATTACCAAGACAAAGCGTCCTTGAGAAACTGAACAGCAACCACCACAGCGGGGTTTGGTTGGCGACGAGAGCTTTTCGTACAAGCCCCATTACTAGCCTGCTCGCTTTACACCTGAGACGCGTCCGGCTCCATGGCTAAATGGTTAGCGTGCTGGCCTTTGGTCACAGGGGTCACGGGTTCGATTCCCGGCAGGGTCGGGAATTTTAACCATTATTGGTTAATTTCGTTGGCACGAGGGCTGGGTGTATGTGTCGTCTTCATCATCATTTCATCTTCATAACGATGCGCAGGTTACCTACGGGAGTCAAATCAAGTCCTGCACCTGACGATCCGAACATGTCCTCGGACACTCCCGGCACTAAAAGCCATACGCCATTTCATTTCATTATCTGAAACGCCAGCAAATGCTTCTGTCCTATTTGCAATAGATGCCACTTCACCCAAGCTATCCTTGCGTATTTCACAATGGAAACTGTACGCTGTTTATCCTCGAACAACACGGCCGGTTGGAATACGCTTGGATAGCAGTCACAAACTGTTTGATGCACCTTCGGTTCCGTGTCTTGTCAGACAACTAAGTGGGGTACCTCCGTGGATAATACGACGTCCTGGAATAATCCTGGATCTGCACACTGGCCTGAAGGCAAGCAAAGAATCCTCGATTTATCGGATGATCTTCCTGCCCGTTGTTGGCTGGTATCCAGATTCAGTCGTCGTTTACACGGATGGTTCGAGGGAAGAAACGAAAGTGGGCTGTGCATTCGTTGTCGACTATAACAGGTTTCTTTTCCCATTATCAGAAGTCTGCAGTGTGTACACAGCAGAGCTCTATGCTATCTGTAAAGATCTGCGGTACACGCTGTCCGATGAGGGCCGGCACTTTCTGCTGTGTACCGACTACTTGAGCTCGCTACAATCACTTGATACATGTTTCCCTCGGCACCCTCTGGTGCAGCGGATCCAGGACCTGCTGGTCGGGTGTTTGGATGCCAGAATCACGTTTATGTGGCTCCCAACCCAAACAACATGGGTGTAGAGGGAAACGATTTAGCTGATAAGGCTGCCAAGGTGGCTGTTACATTGCCCCCGTTGCCTTACAAGGTTCCAGCAAGTGATATTCGCTCTCAGCTGAGATATTTGGTTCTGTCCCATTGGGAGTCCACTTCCAAATACTGTAAGCTGAGAGCGATAAAAGGTACAAACGTATGGAGGACTTCCCTTCGGGCTTCCCGGAGGCAAGCAGTGGTATTTTGTCGTCTTCGGATCGGCCACGGTATAATAACGCACTCCTGTTTACTGAAAGGAGAACCCCCTCCGGTGTGTACTTGCGACGATCATCCTACCGTGGTACACATCCTTATGGAGTGCGTGGACCTGACCGATCTGCACCGTATCTAAAACTCCCGAGTACCATCTCCCTCGTCCTACGAGATGACTTACCGAGCTCGATAGCTGTAGTCACTTAAGTGCGGCCAGTATCCAGTATTCGGGAGATAGTAGGTTCGAACCCCACTGTCGGCAGCCCTGAAAATGGTTTTTCGTGGTTTCGCATTTTCATACATGGCAAATGCTGGGGCTGTACCTTAATTAAGGCCACGGCTGCTTCCTTGCCACTCCTAGCCCTTCCCTGTTCCATCGTCGCCATAAGACCTATCTGTGTCGGTGCGACATAAAAAAAAAAACAACAACAACGAGATGACCAGCAGACAGCAGACCTGGTCATCCGTTTTATGAGAGATGGTGGTTTGTTTTATCGTACATAAACGTAGTGTTTAGTATTAGTCTTACCGAGCTCGATAGCTGCAGTCGCTTAAGTGCGGCCAGTATCCAGTATTCGGGAGATAGTAGGTTCGAACCCCACTGTCGGCAGCCCAAAAATGGTTTTCCGTGGTTTACCATTTTCACACCAGGCAAATGCTACAGCTGTACCCAATTAAGGCCACGGCCGCTTCCTTCCCATTCCTAGGCCTTTCCTATCCCATCGTCGCCATAAGACCTATCTGTGTCGGTGCGACGTAAAGCAAATAGCAAAATAAATAAATAAATAAATAAATAAATAAATAAATAAATAAATAAATAAATATTAATTTGCATGACATTTTTGCATTTTAAGGCAATGTCTTATTCTATCACCATCTATCATCTATCATTTTACCGAAAATAAGGCATTGAGATGTGATTATTTTAAACTCATTGGTCATCATCCCCTGTTTTAAATTCTAGTCAGTTGATATATTTTAAACTTTTAATGATTGTATCATGTACGATTAGGGGCCGATGACCTTAGATGTTAGGCCTCTTTATACAACAAGCATCATCATCATCATCATCATCATAAGCACTCTTGAGAGAATAGTTCTCAAGATAAACGATAACCCTGACATGCACATTCACTGCAGTAATCCAGAATTTCACAGAAACCAGCTTAAAAATTGTTACCCATCAATTATACATGCCAGCTCATGAAAGCATCCGTGTCCGATGAAAAGAAAGAAAGAAAGAAAGAAAGAAAGAAAGAAAGAAAGAAAGAGAAAGAAAGGAAGAACAACATGCACGCATGTTGCATGCATGTTTCACGCATGTTTCATGTATGTTTTACTCAATTCTAATTCAGGGTTCGATCTGGTAAGAAGAATTAGGAACCGTCCTCTATAGGATCTGGCGTGGTTTGTTCAGTGGGACGAGATGCAATCCCCCCAAGCATGCCTGTAGTGAACTCCTTCAATCCATCTTTCACTGCGTGAAAGAGCAACAGTAGAGCTATGTCTTGAGGCAAAGACAGTATTTACAGAACTTTGTATGCTTGTCATAATCAATCAATCAATCAATCAATCAATCAATCAATCAATCAATCAATCAATACCGTATTACACTACTTGTCATGGAATATTTCAAATTATATATTGTAAAAGTTTAGTCATTTCCCGAGAGACTGAGTTGCAATGATGTTACATGTAACAGAACACTTCAGGCTATTTTCTGGAAATTTCGTATAAATCCCCTTGTGATTGCTTGTAGTTATTGTGAAACTACTAGTGAGCCGTTTTTAATTTTCAAATATCAATTGTTTCGTATATTCATGTAGCACACTATTTATTCTTCTATCATGCCTAAGACATCGAAATTTTACGCAAATGCCTATTTTGTTTGCCGATATGTAGACCTCCAAAACCGACAAGGAAGTGCGTTTGAAGGTGAAATTGGACAAACTATCAAGTTTAATGGTGCATATATATCTGCATATGTGTATATATTCGAGATTTCAAATTTCTGATTTATTGTGCATGTTTTCGACTCTTATTATACATATTTTAAAACGTTTCAGAAGCCGTCTTTAAGAAAAATGCCGTGAACTCTTTCGGCAATGAAACGGTTCAAAGGAAAGTGGAACTTATCAAGACACACTTCCAAATCATATCAGCTAAAATCAGTCAAGAAGCTAGAAACACGTGGGTTGCGTCTTGATGATTGGCTAAACATATAGAGCCCGGCACGGATGCAGATATCCGCGAAGTTAGTGTCTTGGCGGATACAAACTGTATGTCAGTGCAGGTGATTTTGCTGATAATTTCTAAATAATGATGTTTGTTGATTTTCACACAGGTATACTCTTTCTTTTGCTTGTAGTTAGACGACCCTTGACATTGGGAGAATGGTGATATATAGAGCCTTGAGATCATACAGCCGTAAATCTGACCTAAGCCTGCTGTATCCACAAAGACGCACACAAAATGCCGTCAGTTGTACTATACCCTAATTTTATATACAAACCGTGATACATTTGTTACACACACATCAATGAAGCACCATGTTGAACAACTGCCTATCACGAAGAATAAGAAGACTGCAACCACTGCATGTCAACTACCAACTCTACAAAACCAATTCACACACTTCAAATACGACTTCTAGACACGTCTCATCAAAACAACAACTGTTATACAATAACTCAACTCCACCATCAAGACCGCCTCCTTATATACAACTGCCTGACCATGCTTCTAGAAGAATGCATTTTCTCGTAAATTCTAGAGTGCCTAAAGCCTAGTTATATGTGAAGATCATTTTACAACCATCTTGTGTCAAAGATACACCATTCTGGATATTACAGTGTGTTGCACAAAGTTGTAGTGGATTATACATCGTATATACAGGTAATAATAAATTATATACTATTAGTTATGTCCGACTCGTTGGCTGAATGGTCAGCGTACTGGCCTTCGGTTCAGAGGGTCCCGGGTTCGATTCCTGGCCGGGTCGAGGATTTTAACCTTCATTGGTTAATTCCAGTGGCTCGGGGGCTGGGTGTTTGTGCTGTCCCCAACATCCCTGCAACTCACACACCACACATAACACTATCCTCCACCACAATAACACGCAGTTACCTACACATAGCAGATGCCGCCCACCCTCATCGGAGGGTCTGCCTTACAAGGCCTGCACTCGGCTAGAAATAGCCACACGAAATATTATATATTATTAGTTATGGGTTCTTATATTAACTAAACTCATATCACTATATATACAGCACATGTTTCATGACATAACCTCACAAATAATAGGATCGCAAATAATAATAATAATAATAATAATAATAATAATAATAATAATACGTGGATGTAAACACTTCATAGCCATAACTCACAAGTCATAATAATAATAATAATAATAATAATAATAATAATAATAATAATAATAATAATAATAATAATAATAATAATAATTCGAGCTCGATATTGGCATATTTTACCCATGGGTTAAATAATATTGTTTTCAAGTTATATCAGTTTATTACACTTGCGTCAAGCCTAACTGGCTTCTGCCCGCAATTAGTGGAAGAAAGGAACAAAGGTCAATATCAGTATACTGCTAATAATAAGAGTTGTCGTCTGACAGGCAAGGTTGGAGGGAGGAGCACTGCACGTGCCATTTCACGATGTTGCCACATTCCAGCATTCCTTTCTACATACTCTTACCCCTCGCTTCCGGCTCACTTGTTCCCCCCCTTCATTCTGGCCGCTGTGATCTGTTGTAGACTGTAGACTACCTGGCCAGGCGGTGTCGTCCCATTTGCGATCACTCTTATACAAACAATCAGGTTCTTATCAGTGACAGTGACAGGTTTGGCAACTCCCAGCAAAACGAGCTGCCCTGAAGTGTTATCTCCATGGCAACCGCAATCGCCCCACCCTCGTTTCCATGGCAACCACACAGCCACTCCCTTTATCCCGCCTCGGCAGGCAGTAAACGGACCTGCTCTAAGAAATGTTAGACACCAACTCTTATTATTAGCAGTATAGTTATCGCAAGAGAAAATCCCTCATAAACCTGTGACTGTAGGAGTTGTGCCAGATGTAGGGCCTATTGTATTATGTTAACAGATCTATCTAAGCGACTGCAGCTATCGAGCTCGGTAATTCAAGTACTGCCCTGTAGATGTAGAGAGATCATTCCCCGCATTGAAGCTAGTTTTAACAGACAAACGCCACATTTTTATACCAGAAAACTTGGAAAAGACTACCGTAGTGTACCACAAAGCAAATTATGGACAGATAAAGTAGGGTCTGCAGTGAAAAATGAAAGAGGAATGTGTGTTGAAGTGTGTTTCTTCACATCTGTGTTCTTTCGTACGATATAAACAGCATCATGATCCGTATTGACAAACATCACATCAATAAGAAATTAAAATGAAGCTCCACCTATTCAATACCATTTAATATGTCAAATCACTTATACAATGGAACCGATTCTTCTGTGTACTTTTACACAGTTTTCTTACAACCTTACTAAATGATTTATCACCAGGCGTATTAATTAACACACTATGTCTTATCTAGGAGACGTGTGCATATTGCTTTAACAGTGAGCACTGATAAACTGGTACGTCTCACAAACTATGTATGGATTATTTGTACTACTGGAACAGTCGCAGTGATTTGTTTTTCATTCAGTTGTTTTATTCATGAGTGCCGGCCCCATCGTGTAGAGGTAGCGTACCTGCCTCTTGCCCGGAGGCCCCGAGATTACCTGAACCTGAGGTCTGGTTCGAGGTCCACTCAGTCTACGTGATTAGAACTGAGGAGCTATCTTACAATGAGATAGCGGCCCCGGTCTAGAAAGCCAAGAATAACGGCCGAGGGGATTCGTCCTGCTGACCACACGACACCTCGTAATCTGCAGGCCTTCGGGCTGAGCAGCGGTCGCTTGGTAGGCAAAGGCCCTTCAAGGGCTGTAGTGCCATTGGGTTTGGTTTGTTTTATTCAGGATTATGATTTATGTATTGGTGTGGGTGAATCGCATGAGTCTAGTAAAGAAATGTTACGTTTACTTTTCATACAAGTGTTCAATAGCATGAAAATAAGTGCATACTGAAGTGCATATTTCACCGCTTTTTTTACAACTTAGTTGCACGCGTATATTAGTGATTTATACACCATATAAATCCGATATCTAATCCTGGCATTCCTTTTGTTGTAATTTCTTAATACATTGCTTTCATGTATTTGTTTGTTGGATTTTTAGTTAAGTAAATTATGTTTCCATTTCATGTCTCTGCTATAATAATGTCAGCACGGCCGGGATTTCTTCCAATTGCAGGTGTTTGTTTTTAATAATACAAAAAATCGTGATAGTGTGGAACTGCTAGGGAGCGTTCCGGTCGGTGAACACGGTTATAATATACCAAAGTGTTTACCAAATAAATAACAATGTCATCATTCGGAATTTATTCCAGGTAAGTACTCTCATGTGACTTTCACGATTGTGTCATAGTGTCACTCACTGATTATAGATCTTCAAGGTCGGATATGACAGCAAGAGCAGAACAATGCCCGCAATGAGGAAATTCGTCCGTATTCTATTTCCGTTCCATTTGGTCGAGAGCGGAAACCCTAGTTTATCTGGCGCACCCAGCCTGGTGATGGGACATACAGTGATCGCAACGAAACTGACAAGCAATAATTATGTTCATTCACCGAGATTTTATATCGGAACAGCATTACGCTTTCACACAAGCAAAACATCTTTATCACAATCATCGCTTTGACCAGGACTATCAACCACAAATGTCCGAACATGTACAAAAGACAGAAATCTCAAAGTTACGAGCAGTAGTGGCAATTAGGGGGGGGGAGGGAGGGGGAGGAGGTACAGTAGTCCCCACCAGCACCACCACTTCGTGGATAAAACACTACATTTTTATTCCATTTTATCCAGCTGAAACTAGAAATTAAGGCAAGCCATGTTGTTTTATGAGCTAATTATTTCCTTCAATATTATTAACAACATTATTAGTGGAAATACGCATGCCGTTCGTCGCGGCTAACCGCTTTGTATAGCGCCACAGCAAGTAGTGGACACTTTGCATGTGCTATGAGGAAGGGTAGCAGGGATAAATTATTTTGCCAAGGACATGGACATTTCGGTATGATTCACCCTCTTGTCGCGCGCATTCGTCAGTCTGGCAGTCTCTTCAGTGTCTGTTTAGTTTCTTAATGTGTAGCAAATGCTAAACGATTTTTAACTGTATAATCACGCTGTACTTGTATTTAATTGTAAACATTGTGACTTCCCCTCTCGGAGAACAATCATCAAATGAGAAATGCAACCAAGCAAGTAAAGGGCGCCAATCTTTAAGTTGAGGACTTAAAGATAAAATTTATAATCAAGCTTGGACAGACTCTTATCACAGGGGTGAGGTGATAGTACACTAATCATTAAGCAGGAGAATTAGAAATCAAAAGGCTAATTAAGGCAAATTGATTAAAGTAAACTAGAAAAATACTATTTATTATATTTAATATAAATGACGACGGTTTAACGAGAACTGAATTTAAAATAGAAAATGAATTTAACAAAAAATTGAATGACTCTACTTCGCGAAAACTTGCAATATCTTTAACTCGCTTGCTCACCATGTCGTCTTGTTCTGCTGGTCCTTGGAAAGCTTCCCTCCTTGTAGCGGGAACATCACCGGCCGTCTTTGATATCTCTTCATCTGCAGCTCAGTACCATTCCTGCCTTGCAAATTGCACCCACCACTAATTGGAAGATGACTTCAAAACTAACACTCCCTATTATGCTTTATCCCATAGATTGGAGATAAGCCCTATGTCACAGTTAGAAGAACCACCTTGGGTTATATGGAGAGGATACTCAATTAAGAATCCTTCCAACTTTACTGAAAATGTTCTCTGAAGTTTCATTTCTATCTAGATTAAAACTATCTATTGACTTAGACTGGTTCAAACCGGTCTTGCAGCCGTGCTGTACGTACTTCCTCATGAGAGTGGCTATACACCCCTCATTCAGAATTTCTAAGTATCGAGACGCAGAATCAAGTAGAAAATCAAGTAGAAGCCTCGTAGAAGATCGTAGAATAATGTAGAGAGACTCGCAGAAGCGAATAAGACGTTGTAGAGAGAGCCTCCAGGAGCTCCAACACGCCCTTTTATAACTTTCTCTCGCGCTAATTACAGGCCGCTACACGTGGTCCAATCAGATGACAGTTCTCTCCCCACTCTAGATTTTAGAGTAGATGGGTCCCACACAAGATATCAACTGTTCTTCTATTCGTCCTTTCACTCAGTATCCATGGCAACATGACGCTCCTTTGAAAATATAGGCGTTGATCAGTTCGAATAATTCTGGTCGAAATACGGTAGCTTACGTTAGGACGCGTGAACACGTGCTCGCTTTTCTCAGAACTTGATGTCTAAATTTGTCCTCCCTTCCTCCTCGGTGATGTGGCAAGATAACTGAAATCTACTGCAAGTTAATTTTAACCAACTGTCGCAAGAATCTAAGTGAATATTAGGATATTCAGCCCTCGTTTATAAGTCGTAGTTACAAAGTAATGAAATGATAGTGAGCAAATGATTAAACATGAATTATAATACAATTACATACCAAAATAAATATCATGACGTTAAATTCCTGAATTAATTACACATAATAAAATTAACATAATTACACTGTAACGTCTGGAACGTTACAACATGTGTAATATTGCTCCTTTAGTGAAATTTTTATTGTATAGTATAGAATCAAAATCTAAAAGCTATTAGCGCACTCAAGTTGGTAAACTGTCAATCTTTACCTCTCTGTTGAAATTCGCTCAGAGTGTTTAAAATAACTCACCATGTTGTAGGTTTTACAATTTCGATATACGTATATATATATACCCCCCCCCCTCGCCGCTATATCCAACAAATCCGGGTACTTCTTGTTGTCTGGGCATTTTTGCACCCCCTCCCCACTTCTAATTCCCGATCGCCGCTACTGGTTACGAGGAGTTCTCTACAACAGGGGGACTTAATTTCACAACCATTATCAGCAGTTAATTTTGAACTATTGTACCGTATAGCCGCCCTGGCGAAAACTTTATTAGTGCGACGAGTTAGTGTGTACACTCGCGATCAGAAGCATTCCGGGTGGAAAGAGAAACGGGTAACGTTTGGGCGTAGATTTTGGCCAACCCTGAGGGTACAAGCGGGGCAACGTCACGTGTGTTAGTCTTCCTGGATGTGTGGCTTTTCACGTCACGCACTCAGAAGTTACTCCTACTCGATTGCTATTTTCTCGGAAACTGATTAAAGATATTTCTATGGTTAAACATTCTGGCTGTACTGGCCTTTCCTAATCAAGGAAAACCATTAATTAACCGTAATTTCATTGTGAAGAAATGTGCACGATGTAATTCCGCCCCAATACGTATGGAATTCAAGTGGCTCATCAGGACTGATAATAACTCCATAGGAACGGTCCTTCAAACACCTCCAACGCCTCTGATGATCATATAGGAAGTGTTCAATGCTAGGTTATTTTTACTTTGGTTCTTGATGATGATAATAATAATAATAATAATAATAATAATAATAATAATAATAATAATGAACCATATGGGAAATAACCTCAAAGTTATTTAAAAGTTAACGCCGTTATTAAGGTGGAAAAAATGGTTATGAAAAGGATATTTTTATATCAAATGGCAGTTCGTGTAAATAAAATACCGATCTACTTAGCCCGTTTTCGCTTGTGAAGACTTTTTGGACCTGTAATATATTTGCGGCAATACAGAAATAGCACACAGTACCAAACCCTTGACCATTCGAAAACTAATCATGATCGGTCTCGCATGCATACGGATATCTCATGTAATTCAGTGTATCCAAACTGCTAAAATATCGGAGCCACATACAGACGTTGAAATGCTTCAGTAGTTGGCGATCGACGTGATTTTTCAGCGCTTTTAGTCTACCGTCTTACTGTCATCTATCTTCGTAGCCTGTGCGCAAGCGGAAAGGGCTGTGGGATGACACGGATACAACCGACCGTATGAAAAGTGCATGAACATGTCAGAACTCTTTAATGAATGGAAGTTTGAAATAACACTCGCTCCTTCACCTGAATAGAGTATACATGCGTTACACCTACTACTTCCTAAATAACATCTAGCATGCCCTATACATAACAGATGACCGCGGGACGCATTGTAGGTACTGTATGTGCGAATGTAGTCGCCCGATTACCCGACGCTAACCGGTCACTTTGATTGTTTACTTTTAGGTATCTTATTACCTGTTAATTATGTGCGTAGTGATTTTTTTTAGATTTCGTTATTGTGACGCTGATTGATACTTCTCTCCTTTCCACCTCCGCTCAGAGGGGTGCACACATAAATCCATAATCTGGGTCATTTTGGACTCAGCCCATCTCACCCCCATGTCGATTGGGGCTGAACTTGGACTTGAACACCATGCGGAGTGTTAATCTCAGCGACCACGAAACCTATGAATTCGACAATATTTTCTATTATTTTCATATGCCACCCCTCCCCACCTCCACCCACAGGGGTGGCTTACCCCCACAGAGCTTTTTTCTAGACAGTCGTATGTGTAGCAGAATCTCTCCTTGGTGTAGCCTACATTTACGCACGTGCCTAGTTCGAACTGCAGGCCTTGTGTTCTACTGTAGAATCCTTGAACTGAGTTGCCATGGTTACGGCTAGTCATTCCTTCATCCGATTCAGTATGATGTCATCTACATACCGGTTGGTTTCAGGCTCTTAAAACTTGATTTTCGGGGCCCGTAGGGCCTTACCGACTAGTATTCTTCGCGTCGTGAGGCTTTTCCTCGTCCTTGAGCAACAAATTCGATATTTCGTCTATATAATTATAGGCAAACTTTTTATACCTTTGCCAACGGCCGTAGCCGTGTTGAAACACCGGATCCCGTGAGATCTCCGAAGTTAAGCAACACTGGGTGTGGTCAGGAGTTGGATGGGTTGCCACGCGCTGTTGGTGGGGGGTAAGGGAATGGAGGAGCGGAAAGGAACTGGCCACCCTACCGCACGTAAACTCCGGCTCAGGAACACCTCTGCGGAGGTTAGGACCTGCCTTCGGGCAGAATAACCCTTGGTTACATTATTTCAATTTTCGTATGGGTCTCTAATTGTTTTGAAAATAAAATACAGCCCGTGTTACTGGTAATATAGCCTTCCATAGGTGAATTCTTTCAAATCGGGTCAGTACTTTTTGTGTTTATCCATTACAAACAAATACACATACAAATCTTTTTCTCTTTATAATATTAGTACAGAATGCTGAAGACTCAGAAGAGACAGTTCGGTTGTGGATAAGAAGATACCAGGAAGAGGGCACTGGGGCCTTAAAACTCGCAGAAAACCGGGGCAACCTAAGAAGACAAATAGAGAGCAAGACAAGACAAACCTCTAGGGGTGGAGATGCAGAGAAGCATATAAAACATATAAAAGTAATTGAAAATAGTGTCCAAATAGTGACTCTCCGGATGTCGTTTAAGTCCAAGTTCAGCCCCCACTGGCATGAAGTTGAATGAAAAAGAATCACCAAAGTGACAAATTACGGGTGAACGTGTGTATGTTCCAGTATACCTCTCAACCAAACTTGGTACACATACGATTTGCTATTTGAAAAAAAAAAACTGTAAGGATAAGACACCCTATTACACCTAGGAGGGGGAGTGAAAAAAATCGAAAAGGATAGATATGTTGTTATTCTTATATTTCAGCGTCGTTGAGATGAATTGTTACACTCTGGATGCCGCTTAAGTCCAAGTTCAGCCTTCATCGGCATGAGAGTTTAGGAGAGGTAAAAAAAGAAAATTTCCAAAATGACCGAGATTAGTGTAGAATACATAGTTTGCAGGGTCGCTAGACTGATTGGTGACAGTCCCAGTGACAGTTGGAATAGCGTAAATCATATCTGTAGCGCGACTTGTGAATACGTACAGTTATAAGTTACTTTTATTATTTATTTGTAAGGGCCAACTACTTTCCAGACAATCTGAGCTGTCACAACGAAACTATTTAACGATAAACGTTTTTTACAACTTGCTTTACGTTCCGCCCACACAGATAGGTCTTATGGCGACGATGGGATAAGAAGGGGATAGTAGTGGGAAGGAAGCAGCCGTGGCCTTAATTAAGGTACAGCCCCAGTATTTGCCTGGTGTGAAAATGGGAAACCACGGAAAACCATCTTCAGGACTGTCGATAGTAGGGTTCGATCGAGAAACTAAACAAACTCAAACTATAACTTAAAATGAAACACATAACAATAACTCTAGACCTACAGAAGAGTCTGTACAATATAAATCAACGTCACAATAAAGAAATCTGCACACACAAAAAAATCACTTCAAACAGGTAATACAAATCGTAAAATTATACATTCAAAAATGTAACCGAGCAGAGCCGGGTACTACAGCTAGTATTAGTATAGATAATGGATGAATTTAGATCTGGTTCCTTTTTTCCTGAAAATAGGCAATGACAAACCACACGCAAAATTGCCACAAACTCATTTTCTATACTTCTGAGCAGGTGTTCTACACTTTTTTTTTTCACGCCACGTCTCCCATTTGAAAATCAGATGACACCTACAGACCTCCTTCCAATAAAAAAAATAAACATTACATAAAAACAACTTTGAAGGCAACGACTATACTTTATTTTGTTGAAAACTGATAGTTCACAAAGTATGGATAATGTAATAGTGCTAATCAAAAATCATGCTCTTCAGTATACATCACGCAGACCACTCCAATCAAAAATGTAATACTGTTCAATCATCAAGTGGATAATGAACAAAATAAAACAACTTCAATTCAGCTTTAAATATCACTTCAATGAGAAAATTGTTGATGTTGATTTTTTGGCATACTGTGAAATGGCCGTTCACAAGACAACACGTATGATATCTTTGGCATCCAATCTATTTTGTTTTTTGTTTTGATGAAAACAAGAGCCGATAACCCAGCCTCCCGGGGGCGACTATAGTGGCATATATAATTTAACTGTGATTCTCTATCATTATTTATATGCTTTGCTAAAATGCAATTCTTCAGATACCATCCACTGTTCCCGTTAAAATTGCAGTGAATATAAATGTTACATTTTTATTTGACTTTCGCTGATCTGTAGACCTTCCACGGATCCCTAAGATGGTTTATGGACTCTAGACTAAAAACCGTTGCTTTTTAGGATTGGTTTCTTTCTACTTAATAGTGCCCGTTTGATAATTTTGTAGTTTTCGAACACTCCCGGGTGCCGGAATTTTGTCCCTCAGAAGTTTTCTTTTACGTGCCAGTAAATCTACAAATACGAGGCTGAGATAGTTGAGCACCTTCAAATACCACACTGAACTGAACTGTTTGATGATGCTACGAAGCTTCTCCGGTCAGAAATAACCTACTTTAACTGACAACTTCATACACGATTAAACGGCGGCCCAAGGACTACTTATGTACTTAATTCCAATATGACTGTCTTGCGAATAGTTTGCACACAGAAGCCAAAGAAATTCGAAGGAAATATCCCGCCGAAGACAAACTTATTTCTAATGGGAAGTAATTGTTTCTGAACGCTCCATTTTATGCATAAGTTAAAAGAACGATCTTCGTCTTCAACCTGTCCTTACTAATTGGCGAACTTTGTTTGGCATTACCTATATTTCTGTAGCAACTATGATTTCTTAGAGACGATAATTCAAGAGTTTCATTTTACCTATTCTTTATTAGTCAAAACTGAATAAAATTCGTTCTTGACGTGGCCTGAAATTTGGCATACAAAACAACGAACTTCAGTGGAACTTCAAGCGCAATTCCTTTAGCAAAGTACTAGAAATTATAAAGCAAACCTGACTAAACTGAAACTAAACATAAATAATTTTGAGTGTGTGAAATGTGAATTGGCTGACTGTATGGACTAAAAACTGTAATCAAAAGTAGGTTTCGACACTTCACAATATATAAGTGATATTCCTGACAGACGAGAAGCAAATTTTTACGATTTCAAGACAATTTCTTTCAAATGATGTAACTTTCTTCATTCAAATTCATCCCGTATAATATCGAGTACGTCAGTGCGGCTTGTAAGATGAATGGTCAGTGTACTGGCCGTCAGTTCAGAGAGCCGTGGGTTTGATTTTCGGCCGGGCTGGGGATTTTAACTGTGTTTGGTTAAATCGCCTGTCTCAGAAACTGAATGCTTATGTTTTCATTAATACACCTCTCTCCATCTACATACAACACATCATACTATCAACCATCGCAGACAGACGAAGAAGCAATAGTGAACACACCCAACCAAATAGGGTTGGCATAAGGAAGGGCATCCGACCGGGCCAAATCTAAATCAAGTACCGATCCAAATAAACAGCGAAAAGCCAAGGAAAAAGAAGAAGAAACTCGTTTAACTTCGAGCACTGTTTCTTCACGAATGATAATTTGATGTAACAATTTAAGAGGATTCGTATATTTTATTATTAAAAAAAGAATGATTTCTCTTCGAGATTTTAAAGATTGTACCTTTTCTAATAGGTTTCCTACAATTATTTATTTTTAATTTACAGGCATTAATTAATTACGGGTGTACATGATTAATTTAATAAGTCTGTGATATTAAGGCAGAACCCCATATGTCAAAATATCGAATTTTCTGCTTTTAATACCAAAAATGGTAGATTTTGCGACGAAGAGTATGATGTCGAAACCCGGTATGATTTTGGTACCCATAGAATACGCTGGAGCCAAAATAAAGATTTCGATATGTTCAGTACATAGATAGAGGCAACCGAGTGATTTGTTCCCTGAACTTGCTATATAAATAAGAATAACACTAGTTTCTTTTTATTACATTCACAAATGTATGCCACTTCAATTTAGAGATCATTTACAGATTAATTTCAGAGAGATCGCCAACTTTCAAAAGCGCCTCCTGAAAAATCAAATTCTTTGGCATCGAGATCTGCATTAGTACAACAGAAATAATTAGGCTACACTGTAAGGTCACATTTTTAAAGTCATATCTGAACGATTTGGACGTCATATTTGCTTGCATATTCCTAACACACTTAGGTGGAAGAATCAATCAATCAATCAATCAATCAATCAAACACTGATCTGCATTTAGGGCAGTCGCCCAGATTCTGTCTGTTTACCTAGCATTTTCTTAAATAATTGCAAAGAATTTTGAAATTTATTGAACAACTCCCTTGGTAAATTATTCATTCCACTAGTTATAAGACACCAATTCCATTCATGATCCCTACAATATTCTCTCTAATCAATACTTCACATTCAGGTACATTTCCTCGTGGCTGAACAGAATAGTTACGAAGTCTACAGTATAGTAACGTCGAAATCATTTTAATCTATTTCCAAGATTTCCTTTTCTACAAGAGCTACAAACTATACACAAACGAATTCTAATTTCGTAGTCATTATCACTGTTTATTAAAGCGTGAAGGACGACCGTGTTAACGGCTTTCAAACCGTTGCATACAATTATTTATGAAGCAAAGTCGCTTGCTTCCTGTCAAACCAACAAACAATGCCAGCCGCAAGGCGGTCCCATTTACTTGTACAGAGGATACGCAATCTCCAACGACTAAACCAAGCCACTCCTCATCCTCCGACGTTATGTACGGTATGTTATGAAGAGAGAGAGAAAAAAAACCCACGTGAAATCGAGATAATGTATGAACAGTAGTATCAATGTAGCGTCTTCGCTGCTGAGTAAATATGGCATTACTAAACCCTGTTCAATGTATCGTCGTTGCCGGGACGAAACCTCCTATGTGTTAATATTTTTGGAGATATACTGACCCGCAGCACGTATATTATGAAGAGCGAGAATGCCTTGACAGCGTGCATACAATATTGAACCTTAGATGACAGAACCTTACCGGCCAAAGTTCTAAGCTAAAATATTTCACATAGGAGGTTTCGTCCCGGCAACGACGATATGCTGCTTTTTTTTTTTTTATTTGCTTTACGTCGCACCGACACAGATAGGTCTTATGGCGACGATGGGAGAGGAAAGGCTTAGGAATGGGAAGGAAAGCGGCTGTTGCCTTAATTACGATACAGCCCCAGCATTTGTCTGGTGTGAAAATGGGAAACCAGCTTCAGGGCTGCCGACAGTGTGGTTCGAACCCACTATCTCCAGGATGCAAGCTCACAGCTGCGCGTCCCTAACCGCACGGCGAACTCGCCCGGTAATATATGCTTTAGAAATTTCTCTACTTCTGGCAATATCCCATTTTCGGGTAATTCTAACATTATGTGGTTACTAGCAACAGTATGAAAGTTCCTACTTTACCTCTAACGTGTATTAGGCTGGTAATAGCGTGGAGTCCCGCAAACTCGACTTAATGTGGACTGAGAGGGTGTCGAGTTTCCGAACTGTCGAGCTTTACGGAATAAGGAGTGGGTGATTCACTAATCATAATATTTTTACTGCATATTTCTCTGAGGAAAATTCTAGCACAACGCAGGACACAGGGAAGTGCAAAATATCCTAAAATAATATTTAAAAATTAGAAAAGAAACTTACATACAGAACTGATGAAATGACTAATTCTTTGTAGGAAAGAATGTTGCGATGCTTGACTGTCTCTCACACTCATTTCGTCTTCAACAGCTTCGTCACGTAGGTGACGGAGAAACAAGAAGTCCATAGCAGACGTTCCTTATTCACCCTTCACTGAAAGTCATAATTTTAACGTTTCTCTCGTCTTCCATCTCTTCGTCTACTGATTCATCTTATCTTTGTTCTCCTTCACTGGAGCAACTGTTTTGTTACCTATAAGTTCACAGTTTTCATCCTGCCCCACCCATTCTCCAACATCACCATAAGTAACATCTTCGCAACCTGGAATTGTCTTCACTGTTTCACAATGTTTCCGTCTCTCACCTGGTTTCTTGAAACTAGTTTCCTGAATGATCCAACAACTTTATCCAAGAACGAACGAGGCATATATGCTCGATTTCATTCCAAGATTCAGATATCGATCCCACTACGTCCAACAGCTATACGTCTGTAAGTCAGCCATTTAAATGTCTGATGCCAAAGCGCTTCGTCCACTTGTCGAGCTAGCCAACACTAGCAGTAAATCCAGTCCCTCCGTTTAACTTTCTTAGCTACGGAGTATCCTACAATTATGATAATTATGTGCATAGGAATTCCTCCTAGAATTTGAGGACTTTCTCTTGTAAAATACATCCTCAGTCTGGGAAGGTGTTTGTTGCTGTTGTAAATGACGAACCTGGGAGAGACTGTGCCGTGCTCGTTCACGATTCTTTCGGGGTGCCATGATTCACTGTCTCGCTGCAGCGGAAGCTCGGCTCTCCGCCAGTGTCCAGTGTGCCGTGCGTATCTTGTGTCTCACTGAGCCGTGCTCGTTCACGATTCTTCCGGGGTGCCAGGATTCACTGTCTCGCTGAACGGAAGCTCGGCTCTCCGCCAGTGTCCAGTGTGCCGTTTTTGAGCCGTGCGTATCTTGTGTTTCACTGAGCCGTGCTCGTTCACGATTCTTTCGGGGTGCCATGATTCACTGCCTCGCTGCAGCGGAAGCTCGGCTCTCCGCTAGTGTCCAGTGTGCCGATAGTGAGCCGTGTGTATCTTGTATCTTACTGAGCCGTGCTCGTTCACGATTTTTTCGGTGTGCCATGGCTCATTGTATGTCTCGCTACAGCGGAAGCTCGGCTCTCCAGCAGTGTCCAGTGTGCCGATAACGAGCCGTGCGTATCTTGTGTCTCACCGAGCCGTGCTTGTTCACGATTCTTTCGGTGTGCCATGATTCACTGCCTCGCTGCAGCGGAAGCTCGGCTCTCCGCCAAAGACCAGTGTCCCGCTAGTGAGCCGTGAGTGCGCCACTCAGCACTCTCCGCTGGGAGTAAGCTGAATCGTGTACTGTGAGCTCGCCGTTCCTGTGAATCGATTCACTCGGACACTTGAATGAATCGATACACTGCTTCGAATCATGCATTCAGCAGCCAACACTAATGGACATGTGTATTGTATGTTTCAGCCATAGTTCTCAACCAGACTTTGTACACATATGACTTAATAATCACCTAGACAAAAATGCTGTGCGGGTAAGACACCACTAGTACCCCTACAGTTGAGTTTGGGAGGGAGTGACACATAAAAATCATCAAACGATCAACACTATTGTTGAATCCATAGTTTTCGGGTTCAGTGAGGTGATCGTGACACTACAGATGCCATTTATGTTCAAGTTCAGCCTCCATTGGATTGGCACGGGGTCAGAAGGGGTGAAAGAATTGTTCAAAATGACCAATATTGGTGTTAAATCCATAGCTTTCGGGTTCGCTAGGCTAATTGGTGACAGTCCCAATGACAGGTAGAATCGTGCACATCATAACTACAAAACGACGCGTAAAAACACACAGTTATTAATTATCATTTATTTGAAGGTATAACCTACTTCCAAGACAATCTGGGCTGCAGGACAAAGTTCCTCACGGAATAAAATAATCTAAAACTTTAAATTAAACACACAACAATAACTCGACAACATACAATAGTTCGTAAACAATCAATCAACGTCACAATAAAGATCTCGACTAAAATTCGCTTTACACACCATTAACAGATAATACAAATCCTAAAAGTAAACATCCAAAAGAGTGCCAGGACAGCACGTGGACATATTTCATATCAAGAAACGTTAATGCCGCGGAGCAGCATGAGTCCTCTAGTAGTTAGCCTTGAAAGTTATAAAAGTGGAACAGAATTTTAGCAAATTGGTCCCTTGCAGCAGTGTGTAAAATTCATTTTGTTCTATGTTATTTTATTGCATATGATTAAGGCCAAGAATAATGAGAAGATACCATGTAATTTAATTGAAATCCCCTAGAATTAGCCGACAGACCAACGATGATGTGGGGTACGCAGTGTAGTTAAAACATCCACTAAATTCACTTCCGCCGGGCTACTTGGCTCCGATGGTTGAGGCACAAGCCTTCTGACCGTAACTTCGCAGGTTCGATTCTGGCTCAGTCCGGTGGTATTTAAAAGTGCTCAAATACGTGAGCCTCGTCAAATAACTCCTGCGGAACAAAATTCCCGTACTTCAGCGTCTTCGAATACCGTGAAAAGCAGTAAGTGGGATGTGAAAACATATCATGACTATTATTAAATCCACTTTATGTGTTTAAGAAAGATTTACTTCTTTGACCTTCGCACAATTTAAAATTACGTGCTCTGCAACTGGTTGGCGCCTGGAGGGACGTTAAAACTACTACTACTACACCACCACCAGCATCTTTTGATTAGAAATGTGACTGTACAGTTCCACATCGTACAGGGTTTCAAAACCTTCTCTACTCTGCACACCGAAATATACACAACTCCAAAAAAATTGCACCATCTGTATTGTTTGTGTCTGTGAAGGATATTCGCTCTAACAACTGTTGCATGACCAACAGGCATCCGAATGACGTGTAACGCTATCTGTTAGTGGACGTGGAAGTAGACCTAATATACGAAGTCTCAGAACAGTCCAGAAGAGTGCGCTGTTTCCGTTACCCGTGGACACATCATAAGAGCACATTTGTCTCCTGTGCAGTATCCAAACACGCCTCGACGAGTCATTGCCGCCTTTGACCGCACGCGCATAGCAACACTGCGTCAGAAAGGCAGTTGCCGGCCTAGTGCACAATAGCGAAGTTGTCAGGACATACATCCGCTATCGTGTATTACAAAATATTGAAGAATGTCCTCGCAGCAGTCGTCCGTGGTCAACAACAGCAGCTGACAACCGTTACGTTCGAATCCTCGCTTCTAAGAACCTGACAGACACCGCAACAGAACTGCGCAAGGCCTTGCGGCAAGCAACTGGTAGGGCTGTGTCTACGCAGACAATCAGAAATCGTCTCAATAGGGACCGCATACACTCAAGAGTTACTTGGCGAGCACCCGCACGTACACTCCAACACCGTGGAGCCAGTTACAGATGAGAAAGGCAACACTTGGACTGGACTCTGGAAGAATGACGGCGGGTTCTCTTCACGAATGAGTGTCGAATGTGTCTGATGCCGGATAATCGTCCGGGGAGAATTTGGTGAGGTTTGGCGAGGTAACGCCGGACGAGTCCTGTACGCCATCCCACATGCCCATCAGGGAGGCGGATCAGTCATGTTTTGAGGCGGCATTATGTATGGACGTCGGACGCCACTCATCGTCGTCGAGGGCAATATAACTGGTACACAATACCGGAACAGAATCATCGGACCCACTGTGGGTGTCTCCGGACATGAATTCTACTGAACATGCCTTGGATATGCTGAGGGAGGCAGTGTGACGAACGAATCTACGTACCTCTCACTCTGGCCGACCTCCGGAGGGCTGCTGTTGAAAAGTGAGACAGGATCGCCCAGGAAAGCCTCAACCGCCTTGTGGACAGCATTTCCCGACGTGTGTGACCATGTTTCCCTGCACGGGGTGGAATAACACCATACTGAGGGGCAGAATCAGATGCCCATGTTCGATAGGCGGATGCACGTTGCCTAACAGTAGTGTTAGTGTTGTTCCTGTCGATGCCTTTTTCTTTACATCAATCGCGTTATGCTTGACTAAAGTGGGTCATAAATTCATCCCATACATTCCCTGAGAGCATCAGCAAGCTAGAAATCCGAAACTCCTGAAGGTACAAAACTTTTCTGAGGTGTGTGTATATGCACACTTCAATGTAATGTTTATTATTATGTCGTCCACCTCCGTAGTGTAATGGTTAGCACTATTAGCTGCCGTCCTCGGAGGTTAAAATGGTACATGCAACTCACCACCATTGCGGGCGGGGGCCGTAAAGAGCTACACCACCTCGGGACAAAGACACAAATTTACTTACTTACCATCGTGTTCTAAAAAAAATCCCCACACAGTCGTATATTTCCTGCAGTACAACTTAAATTTGACAATCATAAATGGCAAGAAAGGAATGTTTGCTCCTAAAAGAAAAGTAATTATTATGAAAACTCGGTTGAAAGTAATAATAAAGGCATTTGCTTTATGTCCCACTAACTACTCCTACGGTTTTCGGAGACGCCGAGGTGCCGGAATTTAGTTACTTTATGTGCCAGTAAACCTACCGACACGAGGTTGATGCATATGAACACTTTCAAATACCACAGAACTGGGCCAGGATCGAACTTGCCAAGTTGGTGATCAGAAGGCCAGCGTCTCAACTGTCTGAGCCACTCAGCCCGGCGCGATGGAAATTAAGCGACTATTACCATGCATGAGGGAGGAGGGATGAATGTCACGGTCTATTTATTTACAATCTGCTTTACGTCGCACCGACACAGATAGGTTTAATGGCAAGATGGGTTAGGGGCAGGAAGGAAGCCTTACTTCAGATACAACCGCAGCAGTTGCCTGGTGTGAAAATGGGAAGCCACGAAAAAACATCTTCAGGGCTGCCGACAGTGCGGATCGAACCCTCCATCTCCAGAATGCAAGCCGATAACTACGTGACCAAACCGCGCGACCACTTGCTCGGTTCGAGGTATTTAATGTCTCTACATTACACGTAGGTTTCCGGACACTCTAGAGACAGGAAAAGAGTAGAACGGGAAGGTAGCCTCCTTAATTAATGTACAGACCCGCAGACCTATTGTGCAAATGGATGACCATACAATCAATCTTCAGGCCTGGAGACGGCAGTGTTCGAACCCATTTTCTCCTGAACGCCAAGCTTATAGGTACAAATCTGATCTGCAGCAGCAGCAGCAGCAGCAGCAGTAGTAATGCTGGTGGGGTTGGGAGGAGAAAAGGTGACGGTACTCACCATGTAGGTGCTATTACAGTAACTTCCACACTTCGAACATAAACTCCGATATACGAGTAACCTACCCACGTTGCTATAATGCATCCCGTTCTCTCGCAGATGTTTTTTTGTTTTTTGGTATTTTTGGTGATCCTCACCACAACGTGTATTTTGGTGCTGTATTTTACATAAGTAGATTTGACAATTTCTACTTCTTTAGCCTTCCTTACTACTACTACTACTACTACTACTACTACTACTACTCAGTGTTTTTTCAGCCGGACCGGGCTAGTTGGCCGTGCGGTTAGGAGCGCGCAGCTCTGAGCTCGCATCCGGGGGATAGTGGCCTCGAACCCCAATGCCCTGAAGATGGTTTTCCGTGGTTTCCCCATTTTCACACCAGACAAATGCCGGGGCTATACCTTAATTAAGGCCACGGCCGCTTCCTTCCCATTCCTAGGCCTTTCCTGTCCCATCGTCGCCAGAAGACCTATCTGTGTCGGTGCGACGTAAAGCAACTAGAAAAAAATTCAGCAGGTACGCAGTACCGGCACTTTTTGCCCACGTTTTTAAAAGCAGAAATGGTACCGTGTTAGCGAATTGAATTTTCATTTTTCGTTCTCGCAAGTTGGTAAAAAGCTCGCCTGGCAGCCATGATCGTTAAGGCGTCAAGTATATAAGATCTGACGCCGTGATTAGCCGGTTTGAGTCCCGCTGACCGAAAGATTTTCACCATCAGAATGTTGGCCGGCAGGGTAGGAGAGGTGGTGGCATAAAATTTTTAATAACTAGATTGCAAGCCATTTCACTGGATTCAGTCGTAGAGGGAGCGTGTTCATAATCTGACTCATCTGATAGTTGAGAAAGCGTGCAGTGCAAGGAACAGTGTAACACTGGAAAGGTACTGCAATATCTAGAAGTTAAACACAATTTCTGTGGCGATCGTTTAGAAGGCACTGGTACTTTTTGTTGTGTATCCTTCGCGCTCCTAACTCTGCGCCAGCCAGCACCGCGCACGCCGCAGCTTGGATTATGCGAGACTCTAAGGGCCGTTTTCCCCAAATGAGTTTAAACTAGGTTTATTTTAATCTGGTTTAAGTCTGAGTTTAAACTAACATTCATTTTCCCCATACTGGTTTAAACTTTGTATCAAGTTTAAACCTGACTCAGAGTTAAACCTTCTATATTGTTGGTTTAAACTGCTGTTTATATTCAACCTTCTTGACATTTTATTAACGTATCTGTGATTTTCCTAATAGAAGGGTTAGTTTTGACTACCAGTACTGCAGCACTTTAATGAAAAACGTACTAAAATTATAACCTAGTATTAGCATTAGAAAAATGGGAGAATTTATTGAAGTCTTTGGTTAAATAGGAAATAATTTTGATGTGCAAGAGAGGTTAAGAAGCCGCGTTCCAACAAAAGTTTACAATCTTGGAAAATCGGATGTAACGGAGTTCTTTGATGGATTTATAATTCATAAGCGAACAGCAAGGATTGTCTAGTATCGAAGAAGGATTCATTTAAAACGTCAACTGCACGAAATAATGCTATTTCGCTAGAAGCAATGATTCTGGTTGCTTTAAGATATGATGCGCAGGCATTTTTTTCATTAACAACGGGGACCACAGACCTTAAATTGCAGTCTCCTTATAATATTATATACTGTAAAATACTGTTCGTGGTATGAATACTGTAATGTGAAGCATAAAAATATTCCTATATAAGTCGTGTAATACGTCCACTCTTCATGCGGTACGTGGTGGCTGTGGTCGCTAAAGCGTGAAGTCAGCATCGTCCGAATTCGTGACAAGACGGTTCGAATCTTATTTGTCGAAAATATTTTTACCACCAGAATGTTGACCGGCACAGTAGGAGAGGCGGTGGTATACAATTTCTAATCGCTAGATTATATATTTATAGGATCAGAAAAACAATAAAGTATTTCATGCTTGCTAGTAAACTTGTAATAGAATAGATTATAGTTAAGAATGTTTCGTCGTATCTATTGCCAGCATACCAGCAATAGAAATATTAATGCTATAGGGAGAAGAGTATTATGCATACAGTACGACATATCGCGAACTTGGTTATGTTATAAACGAATATGGAATCAAGTAATACATCTCCAAATAATACATCCTCAGTGGTCTGTCTGCTGGATCCAAGGTTTGTGAGATTGATCCCGGCCGAGGGCGATGGATTTTGGTAGGAGATAGATCCCGAGCATGCTTGGAATTTGTTTACTTGAAATTCACATAAATGTTGATTTTCTGAGGAAAGGAATACCGTAGGCCTATTGCTGAAAGACCAGGATTTTAATATTTCAACGTTCCCGTGTGTTCCGTAAGACAATACAGACATCAAAAGACACGTATTAGGCCCACGGTACTTGTTTATTGTAAAGCATGACAGAGAAAAATAAGAAATAAAAGTGCGTTCCAATAAATTGTAGACAGCAATAGGTAGAATTATATGACACAACACTTCGCACAAATGTAAACAATTTATTTATCAGTAAAGCTAATATCCCGCCGAATTTGTTCTTTATTCACTACGTACGATAGCATTAACTCGCCACAAACAGCTGATATTATTACAAAAATGTCGGTCATTGAATTACTTGGCTCTGATTGGCCAATTCCAATCGACCATGCCTTCGACTATTCCTTCAGTGCAGCCAACGTTAGCGCCAACGACAGCTCGCCCGTTTAAACTAAACGAGTGTCAGAAATTGGTGGAGAAAATGGACGCAACTTTAAACTAGGTACTAAAGTTAAACGGGTTTAATTTATACCAGGTTTAACTCGATTTGGAGAAAATGGCCCTAAGAGACGACTCCAGTGCGCTTGCTTGTGACGTCAGTCTGCACTATAAAAGGAGCACCTGGCAGCCACTTAGCAGGACTCCCCAGTGTCCAGCACCAGATTACACTGAACGTCGAACACGGAGGTTATCCCTCTTAAACATGTGTCTCGGCCAGGTGGACTGAAATTCTGGTTGTATGAGGTTTCATCTCGGGCCACTGCCTCAGTTCCCGTTCCTGCAGCCACGTCGAGCCCCGATGCCTGTATTCTACACATCCTTAGTCCTCACTCAGGCTCCGACACCCACATTAGATTCTCTAATTGTGAATATTCATGTCATTTCATACAAGCCAATGGACATAACTGCATTATGTTAGTAGGAACTCTCATGGCAAAGTTACGCTTATAAAACCGATAGTTTTCGACTATCATGAACTCTACCTTTCTTACAAACTATCTCATCAAGATAGCTTCGAGTGTACATACAGTTAATGTGTATAGAGTGTACATTTCTACAGACTCTCAGTCTACTATCAAGATTAATTACTTGCGAATTTACTCAGCTTCAAGACAAGTTTAAGTTAACTTCATGTATATATTGTATAAAGTCAGATTGAAGCAATAAATATATGTTGTGTTCCAGTATACCTTATCTTGTATACAACACTTTATTTTGGATTCATTTTTTTTTCTGTCTCTATATTAGTCGTACTTTACTATATTAAAAGTCTCTCTCTTTTTCTTTATTTCTTAAGCTGGGAGATATTGTTTTCAATGTCGGATTAGTTCTTCACTCTGTCGAACATAAAATACACATTTAAGAAATACTATAACGCACGTGGAAAATATTATTATGATATTGCGTGTTGTTTAAAGGGGCCTAACATCTAAGGTCATCGGCCCCTAATGGTACGAGATGGACGACATGAGATAATTAAAATTTTAAAATGTATCCACTGACTAGAGTTTAAAATGGATGGTTATGAAAGATGAACATGAGAATAAAACAATCAATGGATCTAATTCACAATGCCTTATTTTCTAATAAACTTACAGAAAAATGCAGGTGACAATGGAATAAGGCATTGCCTGAAAGTACAGATATATATAATTCAAGTTGGAAGTTAAAATATACATTAAAATACGCAAACACGAACTAAAATAGAGTCGATGGGATAACAGCGCAGTTAACAGAAATACAATAAGACGAAGAACAATATTACACACGATAAAAAAGACCACTACCCTCAAAACACCGGATGACGGGGTCTGCTGACTGCTCGTCATCTCGCAGGATGAGGAAGATGGTACTCGGGGAGTTTTAGACTACGGCGCAGATCGACCAGGTCCACGTACTCCACAAGGATGTGTACCACGGTAAGATGATCGCCGCAAGTACACACGGGAGAGAGTTCTCCTTTCAGTAAATAGGGGTGCGTTACTATGCTGTGGTCGATCCGAAGACGACATAATAGCACTGCTTCTCTTCGAGAAGCCAGGAGAGAAGTCCTTCATACCTTAGTTGTTTCTTTTATCGCCCTCGGCGTATTTGGAAGTGGAGTGGCCTGCCACTCCATCTCCCAATGGGACAGAACCAAATGTCTCTGATGAGAGCGAATATCACTTGCTGGAACCTTGTAAGGCAACGGGGGCAATGTAACACCCACCTTGGCAGCATTATCAGCTAACTCGTTTCCCTCTACACCCACGTGGCTTGGGAGCCACATAAACGTGGTTCTGGTGCCGGCATCCGAACACCCGGCCAGGAGGTCCTGGATCCGCTGCACGAAGGGGTGCCGAGGAAAAGACATCAATAGACTGTAGCGAGCTCAAGGAGTCAGTACACACCAGAAAGTATCGGTGCTCATCGGACAGTGCGTACCGCAGAGCTTCACAAATATCACGGAGCTCTGATGTATACACACTACAGGTTTCCGGGAGAGAAAAAAAAGAAACCTATCGTTATCGACAACGAACGCACAGCCCACTTTCGTTTCTGCCCTCGAACCATCCGTGTAAAGGACGACTGAACCTGGATACCGGCCAACAACGGACAGGAAGAGCCTCCGATAAATCGAAGGGTCCGTGTTTTCCTACGGGCCAGTGTGGACTGTCCAATACTTTTCAGGTCGTCGTATTATCCAAGGAGGTACCCCACTTGGTTGTCTGACAAGGCAGGGAACAGAAGGTACGTCAAACGATCTGTGACTGGTATCCAAGCGTATTCCAACCGACCGTGTTGCTGTAGGATAAACAGCGTACGGCGGACGGTTTCCATTGTGGAATACGCAAGGACGCTTGGGTGAAGTGGCATCTGTCGTAAATTAGCAGCATAGGACAGAAGTAATTGCTAGCGCCTCAGGTGTAAAGGCGGCACACCAGATTCAGAGAGCAGGCTACCAATAGGCAGTGGCGGCTCGTTTGGGAGGCGCTAAGGCGCGCGCCCCCCACGGGGTTCCATTAAATTCGGGAATTTTAATCTTAAATGTTAACAAGGGAAATATTTTACTATAAGATTATTATCAAGGGCGCGAGTTGTACTGTGCGGCGGCGCGATGCGCTGCTGGCCCTACGCAGGAGGGCGCTCTCTCACAGCGGACCAAATACTCCCGAGTCTCGCTTGACTGGCCTTGAGGGAGCCAATCAGAGGCGCACTAGAGATGTGCTGTTCTACGGAGATTCCGGCGCGTTTCTGCCGCGGCCCATTGTTGCAGCCAACCTACCCGAAACATTGGTGATCTGATTTCTATTTAACAGGGGTCAGTTTATGCCATTTCTCTCCTAAAACTAGGAACTATTTTACTGAGGCACTTACCTGAGTTAGATGTGCCGGTATACATTTAAAATAGTCTTGTAATTTTTAGGATTATTAACTAACGAAACGAGTAACGACTGTAACTACTGGCTCCTCGCACTTGACTCATGTTGGCCATACTCACTGGAGAGCGCGATGTTTAGCTTTGTGTTGGTGAATGACCGTGATGTGACTGTGACAAGGTGAAATTAGGAGAAAGGTTGTGATTTATATGTAGGCGTAGTGTTATGTATGCACTTCGTACAGTATGATTACCGTCGAACATATTAAAGAACTAACGTTTTCTTCTCTTTCTACCGAGAAGAAAGTCGAACTGACGGAGTGTTTTAGGCCGACACCAGACTTCTTGTTGAAAAAACCGGAGACAAAGAAAAATGAAAATAGGGCTTTCCAAAGACAAATTAGTTCTCCTGACGTAAATAACAAGAACTCGCGGATATGTGGAAGTGATATCTCAGAAACCTTTTACTGCTTTCCTTGCCCGCTATTCTCCCGTTCTAGGAAAGGAGATAAATGGATCACCACAGGGGTGATATCAATAGTACCATGGACTTTGAAATGCTTGGTGAAGTCAATGTCGTGTCTTGTGTAAGTGATCACTACAATGAAACTATTCGTAAACATAACTCGATGGTGGACAAGAACAGGCAAATATTATTATTATTATTATTATTATTATTATTATTATTATTATTATTATTATTATTATTATTATTATTATTATTATGTATGTTCAGTCTTCAGCCCTAAGGCTGGTTGGATCCTCAACAGCTCTGCCATCAGCTGTCATAGATGGCCTAGGCATCACTGAAGAGGCATACTAGGGAAATGAGGAGTGAGGTGGTTTCCCGTTGCTTTCCTCACTGAGCCAGAAGTTGCTGTTACATATCAGTCTGCGAAGCCCACTGAAATGCACGCACCAACCGACCCTATGAGCAACATTTTCACACCATTCATAGCAGGGACTGGCTGCAGAAGGAATGGAATTACTAGCATCGCTCATACCTCAGTCACTTTCATATTGTCAAAGCCAAGGATAAGACAGAGACAGATCAATGAAAGTAACAAAATTGCTCTAGCCCATACCAGAAGACATAGTGCACTGTAAACACTAGGTCCTGCCAGTAAAGGCATATAATAATAATAATAATAATAATAATAATAATAATAATAATAATAATAATAATAATCATCATCATCATCATCATCATCATAATCAAAACAATTGCGTATGCATTGCACCGTATAGTGTTCGAATTGTGTATCTTGATAACATGTTTTGAAGAACTTGAGATATTTGTGGAATTATGAAACTAAGGTGCGCCCCCCACTGCTGATATTCACGAGCCGCCACTGCCAATAGGGCTTGTACGAAAAGCTGCCGGTGCCTACCTAACACCGCTGTGGTGGATGTTATTCAGTTTCGCAAGGACGCTTTGCCTTGCTGATCCATATGCTGGACTGCCGTAGTCTAACCTCGATAACATATGTGTCCTGTAAAATCGTAGGAGCACCGTGCCGTCAGCCCCCCTATTAGTACTGCTAAGGAACTTCAAAATATTCAACTTCCTAGTGCATTGCAGTTTTAACTTCCGCACATATGGCTCCCAAGATTATTCGCTATCGAAAAGGAGCACAAGGAATCGGTGTCAACTACGGGATGAGCGACATTTCCTAAATAAAGCTCAGGATGCGAGTGAAGAGTGCGCTTTCGGCAAAAGAGCATAACAGAGGTCTTCGCAGTTGAAATAGCTTGCTGTAAGTGTCGCTCTGCGACTACCATATGGGCGAGCTATAATGTAGAGCAAAATCGTCCACATATAGCGACGGCATTACTGCTGAACTAGCAGCAGCGACAATACCGTTTATGGCAATAGCGAACAGAGTGACATTAAGAAACGATCCCTGTGGGACTCCATTTTCTTGAACGTGGTATTGCGAATATGCCCTCCCTACTCGGGCACGGAATAGACGGAGGGACAAAATATTCGCAATAAATACCCGCAAGTTACCTCGGAATCTCCACTGATGCAGGAATGAAAGGATACCATATCGCCATGTGGTGTCATAGGCCTTTTCTAAGTCTAAAAAACAGCCACCAAATGCTGTTTGCGGAGAAATGCATCCTGGATAGAACTCTCCAGGCGTACCAAGTGGTCAGTGGTGGAGCAAGCGGCTCGAAAACCACATTTGTACTAGTACAGAAGTCCTTGTTTCTCCAGACACCACACAAGTCGGCGATTTACCATCCTCTCAAATAGCTTACACAAACAGTAAGACAAATAGGTCTGTAACTTCCTGCATACTTCGGATTTTTGTCGGACTTGGGGACAGGAATGACAAGGCCCTCTCGCCACTGAGACGGAAACTCACCGTCTATCCAGATTCGGTTGAACACACTAAGGAGATATAATAGGCTGTACTCACTAAGGTTTTCACCATCTGGTTATGGACAATGTCTGATCCAGGAGACGTGTCCTTGCAAAGCGCCAAGGCGCTGTGGAGTTCCCACTCCGTAAACGGCACGTTATATTCCTCTGAAGCTTGAGTGGCAAAACTAAGGTGATGACGTTCTGCCTCCCGTTTCAGAGCGAGGAAATAACGATGGTAATTCCCGGAGCCAGACACATCCGCAAAATGACTGGCTAGATGGTTAGCAATCGAGAGTGGTTCAGTGACGATACTGCCTGCAATGGAAGTTTCCGGTACAGAAGATGATCCCTGGATACCCGAAATACGTCGAAGTTTAGTCCGCACTTGAGATGGCGTGGTATGTGACGTCATAGACGACACATATCTCTCCCACTAAGCTTTCTTACTTTGTCGAATACGAACTCGCGCCTTAGCACGGGTTTCTTAAATGTTACCAAATTTGCCACAGTAGGCTACCTACGATAGCGTTTATGAGCGCGACGGCGTTCTTTGATAGCTGCTGCAATTTCTTCGTTCCATTAAGGAACGAGTTTTCAACGAGGGGTTGCTGAAAACTCCTCCTGGACTTCAGCAGCAGCAAGAATAACTTGTGTTAAGTAATTGATTTCGCCATCTACGCTCCACCTGGTCACGTCGTTAAAGACAGCTAGTGATGTGAGCTTTGGCCAATCAGCATGTTTAATAATTCATCGAGGAGGAACCTCGACGGATTTCTGTCTCAACAAAGGAAGAACAATGGGAAAATGGTCACTGTCACAGACATCATCGTGTGTATTCCACCGAAACAGGGGCACCAGCTTTCGGTTGCATAGAATGACGTCTATACGAGAGTATGTGCCGTAACGTACACTGAAATGTGTTGGTTCACCTGTATATAAAATACATAAATCCAGCTCTCTTACTAATGTTTCCAACTCCCTTCTCCTAGGTCAAGGCGTTTCAGAGCCTCATGTAGGGTGATGGGCGTCAAAATCGCCCAATAGGAGGGAGGTGGAAGCTGATCTATAACATCATTTATATTAAGAGGCTGGCCTGGTGAAAAATAAACATTACACACTGTTGCTATGACAGGCAGAGGAACACGAGCTGCTACAGCCTCCAGCGGGGCTCTTAGTAAAACCTCTGCGCTGTAGGTATCAGAACGGGAAAGATGCCAACGCCACCGGATGATCGGTTACCATAATGTTCTGTGGAGTATAGTGTGAAATTTCTCAAGACCGTATGATGACCAGGTCTGAGATTAGTTTCCTGAATTCAGACTATACTTGTCGAATACTCACTAATTAGCTGGCGCACCTCAGCAAGATGCCTATCATAACAGTTACAATTCCACTGTGACAGTGACATAGTGTGGACTAAAATAGAGAGTGTTAGGTAATGAGCGACAAACCGCTCTTAAACCTAAATGCTATCAATATCAACACCTACATCTACTTGACAGCTCGACGCCCATCCCATCATCAACAAGACGGTGGGACTGACATCCTGAACTTCGACGTTTTGTGGGAGCGCGCAGGTTTTGGAGCAGGCGTACCTGCTGGCACTGATTCATACCCTCCAGATGGAGGGCATGATTTCCCCTTCGCAGGAGAAGTGCGGGAGCGCCTGGTACGGGCGCTCCGCTTCTCCGCCTTCGTTTCTTGTTTAGACGGGCTGGGAGATGTTTTCCCAGCCCTAGTCGACATAGTCGCCGCCTCCGCCGGTGTGGGAGCGGATTTCGCCGACCTCTTGGGAGGGGGAGGGGGGAGACTTGGCCTTCCCCCCCCCCCCCCTGCTGCGCCGGCTTAAGAGTCCCAGCTGACGCAGACTTTTTTGTGGTCGAAGGTGGGGTGGACCCCCTTCGAGCTTTTACTCTTAGCGACTTTGCTCGCAGGAGCAACAGCCCACTTGGGCGCAGCGATAGCAACGAGTTTTGGAGATATAAATGACGAACCTGGAAGACTCTGTGCTATCTTCGTGTAGTCTAACATCTTGGTGGGTGCACTGGTAGAATTGAACTTACGGTGCGCTTCCTGGTAGGAAAGACCATCCAGGGTCTTAATCTCCTGGATCTTCTTCTCACCGAGATATACCGGACAATTGCGATCTCGGGGCGAATGAAGACCAGGGCAGTTAGTGTTCCTTAAGAAATTGTGCATTTTTCCGCACCGTGAGCTCCTCTGCCACATGTACCACATACATGTGCCCGAACTTCTGGCATTGATAGCATATGGGAGGCCTCACATCGCAGCGATAGGTCGTTACCTTGACCTTTTTGTGGTAACACTGACAAATTGAAAGAGACAATGAACGCATCCGTGGCAACGTCCTCGCCGTTGACTTTGCGCTTAATGTGCCGGACGTGTGTTACGCCACGGTGTTCCATGTCTTCCATCAACTCATCGTCAGTGTTCAAGATGAGATCGCGGTGGAAACTCCACGAACCAGATTCAAGGTCTTGTGCTCTTCCACCTTGACGGAAATATCGCCAAAGTGGTCGCACTTGAGCAACCGATCAGCTTGCACGGCAGTGCGCGTCTTTAACAACAAACTACCGTTGCGTATTTTCTTCAGATCTTCCAGTTCGCCGTAGACACCTATGTGCCTACTAAACAAAATAAGACTTTACTAGCTTGAAGTCACTCCCATCAGTTCTTGTAGCAACCCGAAACCTAGGGAAGCTGGATCCCATTCCTTCACGCTGCGCTTGTTCTCAGCGGGGTGAACCCCTCAAGGAATCACAAGTTAAAGACTTTGGCGGGGGACCCACCTTGAGCAGGCTGAAGACGTTTCGAAGCCATGCCCGAAATCATCCTTTCTGAATGCCACCCACTCCGATCAGGGGCCTCTGTAGCCGAACCAAGCAGCTAAGGCAATACCCACCTGGTCATAGCCGGTATTGCCCGGGGTTCGATGTTGGACGATGCCTAATACGGAATGACTGAGGTAATGAGCACTACGACTCCCTTCCTTGCAATCACCCGCAATAGTATGTACCCCATAGCGTGTACAGAGTACTAAATATAGAGAAAAAATAAAAAACAATAATAATATGTCCTTCTGACATTCAGCAGTGCGGGGACCTGTGTTGTCAGGCGGACTACTGCACGGGTAGAGGACGCTCCCCCCAGCAAGATCCTTGGGTGGTCTCTTTTTTTTTTTTTTGCTAGGGGCTTAACGTCGCACCGACACAGATAGGTCTTTTGGCGACGATTGGGTGGTCTCAAGCGGGCTTTCGGGCGTAATCGCACACCTAAGAGGCCCATCTACGAGCAGCACGCACATCAAGAATTTTGAATGACCATTTTAGTCGCCTTCTACGACAGCCAGGGAATATCGCGGGTGTATTCTAAGTAACATCTGCGGCCCCCACCCGCAGGGGGTACGTGGAAAAGAAAGTGCATTAATAACAGAATAACAAGCCCGTTCTATAAGAAAAATTATCAGATTCTATTATATCACTTTTATCATGCGTATATATGCACAAAATTGTAACTGATTATGAATGAATGATATTATGAACAAGTGCAAAAAGCTACTGGTTTCTGAATTTGTATCAGTGCAACCCGTTACTGTACGTCCGCTCATCTCAGCAGCTATGCTTGGAGAAATATTTCGCACATATTAAGGTACTGAAGATAACATTCAAATGCTACTCATTCATAATGAGTGACAAGTTACGGAACGTAAACAATTTTATACACATATTTATATATAAAACGTAATTTGATAAAATACGAAGATGTAGGCCTACTTGAAGAAAAACTTGTCATTGTGTTATTAATGAAATGCTGTCTTTTTCAAGTATGTTAAGGTGCTTCTTAACTTTGTATTGTATGTTCGACAGACTGAAAAACTTGAAGGTTATGTGAATTGTCCCCCACAACGGATCGTTTTTTTACATTATGGTACGGAATGGAATTATGTGCTTTGTCTCGAATCGGAATTTGTGAGGAAAAATATAGATTATTTCTTCTTCTTCTTCTTCTTCTTCTTCTTCTTCTTCTTCTTCTAAATTCTGCACAAGGCACTGATTATCAATTTTATTTTTATGGCAAGTTAATAATTTTTAAGCAGCTTGGCTTCCTTTAAGACACAGACTAAAGCATATTAAAAATGGTTTCGAGTGGATACATTATACATTAAATAGTGGTCTATTACAGGTAAATACAATTCAAACCTTTTACCTGCGAGATATCAAAGTTCCAGAATAATTGCTCATCAATCACGTTATTTATTTGGGAAAGATAAAAATTGCAGGGATTGTGTCGAAACCACAGCCGCAGGTGTTTTGGGCGTCGCGTCAGTGTTAGAAATAAGTGAATGCGCAGAAATAAAGGTTAGTTGTTCAGAAATATATTTTTCTTTCTGATTGGAGCTTTTTCTTGAAAATGCTCTGAAATTATACTGTTTCAAACCTCCATCTTGTGGGTGTTTTATGGCTTATCTTCAACGGATAGACGGGAGCAGTAAGTTAAGACATACTTGATTGGGGCTTGCGGTAGTGATGGGCAAACGATACCCGTGTTCGAGCGGGATCGAGCCGACCCGATACACGCCAAGAGGTTCGAGCCTGTTCGAAGCAAGCTCGAGCAGTCACGTGACCAAAGGCGGAGTCTGACTCGGGCTACAGCGTGAACGTCCAGATAAGCAAATAGCATATGAAGTGAAGCACCGTTCACGCAGGTGCGTGCATGATATTGATAACGAAGGTGCGTGCTGTCATATTACTACATTCAGTCATTGACGTATATCTTATGGAGAATAAAGATTGACCATAAAAGTAAAAGGCTTAGATTATGGTAATATGCTATGAAAAGGACAAAGCATGTATCCATAATATTCCCCGCGTATTAACGGATGTATTTCCTTCCAAGGCAGTAGTTTTGCATCTTGTAACAACCGCACGTTTGACGCGAAATTATGAATACGGTAATATTATTAATATTATTATAATGTCACGCTTTGGGCGGCTAAGACAGCTGTTTAACGCGGCAGGCGAGGTTCTCCTTCTGTCCTCAATTACGGGGAGGGTTTGAATCCACTCCTTGGGAGAGAATTACACTTTTTGCTCGTACAGAAGGATTTGAGTAAGGAAGAATTGACATCTCATCAATCATGTACACAAATACATTTATAAATATTAGTATGCAGCAATGTTACTGCCTGATTGCGTGAAATATATATGAAAATCAAAAGTGACTCGAGATTTCAAGCTGTATCCTTTACCAAACTTCAGGTCAATCGGTCCAGTAGTGTTCAAGCCCATCTGGAACAAACAAAACAATACACCATCTCATTGTGTTTAAAATCCCGACCCTGTCGGGAATCGAATCCGGTACCCCTGCGACCAAAGGCCAACACGCTAACCATTTAGCCATGGAGCCTAGCGAGGAATGTGTCAAAAACTAAAGACAAAATATCATACATTTTTAGTCTTATAACCATTCAAATATGTAACCTATTTCGACACGTATAATGGTTTCCGGTACGCCTCTGTGGTGTAGTGGTTAGCGTGATTAGCTGCCACCCCCGGAGGCCCGGGTTCGGTTCCCGGCTCTGCCACGAAAATTTGAAAAGTGGTACGAGGGCTAGAACGGGGTCCACTCAGCCTCGGGAGGTCAACTGAGTAGAAGTGGGTTCGATTCCCACCTCAGCCATCCTGGAAGTGGTTTTCCGTGGTTTCCCACTTCTCCTCCAGGCGAATGCCGGGATGGTACCTAACTTAAGGCCACGGCCGCTTCCTTCCCTATCCCTTCCAATCTTCTCATCCCTCCACAAGGCCTCTGTTCAGCATAGCAGGTGAGGCCGCCTGGGCGAGCTACTGGTCATACTCCCCAGTTGTATCCCCCGACCAAGAGTCGGAATCTCCAGGACACTGCCCTTGAGGCGGTAGAGGTGGGATCCCTCGCCAAGTCCGAGGGAAAAACCGACCCTGGAGGGTAAACAGATGATGATGATGATGGTTTCCTTTTTTCTGTATTTATACGGCCCAAGCAACACATTTTGGTAGACAATTGGTTTATTCTTATGGAGGCATTTGTAACGAATCATCGCACACACACAAATTTTGACTGTCTCCAATATACAGATATGGGTCGAAATTATAGTATGCACAAAAGGCACGGAAGTAACAGTAAACAAAGGACGAACCGGTACCGTCCAGCATAATACTCTTACACATCCTTCTCGGGTGTTAGCAAGAGCAAGGCGCTAGGTTGCGGCGCGCACAACAGCTCGAGCAAAGCTCGAATTTGTTCGAACTCTGACGTCATCTGTTCAAGCAGTTCGAGCCGGGCTCAAGCACATCATTAGCTTGCGGCGCTCGGCCGCCTCGGCTTTCATACATTGTAACGTGCATAGAGTAAGCTCTTTTTACGACCAGTTTCAGACATCTTGGGCGTGTTCGATTGTCTCTGAGTTAGTGCTCTTCTTTTTTCTTGTTTTTATTTGCGGTAAGCTTCCACCTTCAGATACTTATATATTTCGGAAACGTTCATACAATTTTCAAGTATTTCTCAATTTTTCACGCACCTGGTCGGGCTTTCTCAAAAATATCATTACGTTTGTTCACAGACGAAACGAACGACACCTAGCGGTACGTGGTATCACTTTGCTGTCCCGAGTTCTACTAATTTTACCGCTTTCAGCTCCAATTTCACCACAAAATAGCGCTTACTATTGCGCCATTCAGCCTGGACGGCTACTTGGGTAGAGTCTTTGAACACCCCTCTTTTCAAATCAATTCTACTTTTGCTGTTATAGTTTTAAAATTATTGAAAGACGTCTGGCGAACACTTGAAAAAAAGCAGACTTTTACGGAGCGACTCAATACAGAAAAGAAACGATAGAACTATTCTACGTGAAAAATTTGCGAGAGAAACTTTACTAAAATTAAGATATATTTGTTCTCTAGTCAGAATCCTCAATTGCCAATTCTCAAATTATGCATTTCTCTTAAGAAAGTAGGGAAAAGTCTCCATGATATTGTCCGGCTCCTTGGCTGAATGATCAAAGGGCCCTGGGTTCGATTCCCGGTTAACATTAAATGGTTATTTCCCTTGGCTCGGGGTCTGGGTGTTCCTGCAACTCACACACATAACTATCCTCCACTATAATAACACGCAAAAGCCACCCACTTTTGTCGGAAATTTCTGTTCTCTACATTACAACGGCTACACCAGGTGAACCGAACATGTCCTCGGACACTCTCGACACTAAAAGCCATACGATAAATTATCCATGTTTATTATATATTACAGTCCTGGTAGCTTTAGTTTATGAGTTGCGTGTATTGCAACACGGAACACAGAAAGGATGGCTTCGATCATTCCAGCAGAATGCGTGAAACAAAGGGTCCATGGAGACAGGGTGTGGTCGATTGGGTTCCGCCCTGTTCCGGGACTAGCGACAATGAAGAATCGAACGATGTAACGCGATTAACGGGCTGAATGGAAACCTCACAATGTACACTGCGTTCTGTATACAAATGCTGTAACACCTGCACATGTTGAAAAGAAAGGTTCGGATGTTAAGGAAAAGTCATATTTCTTTCCTGAGCTCATTTTATCAGAAATCTGAAAAATAAGTGTGAATGACGGGTCCCTAACCCCGTTTAAAGCAATTATTTGTTGCATATAAATGCATATCCCAGCCATTTTTATTGTTTTGGTCATATTTTGCTCATTGTAGTGATGTGAAAGTCATATTTGGTTATCATTTCAGCATTTTTGTTTAAACTGAAGCATCTCTAAGAAGGTACGTGTTATCTGCATTGAGTTTCAAACACAGGATTTCCCAATAGTGTAGTAGATACAGGCCTATTCTTTTTTATTTTCCCCGGAACAGACAGGTAGCAGGTTTAGAAGACCTGATTCCAAGAGGGAGCTGCTGTACGGACGTCGTTTGGCACGGTTCTAGGACCTGACCGGCTGATTACCTGCGAAGTGTCAGCTAATGATTTCAAAACATTTAGGAGAGGACATTCCGTACCACTTGAAAGAGTGGGAAGTATTGCGAAGTTAAAAAGACATCCTGATGAATGTATTATTGTGTATATCCATTCTCTATTAGTGGCGCAGAAGCCTCCGCACGGTGTGACCACTACTGGTGTTAACCTTCCGTCGGGCCCAACCAACGCCGCCTATCTAGGTGGCGTTCTAGGCGGCGTTGGCCCAACTGATCTGACTGACACACGTTTTAATTCTTATCTCGTATTTGTCAATTCGCGGGGAGCTGGATTCTTCCACCTTTCAGTAGTTTGTTTCCGCGTGACCTTCAAGCCCATATCGGCCACTTCAGAATATTTTATTTTACTTACTTGTTAATGAAATAATGCAGTAGTTTATAAATAATCACAATAACAGTAATATTATCCATCCTAGCGCTCGTCAGGCTCATTTGCGCCCGAATACGATGTATATTTCTATTATATTGTTTTGTTTCAGAATTTATACTTCAAAAAATCGACTTTCTTATTGTAATATTTACGTGAACATAAGTGATAAGTATAATTTAAGGGCAATTATTAGAATAATGTGGACGTTTTCTGTCGTAAATGTTGTAAATTATTTCTGTTTCTAATTTCTAAAGTGTGTATGCTGCTAAGCTTATTACGCCCGCTGGCGTGGAAATGGAATTCGAATTTGACATCAAGTGGTGCGGATTGTCCTGGCATAAATATTTGGGGATTACGGGAAACCCGTTCGCAGGTACGAAATGTCCTCAAAAATCAAGTAGTACGGAATGTCCGTGGTACGAAACGTCCGGACACCTTTTGTCACATCATTCTGGACAGGTTAGATTGTGACACTATACCCATGATCGCACGGAATGTGACGATAGTGAGTTTCCGCCTTTGAATAGGACGTCATTCCAGTAGATATTTTTAACCGGTGTATTATCACTGATCGCGTTTTGGTACTTACGGCTTTTAATGTTAGTTATACTTGCTACCTATCCCTAAAATTCATGTCATTATTTATCGTTTTTAGGTCATATTTAGTTCCCGGATGTTTATGCAGTAATGGGTTAGAATGCAAACTTACTGAAACGAGTAATAAGTAGACTCTACCCGCACGACGGTAGTGCTATGAGGTTTGCATAAACATTAGGGGTTGAGCCCATTACAACCCCCAGAATTTATGTTACTCCCACTACATTACGTTAGAGAGGGCTAGTCGACATTTTCTACTAACAAAATTATTTAGTAACAAAATTACTTAGTAGAAAATGTCGACTACCCGCTCTAAGGTAATGTAGTGGGAGTAACAAACTCTATGGGTTCTAATGGACCGAACCCCTAATTTTTATGTACACCTCACAGCACTACCGTCGTGCGGGTAGACTCTACTTATTACTCGCTTCAGTAAGTTTGCATTCTAACCTATTACTGCATAAACATCCGGGCCCTAGTCATATTGTATCATGTTTGTGATATATTTAGCTCGTTTTTAGGACACATTTGCGTGCACATCTTGTACTTAGGTCATAAACTTCCGAACCATATCGGTAAGTATTCCCGAACTGTTAAGGGAAGCGAGCCAGGTGACTTCTATGTCGAGGAGAATACGTGTGATCCTGCGAAGGCGTGTGAAAGAAGTACTGTGGTTGTCCTTTTCTGGTAATTTTCACAGATGTGTCCTGTGTACTTCGTACTATCGTATACAGAAGCTGCTTCAGTGGATCAGAGGCAGTTTGTTCATCTGATGATACCAAGTTCTTGCGTTCGATCCCAGCTGAGGTGGTTGATTTTTGAAGGGTGGTCAAAAGTTTGGCCTTGACATGCTAAATATCTCTAAGGCGCATTCAGTGTCACCCGACAAAACTAAATAAAAACATCCATAGGGACTCTCCAGTAGAATTCCGCTCTTGCTCGTCAACAACACAATTGGAATGTCGGGAATGGTAGGCAGGCCACCTAGGAAGTACTCCTTCAAAATGATCGCAGCTCGGTAGCTGAGGGAATATGATTTATTTTCTTAATATAATATACGCATTATTTACTAAAGCAACAAAATGAGAAAAATTAGGAACATAGTTTTTCTAAGGTTACAGTACTTTATTTTATAACAACAGATTATGTACGGATAAGTTCTAAATCTCGTTCAAAGAGCTTTCGGCTTTCGAAATAGACATCCATCCTTCTGTACAGATTTTAACAACTGCACCTAACCATAATATTTTTCACTATTTTGATATTCCAGGCTCTATACGCAACTCCAAGTACCTGGAACGGCGCAAACCAGCCCGCAGAAGAGAAATGGAAAACTATCTGATCTGAAATGTACTGAATACGTAATTCGTTGTGGAATAGGTCATGCACTGATGTCACTTGCTTCCATTACCGTCACCTACCACGCCAGCTACCATATAAAGGAACAGGGCGATGACAGCCAGTCGTATAATGCCTGTACGTCAGGCCTATAGGTATTGGTTGAAGCGCTAGAGGGATTCATTTTCATTCTTCGATATGGAAATGTCGACTACTGCATCCTCCAACATAGAGTATTTTATATTACGTATCCCTGTGGTGGATGGCAGTGAGAACATAAAGAGCGGAGCGGAGCGAGAGACACGTACGTGTTCTCGCTAGCACAGTCAAGCTCGACCTCGGGTCCTGACTAACATAAGGGTTTGTTTATTCCTCGCAGAAACGTGCATGCACAGGACAGACAGGGCTACAAGTTTGAAACGGGTCAAGATGTTGTGACTTCCCCTCTCGGAGAACAATAATTGAACGAGAAATGCAACCATGCAAGCTAAGGGCGCCAATCTTTAAGTTGATGACTTAAAGATAAAAATTTATAATCAAGCTTGGACGGACTCTTATCACAGGGGTGGGGTGATAGTGCACTAATCATTAAGCAGGAGAATTAGAAATCAAAAGGCTAATTAAGGCAGATTGATTAAAGTGAACTAGAAAAATACTATTTATTATATTGAATATAAATGACGACGGTTTAACGAGAACTGAATTTAAAATAGGAAATGAATTTAACAAAAAGTTGAATGACTCTACTTCGCGAAAACTTGCAATATGTTTAACTCGCTTGCTCACCATGTAGTCTTGTTCTGCTGGTCCTTGGAAAGCTTCCATCCTTGTAGCTGGAACATCACCGGTCGTCTTTGAGATCTCTTCATCTGCAGCTAAGTACCATTCCTGCCTTGCTAAGTGCACCGACCACTAACTGGAAGATGGCTTCGACACTAACAACTCCCTATTATGCTCTATCCCATATATTGGAGATGAGCCCTAAGTCATAGTTAGAAAAACCTCCTTGGGTTATGTGGAGAGGATACTCAATTAATAATCCTTCCAACTTTACTGAAAATGTGCCCTGAAGTTTCATTTCTATCTAGTTTAATACTATCTATTGTCTTAGACTGGTACAAACCGGTCTAGTAGCCGAGCTGTACGTACTTCCTGATGAGAGTGGCTATACACCCCTCATTCAGAAATTCCTAAGTACCACGTCGTGGTAACAAAGTAATTAATGTAGAAGTGAAACTATCACACTAGTCCACTATGGTACAACAACCATAAGACAAGTTCACAGACCTACAGCGATATACAAGATCGAAGAATCAAGAATCCAGAAGAATAATAATAATGAATGCAGAATCAAGAAGAATCCAGAAGAATGAAGCCAAGAGCTCCAACACGCCCTTTTATAACCTTCTCTGGCTCTAATTACAGGTCGCTACACGTGGTCCAATCAGTTGACACGTCTCTCCCCACTCCAGATATTAGAGTTGATGGGTCTTAACCATGATATCAACTGTTCTTCTATTAGCCCTTTCACTCAGTATCCATCGCAACATGACGCTCCTTTGAAAATATAGGCGGTGATCTGTTTGAATTATTCTGGTCGAAATACGGTAGCTGTCGTTATAACGCTTGAACACGTGCTCGCTTTTCCCAGAATTTGATGTCTAAATTTGTCCTTCCTTCTTCCTCGGTGATGTGGCAAGATAGAGGAAATCTACTGCAAGTTAAATTTAAACGAATGTCGCAAGAATCTAAGTGAATATTAGGATATTCAGCCCTCGTTTACAAGTCGTAGTTACAAAGTAATGAAATGATAGTGAGCAAATGATCAACCATGAATTATAATACAATTACATACCAAGATAAATATCATGACGTTAAATTCCTGAATTGATTACATATAATAAAATTAACACAATTACACTGTGACGTCTGGAACGTTACATACGCCCCCATGAGTTCTTAACAAATATCACATGAGTTGAGAACTCACACTCTTACTCCCACACTGACTTGAAATACCTCTATTACCTGCCCATTACGAGCGACATTATTTTCATACAATTAATTATATCTCACTGTTTCCATATCTCTCTTAGACTGCTTACCATTGCGAATGTCTGTTATTTCAGTTCATCTTGAGGTTTAGATACTAAATTATGCCCAACATGAGCAACTTTCCATTTTTAAAAAAACAAGATTATCTTTGAGAATATAACATAATATATATATAATTAAGATTACAAACTCTCCCGAGTGTCTATTAGTCCTTTTACTCTCCGTCTTTCCGACATTCTTTGCTAGATAGCAGTAACACATTCTCTTCCAATCTTTTACATTAAATCCATGGAAAACAAATGATACAACCAATTTACACCTTAATCACTCTCTCGAATGTTTCAACCTTATCTTGAAGCAGGATGCAATACACTTCACACGAATACACACGCGATTTAAGCTCACGGTAAAATTATTGCAAGTTAGAAATGCACATACGGGAAAATTAATTATTTGCCGTCGTCACCTTTAATTAGCCTTCGGTAACATCTCAGAAAACAGATAAAATATAAAATTTCATGGCCTCACATACAGAAAACAGATGATCTATCGGCATGAACGAGCGTAACTCTACCGCTACACACAAACACCTCCATTGTTTACAAACACCACTAGGAAATACCACCACAATTGAGAGGTAAACTCATTCCGCTCGTAGTCTGACATAACAGGTAGCAACTTCCCCGAGTTACTGACCTATATCTTACAATCCGGTTCAGCCACCTCACACGACAGGTATCTCCGTAAACTACTAATGTTATATGAACCATTCATTACGCACTCGCCAGCCGCTAACTTGTAAGCACAGGGTCCTAGTTTTCTATGTACTTTATAAGGACCTTGATATAAAAGAAAAAATTTCTTTGTTACCTTATCCTCACTGTTTGACAACATGGGAACTCTCACCAAAACCATATCACCTACCTCAAAGTTATCAAGTACCTTACGTTTCTGCTGCCTTTTACGTTTATCTCCAGATTTAACCAGGTTCTCCCGTGCCAGTCGGACGTAAAATTCAGCATTACGAGGTGGTTCCTCAGGCAAACCTAACACTCTCACTAGTTCATTCTGGGGCTCAACAATTAAGGGATTAACGTATTGACTGTTTGATAATTCAATCACATCGTCTGCTAACATAGCTTGAATTTGATCCTCTACGGCAATGGCATATTTGTGTGGTATCTGATACCGCGGTCCGCTGAATGGAGTCTTATCCAGCACAGAAAAAGAATGCTCGTACAGATGGGTAACACCAGGTTTCTCAGAGAAAATCTCCATGTGTTCATATAACACTTCAAATAACTTGTCCTTCTGGATTTCATTTAACTGATTTCTACCTACGGCTTCTTTCAAGCCACATATTTTATCCTCATTAATCCACAACTGGCACAACTTCAGGCCCTCACTAGCCTCTTCATTAACTTTAGAAACCTCTCTCATTCTCCACACTGTACTAACTTCCGTTTTCCTCTGAATTTCCTCCTCAAACTTGACCTTGATATCCTCATTATTCCACCTCAAATTTAGCACTAAATCATTGTAATTTAACTGAGCCAATTTTAACGTTAACCAGTCAGATCCCAAGATAAGATCAAATATCAAATGCGGAATTACCAAACATATCTGAACGCTAATAAAATTATTAATACAGATCGGAACAGCTACTTGTTTACAAATTTGCTTAGACCTCTTTCCAACAGCCGTAATGATGAAAGTAGACTTAACAGGCATTTCCTCCAACTGAATACCCTGTTTTACTAATAACTCATACCACTGAGAACTAATACATGATATTTGGCTACCAGAATCAATCAAAACTTTAATCCACGCCCCCCAAACTTTCAATTTAACAACGGGATTGACTACTTTATTACTTGAATCTCCATTATTCTGCTCGGGTTCATACAACAAATCGTCTCTAACATCTAGGTCATATGGTAACACTTTCATGACAAGACACTTCGCTACCTTCGTACGAGGCTGGAATTCTGACCTAACATTACAGCCTCTAGTTAGTTTAAAGGTTCCCTTTGTGTATTGACGTTGGACTCATTAGTACATTGCTCTGGCCCCCGTTGGGAATTTCCTGTCCTATATTCAGGTGCTCCGCTCCTACTGTTATGCTGAGGTCTGAACTGATTGCGAGCTTCGTGATTCTGTGTTCTTCCGTTATGTCTCATTCCGTTGTGATGACTAAAGCTCTGTATATTCTCCGTTCTACTCCTAAGGTTACCTAAAGCATCAAAACTGCCTAGTAGGTTCTCCATCTCCTGAATAGTACCAACTCTTTGCATGCAGGCCGCTTCTCTCACCCTGTCCGGAAAATGTCTCAAAAGTAGTCTTACTACATCAGACCCCTCGGTTATACCATCTAAGTTCTGACAAATCATGACATGGGCCAGGAAGTATTCGGTCATAGTGACTCCCTCATGCTGTTTGTACCTCCCAAATACCACCCTTTCTCTCTCCCGAGCTTGTATCGCTTCATTCCAGAATTTCTCTCTAAACTTATTTCTGAATTCTTTCAGGTTCGTCATCGTTTGCCTATATACCATGAACCAAGACCGAGTTTCTCCTACAAAAGCATGGTCAATATTTTCCATAACGTCTTCCCAGTCCATAGACCCTTCCTCTAGACGCTTTTCAAATCGTTTTTCTATCATCTTAAGGAAATCTAGCGGGTTCGTTTGTTTCCCATTAAATTTAGGTAGTTCAATTTCCCGAATGTAGCTATTTCCTAGACATTGCTTTCCCGTGAAAACCTGTTTATCCTTTGCCACCTGTTTTAACTGATTTTCTGCTTTCTCCATCCGGCATTCTACATCTTTGTCTCTCCTATCAATTTCGCTCTCCAAATTAACCTGCTTCTCTTTTAATGTCCTAATTTCAATCTTATTCTCTTCAGCTATCGCAAAACTTTCTTCACTTGCCCGGGTCTCATCTTCTATTCTAAGCTTTACTGTGTCAATCTCTTGTTGGACGTGGTCTTTGAATACCCGTATTTCCCCTCTTTGAGTCTCAACTCTCTTATCAATACTAGTGACCTGCCTCATTACTTCCTCCCTAGTAGAGTTGTTTTCCTTCCCCATTAATTCCAGGAATTTACTTCTCTGCTCCGCAAACTTTTCTTCTACCTCTTTCCCTTGCCGTTCATATTCACTTTTCTGGTCCTCTAATCGCTTATTAAAATGTTCATTTTTTACCACCAGATCGCGTAACTGCCTACTGTGTTCGTCCATTCTCCGATTCGCTTCCTCCTTATTTTCCCTCATCTCCCTGCTTAATTCAGCTTTAGTTTGCTCTAACTGTTCTTTAAGTTCATATTTAATATTCTCAATTTTAGTGTTAGTTTGTTCTATATCTGTTTTAATGTGTTCCAATTCGTTTTTTATTTCAGATTTACTGTCCTCTATCCTACTCAACATTAACTGCATCATTCCCATTAACTGATCATTATTATTACTTTCATTGTTAGTGTTTACTTCCGCTTCGCCCCCCATCCTACTATCATCTGACTCCATACTGACTTCTTTCTGCTTGCCTTCACTCTCCATACTACTTACACTTGTATCTTCAATTTCCTCTACTAGACTACACAACTCTTCCTCTGAACTCAATACGTTATTGCCTTTTATCGCCCGTCCACTGCGCAACATCCTCTCCTCTTTCGTCTGATCAGCCATGACCCTCCCCACAATCAAACACTCCTAATGCAACGTGGATATCCAAATTTTGCCCATAATACGAATTCTGATATCGTTACTGTCATTAACTGCTCCGTACTTAATGATTTTCTCGCCCTACGTTGGAGCGGCATTTTTGTGACTTCCCCTCTCGGAGAACAATCATTGAACGAGAAATGCAACCATGCAAGCTAAGGGCGCCAATCTTTTTTTTTGCTAGGGGCTTTACGTCGCACCGACGCAGATAGGTCTTATGGCGACGATGGGATAGGAAAGGCCTAGGAGTTGGAAGGAAGCGGCCGTGGCCTTAATTAAGGTACAGCCCCAGCATTTGCCTGGTGTGAAAATGGGAAACGACGGAAAACCATCTTCAGGGCTGCCGATAGTGGGATTCGAACCTACTATCTCCCGGATGCAAGCTCACAGCCGCGCACCTCTACGCGCACGGCCAACTCGCCCGGTGGCGCCAATCTTTAAGTTGATGACTTAAAGATAAAAATTTATAATCAAGCTTGGACGGACTCTTATCACAGGGGTGGGGTGATAGTGCACTAATCATTAAGCAGGAGAATTAGAAATCAAAAGGCTAATTAAGGCAGATTGATTAAAGTGAACTAGAAAAATACTATTTATTATATTGAATATAAATGACGACGGTTTAACGAGAACTGAATTTAAAATAGGAAATGAATTTAACAAAAAGTTGAATGACTCTACTTCGCGAAAACTTGCAATATTTTTAACTCGCTTGCTCACCATGTAGTCTTGTTCTGCTGGTCCTTGGAAAGCTTCCATCCTTGTAGCTGGAACATCACCGGTCGTCTTTGAGATCTCTTCATCTGCAGCTAAGTACCATTCCTGCCTTGCTAAGTGCACCGACCACTAACTGGAAGATGGCTTCGACACTAACAACTCCCTATTATGCTCTATCCCATATATTGGAGATGAGCCCTAAGTCATAGTTAGAAAAACCTCCTTGGGTTATGTGGAGAGGATACTCAATTAATAATCCTTCTAACTTTACTGAAAATGTGCCCTGAAGTTTCATTTCTATCTAGTTTAATACTATCTATTGTCTTAGACTGGTACAAACCGGTCTAGTAGCCGAGCTGTACGTACTTCCTGATGAGAGTGGCTATACACCCCTCATTCAAAAATTCCTAAGTACCACGTCGTGGTAACAAAGTAATTAATGTAGAAGTGATAAACTATCACACTAGTCCACTATGGAACAACAACCATAAGACAAGTTCACAGACCTACAGCGATATACAAGATCGAAGAATCAAGAATCCAGAAGAATAATAATAATGAATGCAGAATCAAGAAGAATCCAGAAGAATGAAGCCAAGAGCTCCAACACGCCCTTTTATAACCTTCTCTGGCTCTAATTACAGGTCGCTACACGTGGTCCAATCAGTTGACACGTCTCTCCCCACTCCAGATATTAGAGTTGATGGGTCTTAACCATGATATCAACTGTTCTTCTATTAGCCCTTTCACTCAGTATCCATCGCAACATGACGCTCCTTTGAAAATATAGGCGGTGATCAGTTTGAATTATTCTGGTCGAAATACGGTAGCTGTCGTTATAACGCTTGAACACGTGCTCGCTTTTCCCAGAATTTGATGTCTAAATTTGTCCTTCCTTCTTCCTCGGTGATGTGGCAAGATAGAAGAAATCTACTGCAAGTTAAATTTAAACGAATGTCGCAAGAATCTAAGTGAATATTAGGATATTCAGCCCTCGTTTACAAGTCGTAGTTACAAAGTAATGAAATGATAGTGAGCAAATGATCAACCATGAATTATAATACAATTACATACCAAGATAAATATCATGACGTTAAATTCCTGAATTAATTACATATAATAAAATTAACATAATTACACTGTGACGTCTGGAACGTTACAATGTGCTACTGTCAAACTCTGTATCCTCAAGTAGCTCTGTGCAGGCTTCCAAAGCTTTTCTCGGGAACAGTCCATTACGGTAAGCCATAAGGAATTTGCCATCTATGGCAAGACGATTCTATCCCAGAGCAAGTAAATCCCTAGCACCATGCCACTGAGGTAATGAGAGTCGCCGAAGTGAGCTCCGCTTGTAGTTTCCTGATGGCTCCCTTGTCGTCGTAGCCGGCCGGTCTCGCTGGAACAGTTAGCTTCTCCATCCAGGTCCTCCTGAAAATAAAGCTCCTGAAAGAGAAACAGCGAGCACTGAAAAGTGCTCAGCTCCGACAAATGCTCTTCGGTCGTTGCCTGGCTAATACTTAAGAAGTACAGAGCGCCTGGCGAGGAGAGGGACAGCGGAGGACGCTACAGGACGTCTGGCTCGGAGTTGTCCCTCAAGTAAACGATTTGTTACAGTTCGCTGTGTCATTCCGATGCTAAATGAAGCTCCAATGGCTGCTGCAGATGCAGTACTATCCACCACAGCCATGCGGTGAATACAACGATCTTCCCTCTCCACAGTTGCCCGTACTTACCAACACCGATGGACTGTGGATACATCTCTGCTACGTCTTTCTGCAATATCACGAAAAGAACATACACCTTCTCGTAGTACTATTACACGGCCTCGTTCAAACTCAGTAAGCTGCTGATACTGCCTTCTTAGTCTCCTTGAAGGCATGTTTGACTGACACCTACCTCACAACACCATCAACGGACGATGACTAACGCTCGCGAAGTGTACGGCGCGTATTTAAAGCAAACTTGCTTTGCAAGGTCATTGTGGCACTACTCGACGACTAACACGCAAATCTGAATAGGTAGCATCCAAGGTACGTAGAATACAAGGTAATAGGGATCACGAGAGAGGTGCGCAGTGGCAGAGCAGAGCTGTGACGTCACACTGGACCCTCGCGTTGAATCTGCTCTGAATGAGGTAGAGGTAGTTCGAATAAGAATTGCTGCGCACGCAGAAGCTAGGTGCTAATAATACACGATAGTAACATACCTGTGGTGTATAAGAAACCGTGTGTTTATTTTGTGAGATAAAACGTAAAAAGCAGTAAGTTAATAGTGTACACTTTTCAGTATGCTTTGTCATGCCATTGCAGGCTGCACAAATCATAGGAGGCACGCGAAGGAACGAAACATACACTTTCATGTATTCCCTAAAACCACTGACATAAATAAATGGTGACAGAAGAAATCAAGACATTATCGAAAGCTTTCTCAGCGAGGGTTCGGAAGGCTTTATGACGATCCTCTTCCGACAGCTGTGGCGCGAAAGGTGAAATCATTGCTTCTAGCCCCAATGCTTCCGAGGCGATAAGATATATCAACTGTTCTCCGGAAGATTATGAAATATTACGCCCAAATATGTACTGATGAACTCGATCAAAACTCGGATATCGTGTGCCAGTCTAAGGCCAGCGTTGAGCCCACAACATCCTATTTTTTATCGGAGGATGAGCAAGGGTTCGTTAAAGCCCTTGAAGATCTAGTAAAACAGCTCGAGGACAGTCCTGAAACCAAGGAGCTGCTTGAAGACTTCAATGGCTATATAGCTTTTAGGATAAAGAAGAAGAACCTCGATATAGAAAGTAATTACGGAGAGAAAACAGGTCAAACTACTAGGGGTGAAAATTAAATTTCAAAAAGGGTCCCAATTTTTTTTTGCAAGTGGCTTTACGTCACACCGACACAGATAGGTCTTACGGCGGCGATGGGACGGGAAAGGGCTAGGAGTGGGAAGGAAGCGTCCGTGGCCTTAATTAAGGTACAGCCCCAGCATTTGTTTGGTGTGAAAATGGGAAACCACGGAAAACCATCTTCAGGGCTGCCGACAGTGGGGTCCGAACCCAATCTCCCGAATACTGGCCGCACTTAAGCGACTACAGCTATCGAGCTCGGTAGTTTCAATTTTACCACGGGAAAGAACTGAAAGAGGTTTCTAACATCATCACAAACCTTACGGATATCCTGAAAAAAAAAAATTCCCCGAAATTTATGAGCTTGCAAGTTGCTTCGTGAGAAGCCGTTCTTTTATTCGAATGGACGCTTTAAACAAAAGTAAGACATTCAAGAGACCGGGTTTCAGTTAATACAACACCGATAAAGAAAGAAGATAAGCAAAGAAATTCCACTGATGCTGTGGGTAAGTGTGTTTGATATTCTTTTGTTTTATATCAGCATTATTCTTTGTGTATAACATACCTGTTATTTTTTTATGAAAGGCATTTTATTATGTTGTATATGAAACCAGTGCTAAGAATATTAATACACAGGCTCATTAATATGGCCTATCTAATGTTAACGTGGAATTTGTCATTTCCTGGCACTTGGAGAACATTTACTGCACTGTTTGTGTTGTGGACAGTTTCCTAACATTTGCTGTTTGTGTTGTTGCAGTATACATAGTTTCCCAATATTGCTTGTAACAACGGACATATTTCTTGCAGTCATCAAGCTTTAATGTTCGAGTCTGTAACAATTAGAGCCCCTTGTTATCGTTAGGTGTTGAGAACATGAACATGGAATGGCCATTCCACTGCGATCACAGTCTTAGCATTGTTACAACCTTTTATACAGATCGAAATACTTCAGAAACGCTGCTGGATTCACACTGTATTTGATCTCCTTATTATTACTCTACTGTAATAGTGAAGTGGAATACATTTTCTTAGGTGATGTTAAAATATCTATGAAGTTCTCTTATATCTAACTTGTGGCTAAAACAGAATAGCTTACAGCAGTGTATTAGCCTACCTCATATAGAAGACAAGGCGCTGAGGGTGCACGTTGACGTCACCGACGGCCAGGCGTGGTGGGGAGACCTGCGCGTGATCCCTTCCTCTTACTCTTAACTACCTTGGGTAGCATCTTTCAGATGTGCAAACACGCCTCCCAAATTTCTTTTATCTAGCACTACTCTTTCTTGGTGTTGGTATTTCATTTTTCGCCAGAGTATTATAACGAGGGCTCTCTCTCTGTCGAAGCGGTCCAGATTAAGCCGAATTCGGCCAAGTCAGCAAAGTCAATAGCGGGTCTTTTTTTTTATCGTAAAGCCCTGAACTTTAATAGGAGTGACTTTTGAGAAGAGGGTAACTAGCCCAAAAACAAATGTAAATCGATCTCTTGATGCAACAAAATTTTATGACCGCTTGAAACAACGAATGGAAACTCGCCTTTTGCCTGCAGAAGAGACGTAAGTTCCAGAACGGACGAAAGTGATATCCAGAATGTTGGCCATGCGGTGCTGAAAGGAATGTTACTTTCAGTGGCGGCTGCTCGCCGTCAGACCAGGAGAGCGGCAAACCTAGCTAATGGAGAATAGTACTGAAGCTACAGTACATACATCGGCTGAGGTTTCGTAATGGCACATTATATTGATGAGAGAAGGCCTTTGTATGTGCTCAGTAGTGTAGCAGCACCGAGCGACTTGGCCATGCAGTTAGGATCACATAGTTTTGAGCTTGCATTCGGAAGATGGCGGTTTCCAATCCCATCAGCAGCCCTGAAGATGGTTTTACGTGGTTTCCCATTTTTACACCAGACAAATGCTGGGGTTATGCCTTTATTAAGACCACAGTCCCTACTTTCCCAATCCTAGCATTTTCCCATCTTGCGCCGCCGAAAACCTTCGGTTTGTTAGTGCGACATTAAACCACTAGAGCAAAAAAGTAGTGTTGCAGCGTAAACAGAGGTGTGCAGCCTTCCCAGGCCCGTTGGACTGGCCGCTGGTCGTTACTTCGGTGAGACTGATGTGGATAGTTTGTGTGTGTACGAGAACAATACGTTGTTAGGTTTTCGCGGATTCCTTACAGGGAAGAAAATGCTTCCTACACTGTTGCAGTTAATAATAAACATCGCATTTTCTATGTTGGAGGTGAACGTGGCTTTTTTTCCCGATGAAGCTGATTATTACATCAAGGTCCACCTCTCTACAAATGAAGTGTGTCTGTATACTGATGGTCATCGCTAGTTGGGCTTCCTCTGCGAATTTTTCAACCCTTACCACGCATCAGTTCCTCGTTCCTGAAAGGCATGCGTCTAACAACAGACAGTAAGGAATGAACTGGTGACTATAGCAACACCAATGTGAAGGAATGTAGTAATCTGTGCATTACTATTAAATTTCCAATTCATATACTGTATACTTATCATATCAAATTTAAAAGTAGTTTCAAAGGCTTGGTATATTTCCATTTGCTTGAGTTAGGAAGAGAGATGGTTGAACTGTGGTAAACTTACATTTGAGAAGGCACTGATTATAACTGTAAGCGAACTACTACTACCACCACACCGTGCTGTAATTTGTACGTTCGTTCCAACACCCAGGTTCCTAACGGTCACCAAAGAATTCATGCATCGCCTTTTGCGAATGCGCCGATTTGGGATAGGTCAGCGGCTGGTCCCCAAACTTCATGTTATTGGAACACTCCGCAGACATCAATCTGATGTGTGAACAAAGCGTTTCGCGCATATTTTGCATTACCTTGCGCTGTTTTGTAGTTCGTAGTTTCGGTGCAGCTAACTTATGGTTATAATACTGTAAACATGTCTGAGGCATCTCGAAAACTGGATGTTTGGTGGCCAATGTACCACAGAGAGATAAGAACCTGAAATCCAAAACAGAAAACGATTCCAAATCGTTCTGGTTTTTATAACTAAGGGGAATATATGCACAGTTTACCGTCAGTAAAATACTGGTAGGCCTACAGGACTGAATTATAATAAATGTACATAGTAAAGCAAAGTCATCTCCGTACAGGCCATGAAGGCTCCTGTATTTATTACTTTGTTTTACAATTGGCTTTATGTCGCACCGACACAGATAGGTCTTACGGCAACGATGGGACAGGAAAGGACTATGAGTGGGAAGGAATTGGCCGTGGGGTTCGAACCCACTATCTCCCCGATGCAAGCTCACAGCTGCGCGGCCCTAACCGCACGGCGTATTTATTACTCCTCAGTCCACAAATACCCTAAAAGAAGTTATAGCAATTGAAATAAATCGCTTGTGAGAAGAACAGGAACAGGAGCCGAAATGCACGTGGTCTGTTCAGTGACTTTCATCTCTAACGCATGTATTCTACTGCTCATGTCTCGTACTACCGGTACATGCCACAGGCCGGGGACGAGTTCTGATGGTCTATGACAGCAGTTTGAGATGTGTTGGGAACCCACAATTTGCGTAGGGCCTACGTGATTGTCGTCCGGGATCGGTTTGGTACGCGTTGATACGCTTTCTCTCAACTGCGCATGCGTCGGACGGTCACGGACTTGTGTTGGAACTGTAACATAAATAAAATATGCTCTACTGTTGGGCGTCAACTGTAATATACCACTAGCCATTGTACCACTGTTAGGTGACAACTGTAATCTACTTTAAAATTTTACCTCATGCTAGGACGTTAATTGTAACATGAATAAAAATATTAATTTTCGTACTGTAATTGAATGTAGTTATCACTTGGCGACTTCCAATGAAATGAAATATAAGATAAGTGAATAAATAAATAAATAAATAAATAAATGACGATAGTAATAATAATCATCATAATTTATAATTAGCCGAAAATGCAGGTAAATGAGCGCTGGAGGTCACCATAGGATCCCTCAACTTAAATTTTTCAAATTAATATTTACAATTTCCTGTACGAAAAACAGACCAACCCTAATCCCACAAATTATTCTTCTCTTTTTTAACCTTTTGACTAAATGGTTACTCACCCCCCGTAGCTTCCTGCTTCCGTGCCTGGATTTAAAGCCGCATGTTCAGGAACTTCAGAAGCGTCCTCAGCTCGATCTTCCTGCGAAGATATGTCTCCAAACTCGCGCCGTATTATCCTCTCTCGCGCAGGATACGCCTATTCACAGCTGAGATCAAGTGCCACCCAACTTGATGCAGTTGGTAATACTGTATTTATCAAGCTACTCCCACATAGCCCGATTGAATGACGATAGCTCATGTGCGACCGCAGTCCACAGTCTATCCTTCACTTTACAAGACTGGTACGCGAATACACTCTCTCAAACTTCATACGTATCGGACTGGCAGCACGATATACTGACGACAGTCACGATCCACAAGCACTGAGTACAGACTGAGAGTCACCATAGAACAAGTATTCACTGAACAATAGGAGTAACGTTACGCGTCCTCTGAATCCGAATAAGAAATCCTACTCCAGACCTACACTTCCTACGTATTAATATCCTCGCTATTCATCTTTTCTACTTCACTCAAAACGAAATCTGTTCCGTTCCATCACTGTAAGTTTTCATAATCAGGTGCTTGGATAAACCCGGCCTGCCAAATTTTCCGTGCTTTATTCTTCATTACACATGTGACTGGTTTTACCTGGATATTCATGTCCATGGTTTTACTGAAGATTACACACGTAGGTAAGTCGAAATGTCCCAGAAAAGGCTGTCTCATTCTTACCACTATTACACAGAGTGATTTAGCCAAGTTGTCCACCTAAAGTACCTTATGATTCGTTAAAGATACAGACATTTCGTCTTCAGATTCTTAAATTGTATTAAGGGGCTCAGAAGATACTGCTCTGTTCCTCTCGATCACATGCGTAATTACCGAGAAACCGGCAACAACCTTTTTTTAATGGGACTATACTAATTTCACTCAACAGAACAATTAAGGATCGAGCGACAAATTCAGTGATATGCTCATTTTGCAAATCCAACAAGTATTTTTGGAGATATTAAAGGGTTTCAAATGTGTAGGCATTAGACAGAAAGAGATGCGCGACTCGCCTTTATGTCGGGCGCGTAGTTCTCGTGCTTGACCGTTGCCTACGAGATATACATATCTCGTAGGCAACGGCTTGACTCACGCCTTGTTGATGAACACACATACCTCGCCATTGTCTCGAGGGTGGCCGGAGAAAAAAACAATATGTTGTAGGGCTACAGCATTTCGGAGTTACAAAGCTTTTGTTTCATTGCCGTTGTATCAGAAAAAGACCAGATAACTCAATGAAATTGTAATAATTTAAGTGCTTCATTGTCCTTCTCATGCGTATGTAGTACAGTACATTAGATGAAATAAACAACGTCAAAATCCAATGAATGACATGGTCATTACGAAGAATGGATGCAAACTTAACGGAAAACATTGTTGGGTTCTTTGGTCCTCCTTAGAGCCAACGTGTAAGATGGATGTACGTTAGCAAGATGTAGTGGTCGAGTTAAAATAGTAAGTTCTGTACTCTTTCAGTACTGAAAATTGAATTAATTTACACGTTAAAATGAAAAATTTAACAAAACTCGCCCATTTCGTTTAACGTCTCTAATTTTATTCTTACGAGTGTGGCTGACCATCAAACATTTGACTGCACAATATCATGACAATGTATGAAATACGTTCGGTATATGTGTTTATCAACAAAGCGTGAGTTATGCAGGAGGACAATGCACTGAACATCACAGCGAGTGGCGCATCGCGTTCTGTCTAATACTCACACATTTGAAAGCAAAAGTACACCAAGCCCCCCCCCCCCCCAGCTAGGTCAATGACACGCTGTATTTTACTTTTAGGCGTTTTATTTTTAGTGCTCCCATTATTATTATTATTATTATTATTATTATTATTATTATTATTATTATTATTATTATTATCATTATCATTATCATATTCGTATTACAATTCTTTTGCAAACTATACAAGGGTCCCTAATTAAAATCTAATGGGCTGCCTATTATACGGTAATTTTCCGTTGTCATTTTCGCTTACTTCAACTCTTCGGAACAGTAGGGCCTACCTGCAGTTTATTATTATTGTTATTATCGTTATATTATTATAGTGCTGTAAATTGTTTTTGTAAACTATTTAGGCATTATCTAATGAGCTTTTGATGGGCTCGCTAGTTTTACTTTAATTTTACGTTCTGCAATTTACGTTTACGTGAACGGCTTTTGTCGACATATATTCCTATTCGTAGTTTTATTAATATTATTTTATTGTTATTGTTGTTGTGTACTTGGGATTAAATGTCAGTTAATGGTGCGACTGAGCAATGTATGAATTAAAGTGTACCCCTTAAGACATTTTTTTTAAATGTTTGATAAATGGTAACCTACTAAAACATCTGAAGTGGCCAAGACACTGCATAACTCCATAGAATTTACTACGGATAAGAATATCCTAACCCCATTGCATATAATCTGATGATGTCCTCTCAAGAACGAAACATGTCATTCTATATTTTGTTTCTTTTTCAAGTATAATACTGTTACCGTATCTTTTATTTTTCCAGGTATTTTATAAAATTATTATTAAAAATTAGTTTCGGCAGACTAAAGAACATAACAGATAGAAATTGAGTTGAAACTGAAAAATTGCTTCAGTTATTACCACAAAAATAGAATTTAACACATTTTTTAAAAAAAATATTATTATTTTGAAGTATAAAAAATATTTTCCTCACAAAATCGTTAACTTGTTTTTGAATTTTAAACAACAGAATTTTTAAAAAAATATATAAACGGAAATTATTTTTATCACAGAAATTCAAAATAAATTCGATGTTAGAACTTTAACACAAACAAGTATTAGCTTTCCATCTCACATAACCCAACCAAAATGTTGGTCTTTTTGAATTTAACACACTTTTTTTATATCTTTGAAGTAGAAACTTAGCACCCCTTGGATGCTACCAGTTTAGTTATATTGGGAGAAATGTTTTGCGGTGATTGAATGCGTAATAATATATCTTCTAAAACTGTATATAACATGCATGATTTTCTTTCAGACTTATTAAGGTTCATTATTGAAAATATTTCCTCTCAAACATACGTCGTCGAGCCAAACATTGCAGCAAATCGGCATGGCTGTGCAAGTAGCCGTGGGAAATCTTGCTGGGACAAATGCTCATAAAATCGTAGAAGATAGCCTGTAGAATAGTGCAGATCTTTACGGATTGTATGACACTGTAAAACTGATCATCCCTGCAGTAGCTAGCTGCGGCATCTTCAGGCAAGATGAAAAATGGTGTCTTAAAAACTGCCAGTTTACATTTCCTCCACTTCTTTGAATCGCCTTTCGAACTCTGCGTGCAGACGGTCCAGACAGACAGACAGACAGACAGACAGACAGATAGAGAATGACTTGTCAAGTTTGGGGACTACTCCGAGCCGAGCACTGAGCCGGCTCAGACCGCTCTGGTTCGATGAGCGCGGGTTGGCAAGGTATGTCTTACGCCAAGCAGAGGGTACTGGGGGCATATTCTACATGCACCATCGACAGACGAGTCTCCAAAATTTCAAATTTTCGAAACGAACTTCCAGTTGAAAACAGTAGCGAATTATGAGTATTTTGCTAGTTTAATAACAACTGTAGTTCTATCTCTGCTAATACATATTTGTTATTCAGCGGAACTTTGAAAGTTAATCTAAGACTTCGGAAAACTATATAAAGGACTGGGGGTTTAAACTCGCATGCGTCACACGTGCAAGCTAGTAGGCAGGCCTATGACTATTAACTACCGCTCTGAGCTACTGTAGTCGGTTCAGTGTGAATATTTCGGAAGGAAATATAGAAATCCAGGATATTAAAATGAGATGTAACAGTCATGTCGCGACTGTGTATAGGACTTAACGAGGAACATTATGCTGCCGCGGCCTAAATCGAAGTGCTTTGTCGGTCAAAGCACTATGCGAGTGTATCAGAGGTTTCATGGCTAATATACCAACTATACTGCTTGCTTGAATCCACGGCCTTGCAACAAAATTAACTCATCTGTCCGTTAGGTCATCAGCCCAGAGGCTGGTTGGATCCTCAGATAACACCACCAAAGGCTAAGCAGTTATAGGAAAACCACAAAAACCAATGGCAGAGCCCAAATGAGGCGTACCTACTAGGCAAGATGAGGAGTGAGGTAGTTTGCCATTGCTTTCCTCACTGGACCAGAAGGTGCTACTGCAGCACGACTGATCCTGTGAGCAACACCTTTCATAACACTCGGACACTATTTGTGCTCCAAATGTTATTACTCAGCACCACTCATATCTCAGCAGCTTCCATATTGTCACAGCCATGGATGAGACTGGGACTTCCGTAGTAGCTACACTTTGCTCTGGCCTGAGCCAAGAGACTGATACAAAAAATACTGCATCCATCAAGAAATGGCAACAGGCACAATTAACTCATACCAACCACATATGTACGAAACTAGATTGACCAGAGCGTACAAGGCCACCAGGTTCGATCGCCCTTCAAACGGTCTTCCAGATTAAAGTGCAGGTCAATGAGGTGCTGCATTTCTCATATACCAAGGTAATTTAATCCGCAACTTCCTGTCGACAGACAGGTAAATCAGCTAATGCAACACGGCAACACAAGTTAGACTTTGGAGCTGATAACTACGTTTTACTTGCATCAAAACCATCGAATTCGCTGTTAACTGTCTTCCGACTTCATGCTTAGACTCAACGCTTTACAGACTAGTACTTACATATTCTTCCTTTCCCTGACCTTACTCTCATTATACATGGGTCGGCAATTTAAGCACATTTTTACGACCGAGTACGATTCCTAACAATTTAGTCATTTTACAGGAGAGAGGAAAAACGATTGCGTGTTTCTACAGTGGTCGATAGTGTGATGGGCTGTATGTAGGCTTACATGTATTAAGACTAACACAAACACCAAACTCCCAGCTAAAAGCAAAACTTCCCAAACTGGTCGTGAATCGAACCTGGGTCCATCTGAACCGAAAGTCGTTACGCTGATCATTCGACCGAGAAGCCGGACAGGCTAGTACTTAATATCTGTACCCGAGAGCTAAACCAGCGTAAGTCACATTTTAGTCATTTTATGAAACTTAGAGCCATATAAGCATAAGTCCAATCCCATTTTATTTTATGGCAATAAAATAATAATTAACTATTTTAAATGAAAATTACATTAGTAAATGTGTTCAATGATCAAAATTACTCAAAATGTTTCAAGAGCAATGATTAAAATGTATTGCCAAGTCACAATGCAGCAAAAAATGCTCTACAGCAGACGTGTTTCCTCTCTCCTGTAAAATGACTAAAATGTGACGTTGTTGGTTTAGCTCTCAAGCACAGAACGTACACATCTGCTGACAGTGGGGTTCGAACCCACTATTTCCCGAATGCAAGCTTACAACTACGTAATCCAAACATTATAATTATCATTATTATTATTATTATTATTATTATTGGCTTTACGTCACCCCGACACAGATAGGTCTTATGGCGACGGTGGGATAGGAAAGGCCTAGGAGTTGGAAGGAAGCGGCCGTGGCCTTAATTAAGGTACATCCCCAGTATTTGCCTGGTGTGAAAATGGGAAACCTCGGAAAACCATCTTCAGGGCTGCCGACAGTGGGATTCAAACCCACTATCTCCCGGATGCAAGCTCACAGCCGCGCGCCCCTAACCGCACGGCCAACTCGCCCGGTATTATTATTATTATTATTATTATTATTATTATTATTATTATTACTGATGTTAAAAAAGACAGAAACTAAATACATGTACAGATCTGTACCTGAGAGCTAAACCACACATCACATTTTAGGCATTTTACAGGAGAAAGGAAAAAACGTCAGTTGAGCATTTTTGCTTGCATTACGACTTAGGCAATGAATGTTAATCATTGTTCTTGAAATATTTTGTGTAATTTTGATCACTGAACGCACATTCATTAATATAATTTACACTTAAAATGGTCAATTATTATTTTATTGCCATAAAAATAAAATGACGGTGGACTTTCATAAAATGTGACTGATGTTGGTTTAGCTCTAAGGTACAGATATACTGGACTATCTCGGTTGATGAATATTCTCGTCGTTGTAATTACTTTAGGACACGTTTTAACACCAGACGAATGTTGGGACTGTACCTTAAGGCCACGGTTACTTCCTATTGCTAGCCCTTTCTTATCCCATCGTCGCCATTATGACCCGTCTGAGTCGGTGCGACGCGAAACAAATAGAAACAAACTTTATGAACACCTAAGTTAAAGCTCTTATAATCATTTCTCCGAATCTGATGTCGGCTAATCCATCCGTCCACCGATCCATCGATCCATCGTATGTCAGTTCGCATGCTTTATGTTGTTCTTGATCAAGTCTGTCCATCACAATCCGGGTATTCATCGACCATGCTTTCCGTTCACTTGTAATTCCACTTGCAATTCTTTCTTCATTGATCCGTTTACCTTCTCCAGACTGTTTTCGTTAATATTTCTCTAATGTATCACTCGACGTTTCCACCTGTATGTGTTTCGTCTTCATTTGCTACTCTATCAGTATTTCTCCTTGGGAAATTACTTATTAGATGGGCCAATATCTCTCTCTTTAAAAAAAAAAAATATTCTGACCTCCGTCCATAGGACATTTGGCCATCAATAATGTACAATGATAAAAATTGTTATAGAAAAGAGAAATAAAAAGGGACAACAAGTTAAAAGACATACAAAATAACAGAAATGACCTAGAACAGAACAAAAAAGGAAGTAAAACGCACTTGAAATAAAGACACTTACTCTTTAGATATTAACACCAGTTTTTGTGAAGTATGTTGCAATTGCACTGTACACACGTATGTCTCCAGTTGCCAGTAATAGCTGAATATGTGTGGGTAAGGGAACCCGGAGATGCACAAGGGTAGCGAACAATTCTCTGCGAAAGGATACAGTTCTACTGCACTCGAAGATAATGTGGTTCACATCTAGAGGATTCGATCCCGGAATCCCGGTTTTCGGGATTGACATTATTTTTAAAAATTTGTAAAATAGACTGCGTGAAGCGAAACTCTCAGTGCGTTATTTATGCGCCTTTTCGGTGTGTAAATGCCTGTTCTCGTTTAGCGCATGAGTTCATCCCCTATGTGCGTGAAAGTCTGAGCACAATGCATGCATTAGTACATTATCTCTCTTGTGTGAGTGAGATGAGTGAATGCCTTCTTGAAATTTAGCGTCACAAAGGCGCTTATAGCTTTGAATAATGCAGTGCAGTTGGAGGAAGAGTCCGATTTCGATTTCATCGATGAACTCTTTAAAGTCTTGGCCCCTGTCAAATTAACTGCAGAAGCACTCTGTCGCACTGATGCGAATTTATGCACAGCTGGTGCTGCCCTAAAGTTTCTTTTTCAGCAGTTAAATGACAATAGCTCCGAGTTGGCTTCCAAATTCAAGATACATTTACAAAAGCGCACGAAAGATCGCCGAAGAAATGAGTTAATCGCGTATTATGGTACCTACAAAATCCTCATAGTGACAATGTGGCGGTGGCGTTCGATGGTGAAATAAAGCGTACATTTTCAAGTCTGAGCCAAGTCCTGATAAAAAAAACTCATTGTTTCTTTAACTGAGAGATTAAATGGTAAAAAAGACGAAGAGGAAGAACAAAATATGCAAGTCGAGCCTACAAATACAGAAAAAAGTGATTTGACGCTCAAAGAAAAATTTCAGCTGGAAATAGAAAACAGCATGAAAATTATGTCTCCTGAAGCATTAAATGAAAATGAATTTTCCAGAATTGTTAAGAAAAAATGAACCTATAAGAGTCTTCAAATTCTTTTTTTTTTTGCTAGGGGCTTTACGTCGCACCGACACAGATAGGTCTTATGGCGACGATGGGATAGGAAAGGCCTAGGAGTTGGAAGGAATCGGCCGTGGCCTTAATTAAGGTACAGCCCCAGCATTTACCTGGTGTGAAAATGGGAAACCACGGAAAACCATCTTCAGGGCTGCCGATAGTGGGATTCGAACCTACTATCTCCCGGATGCAAGCTCACAGCCGCACGCCTCTACGCGCACGGCCAACTCGCCCGGTACTTCAAATTCTACTCGGAGCTATAACCTAGAGCAGGCTTATAAGTATTTACTAACGATTCATCAAACCTGAACGCGCTTTCTCAGCAGCTGCATATATGTGCAACAAATTGAGAAGCAGGCTTGGTGATGAGACACTGGACGCGTTGTTATTTCTCAGATCATATTTTCGCAATTCAAACTAGAATGTTGCTATTAAATTGGTTTTCTTTATATTTACGAGAAATGTGAAATGTGACTGGTTAATGTTATTTTTAAATACTTTTTGCTAAGAAACTTTCTACCTACTTATGTTGTTACATGAAAGTCCTCTATTTAGTCTATGTTCAGAGAGATTGTTGTTAATTTCCAAAGTGTATTTGCATAGTTTGTTACATAAGGGTTTTTTAACTTTATGTAAGTTTAAAGAGATCTCCCTGATTCTTGGAAAAGAATAATTTTAACTTAGAGACTGAGTGATTTTAATTCTGGTTAGTCTGACTCTAAGTCTGATTAGTCAGACTGATTAGATTAGCTAGGTGTATAACGTAAAATATGTTTATTTTGTCTAAATTTCGATTTGCTGATTAAACAGCTGATTTCTGGGAGAATCTTATTTTTTATTTGTAACTTTCAATCCCGGGATAATCCCGGGATCCCGGGACTGACCAAGTGTAATCCCGAAATCCCGGGATTAGAAATAAGGGCCGGGATCGAATTCCCTATTCACATCTCCCGCGTTTCTTGCGCTACACGGACATTGTGCTGATTGGATAACTCCAATCCTGTTGAGGTGAGCGGGAAACGAAGCATGGTTGAACCTCATCCGAATGATGGTACTTACTTGGCCTCGGGCCCATCTGACGTCTTGATACCATGGTTTGTGGGGGATAGCTGGTTGAATGCAGGCATAGTATCGTCCTTTGTGTTGAGTAGTCCTGTTCCACAGAGCTGTCCATTCAACATACGTTTTCCTTCTGCTAGTAACATAAAAATCAGTACAGGGGAGGCGTAATGAAAGGAATAAGCCAGTACGTGCACCTTATTTGGCCAGACTGTCAACCAGATCATTGTATGGAAGTCCTGAGTGTCCTTTCACCCATAAAATGACACACATTTTCCGCGCGATTTCATGACAGATGATAATTCTAATATTTCATAGATGTAGGAGTGTGTTCGTATGTTTCGTCGAGGATGTCCCAATTTCCTAATAGCACTTTGAGAATCTGAGATGATAAGTATCTTATGAAAATTTCTGGGTTGTGAGTAATACAGTGCCTCCCGAATGGCGACAAGTTCAGCAGTGTAGATGGATGCTTCAACGGGAAGAGAAAAATGGCCATATTCCTGTGTTTGCACGCAAAAATATGCAAAACCAACTGAATCTGTAAACTTTGCACCGTCGGTATAAACGTGGATGTAGTCGGACCAAGTAGATTCAATAAAATCAATTACGTGTTTATTTGGAGCAGGTTTTTCTAGTAGGTACCTGGGGACATAATATGTGGAAGCTGGAGATATCGAACAGGCGTAGTTAAAATGGAATGCCGGAATTGTGTGGGACTTCAAAGTCAAGGGTAGACAGAACTTCAGTTCCCTTAAACATTCTAGAAGTAGAGGTGGATGTTTTCCATGACGTTCGCGATACTGGTGATGCAGAAGTTGTAGGCTCTTGAATAACGGGTGATCCTCCAGAGTAGAACGTTGAAGGAGAAATTTTGTTGTCAGTAGTTTCCTTCTCAATTGCAGGGGTTGTTCATGAGCTTCGACCTGTAGAGCATTTGTAGGCGTTGACGACATGGCACCAAGACATACTCTGAGAGCACGAAATTGTAGGACATTAATTTATCCAGAACATACTTCGGAGCGTTGCTGTACAACATACTGCCATAGTCAATAACTGTCTGTATCAAGGAACGGTAAAGAATTAGCAAAGAAGTCGGAGCAGCGCCCCATCAAGTGCGGGTTAAGAAACGAAGGACATTCAGTGCACGCAGTGCCCGTGTCTGGATGTAAGTAATATGTCCACTCCAAGTGAGCTTGCTATCCAAATGCATCCCCAGGAGGCGAACAGTAGACTTCACAGGAAAATAATATGGTCCAAGTTGAATTGTAGGAGACGGAAGAACCAGTTTCTGTTTGGTGAATATAGTGACGGATGATTTGGTAGGAGAAAGTGCAAGTCCACTCTGTGTAGTCCATTCTTGAAGACATTGTGATGCTGTGTGCAGACGCTGAAGAGTAATTGTCAAATTGATTGAAGATGTATAAATGCAGACGTCATCAGCATATTGCAAAACACGGATGGCGGAACTAAATATTGCGTCCAAGCCAGAGGTATAGATAGCATAGAGTAAGGGACTTAATACAATGCCCTGTGGAAGGCCTTTAGAGACTGTACGAGGTCCAATAAAAGTAGGACCGTTCCGAAAGTATATGGTCCGTTCTTTAATCAAAGTTGCAATGCCGAAGATAAGAGTTCTTGGTAGTTTCAAGGCTGCTAACTTACGCAGCAGTAGATACGTCCACATTGTCGTAAGCAGAACCAATGTCCAAGCAAAGTGCGGCCAGATAACCCCGAGTTTGAAAAGTACGCTCGATGTCAGTGGTGAGTATGCTGAGATGATCCATGGTTCCGCGTCCTCTTCGAAATCCATGATGAGATACAGGCAGTAACCTGTAGTGTTCCAGAAACCACTCTAATCTGTTTTTAACCATCCGTTCTAGTGTTTTAACCACGCAAGAGGATAAAACTATTGGTCTGTAAGATGCTGCATCTTGAGGATCCTTACCGGGCTTTAAGATGGGTATCACTATTTGAGTAGTCCAGTCTGCAGGTAGTGGGCCATGTGTCCATATGGAATTAAAAATCTGGACTAGGAGAATTTGAGCCGAGAGAGGCAATTTACTAAGCATGGAGTATTGTACGTTGTCCTTTCCCGGTGCAGTATTGTTACAGTCTTTAAGAGCCCGCTGAAACTCACGCAATGTAAATGGTCGTGTGAGGAAGTGATTGGGATCATCGCAGACGTCATCCATTGTATCTATGGGTGGAGGCACGAACGGAGGTGCAATAATGTCAACAAACTGTTCTCCCAGCTCTGCAATGTTGGACGGAAAGGATGTAGTTTGGCTATCTTTCCGGAGGCCTCTGATTTGCGACCATATTTTAGTTAGAGGTGTATCTTTATTAATACGTTCACAAAAACTCCTCCAGCTTTGACGTTTTCGTTCTTTCAAGTAACATTTCACTTTGGCATTCGTCTGTTGGTACAACACATAATTATTCCAAGTAGGTTGGCGTCGGTACTGGGCAAAAGCTTGCTTATGCTTTGCAATCATCAATGAACATCCTCGGTCCCACCAAGGGGTTGGAGGTCCTTTTTTAAGAGTGTATGGGTGCTTTTCAGGTATTGAAACGTGGGCGGCAGAATTTTATTTTTTTCAGGAAAGCAGTATAGTCTTCTAACGGAGTTAACGGAGTCCACAATAACTGGAGATCGTTGTCGATTTTAGAAGTGTAGGCGCACCAGTTTGCAAGTTTTGTATGCCATCTGGTGGATGGGTAAATAGTGCATGGTGAGATATAAAGAGTATGCAACAAAATTTCAATCGCATAATGGTCCGAACCGATGACATATGGCAAAGTTTTCCAAGACACTGTATTCAAGAGTGTAAAAGAGCATAATGTAACATCAACAGCAGAAGGACGCTGTTCAAGTCGAGGGACGAGAGTTGGAGATCCATCATTTAAAATAACAAAGTTAAATTCGTCGAGGGTGTTCAATAGGGCAGTACCCGCAGAATCGGTGAACGCACAACCCTCGGCTTCACAATGTGCATTCAGATCGCCACATATTAAGTATGGCGGGTCGAGTTGTGATATCAGAGTGTACCATTCGTTAAGCTCAATCACACATCGAGCAGGGCAATACATTGATAACAGGGTAAAAGGCTTGGGAGGCAAGTCTATCCGTACAGCTACGGCCTGGAAAGACGGCACTTGTCTAAAATTCAGATGGATCATCGTATGTCGAACTTGAGAGGAAACAAGGAGAGCTGCTCCACCGTAACCATCCACACGATCATCTCTGTACACTCTGAAGCCTCTAAACCGCACCTCCAGATCTGGAGATGACCAACTTTCAGATATGGCAACGACAGAAATCTGTCATGAATCTCCTTTAATAAACTGTCTTTGTTAGCTGCCAAAGAATGAGCGTTCCACTGTAATATTTTTAGATTAATTGCCATTGTTAATGCACCGAGAAATCATTTCACGTAATTCTTCAGACGTTGGAGGGCCTGTCGAAGATGAGGTTATTCCTTGTAGAAAATGTAAAATAAGATTGTGAACATTGGATATTAAGACATCCACCACAAAAGGAGAATTAGTCTTTGAAACAGAGTTATCCACGGTCATTTGGGAGGGAATAACGATGAGGTTGAGGTGGGTAAGGGTTTTGTCTGATGGGGCCTTGTGGAAGTTCATGAGGGGAATAAAACAGAGGTGGTTGCTCATAAGCACGGGAGACAGGTGGTGGGGCTAGGCGAGGTTTTTTGAAGGCAGTGAATCTATTAGAGCGCTGCGTTGGGAGCGAGGGAAAGGTCCGTTCATCTTCGATGGGAAGGGTTGATCCCACTACCTCTGCGTAGGGTCGGTGTTCCACAACGTTGAGTGCGTCCTTGAAAGGAATATTCCTAGTTGCTGATAGTTCGTTCACATTCTGCTGTTTAGAGTATTCTGGACAATCTTTACTTGTGGCAATATGTGCACCTTTACAATGTACACACACTAACTGCAAGGATGAGCACTATTCTACAGGGTGCTGATTACCACATTTAGCGCATCTTCCTGTTGAACGGCAATATAGCTGAGTGTGGCCAAACCGTAAACACTTAAAACATTGGCGAACAGGAGCTACGTATGGGGTGACCTCACACCGCATACCGTAAATAGACACTGTCCGGCAAAAACTGGGAATCGAATTGTACTCCACATGTCTGAACAGGGATACTCTCTTGTGTGCCTTTGTGATGGATTTTCATCATACGGTGTACCCTGAGAATGCTAATCGGTGAACAAATGTTTTGTAGGAGCTCTTCGTCACCTAGACTGACATCAACATTACGGATAACTCCTTGGCGAGTAATTACATGAGCTGGAACATAAGCTTGCAATTGTTTCTCAGCAAACAGGGGGGACTCTACACGTAAGTTAGCAGCGCGAGCTGTTTTTCGGTCAATCTTGATTCTGTTCCGTCCAATGGGGCTAATGTTCAAAATACTAGGCCTAAGTGTTGGTAGACTACTGTAAAGCAATCTCCCTAATCCCGTTGGATGACATTTTCCAATATTGCCTGCCGTACCATCTACGTAAATATAGAATGGACCAGGAGAATCGTCCTTGTATCTATTGTTTTTGCTGTTCGCATAGGGGGAGAGGCGCGTGTTAACTGTACTCGGAAGTTGATCTGAAGATAGCAAAGATATATGTTTACCTTGTAATTCAGAAGTGGATGTCGCTAACTTTTTTTCCTTGTTGTGTGGCTGGTGATCCATCTGACGCTTCTGGACTGAATTGCTTCGAGGCTCCATTTCTACGTCGTAATGCTGGTCTTCATTGAGGGTGAGGAGAGCTGCCTTCAGTGTAGAATGTAAAGAAGGCGAGGGAAGATCCTCTATGGCATTGTTCGGTTGAATGGGGGGAGGGCCTCCCTCCCCGTATGTTCCACCGTCCATCAGTAAAACACTGTTCACTTATGTACAATACACTGTAGTAAACTGAAAGAGTACTAGATTCGTAACACAAACAAACAACGCTTGCTACAATGTGTCCCGATTGCCCGAGTCAAATGTGTAACCACTTGCGAGGAGCGCAGCTAGCACGACCTGCTTGGTGCGCTCACGAAAGCAGACTGCAATATCTCTTCCTCCTCTCTTCCTTTTTCACTACCTTTGGCGCAGTCACAAGCTTCTCACCAAGGCGGCTGTGGTTCGAATCCTGGTCAATGCATGTGGGATTTCTGAAATGAAAAGTAACACTCTCGGGATTTGAATTCCACGGAAAGGGAAATTAGTCTTTGCATGTTACGCATACACCACTTTGAGAATGAGCACTACTTCCCGTTATCTCTTCGTTTGGGACGGATAAACTCGAAATAATAATTAGGGCATGGACATCTTGAGGTAACGGAAATATTCGCTAGTATGATCAACATGCTCTGTCTCTCAAGAATACGATGTCCAGTAGACTATCCGGCAGCGGCTGTACTGGACCTTGAATTGTAACTTGTTCCTTCATTTTCCTCTTGTCTGGCCTCTTCCCCGTTATGTGAGACCGGTACCAATGTGGATTAAGCCTAGCTTTACGGATTAATCCCCTTCCCGACGCCAACCCTATATAGAGGGCTGTATTCACAATTGTGTGTTTCTATTGTGATAAGTAGGTTAGGCTATTTGTTGTGTGTACATGAATATGTGTATTAAGACGATCATCAACACCCAACCCCAGAGGTAGAGGAATTAACCAAACGTGGCTAAAATCCCCCGCCAGGACGGTAATCTAACCCAGCGCCTTCTGAACTGAAGACCACCTCGCTGATCAAGGAACTGGACAAATTGTATCTTGTCGCTAATCAGAAGAAAATCTGCATGGTTTATCTTTTAGAGCATTTGGTTAGTTTATAAACAAGATTACAGCTTATACTTCCTTCGATGTGAACTTTAAACTCCTTTAAACTTTCAACAATGTGCACTTAGCATTGGAGATCTAAGTGGCCATCTTACATATCGGGTCCCAAAATAGTGATAACTACTGTACAGTAAATTCACATGGTGTATTCCGGTGTCTGAGAAACACGGAGTCTCACCTGAGTTCTTTAAACGTGGTCATATCGACAATTCTATCCCATACTCGTACCCAAATATATGTCTACGTAGAGTCGAAGTCTCACTTGTTCAGTCACACTTCATAACATTACTATGATTTTCAATTTCATGATTCTTATATATCTTTTCACCAACATTAGTAACAGTTCTTTCTCAGTGGCCGAAATTCAGGAATAGCTCCAGAGCCTAAACACAGAGAAACGTACAAAACATTTATTTTGACTAAAAGTGTGTTAGCTGATCAAAAAGCATTATGTATCAGCCAAGTTTCACACTTCAGTTAGTATGTCCAAAGGTAAACTAAAAGAAATATTCTGATTAACCACTAATCATGACATTATAGTAATTTACTTAATAAAGGAATGCCTTAAAATCTTAACACCACCTCAAATAAAACCTATATAAAGTCTGCCCAACGATATTTATTTCATTTTCCTAAAAAGAGTTTGGACCGAACCAACAATAACGAACGTAATCTATACAGCTAAAGGCGAGCATTTCTGCCATGATTCTTCATCGAAGCAAAATTTATGATAGATGACCACAGCACATGTACGCAGAAGCGAACAAATGGCATCAAGCCGCCAGAAGCCCGCTAAGTGGCCATGCTATAGGACATTATGCTCTTAGCGGGCGAATGATAATTACCATTCTGCTTCACCAACCTTAATGCAAGCACTAGCAGGAGAAACACGTGTACAATTTAAAATAATTTTACGTCATAGTATGTCTTTCAAATTTTGTAGTTTTTCAATCTTGGTAACACATTTTACAACACTGCAAATGACGAGCGAAGCCATTAATAATCAGAGTTTTGGTATTATCAGCGAGATGATGGCCATGAAAGCAGTTCGATTAAAATTATTATTGTCTGAAGGGCCCAAACATCACGGTTAACGGGCCGAAAACGGATTTCCATGTTTACAATCATTAGAAACAGAGTTCGTAAGTTCTTTTGATTAGGCCAGACTTCCACTATTCGTAACCTCGGCACTAAAAAGGAACCGTTCCTAATCTACACCCAAGATATCGAGATGAGCCACGGTGAACTAGAACATTTTATTCATGTGTTCCACGCAAAGTCTCAGCTGCTTATGGCGAATGGTTTCGGAGCACCGCAAGGAAAGAACTTGTCCACAATAAGTTTAACGATTGTCCATTCCAATATGACTGGTGTGATAATCCTGGTTCCTTTGCTGATATTGTGGAAGAATTCATTTCTGTCAGAAAGGTGTCTGTAACCATAATTCTTTCATTCGCAGTTCATAATGTACACGAAGGTTCGATTTTATCATTTTCTAATTGTCCGACTCGTTGGCTGAATGGTCAGCGTACTGGCCTTCGGTTCAGAGGGTCCCGGGTTCGATTCCTGGCCGGGTCGGGGATTATAACCTTCACTGGTTAATTCCATTGGCTCGGGGGCTGGGTGTTTGTGCTGTCCCCAACATCCCTGCAACTCACACACCACACATAACACTATCCTCCACCACAATAACACGCAGTTACTTACACATGGCAGATGCCGCCCACCCTCATCGGAGGGTCTGCCTTACAAGGGCTGCACTCGGCTAAAAATAGCCACACGAAATTAAATTTTCTAATCTGAACAAAATCATTTTGTTAAATGCTGTTGTGTTTGTTGTTTAAAGGGGACTAACATCTAAGTCATCGGCCCATTTGTTAAATGCAATATCTATGCAATTTTACCTGGGAGGACTTTGTTAATTTGTGTCTTCATACTGTATCATTACGTTACAATCGAGGCTATCCTACTCGCAGAGAAGTAGCCGACAAGATGGCGTGCGCCGGCTTCATGCGACATGAACACACATAAACTGTCACCAAGAGGCAAGTTAATCACAGTCTAGAAGGCGGAGACGTATGAAGGACCATCGGAAAAGAAAGAAGATCGCATTTTGAAAAAAATAATCCACTTGGAAGCATGAAGACGTCGATTAACGTACAGGAAGAGAACTGTGAAGAAATAATATAAATACGAGCGAGGAATTCAATCACTTTCGGTCCAAGATTAGGTCGAGACGAGGAGAAATATATCCTACATTTCTGTTTAAAAATATTGGAGAGTGAGGAACTTACGGACCAGTGCAAGTCTGTGAAGAAAGGGCGAATTATAGTATTCTAGGAGGCTGAATATAATCGAGAATAACACAAATAAAAACTAGAAGCATTAGCCAACGTGCAGGAAAGGATATATTTAGTGAGAATAAGCCGCATTTAAAGTCATATAAAGCACAATTTCAAGTCATACGAGGAAATACTAGCAATTATTTATATTTATTAAAAGGCCCGAAATGAACGAATTAACTACGCATTCTGCCCGAATATTGATATTTTCTTCTTGCATGAACACCTGTAATATGATGGAAACCGCTTAAGCCGATGGAGGAAGACTGCCCAAGCTACTATGACGAAGATCGAGACTGCGAGGCCCAGTGACCAGCTATGACGTGTCCGAAGATGGAGTCCAATTACTCAGAGATGGCATAACATACGAGCAGGAGCCAAGAGCTGACCCATTCGAGACGAGATAAGTAATAAGTTTCCGATATACAAATTAAAATTATTAGTAGTTGATGAAATAAATTAGAAGGAATGAAGAATTACATATCAACGGAATACATGTGCCAAATTGTGAATGTCAGTGCTAGATCTTAAGCAGTTAACCGCGTGTGTGTGCCAATATAAGTAGTAGATATAGGCCTACTCATAATGAAATTATAGGTTATTGTCAACAACTGTGAGGTGCGTATATCAATGTTAACGTATCAATCTACACGGAAAGATTACTTAGCAATGAGCTAGGGGAGATTGAGTTGAATATCTATGAATTGCAGAGTTTAACCTAGTAATTGAACAAACCAAATCAACAGACATGGCCACAATGAATATATTGTATGAAGAGATGTATTATATTGGAAATACGCATTTATTATGAAGAATGTGTCGTCGTGGGAACATGTATCTGTAACAAATATGATATTTACAGGAAGAGAAATGAGAATAGATGTACCGTATTCAGTTGGATTATTAAGAAGAGGTTTATGAGAAATGTGTAGTAATAAGAGTAGCGATATATATTGTTTGTTACGTCGTAAGAATAGATGAAGGAAGTTGCTGTTACGGATTAATATGTTAGATTTTGGTAATGTTTGATAAATAAGATGCAGGCTATGAGGTTAGGTCATGTTTACGCGAATATAGAGTTACAGACCAGCTGATATAATGTTGATTGGTATAATAACATGAAAGTTAATGCATAGGTATTGAGTTTTAGACACTAATTTGATGTAGATGTAGGGATATTGAGAATTACCGCCCTGCAGAACATGAATGTCTCCCAATTAAACTGTAGATTGACTAATTGAATTATGTCGGAGCATTGGCACAGCGGTAGATGAAGTGAGAATACAGTATATTGCAGTAATAGTAGCACATATAAATTTAATTGAATGGCACAATTGCTCAGTTTATAGTGATAGGTTATTCTGTGAGAGGCACTTATTGATTAAATACGATTTCCACTGTCACGTATGGATTGATATGACAATGCCTACTTAATATATCTAACTTTAATAGTATTTTAGAGTGTGGTCATAGTCAAATGCCACAATGAGGAAACTTGTTAATTATCTCGTATCTCGAAAAATGAGCACGAATACCCAAAATATGAAGAATACCCCACTTCCTACCCATAATAAAGAATATGACCTTGTGAAATATTTACCCTATGAACTATATGCGTGCGAAATGATGGAATTAACCATTCCAGGGAAGCATTGATGACAAAATAATGAATGAAAGAATGTAAAAGACCCAATTCCAACTATATCGACCGAAAAATCTGTGTAATTAATATGAATGTGTATCATATGTTTCTTTTCTCTACAACGTACATTTTAATTTTATCTACTTGCATACAATATTAGCATGTTCATAAATTAGTGTTAGGATTACTTTTGAGTTTTATTTTGAATAGGTAATGTTTTGTAGCTGTAAGGTGATATAACTAATAATAACAGGAATTATGAAATGATATGATGAATGATGAGGTGTATTACTAGAATATGGGGGTTAAATGATATTTATGCTCATGCTCTTACTTTTCAACGGAACCTGCGATAATATTAACATATTTTATTGGACGAGTTAATATTATTACCCTGAGGAAGGTGTATGTATTTGTCGGCCTAACGTGAGGCAGAAAAAGATAGAAGATACAGACACCAAACGATGAAAAGGCTTAATACCTAATAATTTACTACGGATTTATGATACTGCAAAACGGTGTTTCGGTGAAAATGAGACTTAAATTATGGACTAATATAATATTGCATGTTGTTATTAAAATGATTATGTTTTGCTAGTCCACACACATTCAATACCGGTACGCAAAAAAATCATAAATATTATTACTAGTGTTAGTTTTATAATTCTTATCATGTTCATTGATATTATCATGCTGTACATTCTATAATTATTTATTTTTATTACTATCTCCATATTTGTTATTATTACCTACTATAATTATTATTTAAAAAAAGATGTTGTATTTAAAAAAAATATGTCTGTTACTTATTTTAAATATTATGGTTAAGTGTAAGAGAGGGCCTTGGGCCCTAACTTCGCCACGAATAAAGACGAATTACTTACTTAAATTGTGGTCATTTTGTTTTTCCTTCTAATGCTCCGAAACCATACACTGCTGACATTTTGCATCATAATCTGTACTCCTTGCCCACCGGGTCTCATCATGATGCCTGGGCTGTCGATTGGAAAAAGTTTCTTGCATGTGGGATAGAGCTCAACGCCCAGCCACAAATGCCTCTAGAAATTAAGCTAGTCTTATCATGATGTCTGGGCTGTCGATTGGGAAAAGTTCCTTGCATGTGGGATAGAGCTCAACGCCCAGCCACAAATGCCTCTAGAAATTAAGCTAGTACTGATTTTTCCAATGTAGGCTGAGATTAGCCCAGAGCAATTTGCCCTTCTAAAGTGGCAGTCTCATTTTTTAAATTCGACCTCCCGGCGAGCAACTGAACCCACATCGTCGTAGTGAACCCAGCATGCGCTTGCCGTCTCGGCTTGACAGCCTCTTCGTTTCCACGCCGATGAAATCACTCTTATTCTGTCTTCTGACCGCTGGCCAGTGAAATAATAAAATAACGGTTACAACTAAAATAATGAGCACGCGGAATATCTAAGTTTGAACTCCATTAGCAGAGTGAACATACAGGGTCCTTTTGACAGCCGATCACCGAAGTGGTTTGGTAAAATTTGAAATGATGGTAGAATTGAGGCAGACCTCTCAAATACTCTCAAACAGCAGGGCCATTTGTACTTTTCCCTAGTGAAGTTAAATAACATCATACTGCAAATCTCAGCTGCCATTCTCTTATTAAACATAACTTCATAGTTACGTGCAGTTATCATTCAATATTTATCAGATTAATGTTAGACTATTATAAGAAGAACCGTTTCAACTACAATCCCTCATTACTGCACAGAATTTAATGCATTGCACACAACTTCCAGATTTCCCACGTTGGTACCAATAACATAAAAAGGCATGCAGGAATAGGTACTAACGTAACTGGGAATGTGTGGGATCTGGTTAAGGCAGCATGAAAAAAAGGTTTAAGGAAGCAGATATTATCAGTGGGATACTGTGTAGGAAGGATACTGATTGGAGGGTAATTGGGAATTTTTAAATGAGACTGTGGGATGGGTATGTGGGAAACTGGGAGTGAGATTTGTAGATCCTAATGAGTGGGTAGGAGATAGGAATCTACGTTCAGATGGCCTATCCTTGAACAGCAATGGTACATGTAAGTTAGGGGGTTTATTTGGAAGAGTTACAGGAAGGTACATTCAGGAAAAGGTGGACTAGGGAGCGATGATGACGGCAGTCATGAAGTCAAGTAAGGACCTAAAATTATTAGTGTTAACCTGCAAAAGTATTGTAAAGAAAGGCATAGAATTAAGTAATTTCATAGATACATAAAGTGACTCCGTGGCTCAGGCGGCAGCGCGCTGGCCTCTTACCGCTGTGCTCCGCGATTCAAATCCCGGTCATTCCACGTGAGACCTGCGCTGGAAAAAGCTAAGGACGGTCAGGTTTTTCTCCGAGTACTCCGGTTTTCCCTGTCATCTTTCATTTCAGAACACTCTCCAATATCATTTCATTTTATCTGTCAGCCATTAATCATTGCTCCGGAGAAGTGCAACGGGTTTCGGCAATTGGCACAATTCATATCCTCGCCATTAGATGGGGTCGAATGACTGAAAATAGTCTGTATATATGTGAGGAATTACAGAAGGCACAAGTATTCTCTTAGCAATATGTAAAGGTAGTGGGATATAAGAACAGAGGAGAGGACTAATAATGGCGAATTACTGAAATTCACCTATAATAAAGACATTTACAGAAAGATAAAGTTGAAAGCTACAAAAGCAGCTGGGATTGGTAAGATTTGTGGGATATATTAAAGGAAATAGGTAGGGATCTAGTGCCATATCAGAAGGAACGATACCAAACAAGTAGAGAGTTGCTACAGAAGTCACAGTGTACAACGGAAAGAGCGATACACATGAAGTGTGTGAAGAGGTCAGTCAACTTGACAAATGTTGCTTGCAAGCTCTGGGAAAGCATTCTTTCTGATTATATTAGACAAGTTTGAGAAATTACTAACTGGTTTGATAAAAGGCAGTCATTCCAGTGGGGCTTCACTTGTAGAAATCCAGCAAGATATAGCAGATAGTAGATTCAGGAGGTCAAATGGACTATATCGCTATTTACTTATAAAAGGCTTTTGGTAGGGTAGATCAGGGGAGATGATTGACGAAATCATTGGGGTAATTACGTAAACGGGATTGTAAAGAAAGGGTACAGATCTCTACACATGGTTATGAGGGTATTTAGGGGTTGTAGTAAGGATGTAAAGGAGAGGGCATATCAGTCTCTGGTAAGATCCCAAATAGAGGATGGTTCCATTGTATCGGGCCCACACCACGACTTCGATACGAGAAGTAGAAAAGATCCGAAGAAAAGCAACACGATTTGTTCTGGGAGATTTCCGACAAAGAAGTAGTGTCACAAAAAAGTTGCAGAGTTTGGGCTGGGAAGACTTGAGAGTACTGTAAAGAGACGCGATGCTCGACTAAATGGTATGCTCCGAGCTGTCACTGAAGAGATGGCGTGGAATGGCATTAGTAGACGAATAAGCTTGAGTGGAGCTTTTAAAAGTATGAAAGACCATAATATGAAGATAAATTTGAAATTCAAGAGGAAAAATTGGGGCAAATATTCATTTACAGGACGAGGAGTAAAGGATTGGAATAAGTTATGACGAGAAATGTCGAACATTTCTCTAAGTTATTTGAAAACATTTAAGAAAAGGCTAGGTAAACAACTGATAGGAAATCTGCCATCTGGGTGACAGTCCTAAATGCAGGACATAGATAGATAGATAGGACTCTCAATACATGATCAACATTGACAACAAATCTCTCCATCGTGTAAGCATCTTTAGGCCTACTACGAAAATCTGTAAGGTACACAAAAAATACCGTCCAATAATTGCAGGTAGTTATAAATATGATTAGGACAATTAAAATGTGGATGGGGACCAACCCTCTATCCACCAATTTTAATCCTGAGTCAACCGAGGCAACCAACGTAATATCGTTTTAGAGGAGGTCTGTGGCCTTAATATTCCTTAAAATACTTTGAAAGGAGCTCCTTCGACGTCTTAAATCACAGTTTTCAGTGTCTAGGCGTCATGAAACGTTAAGATCCGTCAAAAATCGGAGGAAGAATTTTAGCACGAATGCAGTTTTCCTTCACCCTACCATAGTACCAAAGTAAACAATGGAGCTGTGACGAAGCAGGATGACAGCGGAGACTCTCATCTGATAAATATTGATTGCATGACTACATTCGCCCGGTTTGGATGGATGTAAACTGCGAGTTAAGAGAGTTGGTTCCTATTCTCAACTTCACTGTCCTGATTTCCTTTACGAAGGTCTGTTGTAATTGGCGGAATGTTTCCTACGGCTGGTACAGACTCACGTCTTCGTCTGGGAACATTCTCGGTGAGTTGCGCACCTTATCATAGAACATAATTATGTTTACAACTCATAATTCAATAAATGAATAGTTAAACTTTATTCCTAGGACTGCACAAAGTAAGATCATCTTCCTAGCCCATGTCCCAACGTATTGCGGTCGGCACGTGTATGGATATAGCTCAGTTTAACGGTAGGATGCCTTTTATTCAATACGGTGTATTTTGTGGTGGTTGGTAGTGTGGTGTGGTGTGGTGTGGTGTGTTGTATGTGCTAGGTGGATGTGTATTAAAACGAATGCAAACACCCAGTCCCCTAGCTAGAGATATTAAACATATCCAGTTCAAATTCTCGGTCTGGCTGGGAATCGAACCCGGGGCACTCTGAACCGAAGGCCATTATGCAGACCAATCAGCCAAGGAGCTGGAAATTACATAATCTAAGATATAAAAAAATATCTAAAATTGTAAATACTTCCGGTACTCGCAGAAAAAAAAAATAGTACAATGTAGACATTGTATGGGCAATTTTTCGATAGGAATAATAACGAATATTAAATATTTGCCACCTCTTATCTCTGGATTCTCATTCGTGATTGCGTATCTAGTTTTCTGTCCTAATTCAAATTAAGATATCAGAGTTAGACCCTTGCACCAAACAAACCACTCTCTACCGATTGACCAGCCAGCCAAAGATGATGACAGGAGGTAAGGTACAATACTATTTAACGTCAAGTTTCAGTGCTTTCCACTTGTATAATGTATCTTGATACATGCTGATCGAAACTGCTGAAAATGTTTGTAATAATTAGTCATCGCGGGATCTGATGAGGCACCTGTGGACGAGATAATGTCGTCCAAGTTTCTGTAACCATCGATAGCTTCAGATTAACTGAAATTATTCTCCTCCCTATTCGTTTTCTTCTTCCTCCTCCTCCTCTTTATTCTTATTCTTGCCCTTAGAATACCGTATTCACTCGCTTATAGGCCTACCTCTCGCCGTCCCCTCTTCACGCACCTTAATTTTTGTTATGGAGTTACGGAAGTAAAGTGATTCTCGCACATATCTCGCGTAACAGTTATCAAAGTAAATGCGACAAGAATACACCTATGGCATGAATGATCGCGTACAGTGCAAAATCTAGCAGTCTCCCCTTGTTTGGATGAAATGGAGGTAGGTTTTATAGCATTGCGCGATGCTGCTTGTGTGCGACAGATTTTTGCGAGCACTTACGGGAAAATACGAAGGCAAGTCTTAAAGACATAAAACCTGATCTTGTTGAGGTAATGCCGGGCGACATTTGTACATATTAAACATAATAATATAATAAAATTTAATATAATATGGTATATTAACGTGCGATGCTTTATTACCCATGTTGGTTTTAATGAAGTTAAATTGCCTAATTCCTCCACATAATATCTCGCACCAATATTTTGAAAGTAGAATTTTGGGAAAAAAGGAATACCGTATTAACTCGCGTCTACATCTCGCCGTTCCCTTTATCACGCACCTTAATTTTTGTTGCGGAATGAAGAAAAATAATCCTCGCATATAACTCGCGTAACAATAATAATAATAATAATAATAATCTGAGATCTCTATAATACTACAATCGACACGGGGGGGGGGGGGCAATTTCTAGATAAAGCTCTATTTATACGATTAATAAGATAGTTGCAGATGCAAAGAACTTCTCAAGTACGCCGAAGCGGAATGAGAAAAAAGATAGGATAAGACATTATTAAACATTTTCTATGATACTGTAGACCCATATGACGAGATATACGCGAGTGAATATGGCATCTTAAGCATTTTCCTCCTTGGTTAGAATTTGGTAGACTGGGTCGCCTTCATCGATGTCTTAACTGCCTTTCAGTGCCATTCTCACTGCAATTATCAGCAAGGTTTCACGAAAGCCTGAGTTTCAAAACCTCCAAAATCGTATTTTGGTTCATTTACATTTAAAATTATTTTACTGTCTGTATTTATTTGTCGAATATGTCTATTAAATACGAAGTCCGCCGAATCGGGGTTCTGCTGAACTGCAAGTTGACAGTATGGATTTCAATAATGTACGTCGTGGATGACAAGTTTCTGACTTGTTCACGAAATGGCCGATTCAAGATGAGATAGGGATGCCAGTTGATTCACTAAAAGAACTTTTCTAATGTATCAAAGTTGAACATTTATGAGTGTGTTCTGGAAAAGTGAGCAGAAACGGCATGCAGGCAGCTGAGATTCCGGAAAAGCAACAAAGAGAGCAGTGTTTAGAACGATGAATCAAGCGCATGTGCGGCGAGGTGACTCACTGATATTTCGCCCTGCTCAATTGCTATTTTACAGCCAAGAACGTTTATGGTTACTCGCATAAAACACGAGTTTTATAACTGAAACAAGAACTAGAGGGAATGGGGATCAGGTCAACATCCGGCCGATAAACTCCGACACATGACAGGGGGTAACACCTCTCTTGTACAGAACACTACAATAGTAATGACTGTGTCACTAAGCAATAATAATAATAATAATAATAATAATAATAATAATAATAATAATAATAATAATAATAATAATAATAATAATAATTGCAATATCTTCAATACCATCCACATGGCCATTTCTTCTCTTCTTTTTCTACCGCTTTTCCCACACCTGTGGGGTCGCGGGTACGAATTGTGTTGCACATGTGGATTTGGCCCTGCTTTACGGCCGGATACCCTTCCTGACGCCAACCCTATACGGAGGGATGTAATCATTACTGCGCATGTCTGTGGTAGTTGATAGTGTAGTGTGTTGTCTGAATATGAAGAGGAAAGTGTTGGGACAAACACAAACACCCAGTCCCCGCGCCAGAAGAATTAATCAAAGGCGATTAAAATCCACGACCCGGCCGGGAATCAAACCCGGGATCCTCTCAACCGAAGGCCTCAACGCTGACAATTCAGCCAAGGAGTCTGACTAAATACAGCTCAATTTATACGATTAGTAAGATAGTTGCAGACTGAAGTACACCGAAGCGGAACGAGAAAAAAGGATAGGATAAGATTAAAATTTTTAGAGCCATGTAACGAGTTCGGATCATTACTATCGTCAGTCCCATGTCCTGGCGATAACGGTGTTATTTTTGTTTGGGGCCGATGACCTAGATGTTAGGTCCCTTTAACCCTCAAACACACGCGTATGGGGTGGAATCCACCCCAGGTCATTTTATTTCCTAGTGAAATGTACAAATAACTTTTCTGTGCTCTCCCCGCTCTTGTACCTTTTTGGCTGAATCCCCGCTGAAAGAGTCATTCTTACATAATCATCTTAAAATCTCCAATTAATACAGTAATTTATATTTTACAATACAATATATGTGGGGTGGAAAGCACCCCCACGCGTGTGTCTGCGTCCTAAGATCTGGCGCGTGTGCTTGAGGGTTAAACAACAACAATCATCATCATTGTCTTTTTTTGCTTACTGTATTCTGGATAAACTTTATTCTTCTTTACCCACAACTGCAGCTTGCCTAGATTGAAGGAGTTTACAGTAAAACTAATACGAGTATATTGGTATTTTGTAAGTACACAGTTAAATTCAGCATTTACAACTATAAATGACTAGCTTAAAATATTATTCACTGTAATTTAAAATAGAAACAGGAATGATAATGATGTCTAACTTTCGATTGTAGACGAATGAATTCTACATCATCTGCATAAATGGTTTCTAAGGATATTTAGAAAATATTTCGCAGCGTATAGACACACTTCATAACTATATCTCAGGTCAACCTCCTGACAGAAATCGTCAAACCTCACGGGTGTTATCCCTCTAGCATCAATAATCAAGCTTAGGATTTCAGTACAGTAGATTTATATTTTTCTTGATAGTATGGAGTGGTGGAGTAGTATATTTTATTCTTCGCGTACTTTTGCGAGATGATTACTCGTTTCCCATAAGATGGTTAGCTCAATAATGAAGTTATAAGTTGTCTCCTCCTGGATAACGATCACGTCAGTAAGTCTAGAAGACCTGTTGTCAGTTAAGCCGTGAATCTCCTCTTCCACTTGACACTTTCTATCACGTAAGGCTGATGCTGTGATTGTAACTGCTGTCAAGGGCGGCTCTAGAAGGGAGTAGCAAGTTAGCGCTACTCTCAGGACTTGTATAACAAATATTGCGAGCGATATTATAAAAACTAACGCAATGTTGTTTATCATATCCTGCAAACTTATTCATAAATTCCCTTCAGGGTGCGAAACCGACGATTTTATCTCAAAGGTTCCTCGCCAGTAAAATTGCCTGGGAGGGAATTCTTTCATTATAAAATAATGAAAATGTAGAACACACATATTACTTAAATTAATGTTTTTTTACTGTGCATATTTTCATAAAATGATCAGCAATAATACATATAATAAAGAAACAACAGAATGACTGACAGACCTTCAACAATAAACCAACTCCGTATGTGCAGCCTATTTTTCATGTTTCACTCAGGCAAGTCGATCTGAAACCCGGAAATAACTTTCCAATATTTATTATTCTTGTTTAATAACTAAATTCAAACAAAAACATTTAAAATTTAATTTTTTCTGGGGGAAGGGGTAATTTACTTACGGGGGAATTACTGTATATACCCCCTCCCCACCGCTGGGTACTGCCTGAAATAAACCCTGGTAGTTAAGTCCTATGATCCTTCGCACCCCCCCCCCCCCCCCCACCACCACACACGCCAAATTCATCTCTGATGGCGCACCGATCCCCTTATTATTCCTGAGGAAGACTGTACCAGCTATGGGCGAGAAGATTGCTGAGGGGTAGGTGCACGGGATAATTTTGGAGAACTTCAACTGTTATGCCAATGTTATGACATTGTAGTACCATAATTTTCTGCTGTAACGTTGTTTGCCACTGCTTCTCTCATCTTGTCTTCTTGTAAACTGCTTATTATGACAGAAAAGGTTACTGCAAGTCAATGGAGATGACTTCGATAATTAGTTTGCTATCACAAACATTAAATCAAGGAGGTTAGTGAAGGAAAAAAAGAGATTAAAAGGCTTGGTTGGCCAATACCGGTTATTAAACTTCCAGAAACAATCTTGTAATCTTGACACAATGTTCGACGCTGATATGTTTGAAAAACATGATAGGTTGTGCAGTTGCGATATCAAGAATACTCTGTTTCGTTTTCCGTGTGTTTGATAAACTTGCTCCCACCAACGATACAACAGGCTTTCTTCAATTCGGTGAGTCGCACGTTTCAGTTTTGAATTTAGAATGTTCAAAATACCTATGAACTCAAAAGGCATCGCAGCTTAACTTAGCAGAGTAGAAATGTCTATGCATTCTTTTGAAAGTCAGAAGTTTGTAATGTAAATTATTCTAATTGAAAATATGCAACTCCCCACATGCCAAGTCACCGGCCGCCACTGACTACTGTCCTGTGGTGACTGCTGTTTCCTGGTAATAAATTAATAATTGTAGTTTAATCCTTGAAATATACTAGAACGTGACAAAAAGTTATTTACAGAAATGAAAGTTACTTGTTAAGTCTGTATTGTGAACCAGAGAAAACTGCTTTGAGAATTAATTTGTCGTTCTCAACAAATCTATAAAATGTTATTTAACTAATTTTTAAATTTTCTTTTGTGCACAGTTCGACTCTGACTAATGACTAGAACGAACATTTGCATATAAATGCGTTCTTTTATAGGAGCGTCACATGTACGAAATGTTTATATATCTTCCACCGACCCTTCGGTGTAGGGGTAGGGCACCTGCCTCATACCCAGAGTCCCTGGGTTCGATTTCCGGTCAGGTAAGGGATTTTTATCTGTATCTGAGGGCTGGTTCGCGGTCCACTCAGCGTACGTGATTACAATTGAGGGGCTATTTGACGGGAAGATGGCGGCCCCGGTCTAGAGAGCCAAGAATAACAGCCGAGAGGATTCATCGTGCGGACCACGCGACACCTCATAATCTGTAAGCCTTCCGGCTGAGCAGCGGTCGCTTGGTAGGCCATGGCCTTCCGGGGGCTTGGTTTTTTTGTTTTATATATCTTTCCGTTTCGAAAGAAATATTATCAAAAAGGAACAATTTTATTTTGTATGTTTTGAAGAAAAATGCATATACTGTATCCATTTTGTTTTGCACATAATGGCCAATTTTTCCCTTTGTTTACAAACTGGTTTTCTATTTCAATTAATAATAATAACTGTTTTACGTTTCACTAACTACATTTTTATTTCGGAGACGCAGAGGGCCCCGCGGGAGTTATTTTACTTTCTTCCATTTAAAGTTCTTTGGGCCCGTATTTATTACTTTTTTCTTTTACAATTTGCTTTACGTTGCGCCGACATCATGGTGAAATGAAAATGAAATCTCGTATGGCTTTTAGTCCCGGGATATCCCAGGACGGGTTCGGCTCGCCAGATGCAGGTCTTTCTATTTGACTCCCGTAGGCGACCTGCGCGTCGTGATAATGAAATGATGAAGACAACACATACACCCAGCCCCCGTGCCATAGAAATTAACCAATTAAGGTTAAAATCCCCGACCCGGTCGGGAATCGAACCCGGGACCCTATGAACCGAAGGGCAGTACGCTGACCGTTCAGCCAACGAGTCGGACGACGATCATGGTGATGGGAGAGGAAAGGGCTAGGAGTGGGGAGGAAGCGACCGTGGCCTTAAGTTACAACCTGGTGTGAAAATAGGAAACCACGGAAAACCTTCTTCAGGGCTGCCGACGGTGGGTTCGAGCCCAATATCTCCCAAGTTTTAAATCCAAACAACAGTACAATTATTGTTGAAGAAGTGCAACGATTTTTATTTTGATGCAATTAATACATTTGTATCGAGTTCTTGGCATTATAACAACCTGGATTTTTAATATTCAAGACACATTTGAATTTAAAAAGAATGAAGAGGATTGGGAAAATTTTTCTTGTAACTTTTTTATTTAGTATATAGATGCAGACTAGAACATTTCCTTAAATATGATATTTCCTAGGCTCCATTCTCGTCATTCTGAGACATGCCTAGAAGAATGCGCAGAAGGCAAACGTTGGCAGTAATGTTAATAGCATTCTTCCATTCGCTGCTTGTCAGACCATCAGGTTTTGCTAACCACTTGTCACTCAGCGTGTATTATTTGTGAAGAATAAAATAATCTCTTGCCTTTCTTAGCCAAGAAATACTCGAAAGTCTGGTATGAAGGAGTGTCTGGTGTTTGTGGCAGAACACTCCTTCCTGCCTCAGGCCAATGACATGCTGGGTCGGCATCCCCAGGATTCCATTACAGTAGTGACAGATGTGGAAGCTAAGCTATTGTGGAAAGTTTAGACTATGTGTCAGAAAATACAGGGCTGACACTTATCGTATGGCTTTTAATACGGGGAGTGGCCAAGGACACATGTTGAGCTCGCATGGCACAGGTCTTTCTATTTGACAACCATGGACGACCTGCACGTCTATTTGTGGGATGCTAATGAGATAGGGATAGGGTGAACCCCTGTGTCGGTACGTAGCCTACTCCTGTCGAATAACACCAACGAGTCTGCTCAAAGCTTTTAGGTCTCCATTCGACGGACGAATCACCATCAACAGCGTCATATGCCCTTACTCCATATGAAAACTACGGAGAGGTTTGGGTTGAATTCAGGCGAATGGCATGCAATCTAGTGATTAGAATTTTTATTCCACATCTCTCCTGCCCTGCTGGCCAACATTCTGATGGTGACAATTTTTTCGACCAACGGGACTCGAACCGGCTAACCACGGTATCACACCGTATATAGTTGACGCCTGAACGATCATGCCCACCAGGCGGGCTAGGGCTGTTGTATATACAGTGGCACCTGTACTGAGGACATTAACATTATTGGGGAACTTTCAAGAGCTCCTCTTGCCGCAGTTATAAGATGTGATGCCGAACGTTCGTTTTCAACATACAGTCTGAGAAACAGTGTTCTTTCATAACCGAAAACTCTTATAATAATAAATTTACAACAATATGTTTAACAACTTTACTGTCATCTGAACTATGCCAAAAGTTGTTAAACATAATGTTGTAAATTTATTATTATAAAAGTATTTTTTACAGTAAAAATGCAGTTAGAATTATTTTAATATAATTCTTTATCTCCTGGACCTTTGTTCATATATACTGCAATTACTGTTATGTTTAAAACTGCGCAAAAGAAGTGCATAAAATTACCGATACTTGTACAGTAATTTGCAATAATAGTTGCATGGATATTTTGGACATTTTTACTGCATATAAATCCTCAGTCTACTAATGACACACTCCAAGCTTACGAGCAATTTGCCTTTACAAGGACAATTTCTCCATTGTACGTAACGCGACAGTAAATTTCCTTCGGCTCTCTTTCAAATTGTCCGGCTCCAAGGCTAAATGGACAGCGTGTTGGCCTTTGGTCCAGAGGGTCCCGAGTTCGATTCCCGGCAGGGTCGGGGATTTAAACCTTAATTGGTTAATTCCAATGGCTCAGGGGCTGGGCGTGTGTGTCGTCTTCAGCATCAGAATTCATCATAGGTATGGCCCTATTCTCACAGACGCGCAGGTCGCCTGTACGGTGTCAAATTGAAAGACCTGCACCAGGCCTCTTCAAAGGCCACACGCCATTATTATTATCTTTCGAATAATTGAAACACCGGACATACGAAGTTGTGACACTTGCACGGAGATGGAATGTGTTGACACTTGCACGGAAAGCCAAAAATTCTCGGAAATTACTAAGCATGGCTATTTCAAACAGAGACACTTGCACGGAGGCCCAAGGAGGGTTGGAATGTAGAAACAGGGAAGGGGATTTCAATGCCCTTAAAAAGACTTGAAGTTGATGGCAAACTAAGACCATTCCTAGTTTGAAACTAAGACCATTCCTAGTTTGTGTTGCTTACGCTCAGAAACTGCAGTGAAATTACCCTGGGATATTACAGGATTTGTAAATCATGTAGGACCTAATATTGTAAATATATATAAATATTCTGAATCATAATGAATAAAGAAAAAATATCACAATGGAATATCACTGGATAATCATGCAAATATGTTGAATCAGCATTTAAAACATTAAAAAATTAACGAACTTGCATAAAGTGAAAAAAGTATATCTATGAGGAACGCAAAGAGACTACCTCCCCGTGGTGTTCCCTGGAAACGGCGCTAAGTCGGCTAAATGTCTCTTACGATATATAAAATTGACCAGAAAAACAAACCCCATGGCGCAACAGCCCGTGAAGTGCCTTGGTCTACCAAGTGACCGCTGCTCAGCCCGAAGTCCTGCAGATTACGAGGTGATGCGTGGTCAGCACGACGAATCCTCACGGTAGTTATTCTTGTCTCTCTACACCAGCGCCGCTATCTCGCTATCAGATAGCTCCTCAATTCTAATCTAATCACCTCGAACCAACCCTCAGATTCTGGTAAAAATCCCTGATCTGGCCGGGAATCGAACCCGGGGCTTCCGGGCAAGAGGCTAGCACGCTACTCCTACACCATGGGGCCGGCAATTATAAAATTCACAGTTACCTCGTTCGAATCAGTCTGTGTGGTACATATGGAAGAGTAGCTCACGGCGCGGAGGAGTGTACAACTCCGTACAAGTGCACTAACGGCTCTGGTCTTAATTCTCCTCGAGATCGGAACTGTGCATCTAAATTCACTGCCGTGATTACCAGAGCTAGGTTTTTTAATGAATGTCATCTTTTAACTGGTTCTAAATAGACATAGCTAACTTATCATAGTTCCCACATTGTAAAAATGCTAATTACCGAGCAAGTGGCCGTGCGGTTAGGGTCGCGCAGCTGTGAGCTTGCATTTGGGAGATAGTGGGTTCGAACCCCACTGTCGGCAGCCCTGAAGATGGTTTTCCGTGGTTTCCCATTTTCACACCAAGCAAATGCTGCGGATGTATCTTAATGAAGGCCACGGCCGCTACCTTCCCAATCTCCCACCCTTCCGTCGCCGAAAACCTTCGATGTGTTAGTGCTACGTACGAATTTATTGTCCGGCTCCATGGCTACATGGTTAGCGTGCTGGCCTCTAGTCACAGGGGTCTCGGGTTCGATTCCCGGCAGGGTCGGGAAGTTTAACCATAATGGGTTCTGGGTTCATTCCGCTGGCACGGGGGCTGGGTGTACGACCCGCAGGTCGCCTACGAAAGTCAAATCAAAAAGACCTGCACCTGGCGAGCCGAAGACTATTTTGTACTGTTTGAGTCATTTTCTTACATGTTGAAGCATGTCATTTTTTCCATTTTGTATTATTAGGTCATTTTATAAAGTTGTAAGTCATTATGTGGTCATTTTATGGAATTTATTGTCCGGCTCCATGGCTAAATGGTTAGCATCCTGGCCTCTGGTCACAGAGGTCCCGGGTTCAATTCCCGGCAGGGTCGGGAAGTTTAACCATAATAGGTTCTGGGTTCATTCCGCTGGCACAGGGGCTAGGTGTACGACCCGCAGGTCGCCAACGGTGTCAAATCAAACAGACCTGCTCCTGGCGAGCCGAAGACTATTTTATACTTTTTGAGCAATTTTCTTACATGTTGAAGCATTTACGCGTGTGGTATTGGATTTCCATTAGAGGCCAGTATTTATGTGCATCTTCGTCAAAGTACCTATCAAATTAGATTAGGTATCCAAAATTTATGTTAGTATGACCATCCTACTTCTGACTCATGTTAGATAATGAAAGTCTCCGTGCAAGTGTCACCATCCTACTTCTGACTCATCAGGTAGAGTGAAAGGCTCCGTGCAAATGTCACTCCGTGCAACTGTCACTCCGTGCAAGTGTTCCAACCCCGGACATACATAGTCTGTCGTAGCAATATTTCGAGCCATGTTGGTAAAATACTGGCCAGTTGGCAACCCCATCTCAGAATGTGTCTAAGGGTTTCTTTCTCATTCCGGAGATCCCGGTAGCAGGTTCCCTTCTCGGCATTCTGAGACCTGCCAAGAAGAATACGCCGAAGTCAAACGTTAGCAGTAATCTTAATAGCATTCTTCCAGTGGCGGCTTGCCAGACCGTCAGGTTTTGCTAACCACTTATCATTTGGCCTGCATTATTTGTAAAGAAAAGATTCCTTGCCTTTCTGAGGTAAAGAACACCATGAGTTAAATTTTTCCTTGAAAGTGCTTTCGTAATGGACCGTTAACAATGGCTAGTCTAAGCTCATCTCGTAACTATCAAAACTGTGTGTCTGGGTTGGGTTTGGTGCCCCAAGATTTATGTTGACCATAATCTAGAAACCATGTTTCATGAAGTACAACTGTCTGAATAATTAGAACAGCGGCGAGATATTCAGTCCTAATAAATGTAGAAGGAAGAACATTAAGTTTACCTTCACCAATACGTTTTATTTAAGAACATTTTTTAACATATATCAAAGCTGCATTTCTACTTTTGACACTCTAAGCGTACACACTCGGAGATACCGATAATTTTACAAGAAATAGAGGGAATGGGAATCAGGTCAACAACCGTCCGTTAAACTTCAACACATAAGAATGATCTGGTTAAAATTGGCAATTTCCTCTTAGACCGTGTCGCACATGTGGGTAGCAACCATGACCGAGACGGATGCATATGATGGACGTAAGGTGTCTCCTAAGACGTAATTTTTCAAACCAGGGTCTTGTTGAAATGTGAGGCTGATGAGCAGGTTGTGTCTTGATTGCGAAAAGTCCAGATTGCGAACAAGAGATACATAAAACAGATACAATTTTCAAAACAGTCACATGTAATTTTTGTTCTAGTAGTATGAACATTAACTGGTACATTGGAATGTTTTAGATAACCTAACCATATTTTTTAATTTTTTTTGAGGTAATCTTACCATTTAGAAGGTTACCTTTTTATTGTATAACATAACTTTTTTTTTGCTATTTGTTTTACGTCGCACCGACACAGATAGGTCTTTTGCGACGATGGGATAGGAAAGGCCTAGGAAGTGGAAGGAAGCGGCCGTGGCCTTAATTAAGGTACAGCCCCGGCATTTGCCGGGTGTGAAAATGGGAAACCACGGAAAACCATCTTCAGGGCTGCCGACAGTGAGATTCGAACCCACTATCTCCCGGATGCAAGCTCACAGTCGCGCGCCCCTAACCGCACGACCAACTCGCCCGGTATTATTATTATTATTATTATTATTATTATTATTATGCCAATGAAAGAAGTGAGTGGTTGCATCGACAAGGCAATATCGATTATTTTTTTATTTTTCAAAATAATACGTAAGAAGTGAAGTAGTCACTTTATTTGGAAACAAGTGGGTTTTTTTTTTTTTTTTACATGCTTTTAACTATTTTGTGTATTACCCAGTAATTGTGTGTACCAGAACTTGGTGTACCAACTGAGGGTTAATTTTTCTGCAGTAGTGCTGAAGCTGTTGAGGAAAGTCGTAAATTTAGATTTGTAAATGAAAATCCACAGCCTGGTTCCAGTCATTCGACCGGGTAAGGAATGGAACTAATGAAGCCCCCATCTAGCGGCGAGGATAGGAATTGTGCCGGCTGCCGAAGCCTGTCGCACTCCTCTGGGGCAATGATAAATGGCTGACAGATGAAATGAAATGTTAATGGAGAGTATTGCTGGAATGAAAGATGACATGGAAAACCGGAGTACCCGGAGAAAAACCTGTCCCGCCTCCGCTTTGTCCAGCACAAATCTCACATAGAGTGACCGGGATTTAAACCACGGTATCCAGCGGTGAGAGGCCGGCGCGCTGCCGCCTGGGCCACGAGATGTATAAATACTGACTGTAAATATATAATTTATTTTTGGTGACGGGATTGTTATATGTTAGGTTAATTTAGAATGACAAGGCCTGACGGCCGCTTTCTTTGTTGCCAGAGCTGGTTTGTGAATAAATTCAAATATCCCTGTTAATAATTAAAGCGGCTTTCTAAACAACTTCAGAAGACACTAGGTGTCCCTAGTGATGCATACTGCTGCCACAATCCACCTAGATAAGCAGTGTGACATATATAAAATGATATATTCTTGCTCATTATATTCTCGCTTAAGCGCCTCTACCTGATGCCCGGCCGCAATCTCGACTCATTAATGTGTGTCAAACCCAAATCATCCTCTTCAGGTACCCACTTGTTCGCAATCTGGACTGTTCGCAATCAGGACGACATCGATGAGCAGCGTAGTGTCGTCCTTTAATCTCCTGCGTTATGTTCCAGTTATTCGACCAGTCAATGTGAGATTTGTTGCGTAGTAATGGTATGAAGTCCGTGTACGGAATCGCCATACGTTCCAAATGAAACGCTCTGCTTTGCTGGTCGATCAACTATTTCGTCATGCTCTATACCAGCGTGTCCTTTCAGTCAAAGGAAATTTATGTCGATGCCGGTGATTTTTGCTTTGTATATCATTTGCAAAATGTCAAACAGGCAGTGATTACACTTTACGTTCCACTGAGGGTGTTGTAGTCGGTGTAGAACACTTTGGGCACCTGTAAGTATTAATATTCCTTGTGTATGCTGTGAAAGTCTAAAGATGATTGGAGCACGCACAGCGAGCATTTCTCCCGTAAATATGGACGTCTCCTGGAGTAGGGAGAGCTTTTCGTAAGTATTCAGAGTACGGCTGTGATAAGCATATCCAACACCGTCGATAGTTTTTTATCCATCCTTATATATACTTATGCAGAGTAAATATAGTAAATAATCGTCAATGAAGTATTGGTGGGTGTAAAATTATCGGTATCTCCGAGTGTGTAAGATTCAAGAAGTGTTAAAAGTAGAAATGCAGCTTTGATAATAAGTTCAAAAATGTTCTTAAATATGTACGGTAATGTATATGTATGCTAATATAATTTCAAATTTTTTGTAGTCACGAATATATATATTTGCCATTCGGCAATCAGCCATGCAGCCAGCAAGAAATGGGAATGGGAAGAGTTTGCTAGAATTCTGTGCTAGTATGGGTTTAGCAGTTACGAATGCATTCTTCAAACAAGGCTATTCACCGTTACACAAGGAACGGTAGGGGTACCAGATCCATAATAGACTATATTCTTAACCGACTTCGAATTCAGGAAGTCTGTTAGGAATGTACGGGCTTTTCGTGGATTTTTCGAGGATACAGACCACCATCTGATCTGTAGTGAACTAGTATCTCTAGACCTAGGGTAGAGAAAGTGAAATATATCTGCAAACGAATAAGGGTAGAAAATCTCCAGGACGAGGAAATTAGACAGAAGTACATTGATATGATTAGTGAGAAGTTTCGAATAGTGGACAGTAAGCAGGTTCAGGATATAGAAAGAGAATGGGTGGCATACAGGGATGCTGTAGTAGAAACAGCAAGGTAATGCCTAGGAACGATTGTGTGTAAAGATGGGAAAAGGCGAACATCTCGGTGAAACGATGAAGTGAGAGCAGCTTGTAAACGTAAAAGTAAGGCTTATAAGAAATGGCTCCAAACAAGAGACAGGGAATTGTACGTAGATGAAAGAAACAGAGCGAAACAAATAGTTGAATCCAAAAAGAAGTCGTGGGAAGATTTTGGTAATAACCTGGAAAGACTGGGTCAAGCAGCAAGGAAACCTTTCTGGAGAGTAATAAAGAATCTTACGAAGGGAGGGAAAAAAGAAATGAACAGTGTTTTGAGTAATTCAGGCGAACTCGTAATAGATTCCAGGTAATCAATGGAGAGGTGGAGGGAATATTTTGAAAATCTTCCTGGTGGTGTCGCGAACAACCAAGCTCATGGGAGGAAGAAAATAATGATGGTAAAATTACGCTTGAGGAAGTGGAAAGGATGGTAAATAAACTCAATTGTCATGAAGTGGCAGGAATAGATGAAATTAGACATGAAATGGTGGAGTATAATGGGAAGGCAGGGATGAAATGGCTTCATAGAGTAGTAAGACTAGCATGGAGTGTTGGTAAGGTACCTTTAGCTTGGACAAAAACAGTAATTGCCCCTATCTATGCAGGGGAACAGAAAAGATTGCAAAAATTATCGAGGTTATCTCATTGATTAGTATACCAGGCAAAGTATTCACTGGGAGGGTGCGATCGGTGGTTGAGAGGAAGTTGGATGGAAACCAATGTGGTTTCAGACCACAGAGGGGCTGACGGGATCAGGTATTCAGTATGCGCCAGGTAACTGAAAAATGTTACGAGAGGAATAGACAGGTGTGTTTACGTTTCGTAGATCTAGAGAAAGCATATTACAGGGTACCGAGGGAAAAGATGTTCGCCATACTGGGGGATTGTGGAATTAAGGGTAGATTATTAAAATCAAAGGCATTTATGTTGACAATTGGGCTGCAGTGAGAATTGATGGTAGATTGAGTTACTGGTTCAGGTTACTTACAGGGGTTAGACAAGACTGTAATCTTTCACCTTTTCTGTTCGTGGTTTACATGGATCATCTGCTGAAAGGTATCTAGTTGCAGGGAGGGATATGGTTAGGTGGAAATGTAGTAAGCAGTCTGGTCTATGCTGACGACTTGGTTTTAATGGCAGATTGTGCCGAAAGCCTGCAGTCTAATATCTTGGAACTTGAAAATAGGTGCAATGAGTATGGTATGAAAATTAGCGTTTCGAACACTAAATTGATGTCAGTAGGGAAGAAATTCAACAGAACTGAATGCCAGCTTGGTGATACAAGGCTGGAACAGGTAGAATATTTTAAGTATTTAGGTTGTGTGTTCTCCCAGGATGGTAACATAGATTGAATCAAGGTGATATACAGTATATACGACTGTGTCAGCTTCCTGTGATGTCGGTGATTCCATAGTAGATTACAGGGTGTTTGGTGTCGTCATTTCGTTCCGCTAGCTCTTACCCACGACAGCGTCTTTATGTATATACTGACACAGTAGTATATACTGTATATCAAGCAATACGTGCTCATGTTACAATTACAATCAGTAACATATTTTTCTCCCGCAAGTTACACACGCCCGTCTACGTACATTATACATTCATTTAAAACAAGTCAGCTCCCGGACGAAACTATCTTTACATCGGTCTTTGCTTTACGAGAGCGAATGCTGGGTGGACTTAGAATATCTTATTGATGAGTTAGAAGAAACAGACATAAAAGTAGCGAGAATGATTGCTGGTACAAACATGTGGGAACAATGGCAGGAGGTACTCGGAACGAGGATATAAAGGCTAAGTTAGGAATGAACTCGATGGATGAAACTGTACGCATAAACCGACTTCGGTGGTGGAGTCATGTGAGACGAATGGAGGAGGATAGCTTACCTAGGAGAATAATGGACTCTAATGGAGGATTAGAGGAGTAGAGGGAGACCAAGACGACGATGGTTAGACTCATTTTCTAACGATTTAAGAGGTATAGAACTAAATGAGGCCATAGCACTAGTTGTATATAGTGGATTGTGGCGACGTTTAGTAAATTCACAGAGGCTGCAGACTGAACGCTGAAAGGCATAACAGTCTATAATGATAATGTACGCATGTATGTTCTTAGAAATAGTTATCAGTTAGGAAGAGCACATGGTTTTCGAGAGACATATTTAAGAAGATCAGTATATACATAAAGACGCTGTCGTGGGTAAGAGCTAGCGGAACGAAATGACGACACCAAACACCCTGTAATCTACTATGGAATCACCGACATCACAGGAAGCTGACACAGTAGTATATACTGTATATCAAGCAATACGTGCTCATGTTACAATTACAATCAGTAACATATTTTTCTCCCGCAAGTTACACACGCCCGTCTACGTACATTATACATTCATTTAAAACAAGTTCGATTACTGTACGTGACCTCCATTCTTGTTCTTTTTGTTATTGTCTTAGGCTTATCTAAGTTTATCCCAATGGCAAAGTTCACACCGGCTTACACACACACAGTACAGGATCATTGAAGTAACAGTTCACCTTGATAGAGAAGCAATACATAATACTACATCGGGAATACTGTCGAACAAAACATTTTGAAACAAATCTCGAAATATAATCAATGACAGAATAAATGCTTCCCGAAGTAAGACCACAATCCTCTCTCTCGATTAGTCTCCAGATATTACAACTTAATCCTGGGCATAATCTAAGAATAGTGTGTCGAGTTTTGATCATACATTTTAAAGTAAACTGCTTCATTTAGAGGCGAGGAAGATAGGGAATATCAACTACTGTTCTTAGAGTGCATAGGACGAGCTTACTTTTTATATGAGATTCCAGACTTGAAATACGGACATTGTCACTGGGGAGAGTAAAAAAAAAACCTATGTGGAGGGATATTATGACAAACAGCAACCAGTGCCGAGATTCGAATCTAGAATATGAGAAAGGTGCAACTTCCCGAGCCATGCCGTTGAGTATTTTTAGTACATTGAGATACTGAAACATGCAGCTTAAAAGGAAGCATTAGTATTGTTTAGGGTAGCGACGAACATGAACGTGTAATCAAGTCTGTACACACGTTCGGAGCGGTTTAAACTAAGTTCAAGGCCATGTGAAGTAACCATGATATAACGACTTCTTACATTCTCAAGGTTCGAGGCAAACGACTTCATCCTGTCTACTTTGTAGCCTTCTTAGCGCTTTAGAAATACGCAAAACAGCCAATGTAGTTATAAGCAATGGTTTAGCAGCCAACCCCGAGGTGATTGTTAAAGCAGAAGGTAATGTATCGAATGATCTCAGCCGAAGTGTTGCCTAAATCAGATGAGTCCTCTGATCTCTCGAAAATTAAGTAAATTAATGACACCCCAGGCCTAATATGTTCTAATACTATCGACGTCGGATACGATTAAGAGCTGATTAAGGTAGGGCAGAAGAGTCAAAATGACAGCCTACACATACGAAAGCGTCGTCATCAGGGTTAGGATTTTTAGGTGCAAATTTCAGATGAAAAAAGGAAGGTAAAGGGGGGGGGGGTGCTGGTTTATTTAAATAATTCAACGATTTATCTTTCCTCTATTCTAGTTTATTCAATTACAAACAAGTACACCAAATTATAACTCATCAAAAGAAGGAAAAAACATGAAGCTGTTGTACTTCAAGACTTTAAGTATCTCTACATTTTTAAAAGTATGTTTCTATTAGGAGATAGAATGTCTTCGCAGATGCTAAAGCTTCTTTCGACATCCACAGAAACCAGTGGGGCAAACCTTGGATTCACTCGGAATGGCAACTATACAGATGTGGAGAATTCCTCAATGTCTGGATTCTTCTGAAGACTAGACTCAAGTTTGTCTTTGGCAATCTAGAACTGCTCCCTCACGGAAGTAAAAATATTCCACTGTTTTTCCTTTTCAAGACCTTGTTCTTCTAATTGTTTAATAACTGCAGCCAGGTACCTGTAACTATGGACACAATAGTTCTGTCTGCAAATTATGTATTTTCTACGGTAACAGAAGTTGCTGTGCCTTGCAAATTGCACCTGCGTTGGCTGGATCCAAGGAAAGCACAAACTCTCTAATTTTGTCAAAATTCTCACACAACACAGCAGCACACTCAATCCACGATCCTCAGCGAGTAATGACCGGGGAATTTGGAAGAGGCAGGCCGTGGTTTCCCTGTAGGCAACAACACGACTCGGAACTTTCAGTAGAACTTCAGGGCAGAGATGAATTAATTTGTAATGTCGTATTCGTTCCTTATGGATTCACAAACCCTGTGAAGGGCATGAACCAAGCATGCCACATGCTTCAACTTAGGAAATAAAGGTTTCAATTGGTTAACAGATGAAACATTGTATGGAGCTTGGTCCGTAACCACAAAAAGTAGTTTTTCAAACTCGATACCAGTAGGCCAGAGATTTTGGCAGAAGTCCATAATTGATTGCATTACTGTATTGGCACTGGCTTTCTGCAGCTCATACATTTTTAACAACGTTCTCCCCTGTTAAGGAAGAACTAAAATGTTCAAACATATCGTTCCATTGAGTCTAGGTTTCATCCACAATGATTCCCAAATCGCAATCAGACACTTTCTCCTTGATTCTTTGTGTGGTTTCTTAGTAAACAGGCTCCATGCAGTTTTTTCTTAAAGTACTCTCATCGGGCATTGACATCTTTGTGTATTTTTCAAGAAATCCCTTGAAGGCTGGATGGTTCACCTTAATGAGTGGAATTGCTGCTTGTGTAAGAGCTGCACACAAATCAATGTTTAATTCCCTCAAATTTTGGCTTTTTGAAGAACTCTGTTGAAACGCATTTCGTAATAGAAGTTGTCGCGATTTGTTTGCTTGAAGACTCTTGTTCATTTGATGCTTATGGCTGATGCGATCTCGCTGGTGTGTTTCATCTAACAACATTCTTGAATCACAAATAGTACATCGCATAACAGTTCCATCAATGTCTATGAACTCTTGTTTGAATTCCTGAGCCAGAGCAATAAATCGGGCACTGGGCACCTTTGGCATGGTAAAATTTAGGTTTTTTTTTTTTTTTTTTTTTTTTTGCTTTATGTCGCACCAACATAGTTATGTCTTATGGCGACGATGGCATAGGAAAGGCCTAGGAATGGGAAGGAAGCGGCCGTGGCCTTAAGGTACAGCCCCAGCATTTGCCTGGTGTGAAAATGGGAAATCACGGAAAACCATCTTCAGGGCTGCCGACAGTGGGGTTCGAACCCAATATCTCCCGATTACTGCATTACTGGCCGCACTTAAGTAATGTAACAAAGTGCTAACACCAGTTCACTTGCTAACTCAATGCGACTATCACACAACTCACTCTTGCGGTCACTCGCTCACTTGCTGTCCACACACTCTTATAACAACGCGACAGTTACCAGAATGTTCTCATTCATGCTGGAACTGCAGTCTCAACGATTTCTAGTAGCTTCGAGCAGAACCCAGTCTCAATTCTCGGAACTACGCGGGTGCTGTTGCTGACATCTCTGAGTCACTAGCCTCCGCCTCCATGCGAACAGATGACGTCTCTCATAGTAACAAACTCACATTCACGAACAGCGGCTACTGATTCTGGTGGAATAGAATCACTCATTGTCAACTGCATTACTGCGGGCTACATTATGTACGAGGATATGTTCGGCTGAAGACAACACTTACACCCAGTCCCCCGTGCCAGCGAAATTAACCAATGATGGTTAAAATTCCCGACCCTGCCGGGAATCGTACCCGGGGCCCCTGTGACCAAAGGCCAGCACGCTAACCACTTAGCCATGGAGCCGGACATTATAGCGGTACAGCGAGAGAAAGAGGTTTTTGTCGAACACACAATTATATTCCATTGTTGCAGGTGTGCTTCAACTCCTGCGCGGTGTTTACTGAAAGAGGTAGGCTTACTATTCGCACGTACACGGCAAGCTGAGGAGACGTTAATTGAAAGTTAAATATTGTATATTGATTATAAATCTTATAGAATTAATTAGAATTAAACTTAACAGAAAAATGGGAGGAAAAGAGGATTATGGGCATGGTTGCCTCTTTTCGCAACTAGAAACAAAATTTCACACTGTTATATCTTCCCGAACAGCTTTAATTTACCCTAACAAAAAAAGGTGCGCACCTAAAAATCGTAACCCTGGCCATCACTCATCATTCACCGTACTCTTGGAGAGCGTAGAAGCGAGAAAATAATATTCGGGCTTAGAACTAGGTAGGTGTCCGTCAACTTAACGATCAGTTATACACCAATATTCCCTTGCAATGAGTGCGGAGGAGAGGAAAACCGAAGGAAACCCACGTTCAAGCTAACCGATTTCAGCATCGGGAATCGATCCTGCGATCATTGGGAGGCTCAGGTTAGCCAATTCTATCAACGAGCGAACTTTACTGATGGTCTAGTAGGATAATACGAATCCGAACAAACTTATACAACACTGACGTACTGATTGCATCTACCTGCAGCCTCAATCTAGCCACACGGATAGCGCGCTCTTTTATATTTATTTATGAAAACAAAACAGCGAGGTGCCGTTCCACAGTGAAATAGATATTTACAATGGAGTAGCACATTGCAAACTTAAAAAATTTAAAAAGTGAAGAAAAATCAATTAATAACAAAAGTAGTGGAAGAAAATTTAAAACGAGGGAAATTAAATATTGAAAGTAAAACTAAGGTAAAATTTACAACTAGGCAGTTACAGACGTTACAGGCTTAATTGAAAGTTTAGAAAACGTTTTCCATATTCATCGGATTTCTAGTGAGGATTGTTTATTAAGCAGTTTTGAAAGGCGTATCGTGCATCATGCAGTAGGACTACATAATCTCTGAATCAGAAAGTAATGAATTGATAAGTAGAGATAAATTTTAATTAGCATGCTGTCGCAGAAATAAATATTCTATATATGAGGAATATATCCAGGAAAGGTATCTGCCCGTAAAACTGGGATTAAATCCACATGGTAGTGCCGACCCTAAAAACTAGGAAAAAGACCAATAAGAATATATCAGTATAATGAGTCAGCAGCAACAGGGGCTCTCTAAGAAAAACAAGGTGCCGCTGCATCTGAAAGACAAAATATAGAATACAAAGCGATATCGTTTGTGTAGCCAAGCTATATGGCTGTAAATATTGATCGACAAAGGGGGATGAACAGAAACTTGGCCCTAGGCCCCGGTTGGATTCCTACAATGTCCAAGAATTTAAATTCAGAAAAAAATATTATGTTTATTGTTTAAAGGAACCTAACAGCTAGGTCATCGGCCCTAATGGTCCGATATGGACGGAACGAAAATTAAAACTTCAAAATGTGTCAACTGGCCTAGAATCTAAAATGAATGAGGATGAAAAATTGATCGTGAAACAAAGCAATGGATCCAATTCACAATGCCTTCATTACTTGGATGATACTCATTATCTAAAGGCGTCCAAAATCCAGGTCACCGGACCCTCATAACGGTACTAATCACTGATCAAGCAGAACCATGGTGTTCCTCCTATAGTGGTACTAATCACAGTTAACCTAGACTCCTGGTGTTTCTCGCATGGTGGTACTGATCCAGGTAATGTAGACCCATGGTATGTCACAATGGCACCACTCACAGTCAACACAAACCTATGGTGTTTCGCACATAAGGGTACTACTCCGTGGTGTTCCTCACATAGTGGGACTAACCACGGGAGCCGACACTCCCATGGTGTTCCTCACATAGTGGGACTAACCACGGGCGCCGACACTCCCATGGTGTTCCTCACATAGTGGGACTAATCACGGATGCCGGCATTCCCGTGGTGTTCTTCACTTAGTAGAACTAATCACAAGCCACGGATACTCATGGTGCTCCTCTTATAGTGGTACTAATCATTGGCAATGTAGACCCACGATATATCACACATTATGGCAACGCCCACAAGCGACACAAACCCATGGTGTTCCTCACATAATGGTACTACTACTCTCAGACAACGCAGACCCCATGGTTTTACTCACTTAGTGATACCAATCACGGGCGCCAGTCAAACCCGTGGTGTTTCTTACTTGGTGGCACTAATCACAGGCAACGTAGACCCATGGTGTTTCTCATATATTGGTACTATTCATAGGTAACGCACACCCATTCTGAATACAGTGGAACCGACCGGTGGAATCCACACGATGACCATTATCACAAACAACGCCTAGACCCGTTGTGTTTCGTGCATAATGGTACTGCTCCTATGTAACTTAGACCCATGGTTTTCTCACAATGTGATACTAGTTGCAAGTAACGTCGACCCATGGTGTTCCGCACGTAATGGTACTAATCACAAGTATTTTCATAGCACTAATTTCCTTGGTCGCACGTTTTAGTCGCCTGTTATGACAGGCAGGGGATACCATGGGTGTATTCGTCTGCGTACCCCACCCACAGGGGGAATTCAGAAAAAGGGCTAGAACAGTGTTGATTCAACTTCGTGAGACTAACTCACGAGCAGTCAGATACGAGAGCAGCGGACATTTTCGCAGAAACCAACAATACGACTGAGGATGTCCTGTTGAGCAGGGTACTGTGCATTGCAGCATCTACATGCTTGTTGCTGTATGGGCAGCATTCATCAAGTCATGGCAAGTGCCTCAATGGCCGCAAGTGCCACGGTTTCCTTTAGTTTTTTTGCAAGTAGAGTCTGCTGACAGAGAATGCCTTAATCTGTAGCCTAATACTGCAAGTTAATGTTAAATTTCTTGTATTGACCCATTTTGAAGGAAATAAAAGTTACGAAAAGGAACACTCTGGTCATAGTAATAACATAGTCCACTTAAATTACTGTTAAGGGTAACTTAACTTTTTCAACAACCGGTATCTTATTTTTGAACTGTCGGGATGTTAACACGAGATATTTGCACAAACTCCTGTATCAGCGAAGTATAAAAACATGATTTTGGCTAAATGTAACAAGACATTCTTCGCCACTTATGTGAAATGGGAGTTCAGAATGATGAAATACACAGTTCATAAAAATTAGGGGAACATGTTTTTAAACGTATGCCATGCTCTACAAAACAATAACTCACACCCAGGTATATTACAAACTAAACCTTTATTCTTTACCCTTGAAGTATCCAAAAGAACATACAGAATATGGATTCACGTTCATTTTCAGAACACAAATGGAAATGTCAAAATAGGGGCGAAAACAAGGTGATAACAGTCCTCCGGGGTGGATTTTTATCACAGCTGGAGAGCTTCAGTATGGTGTATGTCCTCCACGAGCATTTATCACAGCTTGGCACCTACGTGGCATGCTCCGTATAAGTCGACGGAGGTCACGTTGCGGTATAAGGTCCCATTCTTCAATGAGAGCCTGTTTAAGGTCTTGGAGAGTCTGTGGTGGAACAGGACGCCCACGAACACTTCTGTCAAGCCTATCCCACACATGCTCGATGGGATTAAGGTTGGGACTCATTGCTGGCCATTCCACCTCTTGAATGTCCAGTTCTCGCAAGACAGGTCTGGTGATGCGCGCTACATGAGCCGGCATTGTCGTGCATGAGTACGAATTCAGGGCCAACACAGTATGCAGCAACCAACACATGCTATAGCAGTATCTGCTCGATGTACGGACGACAAGATCCGTACGGCCATCAATTCTGATGCCACCCCACACCATCACAGAACCTTGTCCAAATCGGTAGCCTTCCTGGACAACATTTGGCATGTACTGCTCACCACGGCATCTCCATACACGTTGACGTCCATAACGCTGTGTAAGGGGAAATTTGGACTCGTCTATGAACAACACAGGTCTCCATTGGCGAAGCTGCCAGTTGACGTGGGTACGGGCAAACAGAAGGCGAGCGGCGCGATGTTGCTGCGTTAAACGGAGCACTCGAACAGGACGTCTGGGTCATAAGGACACTTCTCTTAACCTGTTCCTTACTATCTGGTCAGACACCGCTGCTCCAGTGACCCCCCTGAGGTCTTGTTGCAGTTCTCTGGCAGTTGCTGAACGACGCCGCAACGCACAGATGGTCAGATATCGGTCATCCTGTGGGGTTTTCATGCGTCCACGACCTTGTCCAACCCTCCTTGGGCACTGGCCTGTCTCACTGTAGCGATTCCACAGGCGTTGAATAACTGACAGAGAGACAATGAGATCCACAGCAACACGACGAAAAGTCCATCCTTTCTGGATCAAAGTGACGGGCCTTGCGACTTGAACTTCGTTAAGATGTCTCATGGGATGTGCTGGTTTACGTACAACGTGCTCAAATGACCACAGTAGTCTGTGTACCTCAAAACGACACGCGGACGCACCGCTGTTCACTTTGTTTTGAGGGGTCACCTGACAGTTTATGCATGGCTACGCCTACAGATGGAGTATAATCTTGATTTGGCATACCCTGAGTAGCTAAGGTCTCAAGGTATGCTGTACGATCATAAGAACCCCATCTACCAAATTAACGTTCACATACCAGACGATACAAAACATGTTTGCCTCATTTTTTTGAACAGTTTGCTCCAAGAATATTGGTGCCTTGGTGGCGACCGCTTAAATTACGTGAGGAGTACAATCAAAAACAATCAGCAATGTGTTACTAAATATTTATTGTAAGAAAAAACTTAGTATGTTGAAACCTGTAACAACAAAAGGAAAATACTTATGGTAGCCTAAAGTAACAATGTTCAAGTAATACACTTCGTTTAGTGATTCACCTATTCTTTAATGTTTAATAAAAATTGAATTATGATGCATTCATGTGTTATTGATTTCATAATGCATAGAATATCATTATATGTTTCTAGATAATATAAAAACACATATGCCATCCCTGTTAATTCCTATTACCAATAAATCTCAAACTAAGATGTCACAGATGAGTTGTACATCCTCTTAAAATAATAATCACCGCCACTAAGCAAAGTTTACACGAGGACAGTACGCAGGACAGGGCAATACTCTATTGTCCTTATTGTACTGTGTTCCGTGAACATCTCACTTGCGTATGACAAGACAATATCGAGTCGTCCACTTTCCATCGTCAAAATGGGTCCACGACGCCGTGCTCTTCACGAAAAAGTAAGAAAATCGTTACATATCTTGTTCGAAGAAGTGTTAGATATAGTTAGAGCCCTGCACATCCGCGAAGTTGGTGTCTTGGCGGATGCAAAATATATGGCAGTGCGGATAAATTAGGTAAAGTCGTATTTTTGTTTGTGATTAGACGACCCTTGACTGTGGTATGGGAAAATGGTGATATATAAAGAGCTTTGAGACCATAAAACCGTAAATCTGACCTAAACCTAACCGGCTCCTGTCCGCAATTAATGGAAGGAAGGAACAATAGTCAATAAGTCGGTAGTTGTCGCAAGACCTGTGACTGTAGGGGTTCTGGTGCCTGGTATCAGGCCTATTGTACTATCTTAACAGATCTATCCATGTGCAATATACTGCAGTTAACTATTTACAATACATGCGGATAACCATTCGGGTGCGGATGAAGGAAGTGCGGATGCGGATAACATTTTGTATATCCGCGCAGGACTCTAGATATAGTTGACGATATAACCAAAAATAAGAAGAGACTATGGTTACAGAAATGGTTGGCAAACAGATCTCCATTAGGATCGTCCGTTTTATTATTAAAAGAATTATAAGTAGATCCTCATGAATATAAAATGTGCATGAGGATGTCAACAGAATATTTTGAAGACCTAACATACTCTAACATACTTATCAATAAGTGTCAGGTTTAGAAGGTTACAAAATACATTTAGAGTGTCAAAATCAAGTATAAAAAAAATAACACCTGAAGTTTGTGAAGTTATCTATGAGGGACTGAAAGAACACGTTAAGGTATTTTATATATACAGTATCTGATAATCAATTATTGAAAGCACGCGTGCAACAATTAATAAAGTAGGGCTACGGTATACTTAAAAACATAACGTTTTTCCACTTTAATCATTAGTTTCATTAAAGGAAAGTTCATAAGCAGCTTCTAGAATGTAGGTTTTTGGTGGAACTGTTTTTACGGTAGACGTACACGGCCGCTGATAAGGTAATGTTCGCAGAAAAGCAGAAGGTGCGTGTGATATAACATGATGCAGTAGGTTCCAATCTTGAGAATCTGAATTAGGTGGTGATGTTTCCAGTCTACAGTCGTGAGGATCATTGGTTAAGCTACGGAGAGGTAGTGACGAAATGATTAAAATAGCAGCTTCTGAAGTTGATGTTTGTAGTGCGACAGAGGTATGTACTGTAATGGCACTTGGTGCAGTAAGTTGCTCTCTGGGGAGTTTGGTTTCAATTGGCTATGAGGAGTTGGAACTGCAACTTCAGGTTGCGGAGAATTAAGCGACGCTGTACTGGTAGTGGCTCGCCATCGTACATTTGCTCTTTTGATGTCCTGAATTCGACATTGCGTTAGAAAAGATTGAATTCGTTCCTGAGAAAGTACGGCTTGTTCCAAGGAAAATCGTCGTAATTGACTAGCAACATGCGTACCAAATACCTCAAATTCATCTGCTTCTCTTGGTTTCAGTTCGTTATTTACATTTCGAATCTCTGTCAAAACTCTGTTTATTTCATCCAATCGTGTTCTCGTTGAAGGCTTACGAGGCAATGTACCAGATACTTTCCGTCTCACAGATGTATTGGGATTAGAGGAATCATCAATAACATTACTGTCCATACCCCAAGTAACATCACTGTCTCCATTTGCAGTCAGATTCTGAAAAGAAAAAGGAGAATATTGTATTCATGTATTTGTTTATTTATTTATTTCTTTATCTATATTTTTTCTAGATTCCTTTTCGCTTTGAAGAGTGGAAAATAATTTAAGAAGGTTTCCGTACGAGATTGAATTTCTCTAATTGTTACGGGACAATTTTGGACAATTGATGCGAAGCACATACTAATTTAAGCTCTCCAAGTACCGGCAGCAGTTTCTTCAATTACAAGAAAAATGTCAGTATTGTCCTCCTTGCCCTAGTGGATCACGGTTATTGTTTTACGTACACAGACATCGGTAACCATGGCTCAAAATCAGATTCAGCAATATTTCACAAGAGTCCCCAAGTTTCAGGATTGGAAAACAATCTTTTTCCAAGATGTGGAGTTATATTAGGCGATGAGGCATTCCCTTTGAAAACCTATCTAATGAAACCTTATTCGCGTGTACAATTAACAGATGGTCAGAAAGTATATAATTATAGGCTGTCACGAAGCAAGGCGCATAATAGAAAACGCCTTTGGTTTATTAGTCAGCAGAATTCGCGTATTTTAGATACCTATTGCAACTAAGGTAGAAACGACTGATAAAGTTGTGCTGGCCGCATGCACGTTGTACAGTTGGTTGCGTAGACCTGCAGCGAAACCACATCACCATTTTTCCTCCAGCTATCAGAACCCAATGAGCAATACCAACATAGTTGGAGATGTGTGGGATCTGGTAAATGCAGCACGGGTGAAGTTTAAGAAAGCGGAGATTGTTATTAGTTGAATACTGTGTAGGAGGGATACTGACTGGAGGGTGATTGGGGATTTAAATGAGACTATGGAGTGGGTATGTGGGAAACTGGGAGTGAAATTTCTAGATCCTAATGGGTGGGTAGGAGATAGGGATCTGCGCTCAGATGGCCTTCATTTAAACCGCACTGGTACATATAAGTTAGGAAATTTGTTTGTTAGGGTAATAGGGAGGTACATTCAGGGAAACGGGATGGCCTAGGGAGCGGTGATAAGGGAACAGGGAACTGGAAATCAAGTAGGGATGACATAAAATTGTTAGTGTTGAACTGTAGAAGTATTGTAAAGAAAGGAATAGAATTAAGTAATTTAATAGATATATATTTACCAGATATTGTAATAGGAGTTGAATCATGGCTGAGAAATGATATAATGGATGCAGAAATTTTCTCACGGCACTGGAGTGTGTATCGTAGAGATAGGATAGGAATGGTGGGAGGGGGAGTGTTCATTCTGGTGAAAGAAGAATTTGTAAGGTACGAAAATGTTAAAGATGAGACACATGAAATTCTAGGTGTAAGGCTCATTTCTAAAGATAATAGGCAACTTGATATATTTGGAGTGTACAGATCGGGAAAGGGTAGCACTGACGTAGATTCGGAATTATTTGATAGGATAGTCAGCTATGTGGGAAACGACATGGAAAGAAATGTGATTGTAGCGGGAGATCTGAATTTGCCAGATGTCAATTGGGAAGGAAATGCGAACGACAGGAAGCATGACCAACAAATGGCAAATAAGTTAATATGGGAAGGACAGCTGATTCAGAAAGTGATGGAACCAACCAGAGGGAAAAATATCCTGGATGTGGTGCTGATAAAACCAGATGAGCTCTATAGGGAAACTGAAGTAATAGATGGTATTAGTGATCATGAAGCTGTTTTTGTGGTAGTTAAAAATAAATGTGATAGAAAGGAAGGTCTTAAAAGTAGGACTGTTAGGCAGTACCATATGGCTGATAAAGCAGGCATGAGGCAGTTTCTAAAAACTAACTATGATCGGTGGAAAACGGTAAATAAAAATGTAAACAGACTCTGGGATGGGTTTAAAGAAATTGTTGAGGAATGCAAAAACAGGTTTGTACCTTTAAGGGTGGTAAGGAATGGTAAAGACCCACCTTATTATAATAGAGAAATAAAGAGACTAAGAAGGAGGTGCAGACTGGAAAGAAATAGAGTTAGAAATGGCTGTGGAAGTAAGGAGAAATTGAAGGAACTTACTAGAAAATTGAATCTAGCAAAGAAGGCAGCTAAGGATAACATGATGGCAAGCATAATTGGCAGTCATACAAATTTTAGTGAAAAATGGAAGGGTATGTATAGGTATTTTAAGGCAGAAACAGGTTCCAAGAAGGACATTCCAGGAATAATTAATGAACAAGGGGAGTGTGTATGTGAGGATCTTCAAAAGGCAGAAGTATTCAGTCAGCAGTATGTAAAGATTGTTGGTTTCAAGGATAATGTCGAGATAGAGGAGGAGACTAAGGCCAAAGAAGTAATAACATTTACATATGATAACAATGACATTTACAATAAGATACAAAAGTTGAAAACTAGAAAAGCGGCTGGAATTGATCAGATTTCTGGGGATATACTAAAGACAATGGGTTGGGATATAGTACCATATCTGAAGTACTTATTTGATTATTGTTTGGTCGGAGGAGCTATACCAGATGAATGGAGAGTTGCTATAGTAGCCCCTGTGTATAAAGGAAAGGGTGATAGACATAAAGCTGAAAATTACAGGCCAGTAAGTTTGACATGCATTGTATGTAAGTTTTGGGAAGGCATTCTTTCTGATTATATTAGACATGTTTGTGAAATTAATAACTGGTTCGATAGAAGGCAATTCGGTTTTAGGAAAGATTATTCCACTGAAGCTCAACTTGTAGGATTCCAGCAAGATATAGCAGATATCTTGGATTCTGGAGGTCAAATGGACTGTATCGCGATTGACCTGTCTAAAGCATTTGATAGGGTGGATCATGGGAGACTACTGGCAAAAATGAGTGCAATTGGACTAGACAAAAGAGTGATTGAATGGGTTGCTATATTTCTAGAAAATAGATCTCAGAGAGTTAGAGTAGGTGAAGTTTTGTCTGACCCTGTAATAGTTGAGAGGGGAGTTCCTCAGGGCAGTGTTATCGGACCTTTATGTTTACTTATATATATATAAATGATATGAGTAAAGGAGTGGAATCGGAGGTAAGGCTTTTTGCGGATGATATTGTCTATAGAGTGATAAATAAGTTACAAGATTGTGAGCAACTGCAACGTGACCTCGAAAATGTTGTGAGATGGACAGCAGGCAATGGTATGTTGATAAACGGGGTTAAAAGTCAGGTTGTGAGTTTCACAAATAGGAAAAGTCCTCTCAGTTTTAATTACTGCGTTGATGGGGTGAAAGTTCCTTTTGGGGATCATTGTAAGTATCTAGGTGTTAATATAAGGAAAGATCTTCATCGGGGTAATCACATAAATGGGATTGTAAATAAAGGGTACCGATCTCTGCACATGGTTATGAGGGTGTTTAGGGGTTGTAATAAGGATGTAAAGGAGAAGCCATATAAGTCTCTGGTAAGACCCCAACTAGAGTATGGTTCCAGTGTATGGGACCCTCACCAGGATTACCTGATTCAAGAACTGGAAAAAATACAAAGAAAAGCAGCTCGATTTGTTCTGAGTGATTTCCGACAAAAGAGTAGCGTTACAAAAATGTTGCAATGTTTGGGTTGGGAAGAATTGAGAGAAAGAAGAAGAGCTGCTCGACTAAGTGGTATGCTCCGAGCTGTCAGCGGAGAGATGGCGTGGAATGACATTAGTAGACGAATAAGTTTGAAAGGCGTTTATAAAAGTAGGAAAGATCACAATATGAAGATAAAGTTGGAATTCAAGAGGACAAACTGGGGCAAATATTCATTTATAGGAAGGGGAGTTAGGGATTGGAATAACTTACCAAGGGAGATATTCAATAAATTTCCAATTTCTTTGAAATCATTTCGGAAAAGGCTAGGAAAGCAACAGATAGGGAATCTGCCACCTGGGCGACTGCCCTAAATGCAGATCAGTATTGCTTGATGAAACGTTATACCGTTGCCTAGTAGGCTTTGGTTATACCCCTCCAAGTTTTGTGGACTCAGTAGACGATGATAAAGGTATAATTATACCAGGAACTTTGCGTACACACATGAGGGCCAATATTCCAGTATTTAGGCCCAGAGGGAACCGATGTTCAGATAACGCTAAAACTCTTGGAGACCAATATCAGGAATATTTCCTAAATAAGGGGCAAGTTCCCTGGCAAACACAAATGATAAATAAGTAAAAAAGTATATACATGTACAACGCACAGCGCATCAATCGTAATACTTCTCATTTTAGTTCTTAATGATCCACAGGAAATAAAACGTCAGAATAAGTATTTAGGTACCTACCTATTTCGTTTGATGTGCCAAATATAATCTATGAATATCTGTACATTATTCAATTTAATAAGTGTTGGGTATTCAGCCCGTAGGCTGGTTTGATCCTCCACAGCTCCGCCAACAGCTGCCATAAATGGCCTAGGCGTCACTGAAGAGGCGTACTAGGGAAATGAGGAATGAGGTAGTTACCCGCTGTTTTCCTCACCGAGCCAGAAGTTGCTATTACATATCAGTCTACCAAGCCTACTGAAATGCATGCACCAACCGACTCTATGAGCGATATTTTCACACCATTCATAACAGGGACTGGCTGCATAAGGAACGGTATTACTAGCATCACTCATACCTCAGTCGTTTTCATATTGTCAAAGCCAAGGATGGGACAGACAGGTCAGTGAAAGTAACACATTTATTCTAGCCCATACCAGAAGACATAGTGCACTGTTAACACTACATCTCGACCGCAAAGGCATAATTCAATAACTAAATATTTATTATTTCGCGTTGTCCTTTCATTTTCCACGTACTTTATAAATGTGTCCATTTGAAGAAACCAAGGTATTTTTGGCCTATACACACCATCGGCACCAGCGCCTGACCGTACACAATCCTGCATTTTTTTTTACTTCGATCAAGTATGTCGATCTGAAGCTTTTGATTTTTTCTTCACTTCTTTTTCGTCCAAATCTGGTATGGCCATGGGTTCAATCATTTTTTGGCGATCGCGTTGTCGCGGCATTGTTTATCTCTATATCCAGCGGAGTCAATTCTCCACAGGCATTCGAGCTCTCTATTAACCCTAATAATTTGGAATTCAACTCGGAATCCTACTTTCACGACAACGTTACGAACACATGTTCTTCTGATCCCGCGTTTATTTCCTTACGGCCTTGTCCCGAGCGCGTTCACACGAAAGAAGGACTCTGACAGGATAGTAGTGCGATGGTGGGGGGAAGACATTGTCCCGCATAAACAGGAAACGAGGCTAACTCGTAAGACTGTCCTCGGATCGTTCGTGCACACGGGGACAATAATGTCTTGTTCCGTTGTACTGATCAGTCTACTGTCCCCGTGTAAAGTCTGTGTTTGTTGTTTAAAGGGGCCGAACAGCTAGGTCATCGGCCCCTAATGGTAGGAGGTGCAACGAAACGACACGATAAATGAAACCTCAAAATATATCCACTGATGATGAAAAATGACAATGAATTCAAAGCAATCGGTGGATCCAATTCACAATGCCTTATTTTCTGGGATGATGCTTGTATTCCGAAGGGGTGCAAACTAGCCTGCTGGTGGTCCTGTTGCTTGTTGATTGAAGATAGTGTACTAGCCGAATGCTGAAAGGAGGAGGGGGGGGGAAGGAAGAGAAGGGGCTGCTTATTGCGCCAGACTTGACTGAGCTAGTACGGTCAGTCGCTAAACAAATCGTTTCATTGTCGGTACATATTTCTACCGATCGTGCACGAAGTGAATTATGTCGCTGAAAATTCTAAACTGAAGTTAGCAACAAGAGGACAAACGCGAGGGATTGTTCAGTGTTCATAGTTTCATGAATAAGGAAGCTGAGGACAGAAAGAATAAAACAAGAACAGTATAGAAGGGAGTAGTTGAGAGTAGGGTAGGGCACTATGTCCCTGTTTCGGCACACTGTTCCGGTGCACAGTTATGTTCCGCTGTTCCAGAACACCGAGTGTCAATTGTTCCGAAACATTCTCAAGCGAGCCGGAGACACTGACTCGCTGTCCCGTCAAAAGCGCCACTATGCACTGCCCTTCGCCTACTAGCTGAACTGTGCAGCGGGCGTACGGGACGCGGGACTGTAACTGCGCAGTGTAGGGAGAACTTCGGAAGGCAACATTACATACTCCGCGCCAGTGGGAACTGGGACTGTGCCTGTACGGAACGTACTGTGTGGTGTGTGCCTGTATGTAGTTATGGCCATGGTCCAGGATAAAGCTGCAGGGAACGTGAACGAACAGTCGGAACAATGAAATTCGCGCCCAATAATCACGTTTAAAGGCTGCTTTTAGGTTACGATTTTTCCGGTCAATATAAAATAAACACGGTTACAATGGCAGTGCAGGTGTTTAAAAGTAACCAATTCAAGAATATTTTCACCAGTTGAATGTATTGGCCTGTATTGTGAGTAATTAGTGAGTAATTAATATCTCGAAAATTTCCCTCAACACTTTCTCGGGGATTGACGTTAATAATTAATTTGGACTTTAAGAAAACTTTTAAGCCCCAGAAAAATATGGGTCGTCGCTTTGAAATTAAAAATACAACTGGATGAAAACATTGATGTACTTTCGTGCTGTTATGCTCTCTGCACTTCGAATTCCTTCCCTCTCAACTTCCAATTACTTTCTTCAATATCTCGAAAATTTTCCTGAACACTTTCTCGGGAATTGACGTTAAAAATTAATTTGGACTTTAAGGAAACTTTTAAGCCCAAGAAAAATATGGGTCATCGCTTTGGAATTAAAGATATAACTGGATGAAAAAATGTTGACACTCCAGCACAGGGCGGCACACCGCCGGTATCGACAGGCAGACACAGCCAAGGCCAACTAATCTATCTAGTGCGGCCTTGGCACAGCACGTTCGGTTCAGGCACATTCCAGCTGAAGCGGAGCATGTCCTGTTGCCTCTCGAAGTTCTCTCTAGGATGCAGTTACAGTCCTGTGTCCTGTGTCCCGGCACTCTGTACCGAAACACTCCGCCTCAAGCTCCTAATGTTGCGGAACAAGTGAATGTTCCGGTCTGCCCAACCCTGGTTGAGAGTACAACAAATAGCAGACGCAACAAAAGTGTTGTAGAGGACGGTCAAGAGAATTTTAACCGAGCAAGTTGGCCATGCGTTTATAGTCGTGCAACTGTTAGCTTGCATTCGGGAACTAGTCTGTTCGAATCCCACCGTCGATAGCCCTGAAGAGGGTTTTCCGTGGCTCCTCATTTTGATGATGATGATTGTTGTTTAAAGGGGACTAACATCTAGGTCATCGGTCCATAAGATACGAAATGAGACGAATATTAATGCCAATTTAAAAGTCCAAAATCATCCACTGACCAGAATTCAAAACGTGATGAAGAATGAATGGATGATATGAACGTAAAACAATCAGTGGATCCGACCCGCAATGCCCTACATTCCCAGAAACTAGCGTAAAACAACCGTATTGCTGATCAAGGGACTGCTTCTGAAGCACAATCCTGAATCGATGATGCTTGTTGTCTAAAGGAATCCAAAATTCAGGTCATCGGCCCCTCATAATGGTAATCGCTAGTAAAGTAGAAACATGGTATTTGTCATGTTGCGGTATTAATCAAAAGTACGCAGACTCGCTGTATTCCACACATTATGGTAGTACTCAAGGGTAATGTAATACGCACATACAAATACATCGCAAACCTATGGTGTTCCTCACATAGGTGTACTAATCACAGGGACTCGCACTATCCCGTGGTGTTCCTCACATACTGGGTACTAATCATAGGCAACGCTCAGGCCCGTGGTCTTTCTCACATAATGGTACTAAATACAGACAACGTAAGCCCGTAGTGTTCCGCATGTAGTGGTACTAATCACGGGTACTATAAAACCCATCCTGATTCACACACTGTTCCTACTGATCACAAACTTATTGTATACCTAACGTAGTAGTACTACTACTCGCAATTAAAGGCGACCCATGGTGTTCTCCGTGTGATGGTACTAATTACAAGTAGTCTCATGGTCCTAATTCGATCATCTCTTGGTCGCCTCTTACGATAGGCAGGGGATACCGTGGGTGTATTGTTCGTCTGCGTCCCCATTTCCTATTTTTCACACCACGCAAATGCTGGGGCTATACCTTAATTAAGGCCACAGCCACTACCTTCCCAATCCTAGCCCTTACCCGTTCCTCCGTTGCCAAAAGCCTTATGTGTTAGTGTGACGTTAAACAAGCAGAAAAACACGAGACTGAAGAAACTTCATTTGGTACACACGAAATACACGGAAAGGGGAAAAGCGTGTAACAGATTTTGAAGTTTTCGACGCACAATCCATGAATTTTACATTCTTCAGATAACAACTCCATCAATATCTAAATTACGACCTGTGTCAGGAGAGAGGATTGATTTCCGAGAAGGTTGTATCAGTTTGACAAGTACTGCAAAAGAAAAATATTAGAAATAATAGAGGTGTTTTACAGGTCGCCTATACGGCGTCAACTTGAAAGATCTTGCACCAAGCCTCTCTGGAGGCACAATCCATGTCATCTTGTGAATAAGATTCGTGAGAGTTGCTGCGGAAACCGAGTGTACTTCTGACGACTGATGGGCGATATCCAACAAGAAGATTAGCATACATACATTACCATTATAGACGGTTATGCCTTTCAGCGTTCAGTCTGCAAGCCTCTGTGAATTTACTAAACGTCGCCACAATCCTCTATTTGCAACTAGTGCTGTGGCCTCATTTAGTTCTATACCTCTTATCTTCAAATCGTTAGAAACCGAGTCTAACCATCGTCGTCTCGGTCTCCCTCTACTTCTCTTACCCTCCATAACAGAGTCCATTATTCCCCTCGGTAACCTACCCTCCTCCATTCGCCTCACATGACCCCACCACCGAAACCGGTTTATGCGTACAGCTTCATCCACCGAGTTCATTCCTAAATTAGCCTTTATCTCCTCATTGTTTTGAGGTAATAAATAACGCAGACTCATCATAGTGTTCCTCGCATGGTGTTACTAATCACAGGTAATGTAGACGCATGGTATGTCACCCATAATGGCACCACTCACAGGTAACACAGGCTCATTGTGTTCTCACATAAGTGTACGACTCACAAGCAACTCGAGCCATGGTGTTCAGGGACTAGTCACGGGCGCCGGTTAGATCCGTGGAGTTCCTCACATAGTGGTACTAATCACAGACTACGTATCCTCATGGTGTTCCTCACATAGTGGTAACTACTCACAGTTAAGGCAGACTCATTCTGAACTCAGTGGAACCAACCTATTCGAGCGCAGCGCTCGGCACCTATTTCCGCTAGATGCTAGTCTTTGCAGCCAGAGCGCCCGCTTCCCTGCCTCGGTAGGATGCACACGATGGCACTAATCACATGCAACGCCCAGACCCGTGGTGTTCATCATATAATGGCACTGTTCCTAGGTAACGCAATCCATGATGTTCCACACATGGTGGTACTAATCGCAAGTAACGTCGACCCATGATGTTTGTCATGTTATGATACTAATCACAAGCAGTCTCATGGTTCTAATTACATCATCCCTTGGTCGCCCCTTTTAGTCGCCTCTGACGACAAGCAGGGGATACCGTGGGTGTATTCTTCATCTGCGTCCACAGGGTGCATCTGTGTAAGATTTCACGTTGAAAAGAGTGCACGGCTTTTTCGTTTTCATAGTACGAAAGGAGACTGCTAAGGCGGCGTTGCTGGTTCTAACGCTTCGGCCTTGTACTATAGACGGCTGTGGATCAGAGTCCTGCAGAGCGGCCCAGCCCATGAGCTGCTTCGGCAATAGACCGCAATGGGCTTTGAAAGGCTCGAACATACGTAGCCCGTGACTTCATCGCGCGGGCCGGGCTGGGCAGCGCTATGTCATTCGTATGCGGTGAGCCAAGGACAGCGTTGTGGTAGTTCTATGGGCTGACTGCTTCAGTGTGTACAGTTTACTAACTGTCAGCGGAGTGCTTTGCATTACGGTCGAGTGGAGACGATCAAGTTTGCTGTGGTTTTCAGTTTGACTTCTCCGTCTATCCTGTTATCGGAAACGAATGTGAACAGTAGTTCCAAAAGAAAAGAAACCACCGGGCGAGTTGGCCGTGCAGTTAGGAGCGCGCGGCTGTGAGCTTGCATCCGGGAGATAGTGGGTTCGAATCCCACTGTCGGCAGCCCTGAAGATGGTTTTCCGTGGTTTCCCATTTTCACACCAGGCAAATGCTGGGGCTGTACTTTAATTAAGACCAGGGTCGCTTCCTTCCAACTCCTAGGCCTTTCCTATTCCATCGTTGCCATAAGACCTATCTGTGTCAGTGCGACGTAAAGCCACTAGCAGAAAAGAAACCGTGTCAAAAAACGAACCAAAAACTGCACAATACAAGACTTCTGAACCGGATTCTAAACTTAAAAGTCGTATTTGGTTGGTATTCAAGCCTGCAGTTGACGGTGATGGGGAAGACGTTAATTTTGTGAGCTCTACGATCTGCGGTGAACTTTATGTCCACACTAGCAGTTACCTGCGGTTTCTCGCGTGGATTTCGTAATTTGATAAAAGTAATCGTTTCTCAGTACTGTACTAAGACATTATCTGAAAATCCCTAAAGTATAAAACTTCACTGAAAACCGAGGGAAAAATATCCTGGATGTGGTGCTGATAAAACCAGATGAGCTCTATAGGGAAACTGAAGTAATAGATGGTATTAGTGATCATGAAGCTGTTTTTGTGGTAGTTAAAAATAAATGTGATAGAAAGGAAGGTCTTAAAAGTAGGACTGTTAGGCAGTACCATACGGCTGATAAAGCAGGCATGAGGCAGTTTCTAAAAAGTAACTATGACCGGTGGAAAACGGTAAATAAAAATGTAAACAGACTCTGGGATGGGTTTAAAGAAATTGTTGAGGAATGCAAAAACAGGTTTGTACCTTTAAGGGTGGTAAGGAATGGTAAAGACCCACCTTATTATAATAGAGAAAGAGACTAAGAAGGAGGTGCAGACTGGAAAGAAATAGAGTTAGAAATGGCTGTGGAAGTAAGGAGAAATTGAAGGAACTTACTAGAAAATTGAATCTAGCAAAGAAGGCAGCTAAGGATAACATGATGGCAAGCATAATTGGCAGTCATACAAATTTTAGTGAAAAATGGAAGGGTATGTATAGGTATTTTAAGGCAGAAACAGGTTCCAAGAAGGACATTCCAGGAATAATTAATGAACAAGGGGAGTGTGTATGTGAGGATCTTCAAAAGGCAGAAGTATTCAGTCAGCAGTATGTAAAGATTGTTGGTTTCAAGGATAATGTCGAGATAGAGGAGGAGACTAAGGCCAAAGAAGTAATAAAATTTACATATGATAACAATGACATTTACAATAAGATACAAAAGTTGAAAACTAGAAAAGCGGCTGGAATTGATCAGATTTCTGGGGATATACTAAAGACAATGGGTTGGGATATAGTACCATATCTGAAGTACTTATTTGATTATTGTTTGGTCGGAGGAGCTATACCAGATGAATGGAGAGTTGCTATAGTAGCCCCTGTGTATAAAGGAAAGGGTGATAGACATAAAGCTGAAAATTACAGGCCAGTAAGTTTGACATGCATTGTATGTAAGCTTTGGGAAGGCATTCTTTTGATTATATTAGACATGTTTGTGAAATTAATAACTGGTTCGATAGAAGGCAATTCGGTTTTAGGAAAGATTATTCCACTGAAGCTCAACTTGTAGGATTCCAGCAAGATATAGCAGATATCTTGGATTCTGGAGGTCAAATGGACTGTATCGCGATTGACCTGTCTAAAGCATTTGACAGGGTGGATCATGGGAGACTACTGGCAAAAATGAGTGCAATTGGACTAGACAAAAGAGTGATTGAATGGGTTGCTATATTTCTAGAAAATAGATCTCAGAGAGTTAGAGTAGGTGAAGTTTTGTCTGACCCTGTAATAGTTGAGAGGGGAGTTCCTCAGGGCAGTGTTATCGGACCTTTATGTTTACTTATATATATAAATGATATGAGTAAAGGAGTGGAATCGGAGGTAAGGCTTTTTGCGGATGATATTGTCTATAGAGTGATAAATAAGTTACAAGATTGTGAGCAACTGCAACGTGACCTCGAAAATGTTGTGAGATGGACAGCAGGCAATGGTATGTTGATAAACGGGGTTAAAAGTCAGGTTGTGCACAGTTTCATTTACCCCAGAAACTCTTTGTAAACCACGTTTGTAGTAGTGCCTTTTGGGGCTAAGATGACCATGCGACATAGAACTGAACACGTGAGAACGTCTTCTCTCAAGTTTAAAAAAAAGTTTATTTTTAAAGGAGATTCCAAATACATATTTCCATAGTTCCACATCTGTAACATCTTCAGGTTTTGAGATATAGGCCTAAGTATCCGCATAAAAATAATTCAACCCCTTTATCAGCCCTTCCTCCACTCCCACCTAAGTGGATTACCCGAAAACAAAAAAGAAGACATGTTTCTTTATTTTTAAAGGATATTCCAAGTACCAAGTTCCATGTCTGTAACATGTAAAGTTTTTGACATACACTGTAGATATTCTGGTACTCATTTTCAAAATTCAACTGCTTTTTCAGTTCTTTTCAGTTCCTTAAATGGTTTTCCGAAAACAAAAAAATTAATTAAGACCAGGGTCGCTTCCTTCCAACTCCTAGGCCTGTCCTATTCTATCGTTGCCATGAGACCTATCTGTGTCAGTGCGACGACTGTAACATCTTCAGTTTGAGATATTTGTATCCTCATGAAAAGTATTCAACACCTATTTCAAAACCCCCTCCGAAGTTGATTTTAATCCACCCCCCCAAAATGAATGTTTTTAAAAAATTTTAAAGGCGATTTCAAATACAGTAACCATTTTCACGTCTGCAACATCTTTAGGTTTTTTAGATATAAGTATCCTCATACAAATAATTCATCTGTTATTGCAGTCCTATCATCCCCCCTTACGTGGATTTTCCGAAACCAAAATAATATGTATTTCTTTCTTTTTAAAGGAGACTCTAAATACCAAGTTTTACTTTTATCAAAACTTCAGTTTTTGAGATAGCAGTACCCTAATAAAATAATTCAACCACCTTTTCAGTCCCTTTTATCCCCCACGTTAAGTGGTTTTCCAAAAACAAAATAAAACCTGTGTTTTTTTAAATTTTTAAAATATTAAAAATATCAATTTTCACATCTGTAACATGTTGAGTTTGAGATATATCGTAGATATGCCCAGGGATTATGTGTACATATTTTACAAGTTGTTTTACGTCGCACCGACACACATAGGTCTTACGGCGACGATTGTACAAATTTTGGGTGGAAGCTATGCCCAAGCGTACACGCATAATCTCGCTCCTGTAGAATCCTAGAGCTGAGGAGCTGACGTCGTCATGGTTACGGCAGTTCATTTCTTTATCCGATTCTGAGAGCAGGGATAGTGTGGTGCCAATATCTCAATAACGTTTGGTTTTAGGGCCTTTAAACATGGTTTACGGGCCCGCAGGGCTTATCGAGTTTTGTTCTTGGCGTCAAGGGGCTTAAAATGAGCTTTGCCTCGTCCTTGCACGACAAATTCCATATTTCGCCTATTTAGCCTATTATTTTAAATCTCCCCCATCGCCCCCCACCTCTAATTGTTTTGAAAATCCATGTCCGTCAGGGTTAATATATATTTACATTAGTATAATGTTTTTTAGAATCGGTCCAGCAGTTTCTGAGATTACCCTCCAGATATACACAAACCAACAAAATTCGCACTCTCTCTTTATTATATTAGTATAGATTAAAGGAGTCGGGCTGATTTTGTCTTTTTATGATTAGATAAAAAATGTATAATGAACGAGGTGTGCTTGAATTACGAGCATTCTAATGTTTCCATGTCAGACTCCACGACAACCGAGCTCGATAGCTGCAGTCGCTTAAGTGCGGCCAGTATCCTGTATTCGGGAGACAGTAGGTTCGAACCCCACTGTCGGCAGCCCTGAAAATGGATTTCCGTGGTTTCCCACTTTCACACCAGGCAAATGCTGGGGCTGTACCTTAATTAAGGCCACGGCCGCTTCCTTCCCACCCCTAACCCTTTCCTGTCCCATCGTCGCCATAAGACCTATCTCTGTCGGTGCGACGTAAAGCAATTAGAAAAAAAAAAAAAGACTCCACGACTATGCCACAACCTGCTGAAGTAATGAAGTTTTCTTCGTGGACTGACGTTCATGATGCTCCTATTCCAACAGATGAGCTGAAAGGATATTTAGAGCAAAACTGTGGAATGGAAGAAGATAAATTGGAGAACAAATGGACAAAACTATCCAAAATTTCACCAGATCGCTAAGAAAGTATTATGTATGCAAGCATAAAGTTCAGCTTCAGAGAGAAATTTCAGTTCAGCGGGCTTCATTCTCAACGCACGACGGTCTCTTCTACAACCAGACAATGTTGATCCTCTTCTTTTCATTCGCAGTGATTCCATTCCCCACCATTCGCAATGACCAATAAACTACGCACACTAAGTAAAAGCTATGTTCAGGTTTGTTCTTGTTGTTGGCATAGTGTACGTCATTTCAGTTTGTATTTTATTTTGAGGTAAACGCGAATGAAGTCCTATGAACATGCTTCGTGTTATTTAGATTCATTTTCAGTTAACTTGATGTCAATTGCAAGCGAATTTTATTTTATAATAAAGTTTGTTTGTTTCCAATTATTATTATTATTATTATTATTATTATTATTATTATTATTATTATTATTATTATTATTATTATTATCACAGTGCAGGAGATATCTCTATCGTTTAATTTCCACATGCGATTAGCCTAGTTTGAAATATGTTATTAGCGTACGGGAATTCGTAGAGTGCGTGATCCGAATAGTAGTGTGACGTGAACATTTCGTTGTGCACGGGGAAAAGTACTCAAGGATTCTACTGAGCCCGCCCAATGGGTGGACTGCGGTGGGCTGTATGAGACCAGTGCTGTGGGCCAGTAGGCGGCCGCGTCAGAAGAGAACGGCACTGCACGGGCTGGGTTGCCGGAGCCCGTGGGTTTGAAGTGCTGCGCGGTGGGCCTGGCTGCAGGACTCTGCTGTGGATAAACACGATGGATGGATCGGAGAAACTCACCAATGTAAATCTTAACACGCGCGATTCTGATAATCCCCTATTCGCCAGGGTAAACTGCAACGACCTTATTGGAAAGAATGAATGAATGTGGTGTAAGAGTGGATGGTGCCTGGATGAAGCGTGGTTTTTCTTCTCTTTTGGGTGAGGTTACTGCTATCTCAGTGGGTAGGCCTACAGGCAAAGTGTTGGACACACAAGTTTTATCCAAGGGATGTAGGAAGCATGCCAAAGATGATAAAAATGATCCAGCACACCTCTCCTGGAAAGCAGACCATACTCCTTATTGTGATGTGTATATAGTAATATATAAAAGTACTTCTCCTAACATTGAGCCTGTTGGTGCAGCACGAATTTTCATGCGTTCCAAGGATGCAAGGCAACTCCAATATACTAACTACTATGGTGACGGTGACTCAAAGACCTATATAAGTTATAGACGCTGACCCATATGATGGTAAAACTATTACTGTTAACATGAAATGCATTGGGCATTACCAAAAACGTTTAGGTATTGCTTTGAGGAAACTCACCACAGTTAAAAAGCTTGGTGGCAAAAGCTTACTAAAATTAAAATTGAAAAATGCACAATTATTTTAGTATAGCTTTCAGAGAAAATACAGAAAGCGTAGAAAAAAATGAAAAATGCTATATGGGCCACTATGTATCATCTTGCAACAAGGGAAGATTTTCCGACTCACCAGAGATGTTCACCAGGAAAGAATAGTTGGTGTAGTTACCAGTGGTCGAAGGCTAAGGGAGAACTACATGGTTACGAAGTCAAAGATGGCATCCCTTTTGATATTGTACAGGAAGTGAAACATTTATGAACGTCTCACTGCTCTTGGTATGCTTGGTCTCACAACATTAAAACTGGCAGTAATGGATGCTGTATGTCACTTTAATTGTGGAAGACAAATAGAGCTTCAAGCAATGAAAATACTGAACGCAATTCCTGAAAAGTTCATTATAGACTCAGTGAAACGTTTAGAGCATTTTCGTATTTAAACCTGTGCCAGAAAGTCTACTCAAGAAGGAAAAACAAGGAGGAACCTGAGAGGTCGGGAAAAAGATGAAGACCATACAGCTTCCAAGGAAGGACCTGTGTATATGTCTAGCAGATTTCTAATGTGATCCAAACAGCATGTGAGGGAAAATATACTAAATAAACTTTAAATGTGATTTACTCGTTAATTACTTTTCAAACATTTGAAGTCATTCAAAGTGATTTTACTTTTGTCACAGTGAAAGATTTCCCCATGGTTTTTATTTTAAATTTAAGTTCATGCATGTATCTATGTCTCCCAGCACTGGGAAAAGGATATCCAAAAAATATAATTTTTATCACTTTTTAAACTATTTTGTTCTACATAATTTGAAGAGGCTTACATTGTAATATAATATTAAACCCCTTATTTGTGGCCAATTTAAACAGAAGTGGTAGATACCATTCTCCAAGCAATGTGGATTGTATCTATAAAGGCTTCATGGTATTTGATTAAAACATGTGGGAGATAGACAAACTTAAGTATCCTTGTGTAACATGTGTATAAATTAATATAGGCCTACTGTAAAATTAGAGTAAAATGAGCCACAAACAATGTCAGTCTGATCATGATAAATGAACAGAAAAATGTAACATTGCTAGAGATTATTTATGGGAAAAAATCTAGTGCATATGACCACCTTAAGTCTGTTAGGATTTAGTGTTGATCTTGTGAATAGAGGGTATCATTGGATAAATCCTGCCATAGTAGCAAATACTGCTCCTATAAATAACACGAAGGCTGATCAACAAAGACTGAGACAGATATTTTTTCACAGATGCTTATTACTCCATATCTATGTTTACATGATCGTTTTCAAAGAAGTCCCTCCTACTTCAATGCACTTTTTATAGCGTCTCTGCCAGTCCTTGAACACATGCTGCAGACCATCCTTTGTCAGGTCCTTGAAAATTGCCTCACTTTTCTTGAGCACTGCTTCAGAGTTCTCAAATCGAATACCCCTCAGCTTTGCTTTAGTGATGAGAATAAAAAAATCACAGGGTGCAAGATCAGGGATATAAGGTGGATGCGGTACACAGGTAATGTTGAATCGAGCCAGAAACTGCATGACATGATTTGCGACGTGAGGCCGTGCAGTGTCATGATGAAGTCGCCACCCAGTCCGACCAATACTGACGTGTAGTATGCTGCTGTAACAGTAGTGTGAGGGGGAACTGCATGTTCATTGTCTGGTCTGCGAAATGCACGTAGCGTGTACACAACAGAGCATTACTACCAACATACCGATACGAGAGTGCTGCCGCCTACGGACATTATACATAAAAACCCGCTCTTTCCAAATATTTATGTTACAGACAGGAAACTATCACGGAAGCTACAGGAAAAAAGCAGTCTCAGTCTTTGTTGATCAGCCTACGTACATAGTGTAAGTGGGCGACAACGTAGTATGTGTCATGTAAGATGATATCGATTGAAGAATAAGCAAGCACTGCCCCCGTCAATCCACCAATAGTGAAGAGAAATACGAACCCTAATACCCAGAGTAAGGATGGGCTATAAGTTATGTCCCGGGAAGGGTTGCTTAGTCATCTGAAGATTCCGTTTCCTGTAGGGACGGCAATAATTATAGAAGCTGAAGTAAAATAAGCTCGTGCGTCCACGTCTAACCCTACAGCAAATATGTGGTGAGTTCATACTACAAAGCCTAGGAGACTAATTGCTATTATAACAAATTATACCAAGTGTGCTGAAATCTTCCTTCTTTCCACTTTATTGACTAATAATGTGTGATACTGTCCCAAATCCAAGTAGAATTAAAATATACACTTCTGGGTGTCCGAAGAATCAGAAGAGGTATTGATAGAGAATCGGATCTCCACCTCTAGCAGGCTCAAAGAACGAGGTTTTTAAGTTTCGGCAAGGACGCGAACGGACAGACGTAGTAGTAAGGCCATAGCGGATAGAAAGAGGAAGTGAGAGCACATCGACTCGCTTCCCATTACAGCAATGGCGAAACTAGTGGCTACAAGGCGGAGATTTGCCACTGCAGCGCAACGATCGCTTTGGGTGAACAGATGGCATTGTTTATACTTGGTGCGCGTGTTTTTACTTGTAGCGGGTGGAATTCTTTGAGTGTAATAACTATATTTTGGAATATAGTGAGTGTGAAAATGCCGTCATACTTTGTGCCGGGGTGTCGATCTGCTTATAGGTCAGGTGGAGGTAAACATTTCTTCTCTCCACCTGAAAATGACGAGCATTTCTCTCAGTGGGCTAGAGCGATCCCAAGAAAAGACATGCAGCTTACGCGTAAGTCTAGGATTTGAGTCATTTTTCGGAAGATCTTATTATAAAAGTAGACTCGTTTATTATTAACTAGCTGATGTACCCGTGCTTCGCTACGGAATTCTATACTGTATATAGAATTCTAGTTTGGGTAGTGTACACCTTGTGAGCAAGATTGCATGAAATCGCATAGCTCTTAACATTGCCCTAGAAAGTGACAGGGAAGTCACCAAACATCTTTTCTCATATGAAGACTGAGTTAGGGAATTTTCACTGTAATGGTGGACCCGCTTGCATACCATCAGTCACAATCAGGTTGGGAGCTTTCATTATAATGGTAAACACTCACTCTCCACCTGCCTTTTTACATCCTCAGAAAGACTGTCTTAGTGGTTTTCCCAACTGAAATGAACATATTAAAAATGACATCAGTAGGAATGGCGCGATTAAAAGCAATGCTTTCATATGAAATACTCGATCAAATGAAAAACCACATATTTTCTCACTTTTAATGAACAGGACTAAGTTGCCGATCTATCAGTCCAAAGTTCCAGAGCTGGAATGACCAAGCAGCAGACAGCCGTGAACCGTGAACACTCTTCGTCGCTTTTCGGCGGGGAGTGGGTGGAATAATGGCGACTTACAGGGCAAAACTTTTACCTTTTACTAATCTGTTTTCTAGGAGTGCCCGATGAGTCGGAAAGTATCAATTCACTACACTGATGGCGGAAAAATCTTCGGATTTGGAGGCAAACTTTTCCTCCAAGCCAGAGGAGAAACCCCTCTTCACTGCTAATTTGGAATAAAATGAATGTAGAATTTAATAAAAAATTAAGAGGAAGAAGCTTTTCTTAAGAAACGGCTCTTTTTCAGAGTTGAATTTTGAGTTATTTAGTGAATTGTGGTGCTATAATTTGGAACAGGCCTAAATTGTTGTTCTAGAACAGGTCATACTACTACTCTACTAAGTGAGCCTAAGTATGCCCACTGCTCATTCAAAACAGCGCGTCAGAGTAGGGATCGAATAGCTGGAATACTATGACGAACCAGTGTGTTACGTACCAGCTGTATGAGAAAATGTATGAACCAGAGGAATGGCATGCTAAATAAGAAAGTTTTCTGACTCCCCGGCTATTTCCTACCATATTCAGTCAGGCTATTATACCCTGTACCCAGCAGTAATCACATCTATCGGAATTGAGAGGCAGCATAAGAGACAAAGAACATCACAACAAACAATGGTCAACATAATGTTATTGTTGATCAATGTTACGCGCTTTCGATATTGTAGGCTTTCACATTTAGTTTTCTTCCAACTAACAAATTCCACTCTTATCATAGTCGGAACGGTAAAACTGAATAAAACATAAATGACCGGAAATTGTATTCTCTATAACTTTTATGTAGTACTTTTCGATAGGACGAATAACATATGTATTTAAAAATTGCATTTTAGGCACCTTCCCTTAAACTACAATTTCATCCAGCGTGAATAAAATTGTTTATAGCTTAGACTTTAGCTCCTTATTCCCCGACTCTATATACCGATTTTCATTAAATTCGGTTAACCCATTTTCCCGTGGCTCGGCGTTGATATGGACTTAGCAACAAAAATACAAATTCACGAATATCTGTGTTATCATAGCCGGTACGGTAAAAATGCATAAGACATAAATGGTCGGAAATTTATATAACTTTGGATATGTAGTATTTATCTATACGACCACTAACAATATAATTATTTGAGAATTACATTTTAGGCCTTCTACTAAACTACCATTTCACTCAGTGTGAATTATATTATTTATAGCTTAGATTGTAGTGGCTCCTTCTCCGACTTCACATACCAATTTTCAATGAGATAGGACCACTAATAATGTAAATATTTAAGAATTTTTTGGGCCTTCCCCTAAACTACCATTTCGCTCAGTGTGAATAAAATTATTTATAGCCTAGATTGTAGAGATTTATTCCTCAAATTTGCATACCAATTTTTATTAAAATACTGCTACTAATAATATAAATATTTGAATATTAAATTTTAGGCCTTCCCCTAAACTACCATTTCAATCAGCATGAATAAAATTATTTATGGTCTAGATTGTAGCGACTTATTCCCCGACTTTGTATACGGATTTTGATTAAACTCTCTTTAGCCGTTTTCTAGTGATGCGTGTACATACATACATACATACATAACATACATACATAACATACATACAGAAATTACGGAAAAGTAAAAAGTGCATTTCCTTGTTACTGTGGACATGGTCGATACAGAAATACCATTCTTTTAAAATTCTGAGCAATGTACAGACAAAACTCTTATTTTATACATATACAGGGTGTTAGGTGTATACGTGCAGATATTTCTTGTAGCAATAGAGAACGATGTGACGAACCACTATATATCAAACTTTTAGTAATCCGCGGAAGTTATTTTCGAGAGCAAAGTGATATGATGTTTTTAGAATAGGTAGTATGCCTCGTTCTGCGAATGAATAGCTTTCCGTTGACAACAGGCAAGTCACGCGCCATCCGTACCAAACTGGTTCTACTGTAACAGCTGAACGCTACCTTTGTAATGCCACGAGATGTTACGTAATATACTTGCCAAACTGGTTTTATGTTTACGAGCAACTGAACTACGATAACAGCTGAAGGCTGCTACTGGTGTTCACCATGTTACGTTACATTCTCGCCAGACTGGTTTTGTTGTTAGTATTTAGTTTCCGTCAGACAACCCTAGTTATTGGTTTCGGACCCTGGAGCTGTATCGAATTGTCAGCGTTTTTTAATTTAATTTCGTGTGGCTATTTCTAGCCGAGTGCAGCCCTTGTAAGGCAGACCCTCCGATGAGGGTGGGCGGCATCTGCCATGTGTAGGTAACTGCGTGTTATTGTGGTAGAGGATAGTGTTATGTGTGGTGTGTGAGTTGCAGGGATGTTGGGGACAGCACAAACACCCAGCCCCCGGGCCACTGGAATCAACCAATGAAGGTTAAAATCCCCGACCCGGCCGGGAATCGAACCCAGGACCCTCTGAACCGAAGGTCAGTACGCTGGCCATTCAGCCAACGAGTCGGACATTGTCAGCGTTAATACTGGTTCATTTGCTGTTACGTCACTTAGGGGATTGGGATATCTGTGGTCGTCAGCCCCGTGGTCTAGTGAGTATGGAAATGACTTGAAAACCTATGTCTTTACGCCAACGAAAGCAAGCATGGGATTGAATTGAATTAGGCAAGCACAGCCAACGTTTTACTTCAAACGAATAATGGACATGTTATACAAATAAATAAATTAAACGTACCTACATTTCGTGCCTCCTGTCGGGCTGTGTGGCTCAGAAGGTTGAGGTGCTGGCCTTTTGACTCCAACCTCGCAGGTTCGAACTTGGCCCAGTCCGGTAGTTTTTTAATGTGCTCAAATACGTCACACTCGTGCCGGTAGATTTAGTGGCACGTAAATAGAACCCCTGCGGGACTAAATTCCGGCACCTCATCGTCTCCGAAAACCGTAAACGTAACGCAAATACCATTATTATTATTATTATTATTATTATTATTATTATTATTATTATTATTATTGACTACTCGCCAATAATGTCTGCCTAGAAAATACTTCTCATCGTTTATAACTATGGATCTCGACAGTTGTATAATGTCCTAATTATGATGATTTTCAAAATTGGCTTTACGTCGCACCGACACAGATAGGTCTTATGGCGACGATGGGACAGAAAAGGGGTAGAAGTGAGAAGGAAGCGTTCGTGACCTAAATGGGGTTCAGCTCCAGCATTTTCCTGATGTGAAAATGGGAAACCACGGAGAACCATCTTCAGGGCTGTCGACAGTGGAGTTCGAACCCAGTATCTTCCCAATTAAAGTTCACAATTTCGCGCCCCTAACCGCACGACCAACGTATTCCAAGCTCTTATGCCGGGCTGAGTACCTCGGACGATAGACCGCTGGTATTCTGATCCCATCTTGGCAGGTTCGATGGAGGCTCAATTCGGGGGTATTTGAAGGTGCTGAAATACGCCAGTTTCGTGTCTGTAGATTTACTTGCATAAAAAAAAAGTCCTGCGGTACAACATTCCAGCACCTCGGCTTCTCCAAAACCCGCCAAAGTAGTTATTGAGACGTAAAAAATTACATTATTATTTCGTGCTTGCAAACGAAAAGCATATGTGTAATGGTAAAATAAAGCAAAATAAAAGTGGCCAGTCTGACTTGCTCAGACGTTTAAAGCACTGGTTTCCTGTTTCCAACTTAGCAGGCTCGATCTTGGGTCCGTCCGATGGCGTTCGAAGGAACTCGTCAGCCTCGTGTCGGTAGATTTACTGGCACGTAAAAATAACTCCTGCGGGACTAAATTACAGCGCCTCCAGAAACAGTATGAGTAGTTAGTGGGACGTAAAGCAAATAACATTACCGGTATTATTATTATTATTATTATTATTATTATTATTCAGTCTTATTATTATTGCTACTACTCATATTGAACTTCTTCTTATTACTCTTTTTTCTCGTTTGATTATTATTATTATTATTATTATTATTATTATTATTATTATTATTATTATTATTATTATTCACCTGTTCATACTTTCGTCTTATTCCTCTTTTTACTCTCCTTTTAAGTCGTATACTTGTTATTCATATTTGATGTTTTGTTATTAATATTATTGTTATTTTTATATTATTATTTTTATTATTTAGTTTAGCTTCATGTGACACAATACTTTTTCCGTCTTTAATTCAACTTTTGTGTCGTGTGCCGGTATACTTCTATGTTTCTGTCCTGTGCTTCAAGACAGTGCTGCAAGATCTGTGTTTGTTTCCCCAGCCCGGGTGTGTTTCGTTTCTCATGTGACAGAGTGACATCTTACGTTCTGTTACATGTTTAAGTTCGGCCTTGTGATAGATCGCCTTTAATCTGCTCTGTAGCCTTTAAAAGTGTAGCATGGTCAATGACCTCAGTGCTTGTTTTGTTCACATATCTGGACTAAGAACTCGTCTCACTCGGCACAGCAAGTTCAAGGCCAACTACTTCTATTTGTTTGTTTATTTATTTACCCAGGTATGTATGTCAACATTGTACTATGTCAACATCGTACCACGAACATTTACTCAATAAACGGGGTCTTTGGCGGGGTCTCTGTCCTGGGTGGTGTGTTCTGCGGGCCTACTCTGGGGTCCGTGTTGTTGCTGCGGTTATCTCTCTGTGCGTTCAGGTATTTACTAACATGTTCAATTCAATTTATTGTATGTACAAGACATACGTCCAACTTGCATTATTTCATCCTCACAACTCTACTTCCTTACTCCATGGCCCAAGAGCTACACGTATAGCTGACGGCCCACCCACCCCTCTACGAGTGTGGGACTGAAATAACTAATTTGATTGAATTTTTTTCATATTTCAGTAGTGATGAATATAAAACAAGCATTTTTTGAATTTTTATACGTGTTAATGATGATGATGATTGCTGTTTTAAGGTCATCGGCCCTTAAAAACGCAAAGTGTCTTCTGTTTTAACTCGAGCTCGATAGCCGCAGTCACTTAAATGCGGCCAGTATCCAGTATTCGGGAGATAGTAGGTTCGAACCCCACTGTCGGCAGCCCTGAAAATGGTTTTCCGTGGTTTCCCATTTTCACACCAGGCAAATGGTGGGGCTGTACCTTAATTAAGGCCACGGCCGCTTCCTTCCCACTCCTAGCCCTTTCCTGTCCCATCGTCGCCATAAGACGTATCTGTGTCGGTGCGACGTAAAGCAAGTAGCAAAAAAAAAAAAAAAAAAAGAAAACAACATGCAGTGTAGGATTGAGCAACTGCCGAAATGCGTTCAAGGTCAATGTCTAGCGTTTTAACAAGCACGTCTTCCGCACTCGCGCACTGAAACTCTCGATTATAATTTTTGTTACCGGTAAATAAGTTTCCCTGCTCGGATTTATGAGAATATCGACCTATCGAGACTCAAAATACTATAACGATACTGTACTGTACTCCCAAGCCATTACGTTGCACAAATGGCGTAACATCTGACATACCAAAGTAAAACTCGTAGCAATTGTTCAAAGTGATCACACTGGGCTTCCCTGCAGGCTTCACTTCTCCGAATCCAGTTGCGACGCATTCGAGCCAAGACACCAGGGTTGTGTCCGACTCGTTGGCTGAACGGTCAGCGTACTGGCCTTCCGTTCAGAGGGTCCCGGGTTCGATTCCCGGCCGGGTCGGGGATTTTAACCTTAACTGGTTAATTCCAATGGCACGGGGGCTGAGTATATGTGTTGTCTTCATCATTTCATCCTCATCACGACGCGCAGGTCGCCTACGAGAGTCAAATGGAAAGACCTGCACCTGGCGAGCCGAACTCGTCCTGGGATATCGCGGCACTAAAAGCCATACGACATTTCATTTCATTTCACCAGGGTTATTCAGAATATCCTCTGCTGGTAAAACAATACGTTCACGGAAGTCGTCCGAAGTGGGTACTTCAGTTCGATATAGTTTGTGTTTCATGTTCCCCCAGACATTAAAGTCAATTGGAATAAGGTCTGGCTGGCCAATTGATAGTTCCACATCGTCCTGTCCACCGTTGAGGAAATGTCTGCACCATCGTGTAAAATCCACGTGGTTCTGCGTAGTCGAAGCGACACGTCCTCTGAAAGCTCAAGTAACGTACTGTATATACAGGAGCAAGGTAACATTAATAAAAAGATGATTAGTCCACGTAACCGACTTCCTACTACACCCATCCAGGTATTAATTCATAACCGGTGCTGGAAATTGCCTTCTCCTACTGAATGGGGATGTTCCACAGCCCATGAGTGGGATATAGTGGGTTCGAACTCCTCTGTCGGCAGCCCTAAAGACGGTTTTCCGTGGTTTGCCATGTTCACACCAGGCAAATGCTGGTGCTGTTCCTTAATTAAGGCCACGGTTGCTTCTTCACCATCCTAGCCCTTTCCTGTCCCGTCGTCGCCGAAAGATCTATCTGTGTCGTGGCGACGTACATCAACTCGTAAGAAAATGGTAATCAGCTGTCGAAGACACTGCACCCGTTGAATATGGCCAGGATGCACTAGTTCTTCATGCAGTGTCCTACGTATGGTCCAAGTTGGTACACCAACGGCACGTGTTATACTACGCGTACGGCGCCCGGGATCATCGTTTACTATTGTTAGGATGCCCGGCTCCATGGCAAAACGGTTAGCGTGCTGGCCTTTGGTTACAGGGGTCCCGGGTTCGATTCCCGGCAGGGTCGGTATTTGAACCATCATGGTTATTTTCCCTGGTATGGGGCTGGGTGTATGTGTTGTCTTCATCCTCATTTGATTATCATCAAGGTGCGCAGGTTACCTACGGGAGTCAAACCAAAAGACATGCACCTAGCGAGCCGAACCCGTCCTGGGATCTCCCGGCACTAATATCCATACGCCATTTCATTTCCATTGTCAGGATGTCTTCTTCCACGTCTAGAATTACACGTGGCCGTTTAGGCCATCGCTTCTGAAAGCGTGATGTAACACAACTTGCATCGCGAATACATTGCAGTACAGCTAGTATCGTTGCTGGATTCGGCACCCGTCTGTTGGAAAGCCTTTTCCGATAGATTCATGGAGGGCGACCCGTGTTCTGTTCTGCCACACGATACACTAGCAGCATATCATGGTATTCGTGGTATTCATACACTGGAATTATTCAAATACAACGACGTTGCGCAACACATCTGCGCAGTGGTTCATCATATATTCGCGGGCGTTTGACTGTCGCGACCGATGGGACCTTGAAAAAAAATAGCCCTCGTACTACTACGAAGTAACTCGCGTACTAGTACGGACGAAAATTCGCCTCTCTGACAGCTGTTATTCAGGTCAATGTCAGACAGACAGCTCATACCTCTAGTCCGGTGGTTTCATGTAGGGAGGGGAACCCGTCCCACCTCACCCCCGTCGCTAGGAACAGCACACGACCAAACCGGCACGTGACAGGTCTAGTGAATTTGTCAAACTGCTTACGTGAAATATTCTCCCACAGTGTGATTTCAATACCATGGATTCTTGGGAGACCAACTCGCCGTATGCAGAAACACCCCGTGTTGACGTGTACGTAAATAAAGTTTCTTTCGTCAACGAAAGAATGCGTGGGATAGGATTTCCAAGTGAGTAGTATCAGAATTGAATTGTCAAAGCACATCGAACGTTTTGCTTCATATCAATAAGGAACATGTTATAAAAATAAATAAATTAAACGTACCTCCTCTTCATGCTTCCAAATGAAAAGAACTTGTTTAATGGTAAATTAAAGCATTCTGCTTTTGCAGTGCCTATTAAACGTATCAAAATAAACGTTGCCAGGCTGAGTGGCTCAGACGGTTCAAGCTCTGGTTTCATGAACTTAGCAGGCTCGATCCTGGCTCAGTCCGCTGGTATTTGAAGGTGCTCAAATACGTCCGCTTCTGATCGGTAGAATTACAGGCACGTTAAAGAATACCCGTGGGCAAAATTCCGAAACCGCGCGTCTCCATTGGCAGTAAACATTTATTATTATTATTATTATTATTATTATTATTATTATTATTATTATTATTATTATTATTACTGAGCGAGTTGGCCGTGTGATTAGGAGCGCGCGGCTGTCAGCTTGCATTCGTCGTAAAGCCACCTACCAATATTATAATAAAAACTGTGTTAGTCCATTATTACTAACTATTACTAAAATAAAAGTTAAACGCCCCACTCAAACTCCGTAGCTGGTAATCTGTCATAAAACACTACAGAAAACACTGAACTTTTAACAAGTCCGAATTATTATTAATCTTATAATTGCGGACATGTCTCCGGAATTACCGAAACATGTACTTACAAATTGTTTTACGTCGCACCGACACAAGTAGGTCTTACGGCGACGATGGGAGAGAAAAGGGATACAAGTGGGAAGGAAGCCTTAATAAAGGTACAGTCCCAGTATTTCCCTGATGTGAAAATGGGAAATTACGGAAAACCATCTTCCCGGCTGCCGACAGCGGAGTTCGAATCCACTATCACCAAAATGCAAACTCACAGCTGCGCGCCCCTAACCACACGACCAACTTATTCTAACCTCTAATGCCGGACTGAGTAGCTCGGACGATAGAGCGCTGGTCTTCTGATCCCACCTTGGCAGGTCCGATGGCGGCTCAGTTCCGTGGTATTTGAAGGTGCTCAAATAAGCCAGTCTCGTGTCTGTAGATTTACTTGCACTAAAAAAACACTGCGGTAAAAAATTCTGGCATTTCAGCGTCTCCGAGAACCGTGAAAATTAGTTAGTGGAACGTAAAGACATTATTATTAATATTATTATTATTATTATTATTATTAGTAGTAGTAGTAGTAGTAGTAGTAATATTATTATGATTACGGAAGTTCTAATTAAGCGGGTCCATTACAGTCATCACTTTACCTATCGGCACTTACTGTCCAGTAATAAGCCTTCTGTCCGCCTGTGTGGTATGGTGGTTAGTGTGATTAGCTGCCACCCCCCGAAGGCCCGGGTTCGATTTCGAGCTCTGACACGAAATTTGAAAAGTGGTACGAAAGTTGGAACGGGGCCCATTGTGCCTCGGGAGGTCAAATGAGTAGAGGTGGTTTGATTCGCACCTCAGCCATCCTGAAAGTGGTTTCCCGTAGTTTTCCACTTCTCCAGGCAAATGCCGCGATAGTACCTAGCTTAAGGCCACGGCCGCTTCCTTCCCTCTTCCTTTTCTATCCCTTCCCATCCCCCGCAAGGCCCCTGTTCATCCTAGCAGGTGGGGCCGCTTGGGCGAGGTACTGGTCATTCTCCCCAGTTGTATCCCCGACCCAATGTCTCACGCTCCAGGACACTGCCCTTTAGGCGGTAGAGGTGGGATCCCTTGCTGAGTCCCAGCGAAATCCAACTCTGGAGGGTAAACATATTAGGAAAAGGCAGAATAAGCCTTCTATTACAAATGCCCGGCGGCAATTCCACAGTAGCTCTTTTTCCTTCGAGCAATGTTCACGATGGATGAAACTACGGTTTTTGAAATTTGTCTCATTAATAACAATTTCATTGAATACTTATAGTCTTTTCTTTCAGTGCCCACCGTCCTTTCATTGACCTGAAAAGTTTATGAATAAGCATAGACAACTCGCATTGTCTGTTGTCAGAAGTTCATCGTAGAGTGTCGCAATAACAGCACAGAAATTTTGCGCCCATTTTTCATTACTTATTAACTATGTCCTTTAATTTTGTCAGCTTGGATCACTGAGTAATGCCAATGACGTCTTATAAATCACACACAACTACACAACACTTGATTCGCATGCATGTGGTGGTACGGATCTTCGACGTCACTGTAAGAATTCTGTGTACTTTTCACACAGACTACCCTAGACCGGTTTTCGAGTACAGCAAGTGGCCAGGCACGTGAGTCAACCCCTCCTACTTTCCAAGCCTTTAGGGGAAGTGCACAACAACATGTGTTGGCCTGCGATAAGAAACAGGTTCAACAAGCCCTATACTCTGCTACTGTACTTCCACTACGCGTGGACAGAATGACGTAACCGGCGTATCCTACTACGGCCGTTCAAAACACATTAGCTCCTGAAATATTTGGCTCAGTTATGGGCAAACTAATAGGACAAGGTAAAAAGTACATAGCATATATTGTGAGATGTATTTTTCTTTGCCGACTAGCTTAATATCTGCACGTATACCCCTAACACCCTGTATAGATGGGGAAAAAGTTGAAATTCCGAGAATAAGCTGGAGCTTAAAGCCAGGAGCTGTCCCTCACTTTTTTCCTAACTTACCGTCCTAGCAAGACCCTGAAAATTCGAAAACCCCCATTAAAACGAGAGTTACTCAAAGAACATGTTGACAACGACAATATTAATAGTAGCTTAGAATGTAATTAACTAAATTTTCCCTCGACATCTAAAATACTTGATGACAATGTAAAAATAAAAGAACCTGGTCTCAGTTTGCCCTGCAAAGCAGCTGATAGTGTCCTTGATGCTTCTAGAACCATTCTAAATTTGAGGAGACAAGTTAAAAACCTTGGTAGGAATTTAATTAGAACCAAAAAGAAATTAGTTGCATGCAGAGCTAAATTAAAACAAATTGTAAATAAAGTCAATGTGTCAAGTGAAGCTGAAGACAGTCCTAAGTTCTTTAACAAGAAACAAAAAATAATTGTGGACACAATGTTCAACAAATGTAGCACCAGCCCGAAAGGCATCCGCTATTCTAATGAATTTATATTAGATAGTTTGCTTTTGAAAATCAAATCTCCTAAGGGTTACAGACATTGTTTGAAGCATGATTTACTTCCTCTCCCTACCGAAGCTCATTTGAGACGACTATGCAAAGGGTTCAAATGTAATTATGGTATAAATGGAAATGCCATGAATGCAATAAAGATTTTTATTTAAACGAGCAAGATGAAGTGAAATTGAGAGAAGACATTGGATTTAATACAACTACACTGACAGTTGACGGATTTGTTGATGTAGGAGATGAAACTCCCTACCACAAAAAGAACGTCCTTGCTAAACACGCACTTGTATTTACGTTTTCCCCTTTGTTGCACAGCTGGATCCAGCCTGTGGCAGTGTATGCTAGCAAATATGCAACTCCTGGAGAACTATTGTCTAAAATAATAATTCAGGTCATAATTCAATTGGAACAAGCTGGGGTGAAAGTAATTGGTTTTACGTGTGATGAAAATTAGTGTAATAAAAGGGCGTGGATGAATTTGGGAATTTCAGGAAAGAATGATAAAATAAAATGCTCTATTGAAAACCCGGTAGATCATCAAAGGCGAGTGTGGGCATTTAGAAGCCATATTTGGTCCGTGATATCCGGAAATATTTGTCGTGTGTACGTGTGCGATGCCCAGCCAAATCTACGGCACGAAGAGATCGTTTTATATGTGGGCACATCATTTCACCGATCACGCATGGCTGTGTTGAAGAGCAATTCTTATTCCAAGAAATGAAGCTGTCGATGTCATCAAGAAGCAACGTTTACAAGAATTATCCGGTGTTCTACAAATTTACTCTATCGAAACGACATGTAACACTGATGAGCAGTCATCTACACGACAGAGCTTTTGAACAACTCGGAGCGGACGATTGTGACACCGATTATCCTTCTCAGGAATACGAATCCTCGTTCCCTGTACAATGAAACACGACTCTCAGTCAAGAAACTGATGCCTAATACTATCATGACTGGACATGCCGCGGGCGAAGTACCATTCATTCTTCGGATTCAAATCATCCCTTGAGATATACAGTTTCAGTTTAGACATCTGCAGTTTCCCGTTCGTTTGACTTTCACTGTGTGCATCAACAAAGCACAAGGACTCAATCTTCGGAAACCGTGCTTATCCCATAGCCAACTGTACGTGAGTTGGCAAGGCAAACACACTATACCATCTTAGCTCCAAATGAAAGGACAATTGATATATTTTATCCGGAAGATTTATAAGGAAAAATAGTTTGTTCTTTATATAATTTGTTCTTTTATATTGTTTTAACCCTTTACTGAATGAATAAATTTTCGTTTCCATTTCGTCGTCTGTTATGTACAAAAAACAACAAAGCATCACTGCTGTATGTGGTGGATTGGCTGTACAGTTGAAGCTGTTCCATGGGTACCGTAAACTTACAATAACAGGTTAAATAATAATAATAATAATAATAATAATAATAATAATAATAATAATAATAATAATAATAATACTTTTTACGTCCCACTAACTACTTTTACGGTTTTTGGAGACGCCGAGGTGCCGGAATTTATAGTGCCGCATGAGTTCTTTTACGTGTCAGTAAATTTACCAATACGAGGCTGACGTATTTGAGCGCCTTTAAATACCACCGGACTGAGCCAGGATCGAACCTACCAAGTTGGGATCAGAAGGCCAGCGTCTCAACCGTCTGAGCACTCAGCCCAGTTCAGGATAAAGCAGCAGGCTAGAAAGTCGTTCGATTCATATACCAATCACTATGCATTTAACGGTTTTATGCATTAAATATTATTTGTACCATCCACCAACCCGGTATCTTAAACAATGAAAGTAACAATATAATTTGAAAAATAATGTACAATAATTCATGTATTTTTTAATAATGCTATTGTTTTTACGACCCACTAACTGCTTTTTGGCGGATTTCGGATACGCCGAGGTGCCAGAATTTTGTCCCACAGGAATTCTTTTACGTGCTAGTAAATCCACCAAAACGAGGCTGACGTATTTCAGCACCTTCAATTTTTGTAAAAAACAAAAACAAAAAACTACGGTATGTGTGTTAATACATATTTGTATTATCTTTTAAATAAATAGTTTTAAAACATCTAATGGTTGAATTAATAAATGCAGGTGAAGCCGCGGGTACATGCTAGTATATATAACATAAAAACGCAAAGATTCAATACCCCCCCCCCCCTTCAAGCCTCTTTACCATTACAGGATCAGACACTGCTTCACTTACTCTTCTCCGAGTTCTATTTTCTAGAAATTTTGCCATCAAATCCGTCACTCTTCGTAGTAGTCCAATAGCCCTTATTTTCGTCAATCTTCCATGACCTACCCTGTCAAAGCCTTGGACAGGGCAATCAGCGATACAGTTCATTTGACCTCCTGAATCTGTCTACGTTATACCTTGCTGAAATCCTACAGGCTGAGCCTCACAGGAATAACCTTTCCTAAACTCGAACCGCCTTCTATCAAACCAGTTAGTAATTTCACAAACGTGACTTATATAATCATAAAGATGCTTTCCCAGAGCTTACAAGCAACACATGTCAAGCTGACTGGCCTGTAACTATCCGTTCTATGTTTATCACCCTTTCATTTTTACACTGGGAGTACTATAGCAACTCCCCGTTCATTTCATATAGCTCTTTCATGAAATCGGCAATCAAATATGTACTTCAGATATGGTACTATATCCCCAAGAATTTCACCAATTCCAGCTGCTTCACGGATGGAAGTTCCAGCAGCACAGTGCAAAAGTACGAAACAAATGTAGCAGACTAATATTCCGCACATCACAAGGTCCAAAAGAGAACAAGAAAACACCAAGACTGCAGTTTTACGTTGACTATATCGTGATCACAGCCATGGGACTTCCAGTTTTACATGTAATCTGAACGGCACGACGACTTGACTTTTCATTTTAAAAATCCCCCGTGCATTGGCTGGGATTCGAACTACGGTTGCCTTTGTGAGAAGACAATGAAGGACAACATAACATCTGTGAATCATTATCCTCGTGTATCTCTTAATTGCCAAGAACAATAGGACATCACTACGTAATTAAACGGGAACAACTGTACACATAATTGATTAGTTGCAACACACTTAAATTGTGGAAAACTTCCAAAGCCAAACATGTTTATTAACAACAAGCTAGCCTCAAGAAATACTAACGTAACTAGCTTATGGATAGCCCACCGCATCGAATAAAGTACTAAGCTAAAATGAGACAGGGAAAACACAAATGTATGACTTCAAAAAGATCACTGGCCTAGACTAAACACTGGTATGGTATTTTATATTTACGGTCTATGTTTGTGCCTGTTACCTATAAAAAAAGAAGAAAAGTGCAGTCCTATATTAATCTCCAAGCATACCGGCATAGTGTAACCGATCTATTATTGAAAATTAACGGATTGAAATATTTATAAAGACATGATCACATCTACTACTACATTTCCAAGAGGAGAAATCTAGCAGTTCACGTAGCCTCCAGGGTACAATTATTATACCCCCCAAACGAAACTGACTGGTGCAGCTACGAAGAAAACTCCAGTTTCTCAAACAAAGGCAGTTACATTAATTTAAAACATAGTAGCAGCAGCTTCTTATGGGAGGCTTTACTAAAATTCGGCCAATTTTCATCACAAAAATGGAGTTTTCAATTTTAGGCTTAAAAAATTCTGCAGTTCTTCCTCTTCCAAAAAAAAAAAGTTATTACTTTCACCATACCACCATTTTTTTTTAAGTTCCAAGCGCCATTTTTAAAAGGAGGTGCTGAGCACTGGAAGAGCGAGTATCACGCTTGTTTCTCTAACGACGACAGACTAAGGATATTTTGGTGTTGCATTGTGCGTATGAAGCCTCCGTGGTTCAACCGGCAGAGCGCCGGCCTCTCACCGCTGGATACCGTGGTTCAAATCCCGGTCATTCCATGTGAGATTTGTGCTGGACAAAGTGAAGGCAGGACAGGTTTTTCTCCGGGTACTACGTGTTCCCTGTCATCTTTCATTCCAGCAACACACTCCATTAACATTTCATTTCATCTGTGAGGCACTTATCATTGTCCCAGAGGAGTGCGACAGGCTCCGGCACATTGCCTATCCTCGCCGCTAGATGGAGGCTTCATTCATTCCATTCCTGACCCGGTCAAATGACTGGAAATAAGGCTGTGGAGTTTCATTGTGCGTATATTTGAATATACGGTGCTGTCGAACACCGTCTACGGGTTGCGATGCTCATATGTCTACTACGTGCTCAATACAATGACTAAATTCATTATGCATTCCAGGTACTAAAAAAATATCCTGGCACTTCCCTTGGCATGAAAGGCTTGTATATATATTCCTGTCTAGATTTTATTATTTACCTCAATATACATTTTATCTCATAAATTGTCCAGAGTTTGATAGAAAGGAGCATCCCTTCTTACAAGAATGTGTTAAGTGATAATCGGAGGTCTTTTGCGCCTGATGCTTTGAAGATGAATCTTCTCATACACTTCAATACCACCGCGGAGGAGAATGAAAAAGTTATGCGAATTTGCACTATATGCCGAGCCACCCTACCATAATGTATCGAAATACATCTACTTAATTCGTTTCATGGTGCTCAATTTAAATTTTAACGCATTTGAGCAATATTAATGTAATCTGGACTTATACGTTCCAAAATATGTTTTAAAAATAGATTGATTTCTAGTTTTCTTCGTATTTCAAACGACCAGTGAAGGGTACAAACATATTTTTACTTTTAAGGTGTTGTGTGATCTATAATCTTAGCGAACTTAGTACTTTATAGGTATGCATTCACAAGTGAATCGAGGACAATAGACTGAATAACTGCTAAACATGTCTATTCAGAAAATTAATATGAAAGTAAGAATAAAGACTTTAGTTAACAAATATGTATCAAAGGAATTGCCGTTTCGATTTATAACTTATTCTAAATTGGCCATATTTAAATTCATTTTCGGGTTATATTTTGTAATTTTTACGTCATATTTCGTCACTTTTAAGGTCATATTTCGTCACTTTTGAGGTCATATTTGCTTGCTTATTTGGACTATTTTAAGTCTTAAACATCCGAGCCCTAGTAATAACATTCCAGATGTAGCCCTCATGAAAGTGCCATATATGCCACTATAAGGCATTATAATGTATGTCTATTGATGCAAAACCCCAATATGTGACATGTCCTAGATGTGCAACATCATGGTGATTCTATAACAGCCAGCTTGCCGAAGGGGAAGTTCCTGAGAGTCACAGCAAAATGAGCTGCAAACTGTCCCCTGATATTGTCCTTAAAATAATGCCCATTTACCAGAGGCTGGCATCAGACCAATTACTGCAGCGCTGCACTAGGGGGAGAACACAGAATCCAAATTAGTCTCTTCATAGTGCATTATGGAACAACTGCCCTAAGGAAACATTTGTTTCCAAAAATTAACTGGAGCTAGCAGTAATTAAATCTGTGATGGAGTTCAATATGGGGTGTGTAAATACCATCCAAGTTGTGATCAGTATTAATAATAACAATAAGGAGCACTCGAGTGAGTATTGAATTTAATGGGTTTACTCTTTGCTATATTTAGATAGCGTTTTTGGTCACTTTTTACACTTTAGGATGTGATAATCACAGACGTCATTTCAGTGTGCAAACACAGTCACTCGTTGGGTTATGGTATTTTGCCTTTGCACATACAGTATTTTGTGGTGAAGGCCATGTATCGCGTATCTGGTCCAGTTTCGATCGATCATACCGTTACTGCCGTAGAATTCAAAGTCTATATCTGCGCGTTTTCTTGGAAGTTTCTCCTGTAGTGCTTGGAATGGTTTGGTAGATGGCAGAGGTAGGTTGATTCGTAGATCTTCTATAAATATGTTTCCCGGCCCAGAACGTAGACGAGTCTGGAATGAGCCGATTTACTCACTCCTAGAGTCTTCTTGAGGAATCTTGCTTTGACTTTTTCGACCTTCTCCAGGTCGCCAATTGTCAGGTTATCCCAGATTATCTCGATTCCGTTTGTGACAATCAGAGCTATTTTGGTCTTGAATAATGTCATCGCTGTGTTGAGTGATAGGACAGATAGGTTTCTTGATGTCGTGGATGGCCTTGATTGCTGCTATCGTTCTGTTCAAGATGTGGTAATTGAAGGAAGTCATGGTCGTTTGAAATGTGATGCCTAAGTATTTGAATTTCTTGACTATTTCTAATGGATTACTTTTAGCGTTATACTGTCATCATTGGCCAACTTGCCGCGTTTTCTGAAAACCATCTGAACCGTATTTTCCTGGTTAATCCCAAATTTATCCTCTGATGCCCTTGCTTCTAACTTTAACATTGTCTTCTGAAGTTCCGTCTTTGAATACGATCCCAGAGCCATATCGTCAGCGTACATTAATTGAGTAGTTTCGAGAGAATCCATCGTTATTCGAGTGACGTCTGCTGTTGCTAGTTGAATAATAGAGGGCTTAGGAGGTCTCCTTGGGGTACCCCGTTGGTCTGAGTTACCTTTCCTGATGTAGATACTCCCTCGTTGATTTTGATTACGTTATAGTCTAGGATGTACCCGATGGTTCTCGTGAGTGGGTGGTCACTAATCATTTGCTTTAGCTTTCCTATCAGGATATCTCTGTCTATAAGGTCGAAGGCTTTTCTGTAGTCCACAAAGACGACATAGTATTTCCTCCTAGGGTGTCTCAATTTCTACTTTCTCTTTTAGGTACGATGCGGCTTGCATCGTGCTTCTTCCTGTACGGAAGCCTAGTTGGCATTATGGTATGAAAGGGTCTACTACTTTGGTCAGGTGTTTTGCTAGAATGGTTGCGAAAGTTTTATATAGGTTGCTTTCGAGCGCTATGCCTCTATACGAGTCGGGACTGTCAGTGTCTCCTTTTCCCTTATCGAGTATCTTCAGCGTTGCTATTCTCCAAGTTTCTGATATTTTGGCTGAATTTAGACACTGGTTGAATACATCTGTCCAAAGTTGCAGTAAGTAGTCTTGTGAGATTTTCAAGTGCTCTATGTAGATGTTGTCCGGACCTATCGCCTTCCCCATCTTGCCTTCTGAACTTCGTCTATAGTTAGTTCAGTTTCGTGTACTTGGTCGTCATAGGAGTTGGCGGTGTTGCATGTTTCCTTGTTGTCTTTGCTTAGAAGCGCTGTGAAGTGTGTTTCCCATGTTTCCATGACTATTTCCCTCGGTCTGCACGTTTGTTTCTTTCTGAGAATGGTGAAAGGGTCTTTTTCGGCGTCGGATATTAAAAAGCTTATTCCTCCAGGTATTTAGCTCTCTTATCTTTTAGGAGTGTTTTGTATTTCCTTCTTTTAGTGGCGTATGTCTCTAAAGTGTTCAGAGGTCGCCGTTGTTTTAGAGTGTCATTGCGTGCAATGTAGCACTGGCTGTCGAACCACTTTTGTCCTCGCCTTTTCTTCGTTGGTAGGGTGGCTTCCTGTATTACGTTTGTAGCTATCTCCACTGCTTCATCTAGGTGTCCTTGAGCAACAAGGGCTCTTGCTTTCTGTATTTTCGATTGGTCTTGCAGTTTCGTTGTATCAAGTTTTCGTGTATGTGGTACTTCCTTGTCATTGGGGGTTCATGGCTTCCATTTCTCTCTACGTTCGAATTCTCTGTAGATAGGTATGTGTTTTCTAATTGGAGCTAAGCCTGGGGATCACAGACCACCTTGTTTCGATTGAAAATCTTACTCCTCTGTAGAACACGAGGTCAACTGCGCTGGCGCCATTTGGGGCTCTCCTGTTTACCATTATGAAGCCTTCTTCTCTCAGAACTTGAGTATATAACTATTTCCGATTTTATGTTCGGCTTGTCTATCATGCAATTCAGGTCTCCCGCGATTATTGCTTTTTCATCAGTGTTTACTTTCTCTACCACGTCGAGTAATGTTTCAACGACGTCATCTGTTGGTTTGTCCGGTACAATGTATATTCCTAATATTGTCAGGCCACTGGTCTTAAGTATGGCAGTATTTACCCCTCTTCAGACCTCCTTTACTGTCCCAACCATCGGTGTGAGGATTCTTTCTTTTTTAGGCCCATATTGTCAACACACAATCAAGTTCAACTTGCGTCATCAGCACAACCCCACCTTCTTCATCTAGTTAAGGAAGCTATTTTAGTGTGGCATTATCATCACACTATTTTATGTACTACATGCATATAATTCTATTCGTACAGCAACTCGTGTTTTATAATTGGACAATTCTATGCATATAACAACATTTTAATCTGTGTTTTAACTGGACTTCATGCTTCATATTGTGTTCATGCTGCACCATTTTAACATTCAAGATTGACAAGACGCCAACTCGCCGCGTCACAAGACTTAAAGACTTTTTATTTACTTATCATCGTGTCCTCGCCTTATTTTCAATGTTTGTATGTGTGACTGAAGATGTCCCATAAGAGGACTAAACATGTATCACGAATATAGTCTAATGTAGTCTTTTCAATAAAGACAATTACAGTACTGAAAAGGTGGAATTATCAATTTTAAATTTTCACAAGTTAAGTATATATCTAACTTAATAAATTAATTCGATTCCTTTCTTTACAATACTTATACAGTTGAGCACTCATTTTTATGCCATCCCTACTTGACTTCCAGTTCCCTGTACCCTTATCACCGCTCCCTAGGTCACCCGACTTCCCTGAATGTACCTCCCTATAACCCTTCTAAACAAATTTCCTAATTTACATGTACCACTGCAGTTTAAGTGAAGTCCATCTGAACGCAAATTCCTATCTCCTACCCACCCATTAGGATCTAGAAATCTCACTCCTAGTTTCCCCACATACCCACTCCATAGTCTCATTTAAATCCCCAATCACTTTCCAGTCAGTATCACTCCTACAGAGTATTCCACTGATAAAAATCTCCACTTCCTTAAACTTCACCCGTGCTGCATTTACCAGATCCCACACATCCCCAACTATGTTGGCACTTATACCTGCTTGTCTTACGTTGTTAGTACCAACGTGAAACACTACCACCTTCTCCTTTCCCTCCTCCCTCTCTTCTACTTTCCTCAACATCTCCCTCAACCTAATTCCTAGATAACACTCTACCCTGGTTCCCTTTCCTCCATACACTTTCCCCGTGACCAGAGCCTCAAACCTACCCACCTCATTTGATCCCCTCCCCTTCTGGTCAGCCCTACCTTTCCTGACAGCTGCAGAAGCTACTTCCTCATTGTACTGTACTATCGATATGTAAGAGATCGATGTGTGTGTTGGAAGATCAGGGAGAAGAGAATTGTTGTTTATGTTTTGGATGTAATGGCGACTGAATAAAGAGATTGTTTGTTTAAATTGCTAATTATTCAGTACATTCATGACAGAACCACTGCGACAGCTTACACATAAATCTGCACAGTTTGTATGGAAACAAGTACACCAAGAGGCTTTCAATAAAATAAAAAAGTACTTACATCTAGTTCAGTTTTAGGATATTTCAACCCCAAGGACGAAACGATAGTGATGGCAGGCGCTGGCCCAAAAGGACTTGGTGCAGTGCTGATACAACGGAACAATGAAGGGATCCCACGCATAATTTGCTACGTTAGTCGCAGCCTGTCGGATGTCGAACAAAGGTACTCTCAGACGGAGAAAGAAGCACTTGGGATCGTCTGGGCGTATGAGCGTCTAAGGATTTTCCTGACGGGTAAGCAGTTTTGCCTGTATACGGACCATAAACCACTAGAGGTAAGTTTTCGGCCTAGATCAAAACCCTGCGCGAAAATTGAACGCTGGCTTCTGAGACTCCAATCTTTTGACTTCCAAGTTAAGTATGTAAAGGAGAAAAATAACATAGCAGATCCTTTATCACGGTTAAGTGAGAATTCAATCGGTGAAGCCAAGGAGGACAATTATCTTATGCACTTGGCTACGTATTTGGCACCAGTTGCATTATCTTTGGAGGAAATAGATGAAGCTTCAAAATTTGATCCCACTCTAAAAAAAGGTCCGATCACAATTACAAACAGGGTGTTGGGATCGTAATGACGTTGACCTCCTTCCATTTCGGGCGATGATGTCGCAATTATGCGTCATGGACAATATATTACTGAAAGAAACTAAGTTGGTAATTCCGAAAAGTTTACAAACTAGGGTCCTTAGTTTGGCACACGAGGGTCATCCTGGAATTTTGGAAATGAAAAACAGACTCAGGTCTAAAGTATGGTGGCCTGGAATGGACAAAGCAGCGGAACGGACAGTGAGAACATGTCTGGGTTGTCAGATTACCAGTAAACCCGAGAAGCCAGAAAAAATATCTCCGACAGTAATTCCTAAAAAGCCTTGGAAACGAATAGTTGCTGATGTTTTGGGTCCTTTCCCTAATGGGGTACAACTATTGATCGTGATACATTATTTTAGCCGTTTCATGGAAGTAACAAAACTTAGTAGTACTGACTCTAAAAGCATAATAAAGGCCCTAGATGGTATTTTTGCAAGACACGGGTATCCTTAGGTTCTCTCAACAGATACCGGCACAAACGTCGTCAGCGCAGAGACGGAAAATTACCTGCAGCAGTGTGGAATTCATCACCACAGAGTTACCCCGTTACACCCACAAGCAAATGGCACAGTGGAAAGACTGAACGCAGCAATAACTCAACTACTACAGATTGCCAATGCCATGAAATTAGATCGGGCGTTAGAACTAAACAAGTACCTACTGATGCACCGGAACCATGAGCACCAGACTACAGGGGTTAGTCCGGCGGAGTTAATTTTTAAAAGGAAATTGAGCGACAAAATTCCCGGTCTGGCCCCATATAAAACAGAAAAAAATATTAGAAGAGGTGGTGGAACGAGACCTTATTCAAAAGTTTAAAAAGGGAGAATACGCGGACATTAGACGTGGGGCCCGAGAAAATAAATTGTCAGAGGGCGACAAGGTTTTGATGCGTAACCCCAAAGTAAACAAATTTTCAACCACATTTGGACCCAAACCTTTAAAAGTCGTCAAGAAGAATGGCAACGCCGTGACAGTAGAGACTTCGGATGGTAGACAAATAACTCGCAACTCTACCTTCTTCCGGCCTTTTCATGAGCTGTTGTCTGAGGACGAGTCGGAGAGTGTGAAAGAGCAACCAGAGGAACCAGAAGAACAACATCAATCACAGAAGAAAGGAGAAGAAGGGAGCCAAGAATCGGGACCGAGACGAAGTCAACGGGAGAGGAAACCCCCGGGATTTTTGTCAGACTATGATTTAAAATATAAAAAAAAGGAGTGAAGCACTGTACTATCAATATGTAGGAGACTGATGTGTGTGTTGGAAGATCAGGGAGAAGAGAATTGTTGTTTATGTTTTGGATGTAATGGCGACTGAATAAAGAGATTGTTTATTTTGTTTATTATTCAGTACACTCATCCCTTTTCTCCCTCCCATGACCCTGTTCCACCTGTCTTTTCCTATCCTCTACTCCATATTTCCCTTCCCTACCTTTTCCATTCCTCCTACTTCCACACTTCTCAGCAACATTTCCTTGTTCCTCATCTTCCCTCTGTTGTTCTGCCTGCAGTGACTCGTACCGATTTCTCACAGACATCTCCTTCCCCTTAAAACATTAGATAACCTGACTTCTACGATTTCCCCCTTTCCTTCCCATCCCTCTTTTACACCGACTGCATCCTGTACATTGTTTGAGGGAGGCCTACGTTCCTTCCTGTCTTCTGAGGGAATCCAAGAATCCTAATTCTCTCTCGAACTCTCCAACTCCTCCCTAATACTCCTTAATGCCTGGACACATCCACAGTTCTTACACTTGCACTCCTTACCTGTTCTTTAAGAAAAAAAATGAAAGAAAAGAAATATTGTCTAGGATAGTACGCAAGGATCACACGACAATAAGGTAGTTAGTATACTGCTATATTACTATACTTCTTAGTCATACTATATTTTTATCCTACAACACCCTAACAGGATAAAAACTGCCGTTAATTATTGAACACTGAAAGGAATACACAAGAATTACACAATTCTAAAATGCAGTTAAGCATATCCTAATTATTACAACAGAATTCTAGTAAGAAGGTTTCTACAGATACTTCTACTAGACTACACAAATATTTTACAATACCAGAATAAAATTCCAAGTTTGAAATTCGCAAGAACTACTCAAAGATTATCAACAAAGCTAAATGTGTAGACAGATTATTATTATTATTATTATTATTATTATTATTATTATTATTATTATTATTAGTCTCCACTGAACGCACGAGTCCAGATCAATCCAAGATATTTGAAACAGTGTTGGAGTGCAAGGATCTTTCCTTTTTTTTTTTTGTAATAGAAAAAATAATAGTGACTTAGGTATAAGTGGCATTACAGGTATGTTCCGTTTTCGAAACGTAAACCCCGAGAGATTTTAAGGCGCAGAGAACGACAGATAGTTTGTAATGTCTACAAGTATATAAAGAACAAGAATCAGGAGAGAAGTGTGGATTGGACTGCGAGGGAAACCGCTGAAGCATGCGGCATTTCAAGAACTACGGTGTTTAAAGTTCGCGGCGAGGCTACCAACGGGCCTTTCGTGTCACCAGGTAAGGAGACAACGCCGAAAACAACGAGGCGAAACAGCAGGGTTTTAACATACAGTACAATGACTTTGTATGAGCACCAACACTAAATTATGTTCTGTCGGCTGTCAATAGAGATCCAGATCTTCCAGATTTTAAATGATCAACGCTCTACGTCCTACTTAAATTGATTATATTTACGGAGAGGAAACAAAGCGATGGTGACTGAAAGAGACGATGTTGTGTCTTGGCGCCATAGGTCTTTATCACAAGTGAAGAAATTCCGAACCGAGCTCGATAGCTGCAGTCGCGTAAGTGCGGCCAGTAACCGGTATTCGGGAGATAGTGGGCTCGAATCCCACTGTCGGCAGCCCTGAAGATGGTTTTCCGTGGTTTCACATTTTCACACCAGGCCACGGCCGTTTCATTCCCATTCCTAGCCCTTTCCTGCACCGTCGTCGCCATACGACCTATCTGTGTCGGTGCGACGTAAAGCCAATAAAAAAAAAATAAAAAATCCGACATGAAAACTGAAATATTGTTTACACAGATGAATCAGTTGTTAACACCGGCATAACAGCGCAAAAGGCGTGGGTTGACAGGTTCATAAACAGTCCGCGGCGGGCATTTTTAGCGAGACTTTCTAATGGTTTGAGGGCGCCTACAGGTCGTGGGACACGATTTGCGTTAGTGTAGCCTATGCAGGTAACAAGCGCGGATTTGTACCGAATGCGAGGCTTGTATTTTTGTGTAAGGAAAACCGCTTACGCTCATTATGAAAAGGGTAGTGATTGTTTTGACAAATATTGTAAAGAACGGATTCAAATTTCCCACCGCCTTTTGCCTTTCATTGTCCATTATAAGTTATGTCACTGAATATTTGTTTACTTTCATCTACGCGTGTAATAATATGGGAAATGTCATATGATAAGAACAAAAAAGGATGTTATTTCCGGGTACTTTCTTAGCATCTGCAAATGAAAGTGACTCACTATGATCTGCGTATGTGTCGCTGCGACAGATGATTTGTATCCCGTCACTGACCTAGGTTGATCTTGGAGCATATACAGTAGGCCTATTGCCATTTACGTATTAAAATTGATCCACATCTAACGAATCACTCAGGTTAGCTTTCATTTGAATTGTTCTATCATAGCCACACCGTACGTAACTAAAATTCCAATATAAATAAATAGTAAATTGTCGCAGTATTTATAATCCATTCTAAGCATTGTTACGTAAATCAAATACTATCCTCGGATTCCACATTCCTTACGGAATAACTCGGTACTGAAAATTGTTTATCAAATTGTCATTTTTGCGGCAATTACAGTAAAAGCGTGCAAATTGTAATGTCGCGAAGGATCGAAATTCCGTCCGGATGTGGAGCTTGTTGACTCCGTCCGGGCTGTACCAAATAGGCTGTACTACTCGTGTTGAGCGCTGTACAATAACTGCCCTGCTACACTGGCCAGATAAGGCAACACTTCTGCCATAAGCACTACAGTACACTGTCTGGACGGGCAATGGCAATAGCAGAAAATGCCATCCGTGAAGTGGGAAAGAAAATGAAGTAACACAACTGTCTGAAGGTTATATTTGTACAGTATTCTGTAGAGAAGAAATGCGTTATTGCCTTGAAAAATGTAAAACTTTTTTTATCCAGTTCATGTGAAATTATACCACGCGTCTAAAAAGTGTTCAGAAAACAAGCAGTAACCAATTAGACTGCACCACAAATGCAGAGCTATTACGCAAGAATTAAAATGAGACTATAAGGCAGATGTAGGCTAGGCCTACACCAAATTAATAGTTTTCAACAGACAATGAATCAGAGTTAGAAAATCCGTATCAGTTCATGTGAATGAGAGCTATTTCGAATCGACAAATGTGACTTAACAGATCAATATAAAATGCATATTTCTTATTGTAAATTAGTCCAGTTTACGGTATGTTTCCACAGAAAGGTTGCCTTTAAAATGCATGATAATTTAATAAACAGTGTTAAAATTTTATTAGCTATTTAGATACGCATCCTACAGTAATCCATAATCCTGTACCGTAGGTCTACACTGTTCTGTACGTTGACAATTTGGAGATGTATGGATATTTCCAAATCTTCGCGATAAAACAATAATTCATTCATTCCATTCCTGACCCGGTCGAATGACTGGAAACAGGCTGTGGATTTTTTCATCACTATATTGATACACACAAAAACAAACCGTTACGTATCTTGTTTTCTTCTAAGTTACAAGCTTAATGTCATTATTCTACACTGCGAATTTCTAAGGAAACTCGGCTTAAAGAAACAGTTACGTTTGCCATGCAAGCAGTGTTCGGATATTTTCATCATCAACTCAAATAACCTCTAACCGAATATGACATGTGTAATTCTGCTCTGTTCCGCACTCCGCCTGCTTAGATATGTTTAAGACACGGCGGACACCAGTTCAACTTTCTTCAGAGATGTCAGCGTAACAGCTGCTCTGTACCATAATTACTATACGAAGTAGCGCTGTGAAGATGAGGCGGTCCTCCTGTTGACTGAATCGGATAATACGATTACAGCGCTCCTCCAGTGATCTCCGGTACTACAGACGGAGGCAAAGCAGTTACGGAGCTCCGGAGGTTAACCGGAGGGCCACCTCCTATTCGCAACAGTAGCTCCGAGTGTAAGGACGTAGTGGGCTGTAATTTCAAACTTATGTCCATGAATGTAGGTGCCCTATAAAAATAGTTGCCTACATACACAAAAATTGATCTATATCACCGATATTCCTTACAATACCCCTTAAAGAACGTATAGTCATTCAGAATAATTAATGCATCCTCGCACTTGTTATCAAGAAAATTTAATTATCATCGACATATCCCATGTGCCTGTAGGTATAAACCCTATAGATAAAACAATATATCTAAATAGGGTCAGTTGTTTCTCAGAAAACTGCAGGCCCTACCTGTGCAGAACTTACACAATATACTTCGTTCATATTATTATTATGGAAATATTACATTGGCACTAGAACACAGTAGTTTCAATTTAAATTTGAATTCGCTTTTAATTTCGGGACATATGTAAAAAACGCGAAAGACGTGACAGAAATATGGGATGATTATTTACGAGCTGACGGAGGAGTTCAAGTCTGTAAGTGCTGCGCTGTAAAACATGGCACAAATGAGTCGTAAGGTCCGAGTTAAAGTGCACCTGAAAAAGATACTACTATACTACTATTTCACCCGAGTTTTCATTCCATCCTTGTTAGGGCCGGTGGACCTCCTAGACGGTAATGTCGTCTCTCGGACCAGGGAGATGTTATCCGGCGAAGATGTTCGGTCAAGGTGAGAGGGTTGGCGTCTGTGGCCTATAATAGGAACTGTTTTGGCATTCGGCTTAATGCAGGAGAATGGAAATCCCCGGAAAACCATTCTGAGGACTGCTGACGGTGGGGACCAGCCCAGGAGGATATGATTCTGCCCAATAGCTATGAGGACAAGAGCCAAACAGTTGATGGAATCAGTTCCGTTCCACCAGACGTGAGCTCACCGAGCAAGTGACCGCGTAGTTTGGGTCACGGTAGCTATCAGCTAGCATTCGGAAATAGTTGGTTCTAACCCCACTGTCGGCAGCGTTGAAGATGGTTTTCCGTGTTTTCCAATTTTCACACAAGGCAAATTCTAGGGTTTTATCCTAATTAAGGCTAAAGCCGCTTCCTTCCCACTCCTAGTCATTTCCTATTCCATCGTAGTTGCGACGTATTAAAAAAAAAACAAGACGTGCGCTCTCTACGGATTTCCCCGGTACAACTGCCCGATGTTTTGTCCCACTGGAAGGAACGGAGCAATCGGAGGTGCACGGCCATCAGTTGCTTCATTTAAACTCCACAGGACTGAACGGAAAGGAACAGGACTAGAGGCGATAATTGTTATTTTCAAGTACCGTACTTATTGATTCCAGGTACGTTCTTAAAATACTGACGTTTTATTGTCTTCTGTATTACGCCAGGTCTGGTTGTTGTACACCTTCTAATACAGTGCTTTTAATTACATTAGTTAGGCCTATACCAAAACGCAAAGCAGAAGTCTGGAATTTCTTCGGGAAGGTGGAAAGAAGGCCAAATGTGGTTTGTGTGACCGGTCGTACTCCTTGGCTGGTGGTACCTCCAATCTCAATGACCATTTGAAACGGTTCCATAAAGATTGCGTCAGTCGAGATGTAGGCCTAAACACATCTAACTTGACGGTACCAAAATACACCCCAGAGAACGTTGAAAAACTGAAAATTGACAAGGCTCTGAGAAAAATTATTGATTGTGATAGCCAACCCTTTTCAATAATTGATGAGTTATTTCGATCCTTTGTTGAGGCTCTTCATCCGAGATACCCATTTTCATGTCGTCAAACGATCAAAAAGGTAAGTTAAATAAATCTATTCAGGTTACTTTCGAGCAGGAAACGTGCGTGGAAACAAATTCAAGAAATATTCTTTATATTCCGAATTAGGTGGTATATTCATGTCCCATGAGGTATCTTTCACTCATTTTACAGACCTAAACAGACTAGAAACCGTGATAGTACATATATCACACCCTCGCACTGCATTTAGAAGTGAGAGATATTATTACCAGTATTCGATTTATTATTATTATTATCATCATCATCATCAGTATTTCAGTTGTATGTAATTCTAATATCTTATTATGCTGGAAGGTATCCATATGTGGTATAAGTAATTTGTTTAGTACAAATTGATGGAAAAATCACTGCTATCATAACTCAGGTAATTCGTACGACTCGTGAGTATATCCCAAAGTATGATGAGGTGGACTTGTTATTGTAGTCTAAAACTTCCAATGACTCATGTGAAACACCCCAGTGTCCGTTGATGGCGTTATTGTCTTGGGGCCAGGAAGAGATTCATGACGTGTGTCTTGACAAGAGGATCTACCATGATTGGCTGGCCAGGATCAATCTAGGCGGATCATGTGAGAGGAAGGGGAAGACTGAGATCTATCTATGAAGGTGTCATACGGCGAGGAAGGACGGCACTGTACGGGAACGTAGTAGTGCTGACACACGATACGGGATTGAAACTTCACAATACGGCACTGGAGTGACAATGCTGCACTATACTGCACTGGGCTTCGAACGTTTGTGGAACGTAGTCTTATTATGTTTGTGGAACGTGACTGACCTACAACTGCGGAGTGCTTAGGCACTTGGTGTTGTATCACTTGTGGCGGTTTGGTATTGTATATTGGTGTAAGCTGTGAGGTGATAATCTCAGACTTTCCAGAATTTGCGTTTTAGAACGACAAGCGTGTGTTGCCCAAGTGAATGTATCTTTAAAACAAGTGTTAGAGTCAGTGAACACAGTATTATGATGTACAGTATCTGTGTGATATAATAAGTGCCAATTATGAGAATCTGCAAGTGGTATTGATACAGAGACAGTGAAGGGTACTTATCTACATACACTGACTGACAGAGCAAATGCAACACCAAGGAGGAGTGGTTCGAAAGGGATGAAAGTTGGGGAAAAACAGAGACGGCACGGAAGAATAATTGATGTTTATTTCAAACCGATATGCAGGTTACACAAAGCGCACGGCATCGACTCAGTAGGATGTAGGACCACCGCGAGCGGCGATGCACGCAGAAACACGTCGAGGTACAGAGTCAATAAGAGTGCGGATGGTGTCCTGAGGGATGGTTCTCCATTCTCTGTCAACCATTTGCCACAGTTGGTCGTCCGTACGAGGCTGGGGCAGAGTTTACAAACGGCGTCTAATGAGATCCCACACGTGTTCGATTGGTGAGAGATCCGGAGAGTACGCTGGCCACGGAAGCATCTGTACACCTCGTAGAGCCTGTTGGGAGATGCGAGCAGTGTGTGGGCGGGTATTATCCTGCTGAAACAGAGCATTGGGCAGCCCCTGAAGGTACGGGAGTGCCACCGGCCGCAGCACATGCTGCACGTAGCGGTGGGCATTTAACGTGCCTTGAATACGCACTAGAGGTGACGTGGAATCATACGCAATAGCGCCCCAAACCATGATGCTGCGTTGTCTAGCGGTAGGGCGCTCCACAGTTACTGCCGGATTTGACCTTTCTCCACGCCGACGCCTCGTCTCACACTCGTCTGCGGTGACTATCACTGACAGAACAGAAGCGTGACTCATCGGAGAACACGACGTTCCGCCATTCCCTCATCCAAGTCGCTCTAGCCCGGCACCATGCCAGGCGTGCACGTCTATGCTGTGGAGTCAATGGTAGTCTTCTGAGCGGGCGCCGGGAGTGCAGGCCTCCTTCAACCAATCGACGGGAAATTGTTCTGGTCGATATGGGAACAGCCAGGGTGTCTTGCACATGCTGAAGAATGGCGGTTGACGTAGCGTGCGGGGCTGCCACCGCTTGGCGGCGGATGCGCCGATCCTCGCGTGCTGACGTCACTCGGGCTGCGCCTGGACCCCTCGCACGTGCCACATGTCCCTGCGCCAACCATCTTCGCCACAGGCGCTGCACCGTGGACACATCCCTACGGGTATCGGCTGCGATTTGACGAAGCGACCAACCTGCCCTTCTCAGCCCGATCACCATACCCCTCGTAAAGTCGTCTGTCTGCTGGAAATGCCTCCGTTGACGGCGGCCTGGCATTCTTAGCTATACACGTGTCCTGTGCACACGACAACACGTTCTACAATGACTGTCGGCTGAGAAATCACGGTACGAAGTGGGCCATTCGCCAACGCCGTGTCCCATTTATCGTTCGCTACGTGCGCAGCACAGCGGCGCATTTCACATCATGGGCATACCTCAGTGACGTCAGTCTACCCTGCAATTGGCATAAAGTTCTGACCACTCCTTCTTGGTGTTGCATTTGCTCTGTCAGTCAGTGTATATGTGCATTGTTCAACGGAGTAACTGCAAATGTTGGCTTCGTCCTCACTTTCGTTTTCCCACTGTTTTCATTGTTGTTGCTGTAAATATGGAGTCTTCCAGTAATATTTTGTGTGTGTATTATATTTTGGTGTGTAGATAAGGTGCTCATGCACGGATTTCATTGAGAATATAGTTACTTATTTTAGAATCAGTGGAGTTACTGATGAACCGGGGTGCAGTTCCTACCTATTTAGTCGTATTCAGAAGGTTGGGTACCGAGCTCGATAGCTGCAGTCGCTTAAGTGCGGCCAGTATCCAGTATTCGGGAGATAGTGGGTTCGAATCCCACTGTCGGCAGCCCTGAAGATGGTTTTCCGTGGTTTCCCATTTTCACACCAGGCAAATGCTGGGGCCGTACCTTAATTAAGGCCACGGCAGCTTCCTTCTCATTCCTAGACCTTTCCTGTCCCATCGTCGCCATAAGACATATCTGTGTCGGTGCGACGTAAAGCAAATAGCAAAAAAAAAAAAAGGTTGGGCAAGGCCTGAAGCAGATGTACCCGTACGCAGCATTATGTACACGCTCTGGGAGATAAAGAATTATCATGCTCTATCTAAATTCGAGGGATCCGTTCTGGTGAACTCTGGCGCCCATACTACTGGCATTTCGATTAGTTATTTTTATTAATTTAATTTATTACAATTATTTCATTCATTTATTGAGTAATTTTCTTTATGATTATTTTATTATTATTCACAAAAAGTTACAAAACCTTTAGCTACATACTGCACATAAAATTTAGTTTGTGCCCCTTCATGTTTGTCTCTAAAGGGGAGAAACGTCGCGTGAGGTAACTGAATGTGTTTCGGACGTACAATTTCCTAGTAAATACTTGTGGTATGCGTACTTTCTTCTAATCTGAAGCGTCACTGCTCATGAACGTTTATATGTGTTATTTCTTGCCTAAATGTGTTTCTTTCCACAGAACATATTACAGTGCACGTATACGGAAGTGAAATACGTTGTTGTGCAAGATATCGCACAAGCGTTTACAGTTTCCTTGAAACAGTGAGACTGTGACGGCTCACTTCATAAATGACACAGATCTGGCGTCCGCTTGCCTTCAGCGCTCTGTATTCAAGGGACAGCACACAACTGAAAATATAGCGGGCAAATTGAAAGAGGTAACTGCACAGTGGAATATTACGGGCAGAGTGACTGCCATAATAACCGACAACGCTGCAAATATGGTGGCAGCCGTCAAAAGTGTGTCAATTCGCCATGTGCCTTGCGTTGTGCATACGTTAAATCTCGTATTATCGGACAGCATAATGAATACGCCTGATTTAACGCAAGTATTAGACCACTGTGCAGAGATAGTCGCATACCGGTACTTCAAGTAAGTATAATTTGACCGGGCGAGTCGGCCATGCGCGTAGAGGCGCGCGGCTGTGAGCTTGCATCCGGGAGATAGTAGGTTCGAATCCCACTATCGGCAGCCCTGAAGATGGTTTTCCGTGGTTTCCCGTTTTCACACCAGGCAAATGCTGGGGCTGTACCTTAATTAAGGCCACGGCCGCTTCCTTCCAACTCCTAGGCCTTTTCTATCCCATCGTCGCCATAAGTCCTATCTGTGTCGGTGCGACGTAAAGAAACTAGCAAAAAAAAAAAAAAAAAGTATAATTTGTGTGCTGTTATCTCAGTATGACAGAAACGTAATATCATAGACGCAAATATCAATATCTACTGTTGTCCTTTCTTTTTTCAGGCATAACAACATCGCCAGTGAAAAACTGGCCAGTATTCAGGTCTCTGTTGGTAAACAAAAACTGCGCGTGAAGCAGCAGGTCGTGACGCGATGGAACAGCAAACTCACGATAGTCCAACGTTTGCTGGATATTAAGGTTGAAATTTATTGTCCTAGCTCTATCGGACCTAGTCAATGCGCCGTGATCACTCACAGGTCTCCTGTAATTTAGTTTGCAGCCACTTTTATTCTGAAATCCTAACTAAGGAAATTAACGCGTTGATAATTTATTTATTTTAGCGGACGAGTGGCGAATATTACACGATATGGTCCTTGTTGCCTCTCCTTTGCTGGGAATGACGGAGGCATTATCAGGAGATCAATACGTCACCTGCTCGTAGATCATTCCGCTGGTTCATGGATTGTTTCTGGACGTGAGGAAGAAGCAGGGAATATTAATCAACGAAGTGTCCAAAATGTCCTCTGCTTCTCGGCGATATAAAAGAGACTTTCCCCTTACGAGTCTCGTTCTGTTTCCAAACTGAAAACATTTTGACCCCCGCTTCAAAAAAGCTGCTTTTCAATCACCAGAAAAGGCTGAAGAGACCCGAAAGCAAGCGGAATCGGAAACTGCTGCATTTCTTAAGAAGCATGAACAAACTACTGAGCGCATCGCCATTCTGAGGAAGGCGCGGCAGGGACCAGCTCATTCGGTGGTGGCAGAACTTTTTTATTTCAGAAGAACGATGAGAGGGTGTCAACTGCAGCAACTGACGCTATGATAAGTGTCCGTCAGTACATTGAGAAGGCTCCCGCGCCTCCAACTGCCAATCCAGTGGCGAATTGGAATAAAGAAAACAAAAGTGCCGCATTAGTGATGTAGCCTTATGGTTTCTTTCCGTACCAGCAAGGTTGTGTCCCATTTGCGATCACAGCAAAAGTTGTCCCATTCGCGATCACTCCCATTACAGTGGAAAACAAGAATGTGAAGAAAAACCAGTTCGTGTCCCATTTGCGATCACTGTAAAATTATCAGCAGCCTGTCAGGGATTTCCAACGTCCATGCAGCAAGGGGACTGCTAATTAGGGCGTACTCCTCACAACCTCTCTCTTGAAGGTTTGTTTTACGTCGCACCGACACAGATAGGTCTTATGGCGACAATGGGATAGGAAAGGGCTAGGAGTGGGAAGGAAGCGGCCGTGGCCTTAATTAAGGTACAGCCCCAGCATTTGCTTGTTGTGGAAATAGGAATCCACAGAAAACCATCTTCAGGGCTACCGATAATGGGATTTGAACCCACTATTTCCCGAACGTGATCTCATCTTTTCACCCTATCCTTATAGAATTATAATTTTTTCAACTTTTTTAATCTAAACATTTTCTTAACATTAAGTTCTGGAATCTTGTATACCTAATCCGAGCGTGTAGACAAAAATTATAATTCTATAGGTGAAAGTAGGCTGAGTGGCGGTGCGTTTTAACGCGCTACGGCTATGGAGCAATGTTCTGCATTCGGGAAACGCGTAGGTTCGAACCCCACCGTCGGCTGTTCTCCGAATGGTTTTCTGTGGTTTAATATTTTCACTTCCAGGTAAATGCCGGTACAGTTCCTATCCGTAGGCCAGAGCTGTGCCTTCCCACCCCTTACCCAATTTTATTCACCATAACACATTTCATCTTCATTAGCTCCTCAATTGAGGTTGGTGCCAGGAAGGGCATCCGGCCGTAGAAACATCCCGTATAAATTAATCTCATCTCATCCCGACTCAGTACCAAGAAACGAGACTAAGGGCTGGTTCTACCACCTACTGGTAAAGTAGCGCGTAACTTGCCCTCCGCGTAATTTAAGTGGTAGACATACATACAGATCGATGAAAGTAGGCTAATTATATTTTGAGCAGCTGTTTACTTAAAGTGTCATTATGGATAATCGAACAGTTTGAGCATTATTTAAGCAGTAATTTAATAGTGCTCCCTATTGTATTAGAAAGTGTAAGTTAACTGTCAAGTTTAAGACTCAAAAAGGTTAGCACGATCGAAAAAGCAAAGTGTTACAGCAAAATACTTTGTTTTGAAATTGGGAAGTGTAAAATTGAACGGTTTTAATACGCCCATTTTTGTCCTGCTTCTTAAAACTCATTTAACCACCTTTACATCCACAGCCATCTGGTAACTAAATAAAAGGTTCATTTGAGTCTTGTTTATTCTCTGTTAGTCCCGATATTAACGCATCAGTCCCAAACGGTACCGGTACGTATAAGTAATTTAATGAGTTTCAACATACGATTCGTAAGAATCCTAGTATGTACTATAATTTCGCCAGTTACTTGAGGGATTTTTTTTTCCCCTTTGCTAGTGGCTTTACGTCCCACCGACACAGACAGGTCTTATGGCGACGATGGGAGAGGAAGGGCTAGCAGTGGGAAGGAAGCGGCCGTGGCCTTAATTAAGGTTCAGCCCCATCATTTGCCTGGTGTGAAAATGGGAAACCACGGAAAACCATCTTCAGGACTGCCGACAGTGGGATTCGAGCCCACTATCTCCCGGATGCAAGCTCACAGGTGCACGCCCCTAACCGCACGGCCAACTCGCCCGGTACTTGAGGGATGTCTTCCTGTACCAGTTCTTCAGTAGGGAATTCCCTCACAGCAACCTGTACCTGGCTGTTTGTATGTCACTAATAAGAGTGATCGCAACTGAGACAATGCTGAACTCGTCAAAAATAAACTGGTCTTTTATTCCACCTGAGTGATCGCAAATGGGACGACACCACCAGCAACATCCGTTCCGGCGGAGAGAGTATTTTCTAAGGCTGGAGAAATGATAACCGAGAAAAGAAACATTCTTCAGCCGTAAACGGCTGGCGTCCTTGTCTTTCTGTATGGAAACAACCAATACTTGTGAAGGAAGACTGTTGTTGTCGCTGATGATGCATAATTATAAAATAATTAATACTGTCACCAGTCACAATTTTTATCAAGTTGTATTCCACAACGCGATTTTTAGAGCTTATACTCTATCGCTCGATGGTGAAATGTAATAATAATAATAATAATAATAATAATAATAATAATAATAATAATGTTATTGGCTTTACGTCCCACTAACTACTTATACGGTTTTTCGGGACGCCGTGGTGGGCAGAATTTGGTCCCGCAGGAGTTCTTTTACGTGTCATTAAAGACACGAGGCTGACGAATTTGAGCACCTTCAAATATCACGGGACTGAGCCAGGAATTAATCTGCCTAGTTGGGGTCAGAGAGCCAGTGCCTCAACCGTCCGAGCCACTCAGACCGGCATGCAATGGCAATAGTATTAATTATTTCATAACGAATTAATTTACAGTCACGGACAAGGCCTACATTATAACATGATTATATTCAAGATAATACGTAATTATCTTTGTATGTAAGAATGCTAGTGTAATACGCCAAATAGGTCCAGTATGAAGTTAAAGGACGAGCGTAGTTTCGAGCAATAATAGCAACTTATAAATTCCTGTGAACATGCTCGTTCATTTCTCCCGTACGAAGTTCACATTACGCGCTTGTCATTCAATCGGAGGTTCTGATACATAATTATGTTTGTACGTAAGAATGCTATCTGTAATATCGCCCAACAATAAGGTATTAACTGAGGGGCCTAGTTTCTCACTTTATAATAGCCACAAGTTATAAATTCCTGTACAAATGCTCGTTCATTTCTCCCGTACCAAGTTTAAACTACCCGCTTGTAATTCAATCGGAGGTTCTCCGGAGGCACCGATTGAAAGCGCCCGGAGCCTCCGGTCCGTAAACAGCGCTAATACGAAGGTCCACGAGAGTTGGAGTCTGACGTTTAGCGCCACCGGCGAGAAAAAGTTGACTAACGCTGTTCGAAAATAGTCTGTTGCTATGGCAACGATAACAGCGATGCCACGTTTAAGAATGCTATCGCCACGTGGGTTGGATCGCTTTCAGTCGCTTTTGTGATATTATTCAGAATGGTACGGTGTTAGTTGTTGCTGCTTCATGTATTTACGTGTTTGTTTTCTGAATATTCGTTGTTAGCCTCTTCTTCTTGCAAGTTAATCAGTAGCTAGTTGTAAAATTCTATTCTGCATTTAACATGTGCATTTGTTGAAGTTATAGTCAGGAACTGATGATTTTGGTGATTATGAAATTTAATTTATCGGAAATAACGTGTTCTATCTTAAATGCTGGAAGTATTAGCACGAGCTTAGGAACGGGTCAAATTTATTGAATTGCCTAAGCCCTACATGTTTTATTAAACACACAGCCTGTATGTCAGATTGCAACTCTTGTGGGCCCAACTATAGCTCGATGGTTGTAATCCAAGGATCTGACTCAAGGTTGAATATTACTTTCAATAAACAAAGCTAACAATTTTAATCACATGCTTATCATCACTGCATCCTCAAACCATAATCTCAAGTTTCATCAATGGTGTTCATTTTATGCGAGCTTCCGCCTGTGGAAGACATAACGTAATGCTGATACCCACGCCCGGTCTGGCAGACCGCGCACAAACTATAAAATGTTGCAAATCATGCGATGTGGCATCAGTATACTGATGTTCTTCAGTGTGCCTACCATTAACAATAGATTAAAGAACACGACGGTTGCTGACAATCTCAATAAAGGAGAGAAAAAAAATAACTGTTGCTACCCCGTGTGGTCTCGCAGACTGGTCCTGGGTACTTGTGGGTTAAAACGTTACGTGTATCAAAAGTTGGTGGTATCTAAATATATGGCTACAACATTTATCACTACCTAACTACATAACCTCACGGAGGAGAAACATACAATTATAGAATTTAGTTAAGTGTAATTCTGTGATGGACAGGAATCCACTAAGTACCCAATAATTACCAAGAGTGTGTTGATGTTCACAGCCACCATTAATTCCTGGAGAGAGTTTCCCTCCATTCCTTCTGCAATACAAATCCTCCATCTAATTAATCCCTGAGAAGGTTTTCAGGCCCTGTTAAACTTCTGTTTACCTATGTTTCTATCACGACCCTCGTTCCAGCTAGAATTTTCTCTTTAAGTATGTAAACCCATTCTCCAGTCACCATCCATTTTTTCAGAAAGAACACATAATGTACTCTGAAGATGCCACCTGCATGTAGGCCTACTGGCTATAAACATTTCCAACACAGCTTAATCTTTAAAGGTGACCAGAAACATCATCTATTTACTTCATGAAAGAAAAAATACTAAAATCACAGGCCAGCAAGTAATAAAACACACAAAGAATTCCCTTCAATTAAAGATCAGACCATAATTAACTGATCTTAAACACTGTTTGTTAAGAAAGAAGCCATACTTTCCAGTGTCAACTTAAGTCAAATAGGACATAAAAAACTTTCCAGTCTGTCAAACACACAAAATTTCAATAAAAATTAAAACACTATAAACATACCGTACCAGTAAAAAATACACACTATTACACAAAGAATAACATGTTTCGTTCTTGTAGAAAAAATGGATGGTGACTTTAGAACAAAACATGTCATTCTTTGTGTAATAGTGTGTGTATTTTTACAGGTATGTTTATAGGGTTATAATTTTTATTGAATTTTTGTGTGTTTGACAGACTGGAAAGTTTTTTATGTCCTGTCTTAAACACTGATCACAATGCATTTTTATTAATGTAAAATGGGTATGGTCTTGTAGATTTTCTGACAACAAAGTTCAATAAAAAGCACTTTTCTAATCCTATAACCACTGATGGCATAAGAGAAACACAAAGCCATGTTTTTCATTAGTAGGCCTAGGCCTATAAGAAATCTGCCAATAACTCTGTCCTCCACACTGGTAAAAGTTTAAAATACTGAAAGTCCTCAGCACTCAAGTCAAAATCCCATCTATTTCTAGATGTGTATGATAACACTCGCTAGAATAGTCCATACGCTAGGCCTATATGAAGCCAGAATGTACCACCTCCTGCAATTTTCTTGATCATAAACATATTCTTCACAAGTTTTTAGAAGTACGCAAGATCATCATATGATGAAGTTGGAATGCATAAGGGTAAATTGGGGCAAATATTTGTTTACAGGAAGAAGAAATTAGGGATTGGAATAATTTTCCAAGGGAGATGTTCAATAAATTTCCAACTTCTTTGAAATCATTTAAGAAAAGACTAGGTAAACAAATAAGGAATCTGCCACCTGAGCAGCCCTAAATGCAGATGAGTGGCGATTGATTGATTTGATAGTGGCAGAAATCTGAATCACTACATTTAAGAATGTAACCTTATAAAGCCTACCTATAGCCTAATAATTTTGTTTGTGAGTTTAAAGTATGAAGACTGCCTACTCAGGTAAAACAATCATAGTAATTCATACAGAAATGAGGAGATTATGAGTTTGAGTCCAGAGAGTACAAAGCATTACCAATGTAAAATTGGTGCTTTGAAAAAGTTGAAAAAGCTACTATTTTATTTTAATTTCTTGGAGCAAAAACAGAACTACTGTGCCATACTGCTTCACAAGGAATGAACAAAATGTTACAGTACTGGTATGTTATAAATGGAAAGTCCCATACTGGCATATTATTCTGTCCTATTATTGTGTTCCTTCAATGTTCCTATCTTTCTAAGCCTACATAATTTGACTTGATTTACACTTGTTAATTTCTTTCCATATTGATCCTTTGTATTCCTTGGTCTCGTTTTGTGACTGTCCTGTGTTTCTGGTCTTTTACTGCCTGCATTCCTTTTTATCCTTCTGTCTTTTCCTGTACTTATCCAGCTTTCTCCTTATCGTACACTTTCCACATTAAGACAAGATCTGTTAGGACGGTAGAGCTCAACGAGTGTTGAAGTCTGTCCTCCCACTGAAGCTGAGAAGCAGAAACGAGCTTGTCAAGGGCCGAGAAGAAAAAAATCAATATATCTGAAGATGTGGAGATTGTCCTTTTGTGTTTTTCCCCCACCACCACCACCACCACCCCTCTTCCCACAGGATCTGCCACAGTTTTTATTACATCCTGTGTTCCTATCTTTCTACTATCATCTCTTAGGTCCCCCTTATGTTTTCTTAACACCGATTAGAATTTCAAGAAAACTGCTTGTAAACTAAGCAGATTCTTCCACAAAACTTCATTCAACACATTCATTCCAAACTCCTGTGATTATTACCACCTCTTTATATCAGCAATCACTACTTTCCTACTGCATCCAGTATTCCATCAGCATTTTGCTAAGTTACCAAAGCTTGTCTTTTCTTCAATTGTGTATATAAATATTAGATTCAAAATACTATCAGATGTTATATCTTACATAGCATAACTAATAATTGCACTAAGCTTGAGTAAATACCATACGCTAAAAGGGCTAAGCTGAGGTCTCAGATATTTCTAAAAATATTTCCCAATCTCACAAGAGAAGGGTAAAAACTGAGGGATGAAATGATCAAAAACAGCCAACAATTCAGGAATAAAAAGATGTGGGTTTATAACAAGGACGGCAACACACAATCAGTAGGATTGTTGTAGTTCTTATTTGTTACCCAATGCATCTACTCAAAGGTTGTTTGGATCCTAACAAAGCATTCCAGTAGGTTGTGTGCTGGTACCAATTTTGTTAGATAAAAATCAATCTTGGTTTTTTAAGACATAAGAATACTGTTTCCTACCTTTTCTGACGAGCCTCTTCTTTTGATTTCGGCAATAACCCACGGTAACATTGGTTTGGAAAACCGCTTATCCATTGCCGTGAAACCAAGATACTCCACCAGATACAAATTCATATTTAAGTCAGCCATTTTAGAGTCAATGAAATGATATACGTGAAGAAACTACAGCTTACTATGCAACAATACTTAAAAATACACACGCAATGGGCACAGTAAAGTAACGCCTGCCAACCCTAATAACAAACTCACTACAACAATACACTGGTTTTTGCAATCACAACTTTTTCATCAATTCTTCTTATTTACACTTCTCACAAAAGCACATGATTCACATTCTGCAGCTGTCACCTGAAAAAAAAGAACATGTATACATTAAAAAGAGGGCACAACTAATTATAATACAGAGAGTATACTATGGCAATGTAAGTATTGGAATGGTAGGCAATACAAAATTACTCTACACTATACACAAATTATAATTTTCTGCCTTTATGAGTTTTTCTCACAAAAAAAAAAAAAAAAAAATTGAGAACATTCATTGGAAACAATGAAGCTCCCACATGAAAAGCATAGTCCACGAGAAGGGTTAAAAGTGAGGGATGAAATGATCAAGAACGGCCAACAATTCAAGAATCAAAATAAGTGGGTTTATAACAAGGACGATAACACACAATCAGTAGGATTATTTAATTTTTGTTTGTTACCCAATGCATCTACTCAAAGGTTGTTTGGATCCTCACAAAGCAATTCCAGTAGGTTATGTGGTTAAAATAATAAGAGGCTCAACGAACCTGAGAAGCTAGATAGTTTTTTCCCTGATTTCTTCACACAAGCAAAGGATCCATCAGAAGAACTGATTTTATGAAAATCCCATTTCACAGCATCCACAGCTAATAGCTGTGCATACTTTTAATGTCATTATTGGACACCATCTCTCATACGTAGCCTAGTTCATTTATCAATCTTATAGAGGATATCTACATCCCCATAAATAAATTTATATTTGTGATAAACAGACATCAACCCATAGTGAATGCAAACGGGATATAGTAACTAATGGAAATTTCAATTATATCTTCTTCTCCAACTGAGGCATGTATTTAGAAACTTATTACGGGAAGGGGTCCAAGATCATTTGGTGATGAACTGATATTCTGACTAAATTTTGCATATTCAGATACATCTTTAAATCACTAGTAGTGCTATAATAGATATACAGGTATGGGATAGAACACACAAGAAAGAAAGGTAAGGAGAAAATTTCATTCAACATAATTCTTGAAATAAATATACCAGCACCTAAAATAAAAATACATAAGTTTAAGAGAACAACGATGATACAGATTTATATATTTTCTCCCCCAGTACCAGGGCACAAATCTTAAGATATTTAATTCTTTCTTTTATCCACACCCTTTTGTCTTATGATTTCCTGAACTGATTTTCATAGTTGAATTATAAAATTTCTAATGATGAAACCTGTGGTCTCAAGGTTAATTTGCGACCATTCAAATATATACATATTCCATAAAATTGCATTCGTTATCCTCGAAGAAAAACCTGCTATACATATATATAGGCTATACTGTATATCTGAATAGAAGGATCTACACTACCTTCCAGCATGGTATAGTATCTAAAGATGGGTTTGTATAATATACTAAGATGCACATATTAATAAATGAGACTGCAATATGCAGGACAAGAAGGAAAGTATTTTACCGTCCTACGTCATATTTTATTGATGGTACAACTACTTATAATTATTTTATTACTGTCTGAAGGGCCTACAAGAAATATTAATCTAGTGAATGATTCAAGGAATATGGGAGACAGTGTTACATATTTGAATGCATTCTCTGAGCATGCTTCAGTAAGATGTTATATGATTTATTTACCTAAATAACAGTTTCTGTCAGGCCTCCAGCAGAACAGCTGATCGCTCTTCCCTCGCAATCAAAACGGAACAGAGCCGTTAATGTCTAAAACATACTCTGGTGAACCTATCCATACGTCAACTTAACAAGCTTAGGGAACAAAGGGATTTGAACTTCCGAGTTCGAAGGGAGCACTACGAAATTAACGAAACAATAATCCATAACGTCTTGCAACACATATTCTCCCGCTTCTCACACTAGCACAAACGTTCAACCTGGCGTCTGACAGCCAAACTGCCTTTGGATGACAGCATACCGTCCACAGCCGTCGAATCCCATCGACCTGCAACATTTCAAAAAGAGCGGATAGTACATACTGCGCGATCTAGCATCACACTGTGATACTAACAGCAGTCAGATCACCTGGTAGAGGTTTTCGATTACCCACTGCTGGGCTGCCGGGGCTGCGGGACCTCTGTCGACACCAACTTACTACTTACTACTACTACTACTACTTTCAGTCCTTCTTCCCCATCCTGTACTCTTTTTCCCATCTTAGCATGTGATGTCCCAAGATGCCAAATTACCACATGTGATCTTTCACTTCTCGTGAGATGTAAATTTCGTTTCTAAGTTTATAAACATAGTTTCCCAGTTTTTATTTTCAAGTTAATGCTTGAATTCTAGCATATTTTAATGCTTAAAAGTGTATTCGAATTCTAGAATATTTACTTTGTCCCAAATAATCTGTATAGTGTATTCGCAAGCTATGTCGTTATTTACTCTGGAAGAGTAACTCCGTAGCGCTATTAGCTGTGGAATTTGGGAGACCGGGGTTCGATTCCCGATATTGACAAGAGGACCGGTATAGGCAGGGATGGGAAGAGTACAAGAAAACAAGTAATCGGACTGAATTACAGTTAACTGAGAAATATTTTATTTATAATTACAAATTACTTTTTCAACTAGGTACGGTAGTACCGGTAATCAGTAAAATTACAAATATTTTACAGAACGCTAATCTTAAGGAGATTTCTTTTCATGGGGCTGGAATGCCGGACCCGCGGTGTAGGTATAGTGTACCTGCCTCTTACACGAAGGTCCCGTGGTTTGATTCCCGGCCAGGTAGGGATTTTTACCTGGATCTGAGGACTGGTCGAGGTCCACTCAGCTTATGCGATAAGAATTGAGGAGTTATCCGACAGTGGGGTAGAAAGCCAAGAATAACGACCGAGAGGATTCGTCGTCCCAACCATACGACACCTCGTGCAGGCCTTCGGGCTGAGTAGCGGTAGCTCGGTAGTCCATGGCTATTCGGGGCTGTTGCACCATAGGACTGAGTTAGTTGGTTGTGGGGCTGGAATAATACAAAAGTTTGCAAGGAAAACATATCACTTTATTTTGTGTGTGTCTGTGTTTTGTTGGCACAGAGACTTCTTTTACAGGTTGCTTTATTTACGTCGCACCGACACAGATAGGTCTTATGGCGACGAGCTGGGGAGTGTGAAGGAAGCGGCCGTGGCCTTACCTATTATAAAGTACAGCGCCAGCATTTGCCTGGTGCGAAAATGGGAACCCATAAGAAACGCGATAAGAATTGAGGAGTTATCTGACAGTAGAAAGCCAAGAATAACGACCGAGAGTACAGCGCCAGGGCTGCCGACAGTGGGGTTGGAACCCACTATCTCCCGAATGCAAGCTCACAGCAGCACAGATACATTAAAGGGGCATCATAATTAGGTGATACTGTACTAAAAATGATACGTTGGAAATGATCATTTCCCATCAATTTAATTTCGTGTGGCTATTTCTAGCCGAGTGCAGCCCTTGTAAGGCAGACCCTCCGATGAGGGTGGGCGGCATCTGCCATGTGTAGGTAACTGCGTGTTATTGTGGTTAATTAATTAATTTCGTGTGGCTATTACTAGCCGATTGCATCCCTTGTAAGGCAGACCCTCCGATGAGGGTGGGCGGCATCTGCCATGTATAGGTAACTGCGTGTTATTGTGGTGGAGGGTAGTGTTATGTGTGGTGTGAGAGTTGCAGGTATGTTGGGGACATCACAAACACCCAGCCCCCGGGCCACTGGAATTAACCAATTAAGGTTAAAATCCCCGACCCGGCCGGGAATCGAACCCGGGACCCTCTGAACCGAAGGCCAGTACGCTGACAATTCAGCCAACGAGTCGGACGTTATTGTGGTGGAGGATAGTGTTATGTGTGGTGTGTGAGTTGCAGGGATGTTGGGGACAGTACAAACACCCAGCCCCCGGGCCATTGGAATTAACCAATGAAGGTTAAAATCCCCGACCCGGCCGGGAATCGAACCCGGGACCCTCTGAACTGAAGGCCAGTATGCTGACCATTCAGCCAACGAGTCGGACATTTTAGTTAATGACTCTGTCATTTATTTTACAATGGGTTGGTTCTTAAAATTCTTATTACTAAGCCCCGATCTCTTTGGCGGAATGTACATCTTTGCATTTAACTTACTGAAAAGACGCCGAACAGAGACACTTAAAAGAATACCGGTGTTACATTTACGAACATCACTGGGATAAGTATATCTCTGGAAGTACTGGAAAGGTAAGAAAGTACCGGTACCTCATCCAGCACTAGTGAAACAACTGGTTCTGCCGTAGTAGAGGTGAAAAAGTTAACTGCATCATTAACTTTGGTTAGTGTTCTGGCCTTTGGCCACAGAGGTTCCGCGTTCGATTCCCGGCAGGGCCGGGAATTTTAACCATAATTGGTTAATTCCCGTGGCACGGAGACTGGGTGTACGTATCGTATTCATCATCATTTCATCCTCATCACGACGCGCAGGTCACCTACGGGCGTCAAATCAAAAGTCCTGCACCTAGCGAGCCGAAGTTCTCGGACATATCCCGGCACTAAAAGCCATACGCCATTTAATTTCATCAATCACTGTACTAGAATGTAAGGATTACAATTTTATTTCAAGAAGTAAATTGCAAGTAAATAGGGTACTCGTTCGTTCCTAATCTGTTTTCCCTCCAGGGTCGGTTTTTCCCTCGGACTCAGCGAGGGATCCCACCTCTACCGCCTCAAGGGCAGTGTCCTGGAGCTTCAGACTCTGGGTCTGGGGATACAACTGGGGAGGATGACCAGTACTTCGCCCAGGCGGCCTCACCTGCTATACTGAACAGGGGCCTTGTGGGGGGGGGGGGATGGGAAGTTCGGATGGGAGAGACAAGGAAGAGGGAAGGAAGCGGCCGTGGCCTTAAGTTAGGTACCATCCCGGCATTTGCCTTGAGGGGAAGTGGGAAACCATGGAAAACCACTTTCAGGATGGCTGAGGAGGGAATCGAACCCCCCTCTACTGAGTTGACCTCCCGAGGCTGAGTGGACCCGGTTCCAGCCCTCGTACCACTTTTCAAATTTCGTGGCAGAGCCGGGAATCGAACCCGGGCCTCTGGGGGTGGCAGCTAATCACACTAACCACTACACTACAGAGGCGGACGACAAGTAAATATTACGTTTTGTAAAAGGTGACGATTAGAAGTAAAAATTGCTAAGAATGTAATCGTTGCAAGTAATCTGATTACTTTTACTCCATTACTTCCGAAATGTAGCCTCCGTGACTCAGGCGGCAGCGCGCCGGCCTCTCACCGCTGGATACCGTGGTTCAAATCCCGGTTATTCCACGTGAGATTTGTGCTGGACAAAGCGGAGGCAGGATAGGTTTTTCTCCGGGTACTCCGGTTTTTCCTGTCATATTTCATTCCAGTAACACTCCCCATTAACATTTAATTTCATCTGTCAGTCATTTATCATTGCCCCAGAGGAGTGCGACAGGCTTCGGCAGCCGGCACATTTCCTATCCTCGCCGCTAGATAGGGGCTTCATTAATTCCATTCCTGACCCGGTCGAATGACTGGAAACAGGCTGTGGATTTTCATTTTCATTGACTTCCCAAATCTGGGTATAGATACACGCAGCTCCTCTCCTTTAGACAAGTACTTGAAAATAGCTGCACCTGCTTAGGACGGGGGCACGAATTTACTTTCCTCTCGAAGAAGGGTAGTTTTGTTGAGGTGGTATTTATACTGTAATATTATTGGACGAGTGAGTGCCTTCAGTGCCGCATATCTTGGAAATGAAGTAGTTTCCTTCCTTCCTTCCTTCCTTCCTTCCTTCCTTCCTTCCTTCCTTCCTTCCTTCCTTTCTTCCTTCCTTCCTTCCTTGCTGGTCGTCTCCAATTTATTGGGGTCGGCACTATGTGTGGATCTGGCACAGTTTTTCGGCTACGTACCTTTCCCTACGCTAACCCTGGTTAAGGGATATACGAGTACCGGCATTCACTATAGTGTTTTAGTGTGGTGGATAACGGTGTGGCTTTCTGTGTTGTGTATAATTAAAGAGATGTGTATTAAGACGAACACAAACACCCAGTCACCAAGCCAGAAGAATTAACTATATAAGTTAAAATTCTTGGTCCAGCTGGAAATTGAGCCCGGGGCCATCTGAACGGAAGGTGGGACTAGTCTACAATGTCTACTATACAAGCAAACATCGACAAAGAACATTTTATTTCAGCAAAGGAAGTCACCAGCAATGAGTTCTATGATAGGTCCAATTATAATCCTAATAAAGGAAATATTCCAACAGTGGACATGAGGAGGTTTATATTCTATTTTTTGACTACTATTCCATCTATATATATAAAATAAGAGTTTTGTCTGTACATTGCTCAGAATTTGAAAATAATGTTATTTCTGTATCGGTCATGTCCATAGTAACAAGAAAATGCACTTTTTACTTTTCCGTAATTTCTGTCTGTCTGTCTGTCTGTCTGTCTGTCTGTATGTATGTATGTATGTATGTATGTATGTACACGCATCACGAGAAAACGGTTGAAGAGAATTTAATGAAAATCGGTATGTGAAGTCAGGGGATGAGCCTCTACAATCTAGGCTATAAATCATTTTACTCACGCTGAGTGAAATGGTAGTTTAGGGGAAGGCCTAAAATTGAATTCTCAACTATTTATGTTATTAGTGGTCTAATGAAAATCGGTATGTGAAGTCGGGGGATGAGCCTCTACAATCTAGGCTATAAACCATTTTACTCACGCTGAGTGAAATGGTAGTTTAGGGGAAGGCCTAAAATTGAATTCTCTACTATTTATGTTATTAGTGGTCGTATTTTAAAGAAAATGGGTATGCAAAGTTGGGGAATAAGTTGCTACAATCTTAGGCTGTCAATAATTGTATTTACGCTGAGAAAAATGGTGGTTTAGGGGAAGGCCTAAAATATAATTCTCAAATATTGTTATTAGTAGTCCTATCTTGATGAAAATCGGTATGCAAAGTCAGGAAATAAGTCGCTATAGTCTAGGCTGTAAATTATTTTATTCACGCTGAGTGAAATGGTAGTTTGGGGGAAGGCCTAAAATGTAATTCTCAAATATTTCTTATTAGAGGTGTAATCGATGAATGCTATACAACTAGGGTTATATAGTATTAAATTTCCTATTATTCATGTCTTATTCATTGTTACCGTACTGGCTATGATCACAAAGATATTCATGATTTTGGATTTTTGTTACTAAGTCCCTCAGCGCCGAGTAACCAGAAATGGGTAAACAGTATTTAATGAAAATCGGTATGTAAAGTCGGAGAATAAGAAACTACAGTTTATGGTATAAAATATTTTACAAATCACAGAGTCGAAAGAAAACTAAATGTGAAGGCCTACAATATAGAAAGCTCATAACATTGATCAACAATAACATTACATTGACCAATGTCGTGATGTGCTTTGTGTCATCTGTTGCCCTTCATCTCCGGTAGATAGAATTACTGCTGCGTACCGAGTATTTTTTATATTTACGTCGCACCGACACAGATAGGTTTTATGGCGACGATGGGATAGGAAAGGGCTAGGTGTGCCTTAGGCCTTAATTAAGGTACAGGCCCAGCATTTGACTGGTGTGAAAGTGGGAAACCACGGAATACCATCATCAGCGCTGCCGACAATGGGGTTCGCATCCACTATCTCTCGGATGCAAGCTCACAGCTGCGCACCGCTAACCACACGGCCAACTCGCACAGTCGTACAGAGTGTAACAGCCTGCTTGAATATTGATGGGAAGTAGCTGGGGAGTTAGATAACTTTCTTCTTTATCATGACGTTCCCCTGGTTTATAAATTTTCTGATTCTACTGGTACGTAACACACTGGATTATCATAGCATTCGGGCTATTCAATCCCTACTCTGAGGCACTGATCGGAATGAACAGTGTGCATATTTAGCGGAATAATGGCAGATGAGTGGTTATGGCAATCTGCGGCCTGGTCATCCCAGCTCTGGAACTTTGGACTGAGATTGGCACCGCAATCAAACCGCAGAACTGTTCGTTAAAAGTGATAAAACGTGCGGCTTTCCATTTGATCGAGTATTTTATATGATAGCATTGCTTTTAATCGCTACATTCATACTTACGTTTTTGTAATGACCTATGTTGATTTCAGGTTAAGAAAACCACAAAGTCAGTCTTTCTGAGAATCCCGTAGCGAAGCACGGGTACATCAGCTAGTTTTTAATAAATTATCCATCGTCAAGTTGTAAAGTGTCTGAATGAATGAAAGTAGATGGACTCAGGTATCCAGGGGCGTAGTCAAGGGGGGGGGTTAGAAACACCCCCCCCCCTGCCTCAATGAAATTTTTACAAAAAAATGAACAGAAACTGACAATAATCAAGTGAAAGTCGACTCAATGGGTTGGCTCTTTTGAACATTCACAGAGACGTAATTGTAAAACACTAAAACCAACAGATCTCTTGGATCTATTTTCTAAGAAGCGTCCACTTGGATTTTAGATTGTAAGCTGAACATATCATTCGCTGTAAAAGTGTTGACCTTGATCATATTATTATAGTTCTGTATTTTAATGTAAGATACGGTATTTAGTGTACTGCAATCTGAATATCAACATAATTCACTGATAGCAGAGTCCTTATGATAACACTTATGCATGCGTGCACCACGCGCGCGCACACACACACACATACACACACACACACACTTCATTATGTTCTGTCATCATTTTGTAAGTATAACCCACCTTTGGTCGATCACGGCTACACTACTGCGGGTACCAAAGCCTATTTTTCTGAATGTAAGCAAACAAACTCAAATTTTACGTAGCCGTTGATATCATGATCACAGCCACAAGAACGTCACTTTTCATTTTTACATTCCGAGAATGAACCGCGACCGCCTTCGTGGGAATGTTATATTAGGGTGTTTTAATAATGGCTCCCGTAAAGACTAAATTTTTAAGAACCATATCGCCCCTTCTCCCATCGCCAATTTAACGTCACGCTAATACGGATAGGTTTTCGTGATTCTGGGACAGGAAAGGGCGTATTAAAATGGAAAACAACTAAAATTCAGCTTCAGGGTTTCCGATTGTGAGGTTCCAACCCACCATCTCTCGAAAGCAAGCTCAGTACGAAAACCCAAATTACTTCCCGAGTGGGAGAACGGATGAACAGTTAAGAAGTTAAATTCCGTAATAACTCCTAAATTCCATTGTTAAGTTTAATACATTCATTGTAAACAATGCATTTAAAATTATTCTCGCAGGTGACACTTGAATCTAACACGCTACCCACTTCTCTATCACTGAGTAATCGCTTGTACCTCTTCTAAGGGACTGGTCATGCCGAGATTTTTCGTATCGTCGAGTAGTTTATGGTAGTTCTTTTAAAAAAGGCTATACACGAGATTTGGTGACATCCAGTGGCGGCTCGTGAAAAAATCGTCCTACGTGCTACAACAAAACAAGCTAAATACGCTGTTTTAAATCTGAATATTGCCATGATGAACAACGCATACTTCAAACTTGGTAATACTACTACTACTACTAATAATCATAATAGAAATAATAATAATAATAATAATAATAATAATAATAATAATAATAATAATAATAATAATAATAATAATAATAATAATAATAATAATAATACAACTTTTCTCGCAATTTATTACTCAGAACAAACAAAAACAACATTAATTCGGAAGCAGATGAATTCTTCGACAACTGTCTACGAGATAAATAATTCATTGAAGAAATATTGTTTTTACTAACCTAATGGCGCTGCAAATAGAATCGTGGGAATATAGATCCCCACTAAGAACACTAATTTAATTTCACTTTATATACACTGCAGTGGATAAATAATTTGATAAATCTTCGTATAAACTTTAGCACTAACACAATGACAGGAAAAACACTCACCAGTAATATAACCGCGAGATTAAAAACTGCACAAAGCAACTGAAAGAGCTGCCAACTGATTCAATGAGACCTCCCCTATTAGGTTACCAAATGGTTAGCGCCCTGGCCTTTTTGGTCACAGGGATCCCGGGTTCGATTCCGGCAGGGTCTGGAATTTTAACCATCATTGGGTGTACGTGTTGTCGACATCATCATTTCATCCTCATCACGACTCGCAGGTCGCCTACAGGCGTCAAATCAAAAGATCTGCATCTGGCGAGTCGAACATGTCCTCGGATACTTCCGGCACTAAAAGCCATACGCTATTTCATTTCACCAGAGTAAATTACATTGTAATGCGGGATAACATTTAGGGTCAGTCAAAGATTCTTTGACTCACCTACGAATTCCTTATTTTTGACACAAAAGGAAGATGGATATTTTAATAAGCATGTGTGAGATAGATCAACACCTCCTAGATAATAAGGCCTAACAACAGCGTAGTGACGTCACGCAACGGAGGCGATGGCAATGCAGAGAAACGCGGAACATAGTTAAACACAGACATGATTTTAATATTTTTTGCCAATGGAATAATTTATTTACTAACAAATAGCGTTTCAAATTTGAAGGATATTGAATTATACTGTCGTTATTACCGTATTTTAGTGACTCTGCCATTAAAGATAAACAGCAGACAGTTGTAAAACACGACAGCATTTTGCAATGTTAACTCACTTAGGCCGAATTGCTAACATCACAACAGAATGTTACAAACATATTTCAATTTAAATAGGCATTACGTGATCTTAAAAGAAAACTAGCACGTATAATATTAGCATAGGCCTAACATCTAAGCTGATGTAGCATCACTGGCAGTATATGCACATGAGCCTACAATGTTTCCTCCCTTGGAGTTCATGTATGGTTTAATGAGAATTTCACCTACCATCGATGTTACTAATTTGTAATTCTGTTCGAAACCTTTATGTATTCCAGAAAGTATGTAAGTTTCTAACCTAATATTGGACTACCATTCGGACTGGAGCCTACTCTTTTAAAAGTATTGACATATTGTGGCAACATTAAATTGCTACTGTCTCATAAATTTGTAAAAATCGCACGGCGCAACAGCCCTGAAGGGCTTGGCCTTGATCCTGCTCAGCCCGAAGACCTGCAGATTACGAGGTGTCTTGGGTTCCGCAGGACGAATCCTTTTAGCCGTTATTCTTTGCTTTCTAGACCTGGGCCGCTATCTCACCGTCAGATAGCTCGCAAATGTAAACACGCAGGCTGAGTGGACCTCAAACCAGCCCTCATATCTAGGTAAAAATCCCTGACTTGGCCTGGAATCGAAGCGGGGCCTCCGGGTAAGAGGCAGGCATTATATCCCCTCACCACGGGGTCGGCCATAAATTTGTAAACATGAGGAGATATCAGACAGAAGGTTGAACAAATAACAAGAAAATCATACACATACTCCTTTATGAACTAAGAAATATTTAAACTATGGCTATTAAATTAACTGTTGGGACATCATCCCCGGTGTTCAATTCACCAACTAGGACTAGAATTAACTTATTTATTGAATCTTTCTACACATTGTTACACTCATTCCTTGTGATGCAGCTATGATGTTTTGTAACTAAAGAATATACCGCATTTGTATTAGTAATTTTGTCCACATATTCATTAGAAATATTTTTTACTTTAATAAAACCCGTTTAGAATAAAGGCCATGTCTTATAAGATTATTACATATGCCATGCAGTATGGTTGCCTTGATGTATCGACGTACAGAAAAATTACTTACTTTCCCTTCATCACAGTACAACAACCATCAGGTAACAACGTGTTTATTGTACTTTTCAGCTGTGTTGAAATTCTGTGTATGAGATATGTACTATCTTCAATGGCTCTCTTTATTGCTCCTTTCTATTCTACATTTTTGCCTGGTTCTTTTAACTACTCCTCTTCCAAGACCATGATTGTCAGAGGCAGCAGTGGGTTATATCTTTTCCAACTGCCCATCATATTTATAGTTACATTCTGGCAGGATCAGTACCAGTTACTTCCCATAAAATATCACCGACTTTGAAATGTCTGTGGCATACCTGTAAAATAATGTATCACCGTGAGCGAAATTCGTGCATTTACAGAGTGAATCGGCCTACACCAGCAGCTCCTGTAGGTGGTATGTTTTAATGCGTATAATAATAATAATAATAATAATAATAATAATAATAATAATAATAATAATAATAATAATAATAATAATACCGTTGAAATAATGTATCCCATGATTGTGATCTAACATAAACTTATATCATTGAAGAGTAAATATGCCTACATATCACCAGCTGTTGCGTGTAGTTAAATACGTCATAGGCCTATACTCATTATGATTGTGTGAGAATGTAATAATAATAGTTACTCACCATTGAGTTATTAGTAAATCTGTAGTCTTGTCTTGGAATTGCACGTAAACAGATCTGCCGCATAACCTCGTCTTTCGTAAACTTAATGCATGCACTTCGTTATCACTGCCGGAATTCTCCTTAAAGTTGAGTACGCAACACATCAGTACCATTACGTACAACGGTATTAACAATTGGCACCATTAAATGAATTAAAACTCTTCTAATTTCAGCGTTACATGGCCAAACTCATTGCTGTGTTATTACTGAAAAGGTTCAAGCTTGCCTCCCGATTTTGACGTCACAGTATATTCCCAGAACAGTTGTGAGGCCTTATATATCTAGGAGGTGTTGGATAGATTGCCTCCACTTACGCTTTACTTTCGAACCCAGACGATGCTACTCTCTAGTGGCAGATTCGCTTACCACGTTCAACATAAGCACGGCCGACTGGATCCCTCGCTGCGCTCCAAGGTGGTAGCTAGAGCGACGCATCAAGTCGGCCGTGAACGCAAGGGTAGCAGGAGACATCGAGTAATTCTACCCCCTAGCGGGAGAGGAAGTAACTATAAACGGGATCAGTGAAAGTTGATCCCGGTTTACGGTATACTCCGCCGGCTAGGGGGAGTGTTGCAAGCTTGGCTGCGCCTGCGTATTGCTTCCTTCAGGCTACAGGCAAGGGCTCACTTCACATGAGCACGAGCCTTGTTTCCCGGGAGAACGGCGCTAGGTGTTCGACAGATCTCGTCCTGATTTTCACAAAACACAAATTCATATCGTACTCAAAACAACGAAAAGGCACCAGGATAATTGTACTGTACATAAATAATATTCCTTACAGTTCCAAGCTACGTGCTGGAGCCCGGTAGCACGTACTGACCGGCCGCCACTGGGACATCATTAAATTCTTTATGCTGAAGTTCGTTCAGTATCGTCCAGATCCTTTTCACGTCTCTTTACGAGTTGTACTCTACCATGATGCAAGTTGACTAGAATGTTCCGATGTTGAGGTAGAGTGTGTTGTTAACATCTGAACACTCAACGAAACACACAGGTACTCTGCGCGCTACGTGACTCTCGCTTCACGTCATAGGTTCAATGTCTTGAATCCAACCTGGTCATCCCACGGTCGGTTCTGTATATGACCATATATAAATAGAAACGCGTTCAAATCATCGTTATCTTCATTATCGTCGTCGTTGTTGCTTTTGAATTTGCTCTTGTTTTTGCTGCTGCAGAAATTCTCTACTTAGTTCGTAAGCGCTAGAATTTAAAAGCTAATTGAGTTGTGATTAAACCGTGTGAGTCAGTAAGAAGTCACGGAGGATTGATACTGCGACTAAAAAATAGATTTTGTGCATTGATGTCGTCGGTTGACAGGGGTGGAGGGGGGACAAGCAATTACCGCACGGGACGGCCGGCATAACTCCTGGGCCTGGCCCTGGCTTTACCTGTCGGAGACGATTAAAATCCAGGTCTCCTGAATTCTGCTCCAAACATCCTTATTATACATGAATTTGCTCCTGGGATTTTCGTCGCATTCCCATTTTAACACATTAATTCTCCCCGAGCTGCCCAGATAAAGATATTTTTCTTCCAATTTCGAACAAACTTAGGACTGTCAGCACTAACATTGCCGGTATGGTTAAAAATCTTACCATGCCGTAGGCTACTGAGTGCTCGGATGATAGTCAAGTGGAATAAAAATGAATTGATAAAAGGTACTTCTTTCAGTAGGGTAATTTGAAAGCGTATTTTTAAAAAAATCATATAAAAGGGAATGAAAATATGGCATTAAAAAGAAGCGTCTAAAATACATTAGGAATGGCTTAAGAAATACCTATGCACTAAAGGAATTTCAGATAGGCTATTCTTTTGATGCATATTGGTGCATATTCCTTAAGACATTCCTGTCGTAGCAGCTCTTGCATTTATCCCTACAAGAATTCCACCTTTCATTTCCGTCTGCCAAACATTTTTAGAATATTAATTTGAAGCGTGATATTACGTGAAGATGTTTAACACATTCACTGAGCATTATGTTTTCAGTCACCACAAGGTTCATTTTTTCTGTTGACACCATACGCTCACTCCCTCGGAATAACTGTTATATAATGCATTGCAGCGTTTACTACCAACCATCATAGAAACAGGCAATAGTGATTACATCCCTTCACATAGGTTTGATGACAGAAAGGTGATCCGGCCGTAAAACAGGGCCATGTGCATCGAAGTTCGCACCTGTGACCCCACAGGTGTGAAAAAACTGAAGACGCAGAAGAAGATGAAGAAGAAGACTGTATTGTGGCGTGACTCAAACAGGTCAGCAACTTTCGGGCGGTAGCTAGTTCATGGATCCTCAAAACATCTAAACAAGTTCCTTACGAGGGCGAATTCATATAACTTTTCTCCGTTACTATCCTTCATTGGGACATACGGTAATTCTTTAGACGCTTAATGATAGTTCTGTTGGGGCCGATGACCTTCGATGTTAGGCCCCTTAAAACAACAAGCATCATCATCATCAGCAGCATAGTTCTGTTGGTGCTATCACACTCGTATAAATGAATGATCATGTCATTGTTTTACATTCCGCTACCTAATAACACGGCTTTCAGAGACATTGAAGCGCCGAAAATTTTGTCCCGCAGTAGTTTTTACGTGCCAGTAAATCTACACGAGCATGGGCGCCCGCAGGATCTTTTCCAGGGTGGGGCACATTAATAATTTTCTTGAATATAAAAACCAATATAACGTCAGCAACATTAAATTGTTTACAGAAATTTCTGCTTATAACAGTTCCTAGATGACTGTCAGTAAGTTCATTTTATGAAATAATCTGGTATGATATTACACAATTGAACATCAACTATTTTAGAATTCCAGGGGGGGCGCTTCCCCCCCCCCCTTGCCTCCCCTTGCGGGCGCCCATGTACACGAGGGTGATGTCTTTGAGCTAGAGGTAGCAGCGACGCCACCGTCTGCGAGAGAATCACTGTAGCGAGCGCTGTTTGGCAAAAAGCTCACTCCGCTGTACTCATCAATGTAAATAAGGGACTTTTAAAACTGTGTGGATATAGATATGGTTTAAAATTCTTACATGTAAGCATTCTCAGATACTACAGTATACTTGCCATGCTTCTCTCCAGTAAAAAACAAAGCTCAGAAAGCATAAATACAGGTGAAATGCATCATAAAAGAGGACGGTGTTCAGGTGCAGTTAAGTAACTCAAAATCAATTTACTGTTCATACTAAGTCTTCTAACAACATACGTTTAGAAGGAGGGCACATATATTTCACTATCTTTTGTGTAAATGACCAGGACTTGGCATAATTCTGCCCAACGACCGAAAATGTCCTGTCTCGTACGAAGCGAATGAGCAAGTTTTTAGGCCTAAAGGGGCCCATAGATGTGCAATATTATTGCGCAATATTGGGGTTTGTGCAATATAATTGATAGTGTGTATTTAATATTGAAGGGTTGTGCAATATACGGTATTGTCCGGCTCCATGGCTAAATGGTTAGCGTGCTGGCCTTTGGTCACAGGGGTCCCGGGTTCGATTCCCGGCAGGGTCGGGAATTTTAACCTTAATTGGTTAATTTCGCTGGCACGGGGGCTGGGTGTATGTGTCGTCTTCATCATCATTTCATCCTCATCATGACGCGCAGGTCACCTACGGGTGTCAAATCAAAAGACCTGCATCTGGCGAGCCGAACATGTCCTCGGACACTCCCGGCACTAAAAGCCATACGCCATTTCATATACGGTATTGTACGAAATCAAAGTTTTGAAATAATTGCGCAAATCGCAAAATACTGCGCTGTGTTGGCAATATTGTCCCGTCCACCCGCAAGTTGGTATCAACAAGTAGGGGACAGGTAGTAAAGAATACAGGGAGCTGTCCGCTACACTACTCTCTGTGGCTATCGCTTGAAGCCAACGGCCACGCCCCCCATAGTTACCAAAACCAAATAGGCTATTTGGCAAATACAGTATTTGCCAAAACATTCTTACGATGTGGATATATAAGAACTAAGATATTTTCTCGGGAGTAGGGAAACTTCGAATCGCTCAATTAAGTACAATCGTTTTCAAAATAACACGGCGAGAAACTGTAACAACATTTTCTGGCAAACAGACGTATTAATGCTTTTTTACTGAGCTCTAAGGAAGCGTTTCTCATGACCCGGCAGTTTTAAATCTACTCTCTCGCTAGTTGACTATCGGTACTATAAATGGAGTATCTTAAAAACAGGAGATGCAAATCTTTACCAGATTCAGAAAAGATAAGGACATACCGCAATCTGAATGCTTTAGGGGAAGGCGCAATAAATTACCAAACTGGGCATAGCAACATTGCTTACAACATATTTTGGAGTGGTGGTGGTGGTGATTGCTTTAATAGGACGTACAACCATCACGTAAACAATCCTCTGACACAAGTACAAACAATTCAGGACTCAGCTAAGGGCCCCTTGGACGCCAACCAACACTCCAAAGTTTTTAAGAGCCCCATAGGCCACCTGGACGCCAAAACACACTCCGAAGGTAAGAGCCCCTTAGGCCCCCTTAATGGCCTTTTACGACACGTAGTGGTGATTATTGCTTTAAGGGAGTAGGCCTACAACTAAGCAACCATCCTCTATTAACACTAATCAGAGAGAAATGAAGATGTCGGCCAAAGAAAGAAAAGGGCCATGAAGGGCGAGGAAATGAAAGAATCCCTAGCCCTCGAATCCTCATGTAACCTCGGGGTCGGAAAAGAACAAGAGCTGACCATCGGAGGTCGGACATGAGATTAAAATTAGCCTGGCACAAGTAAGTGGAAACAATGTCAAGACTCAGCTAAGGGCCCCGTGGTTGCCAATCCATGCTCCCAAATTGAGAGATCTTGGGGCCCCTTTCAGTCGCCTCTTACGAAAAGCAGGGAATACCATGGGTGTTGCTCAACTACTCCGACCTCTACAGGGACTTTTACGACAGGCAGGGGATACCGTGGGCCTTATTCTACCGTCCTCACCCATAGGGGGATACATATTTTAGAGGTGGTGGTAGTGAAGGTGAATAGTAATGAAGGTATCGGCCAAAGGAAGACAAGTGCCACAAAAAAGCCCTAGGCCTCGAGTGCTCTAATTCTGTAGGTAAGAAGGGAATGCTTCAAAAATAGTAGGTACCGGTGAAGCATTCTCCTTCAAAACATTTTTTTTTTTTTCATGGACCGATCAAACAATTCAGGTATGAAATGTGCTGAACATATTCTGGTGTAAGGAGAAGGTATCCAGTTTTCCCTTCTAATGGCCTTAATTCACTCTGCTGTCCTTTCTTCATGAACAGGAAAACTCAGGAAAAAATTGACGATAAACAACAATTGTAACCTAAAAATTCGTACGAGAAATGGACGGTGCTTCTGAGACTCCGAAATGCTAGCACAATAACAATGGAGGTAATATACTGTACTACATATTACAAGCCATACTTAGAATCTTACCTTGAAATGTTATTCCAGGAATATTTTTGGATTTCCCATTCGTGCAACACGACATTGTAAGAGCTACTACATCAACTACATATTAGTATCTCTTTTACGTTTTAGCGTGTCGTACAGTGTTTGCATCTGAAATATCCCTCAGTTACAATTTGCGTTCACCGTACTCACTTCAGTGACCTGTGACAGATTTGACTATAGAAAATAGCATGTGTTCTCGCGCCTATTTACGACCACGCCCCCTATGTCGACCACTGTCATTGGGCTTCACTGTCAGAGCTCCAAGGCATCTCCCTGTATTCTTTACTCCCTGGTAGGGGAGAACGTATCCTGATGGCAGACAAACAGGAGGAGAAAAGGGTTATTTTGGAGTTTATCGAGGTGTACCATGGCATTCTGGCTCTGTGGGACGTTAAGAGCAAAGACTGCAGTAATCGTGTTAAAAAAAAAGAAAGGTGAACAGTACGAGGTGCTTATCGAAATATCGCGAAAAATACCTGGAGGAGTAACCAAATGAGTTCATCAAACAATTCACTCTTCATGCGCAGAAAGTTTAGAAAATCATTTGGCTCACATTTTCTCAGTCCATTGAGTAAATTTTCATGAGTGTACTTTTCTCTGTCTAGAAACCACTGTTTGGCCCACGTCCTTTTCCGTTTCTGCTTCTTTTTGGCACTTACGCTCACGGCGATCAAAACGCAGCAAAGATCAGTGTCACTGAACATGTTCACCAAACAAAATACTGGCATGGACTGACTAGATATTGCCACGCATATTGTACGTCTGTGACCGCTTTGCACAATATATTGCACAACCATCAACATTATCTCCGTACGATTCTATTTATTGCACAAATCCGATTGTTGTGCAATAATATTGTACGTCTATGATCAGCTATCAATATATTGTACAATCCAGTTTGGGCAATAATATTACACGTCTATCGGCTCCTTAAAAGCGTTGGCGAGATCTTGGGGTAAAGTAGACTAAATATTGCCATCGCCGGTTAAGACGCTGACTTTCTGAGCCCAAGTTGGCAGGTTCGAGCCTGGCTCAGTCCAGTGATACGGTACTTGAAGGTGCAAAATATGTCAGCCTCTTGTAGATAAATTATCGGCACATGCAAGAACTTCCGTGGGGGAAAAAAATCCGGCACCTCAGCATCTCCGAAAACCACGTAAGTAATTAGTGGGACGTAAAGCCATTATTATTATTATTATTATTATTATTATTATTATTATTATTATTATTATTATTATTATTATTATTATTATCATCGATGTTTTCTGAACGTGATTACAAGTGGAAATATGACACTCGGTTGTGGTTTCAGCCTATTATGGAGTTTTTATTTAGCTTTTCCTGAAATATATGATTTTCTTTAAGATTTTAACTTGTAAAATGATTTCCCTTAACGGAAAAGGGGAGTGATAAATTATATGATTGAAGAGAAGTGAAAAAATACTTACAATATTTTTTACAATTTGGTTTGGTCATCGCACTGACACAGATAGGTCTTATGGCGACGATGGTGTAGGAAAGGGCTAGGAGTTAGAAGGAAGCGGCCGTGGCCTTGATTAAGGTATAGCCCCAGCATTTGCCTGGGTGAAAATAGGAAACCACGGAAAACTATCTTCAGGGCTTCCGACAGTGGGATTCGAACCCACCATTTCCCGGATGCAAGCTCACAGCTGCGCGCCTCTAACCGCACGGCCAACTCGCTCAGTCATATAAAATAAGGATCGAACATGTATGTGTAGTAGAACTGGGGGTAAAGACATGTCTTCTTCCGTTTTTTCCACACCTGTGGGGTCGCGGGTGCGAACTCTGTTGCACATGTGGATTTGGCCTTGTTTTACGGCCAGATGCCTTTCCTGACGCCAACCTTGTATGGAAGGATGTAACCACTATTGCGTGTTTCTGTGGTGGTTGGTAGTGTAGTGTGTTGTCTGAATATGAAGAGGAAAGTGTTGGAACAAACACAAACACCCAGTCCCCGAGCCAAAAGAACTAATCAAACACGATTAAAATCCCCGATCCGGCCGGGAATCAAGCCCGGGACGAATGAGTCAGCCAATGAGTCGGACGGGGTAAAGACGTGTATATACGGTGATATTTGCTAAAGTACGTAAAATGTTAATCAGTAACTAGCTAAAACCAGTCAAGATATGACGGTCAATGGGGTAAATATTTACTGAAGGATTTCCTTATATACGACATTCCTTGTACTTTATTTCTTCTTCTTCTTCTTCTTATTATTATTATTATTTACATTTTTCTTTCTGCCGACAGTGGAGTTCGAGCCCACTATCTTCCGTATACAAGTTGACAGCTACCTGACCCAAACCATGCAACCATCTGCTCGGTACATTCTTCCACAATTACGATTGCAATTTTAAAATATCGCTCTCTTGATATTGCAACATTTAACTGGGCTTGATTGAAAACTGGCTAAGATAAATAGAGACCGACACGTCCCTTGAGGTTTATTGATCTCGATAAAAAATACTGTATCAAGCGAACTGGAAACTGATGCCTCTTGAAAGAAAATGGAAGTGTTTTATCGGAAGTTGTTAAATCAATTCGAAGGATTAGAGGTCTCTGTCCAGCTTTATCTCCACTTATTATTTCCAAATCTAAATCATTTTCGTGCATTCTTCTTAGAATTCGGCCCTAATCTGGTTCCGTTTAGGAGCCGTGGGGAAAGTTCCGATTTCTAAGGAGCATAACTATGGCTCCAACTTTCATAATAAGAATATATGGAGGCTAACCATTAATTCCAAGGAATTCAAGAATTATGTATGAAACTGAAGTAGGTAGCTTCCATCTTCTTTATTAATCTGTTGACGCTATTGTATGGTTTTGAACTACATTTTTTTACAAATTGTTTTACGTCGCACCGACACAGATAGGTCTTATGGCGACGATGAGGTAGGAAAGGGCTCGGAGTGGCCTCAGTTAAGGTACAACCCCAGCATTTGCCTGGTGAAATTGGAAAACCACGGAAAGCTATCTTTAGGGCTGCCGACACTAGGGTTCGAACCCACTATCTCCCGAATACTGCATACTGGCTGCACTTAAGCGATTGCGGCTATCGAGCCCGGTGGTTTTGAACCTTCGGGTATAAGGCCAGTGTCTTTCAATTGAATTAAGAATGTCAATTTTCTAGAAAATTATTACATCTTTCACAGAAGTGAACGGTTTGCTATCAAGTTCAATCACGATATCATCATGTGCTAAAATTCTGGATGTTAGTTCAATAACATTTTATCCGTCACCATCTACAGAGGGGTAGAGACCGTTACCGATTTCTTGCAAAAAAATCGGCGAATTCCATTTTTTTTAGCGGGTTAGCAGCATATTTTTTAATGTAAGTGCCGTATTTTGAAGAAGGGCAAAAGAGGAGAGTATTTAATAGAATTATAAATAATTGTTTGGCAATAAACATGTGGCAAACCAGTCAAAACCTTTATGAAATATTCTCAGGAACAATAATTTTCTCACCAGAAGGTGTGGAATATTGTTACCTATGATCCATTTTAGAAGTCGATTCATACACAATAATGAGTGACTATTTGCCATTAGGGCTTTATCCCATATTGAGGCGTGCTAATGGAAGAAGCCTGATGAGGAGAAAGCCAAGGAAGATAAGCAAGCAAGGAATAATGAATAAACAAGGAAATATGACATCACGTTTAGAAAGTAAGGAAGATGGGAGGTTCGAGTCCGGGGCGAAGATTACAAATGTTTGAAATATTTGTTTAATACGTATCGCACGCAATGTAAGTTTAATACCCGCTTTCATGCAAATTGTGTATGAATCAATGTGTTTGTGGCCCTAAGAAGGGCCGATTAGTTAGTAGGCTGGACACATACAGACCTGAAATAATAGGAACACAACTGCCTTGACAATGTTTTATCGCAGCAAATGCTCAATGTGATGACCGTTTTGGTTTGTGCACATTCGGGCCAGGTGTCCAATAGATCGTCTTGCGCGCTGAAGAATTCCAGGTGTAATTGCTCGGCAGGCGTCCGTGATGAGTTGCCGAAGCTGGTCGGGGTTTTCCGGTGCTTGAGTGTAAATGACGTTCTTCAAATGTCACCGCAAGAAGAAGTCTAACAGCGTTGAATCCTGTGATCTGGTGGGCCAAGAAACAGGGCCTCCTCGTCTTATCGAGTTCCCTGGCAGTTCCTCGTTTAGATGGTTACGAACGGGAAAAGTCGAATGTGGTGGAGCTCCATCCTATTGCAAGGACATCGTCAAACGATCGTGCAAGAGCACATCATCCAGCAGCAGTGGGAGTTCCTGACGCAGAAAGTGCAGGTAGCGTGGGCCCGTCCAATGGCCATCAAAGAAATAAGGTACAATTAGGCGATCCTTCAAGATTCCACACCAAACATTCACTCCCCATCGTACTTAATGGGCCGCCTGTTGCACCCAGTGAAGATTGTCCGGACTCAAATCGTGCATGTTGTGGCAATTGACGCTCCCATTTTTGTGGAAGCGCGATTCGTTCGAGAACGAGATGTGCGATACGAATGCTGCATCACTGTCCAGCCTGCCTAATAGCCACCGACAGAACTCCATTCGAGCTTCGAAATCCCACCCATGGAGCTCTTGGTGTAACTCAAGATGGTATGGGTGAAATTTGTCGTCATGCAGTATTCGCCAGACGGACGGCTGGCTGGTGCAGTCGCCCTTGTACTGATGTGTGGATTATTACGAGCTGCCTCCAGAATGGCTTCTTCTGTTTCACCCGTTGTAACGGGCCTATCGTGGACTGGTGGCTGTCTGAAAATCACACCTGTTGTCCTTAGGCGTCTTTCAACACGGCGGAATGTCGTAGCAGCCGGGTGTCGCCTGTCGGGATACCGTTCCTGATACAGACGTAGTGCCTCGCACGCGTTTTGTCTTCCTTTCACATAAATGAGGGGCATATCAACGTATTCCTCTGTGGAAAACATGCCGAATGACAGCAGAGATAACAGTACATTCAGGCCTTAACTAGCGGAGTATGCGCAGGGCACAAGATGAATAACAGCGTCATTCTATTGTTTGAATGCGGCAAACGTGGCATGTGTTTACGTTTTCATCATACCGATGCAAAAATATTTGAACGATGCAGCATTCTAACCGCCGTTGGCACATTCCGTCGATTGCTAGGCGAACGCCTAACCACATTCTTACGATACACTGCTGGAAACATGCCGGTAGTACGTCGAGAGCAGAGTACATACGCCATCATGTTCTGTGTTTTAAGACATAAGTACTGCACTGTTACCTGGTTTTATGCATTGATTCCCCTCTTCGATACACCCGGTCACGAGGCACGACACATTAACGTAGTTACATGGTAAAAGGACGTTGCTACATGATTTCAAGGCGTCATGTTTTGCGAACGTATGATATAACATTTCGCTAGGGTTCAGAATCGTGTGCAAAATGTGCTCACTGAACATTAGTACCACACAGTACGCCTGCAGGGGAATAGCACCCCTATAACCATGTGCAAGTTCGTTGGGCTGCAGCAAACGATATTGGAAGGGGATGCTGAATCACATTGTGCTATCAATGATGATATATGACAAATGTGTGTTGTTGTGACATAAGTTAAATGATTCACTTTCATATGCTTGTAGTGTAAATATCAGTACTACTTGAGCAACCGGACAGTGTAGACGTATGGTAAGGCGAGTGCAGTAAAACATGATTGGTATTGAGCAATATCGTGCGGCGATAGGCGACTGGCAGAGCACACAGAAGGAGACGAAGGGAAGTGACGCGAACAAGAGAGAACTGGGGAAGATTGGCGAAGCTATTCTGCCAGCAGTGGTGATACCTATGCTACTAATCATAGGAAGAGTGGAGATGCATCCAGGCCCTAACATGAGCTGGGAAGACTGGGATAAAATTAAAGGGCTGATAGGAGATGCCGTAAAAACATATACTGGAGATGCACTGGTAAAGGACTTGAGCAAAGAACAAGCCAAGGGTTTTGAAGGTGTGAAGATATGGTTCCAGGAGCAATGGGGAGCCACGGAGAAAAGAATAGAAGAGAATGAGAGAGCTACGGAGTGCTAAAAGAGCAGGTGAAAAGTTTGGAGAAGGAAGTGGCGTACCTGAAGAAGGAGCTCGGACTTGTTAATCCAGAAAAGACGAAGAAATGTATATATATCTATAGACTACAGCAAGAACAAAATGAAGATAAAGTGAAGCTTATATATAAAGTGGTGGACCTCGTACAAAATAAACTGAAAATTAACTTCTGTGAAGTAGATATGGACGATGTAGAGAGAGAGTAGGGAAAGTGAAAGGTAGTAGACCAGTGAAAGTGAAGCTAATGTCAACTTTAATGGCGGATATAGTGATAAAAAACGCTAGGAATTTACAAGGTCCAAAGATCTGGATAAACAGAGACTTAGGAAAGGAAGGAGTTGAGAATAGGAAAATCCTACGAAAGCATTTAGTCCGAGCTAGGCATCAAGGCCTTAAAGCATTTATTAACGACCAAAGGCTGGTGGTAACGAACGGTATCTGGTGGCGTGTCTGGTCCGTAGCAAAATTGAAAAGTATGGAGGAAGAGATGAAACGGGAAGAGGAGCGATCGAAGCGGCCAAATGACAGACAGGAGGGCGCACAAGAGGAAGGAAGAAACGAGGTAACGATGGCTGAAGTGAGGAGACAAGAAAACGGTGCAGTGCAAGGTAATGTGAGTGGAAGTTTAAGTGTGCAGGTTCAAGAAGTGTCATTAGATAGGGCTCCGCAAGAAAAAAGAAGATTCATTGATTACCGACCTAGGAGGCGACAAGAAAGGAAGAGACCTTATGTCTAAGGGGAGGAGCAGGAGCCTGAAAGATCTGTGGGAGGA